>NC_083225.1:13289077-13978800 GCF_032191835.1 Heteronotia binoei | reverse complement strand
AATGCTGCAGAGACCTCCATTAAGGGGGAAAAGACCAGAGCTGTCCAGAATCAATATTTGCTACAGCCATATTTATTGATAGAGAAAGAAAGATTTCATTCCCAAATCAGCAAACGGAGCACGTCATAAGTTTGAAAATAGAAAGCAAGCTGATGGGGGGGACCCATATCTCTTCTTCTCATTCAGCTCTGAATGGTATTGAAATGCAGGTACTGAGGTAGAAAAATACAACAGAAAGAGAGTCATGTTGACAGGTTACAGACCGCTGGCTCAGGGTGGCATCAAGCTGACCCAGAAGTGAGCCAGCCAGAAAAGGAGCACCTGGGAGTGTGCAGGCAGCATGCAGACTGCCCTGGAACAAGGATGGGCCGTGGGCACCCTGAAGGAGCATCCAGAGTCTTCATGGGCCCATCTGCTGCTCCCTGGACATTCTCTGGGCACTTCCCGGCCGCCAGACAGCCAGGGAGACACCTTGGAGCCATCTCAGATATTAGGTACCACTTTGGAAGTGGTACCTTTCTGATGCGGCTCCAGCCAGACTGGGACGCGGTGAGTACAAGACAGGGACAGCAGACATATTTGAGCATTTGGACATGCTTTTTAGCTCCACTGTCCCCAGGGCAGCCTAAACCGCCCATCTGTAACCAGCCATTATCTCTCATCTACATGAGAAGGGCATCTTTCGAGATGTTTTGTCCCTTACTTTGTGTGTGGTTGTGGAAAGTGCCCTCAAGTTGCAGCCAGCTTATGGTGACCCTGATAGGGATGCCAGCCTCCAGGTGGGACCTGGGGATTCCCCTCATCTCCAGACTGCTGAGATCAGTTCCTCTGGAGAAAATGGCTGCTTTAGAGGGTGGACCTCATGGTATTGTGCCCCACAGAGGTCCTTGTCCTCTTCAGCCTCCATTGCCAAATACCCAGGAGTTTCCCAGCCTGGATCTGGCCACCCTACCCTTCCACCCCTCACTGGGGACCTGACAAGTTTAGTTTAGTTTTTTAAATTTATACCCCACCCTTCCCGCCGAGCCAGGCTCAGGGCAACTTACAACATTAGCCATAATAACAATAAAAGACTAACACATTGGTACCTCATAATAATAAAAATCAATTAATTAATAAAACAATTTATAACAGTTGGTGCTAATATAGGGTTGCCAATCCCCAGGTGAAGGCAGGGGATCCCCCGGTTTGGAGGCCCTCCCCCCGCTTCAGGGTCATCAGAAAGCGGGGGGAGGGGAGGGAAATGTCTGCTGGGAACTCTGTTATTCCCTATGGAGATTTATTCCCATAGAAAATCATGGAGAATTGATCTGCGGGTATCTGGGGCTCTGGGGGGGCTGTTTTTTTAGGTAGAGGCACCAAATTTTCAGTAAAGCATCTAGTGCCTCTCCCCAAAATATCCCCCAAGTTTCAAAATGATTGGACCAGGGGGTCCAATTCTATGAGCCCCAAAAGAAGGTGCCCCTATCCTTCATTATTTCCTATGGAAGGAAGGCATTGAAAAGGTGTGCCGTCCCTTTAAATGTGATGGCCAGAACTCCCTTTGGAGTTCAATTATGCTTGTCACAGCCTCGATCTTGGCTCCACCCCTAATGTCTCCTGGCTTCACCCCCAAAGTCTCCTGGCCCCACCCCCAATGTCCCCAGATATTTCTTAAATTGGACTTGGCAACCCTATGCTAATAGCACTTTGGTGTCATTCAGTTACGATGACCTCAGTATTTCCTGGATTCCTCCTGCTGTTGTAGGTCTTAAAGGTCAGCTGAAAGCAAGCCAGAAGAGTAAGCAGGGGTGGCCAACGGTAGCTCTCCAGATGTTTTTTGCCTCCAACTCCCATCAGCTCCAGCTAGCATGCTGGCTGAGGCTGATGGGAGTTGGAGGCAAAAAACATCTGGAGAGCTACCATTGGCCACCCCTGGAGTATGGTCTTACAGGCCTTGTGGAACTGAGAGAGGTCCCGCAAGACCCTAACCTCTTCTTTGAAGTCACAGGGCTTTCCTGTGACAGGCCTTTTCTACAAATTGAGGAGACCCTCACAGCCTCTAACGATTTAGGGGGGGAACTAGGTCTGTTCAACGCTAGAAATCTTCCCCTCAGTTACCAGGTGCTGTTCAGATAGCTAAATTGCAGACTTTGGGTTCACTGCTGTGAGGCACGTTTTGTAGTGAGCAAATAGAATGCGGAGATAACTGAGGCAGGAATTGTATATTAATAACAGGAAATGGATATTTATTTCCAGGCCTGGTTTCAAAAAACACAGCCGCAGCAGAGGTCTCTGGGTAGCCAAAGGAGGAACCTGGCTGAGGCACATTAAATTGATCTAGTTACGGCTTCAGAGAGCAGTTTGAATTTTCTTTGATGTCTTCAGGCACAAACTGGCTTTTACTAACGAGGCACTAGGCTGGATCCTTTCATACACACAGGATTTCAGCCAACCCTTTCCCAGGAGTAAGACTAAATTGTACAAGGAAGGTCTGCTCATCACCAGAGACAAGCCTGACAATCAGGTACTCTGTTCTGCGAGGTCGGGCGCACATAAACTGACGAGATGGGCATGGGTGAAAGCCAGATGCATGTCGGATTGTATGCGGTGGTCCGAACATCAGCATCTGGCAATGGTCGTTGGCTCGTTCGTGTCCCGAACTGCCACGACTGAGACGCGGACTTTTTCGATAGTACTTTAAATCCGGAATAAGAATGCTTCCGACGACTCCTGCGCGTACTTTCTATGCTTGAACGCTCCATTGTAGCCGACTCGTCGCAAGCGCACATCTGCTTCCCTGCGAGAGCCCACTCCAAATGATATCATTGCGCCAGCAATTGTTGACTCAGACTTCCAACCTTCTGAGATCGGTAAAATATATACCCAGCTTACTGGGGGGGGGAAGTGTAATGACTGGGGAAGGCAATGGCAAACCACCCCGTAAAAAGTCTGCCGTGTAAACGTTGTGAAAGCAGCGTCACCCCAGAGTCGAAAATGACTGGGGCTTGCACAGGGGACCTTTCCTAAATGGGGGGGGGAGGCAGATCACCCACCTTTGCTGTCTCCCTGCCAGGGGAGGAAGATGACCCACCTTTGCCATCTCCCTGCCAGGTGGAGAGACAGCAAAGAGAGTTGCCATGCTCCCTCCCCCATTTAAACACCACGTCTGGGTGTTAAAATGGAGGGGGGAAGGAAGATCACCCACCTTTGCTGTCTCTCTGCCAGGGGAGGAAGATGACCCACCTTTGCCATCTCCCTGCCAGGCGGAGAGACAGCAAAGAGAGTTGCCATGCTCCCTCCCCCATTTAAACACCACGGTGGGGTGTTTAAATGGGGGGGGGAGGAAGATCGCCCACCTTTGCTGTCTCCCCGCCAGGCGGAGAGACAGCAAAGAGAGTTGCCGTGCTCCCCACCCCCCATTTAAACACCACGTCTGGGTGTTAAAATGGAGGGGGGAAGGAAGATCACCCACCTTTGCTGTCTCCCTGCCAGGCGAGACAGCAAAGAGAGTTGCCGTGCTCCCTCCCCCATTTAAACACCACAGTGGGGTGTTTAAATAGGGGGGGGGAGATCACCCACCTTTGCTGTCTCCCCGCTAGGTGGAGAGACAGCAAAGAGAGTTGTCGTGTCCCCCCCCATTTAAACACCATGGTGAGGTGTTTAAATGGGGGGGGGGAGGAAGATCACCCACCTTTGCTGTCTCCCTTCCAGGCGGAGAGACAGCAAAGAGAGCTCCTGGGCTTCCCCTTCCTTTCTGGGTGTTTAAATGGGGGGGGGGGGCAGATCGCCCACCTTTTCTGGCACCTTTTTTAAAAAAGCCAAGCACAATATCCCACATACTGCGCTTGCGCGAGTGTGGAATGCCATCTCAAAAAATGAGGTCCGGTTGAGACCTCTGATCAACCAACGCTGCTTAGAACTGAAGGATGGAGGGATTGATCAGGACATTCGTTGTAAAAAAGCTGCGGGGTATAATAGCGACGGGTTAGGGTTGGATTTAATGGTGAGTGTGACCACGGCCTGTTCTCTCTCAGAATCAGAGTTAAACCACTCTGCCACACGGTGGCCAGGTCCAGATCAGCATTTTAAGCTGACACAGAGACGGCTTGTAGATGGATTAAGAAACCAAGTCCAAACATGCACATCTGCCCCCTGTCCCACTCCCGTACTCACCTTGTCCTCTTACGAAGTGGTAGCAAATCCTTCTGCCCCATGCCACCCATCTTTCCAGGGGTCTGATCGTGGGAGAACGCAAGCAAGGTAGATGGGGGTTGTGACCCCCCCCCCCCAATCTGCTCTAGGCGCTCAAGTATTTTTTTTTTTTTAAAAACTGCTCAGACTAGGGTTGCCAATCCCCAGGTGGGGGCAGGGGATCCCTCGATTTGGAGGCCCTCCCCCCGCTTCAGGGTCATCAGAAAGCGGGGGGAGGGGAGGGAAATGTCTGCTGGGAACTCTGTTATTCCCTATGGAGATTTATTCCCATAGAAAATCATGGAGAATTGATCCGTGGGTATCTGGGGCTCTGGGGGGGCTGTTTTTTGAGGTAGAGGCACCAAATTTTTAGTACCGCATCTAGTGCCTCTCCCCAAAATACCCCCCCCCAAGTTTCAAAACGATTGGACCAGGGGGTCCAATTCTATGAGCCCCAAAAGAAGGTGCCCCTATCTTTCATTACTTCCTATGGAAGGAAGGCATTGAAAAGGTGTGCGGTCCCTTTAAATGTGACCGCCAGAACTCCCTTTGGAGTTCAGTTATGCTTGTAACAGCCTTGATCTTGGTTCCACCCCTAATGTCTCCTGGCTCCACCCCCAAAGTCTCCTGGCTCCACCCCCAAAGTCCCCAGATATTTCTTAAATTGGACTTCGCAACCCTAGCTCACACAGCATGTACGCATGACCACTAAAAATGTATGGGAAAAAGAAAACCAAACCGCACCGAGAAGATGGTGCGCAACAGCCATCGGATTCTGCCAAAGCGCCTCCCGTGTGGGAAATGGGTGACTCGCACAGGAGTGTCTGATTGGGATTTGTGAGTAGGCACTCATTAGCACAGGAAGCCACACAGGGTCTTGCATTGTGCATTCCCAATTGGTAGAGGAGGAATTAGAGGGAACACCACACCACACTACCGGAGCCAGCCTTTCCAGAGCCAGACCTATCACTGCTCTCTCCCTGAGGCAGGACTCAACTCCCTCTATCAGTTTGGTGTAGTGGTTAAGTGTGTGGACTCACAGTCACAGAACCTTTATTGGCATAACAACAACAGTGTCAAATCAAGGAAGCTGTGGGGGGGGGGAGCTTAAACATTCTAAACAGACTTCTCTTATAAGCACAGTAGAGGAAGTTTGCCCCCACTTCGATGGTTTCAGCCTTATTTGAGCCTAGTAAGCTTACGATCTTATTTTCATCAGATTTACCCTCCAGGGATTGCAATACAGGATCCATGTCAGACATGTAACTTAGTTGTAGTATTGTAGTATGTGGAATGTAACTGCTTGACATGACTAACTCCATTTTGTAGCTTGCTATGACCCCTGCTTTATACTAACCGTGAGAACAGCAACATGTATTCTTACTCAAAGCAATTCCTAACCACAAGGGGAGGAATTTCACACTGGGCACAAAGAACATCTGGGGCCTTTGAAGTTAACATGTCCAAGGTAACCAGTGGGGTGGCTTCCTGGGAGAGAGATAAGGGAGTATGGGAAGCGCCGACTGTCTCTGAGGGTGTGAAAATGCCTGTATTGTTTCCTTCCATCGAAATGCACAACAAGCCAAGGCACAGCCTTGAAAGTTATCAAACTCCACTTGCTTCTATACTAGACTGATTGTTCTCAAATAAATGGATTAATTTTGCAACATTATGATCCGTCTCTGTTTGAAGTTCCACGTCTGACAATCCAGATAGGATGCACGTAAATCACAGTAGAACCTACAGGATAAAACCAACACGGGCAGCCGTGTTGGTCTGAAGCAGTTTAACAAAGCAGGAGTCAAGAGCACCTTTAAGACAAACCCATTTTTATTTAGAACGTAAGCTTTCGTGTGCTCTTAAGCACACTTCATCAGACGAGGGATCCAGCACAGTGAGCAAAGCCATACATAGCTGAGCAGAGCTATACATAGCTGGTAGGCAGTGGCCCAGAATGCAACATGGTACAGATTTAAGACCCAATGACAATGAAGTAAAATTATCTGGTAGGCAGTGGTTTAGAATGTAAAATGGTACAATGACAGAATTGTAAAATTAACAAATTGAGCAAACCTTTGATCTGAGTAGCATGAGCATGCGAAAGCAACAAAACAGCAGTATGCAGTAAAATTTGTTAAATTCCTTGATAGCCTATCAAGGAATGGTATTTTTTTTTAAACCTCCCGTATAGCACGGAGGAAGGAAGCCCATTAAAACGGGCTAACATAAATGCCCTTCGAATATGGGAGGGTTAATCAAACAAGAAAAATACTCTGCAAGTAAACCACTAAAAGGAATCCCCCATTGCATGGGAGAGCAACGCCCAGAGGCGAGACTTCTAGAGTCTTGAATCTCCATGTCAATTAATCTCTGTTCAGTCCCCACTCCTCCACTTGCAGCTGCTGGAATGGCCTTGGGTCAGCCATAGCTCTGGCAGGAATTGTCCTTGAAAGGGCAGCTGCTGTGAGAGATCTCTCAGCCCCACCCACCTCACAGGGTGTCAGTTGTGGGGGGAGACGATATAGGAGATTGTAAGCCGCTCTGAGTCTCTGATTCAAGGAGGAAGGCGGGGTATAAATCTGCAGTCTTTTTCTTCCCTGAGGCAGACTGGAATGAACACTACTGCTGTTTCCTTCCAACATTTCATCCCCCTTCTGAAAGGTGACTGGATCCTGCAGTCACACTCTCATAGCCTCAGCCAAGTGGCTGTTTTCCCCTCCATAGCAGAACAGCCTCCTGTCGGTCAGAGTCCCCAGTGCTTTTGAGCTGCAGACACTTTTGGAACCCTGACACAGTGAGGTGGGCACAGACACAAAACAGGTGCCACAAAATGGCTGCCACAGCTTACGGAGCTGGCCACAAAAAGGCTATCATGGCTTATCTTTGATTGCACAGCGGAGATCCTCATGTTGTCGGATGGCAGCTGCTGCCAAAGCAATTCTTAAAAATCTGCAGAGTCAGTCAGATTTCCAGCGGGCAACCAGAAACCTAACTGATGAAAAGCCTCACGTGGCCCCAGCCACATTCAAAAAGCTGTTGGCAGGCACCAGGGCTCCCATGGGCATTCCTGTAAAGTGAGTTCAGCCAGCTCTGAATCAACCAAGAACGCTTTTGGGAGTTCTAGTGGATCATTCAAGAAACAAGAATTGCAAGAAGAAACAGTAACAAATAGCACAGGCACTTCACTCATTATATACACTCTGGCCATAGAATCATAGAGTTGGAAGGGACCTCCAGGGTCCTCTAGTCCAACCCCCTGCACAATGCAGGAAACTCACAAACACCTCCCCCCAAATTCACAAGATCTTCATAGCTGTCAGATGGCCATGTAGCCTCTGTTTAAAAACCTCCAAGGAAGGAGAGCCCACCACCTCCCGAGGAAGCCTGTTCCACTGAGGAATCGCTCTGTCAGGAAGTTCTTCCTAATGTTGAGCTGGAAACTCTTTTGATTTAATTTCAACCATAGTTAACCATGCCCCCCTAGCAGGCAACAGTTATTCCTATTGGCTCACTCCAGAATCCTTCATTTTCATCTCTTTGTTACAAATTCTTTCATGCCTAGTGTAATGTACTGAGTGACGAGATGTGTTGAAGGCAACATGCTTTATTAGCGAGTACATCACAAGGCGAGGCAACGCGGGCCGGGTCCCAATTGTATACATACCCCGGAACAACCCTCAGTCTGGCCAGGTCCAATCCTGGCCAGTTAAACTTCCCACCACAGATCTTGATTGGCAGTGATGAGGGTCTCAGGAATCCCATGAGTGCAAAAGACCCTTTGCAAGGCTCTGACCGCTGACACGGTGGAGGTTGAAGCTACGGGAATCATTTTCAACCACTTGATATATGATTGACTAAGAGAAAGAATATTTGGCCCTGGTATGGCCCCGCAAAGTCTAGGTGTAACCGGGACCATGGCCTCTTGTTGGACTCCCAGCGGTGGACAGGGGCACTGGGTGGATCAGGTCAGGACTCTTGGCAGGGTTGGCACCTTCGAACCTACCCTTCTATCTCCTCTTCCATCCCCGGCCACCATACATAGCTACTTGCCAGGTCCTTCATCCGCACTATCCCCGGGTGTGTTTCATGTAGGGCTTCCAGCACTTGCTTCCACATTGGGGGGGGGGGGGGACCACCACCCTGCTATCCCAGAGAAGGCACCCCTTGTGCATGGACAGTTCTTCTCTGCATAATGCGAATGCCCTGAATTCTGTGTCCAGTTTGCCCGTGGGCCACCCCCTTCCCACCCAGTCTAAAATGCGTGTGAGGATGCGGCCTCTATCCATGGCCCTAGCTACCTCAGCGGCGTGGAGGGGCCTCTCTGGTAGTGTCTCTGTAAGCATCACATGGTGGGCGGGGGCGAGATCTGGGTCCATAGAGAACAGCAGCAGGCAGGCGGCTAAGGGCGTCCACGTGTCCCATAGCTTTGCCGGGGCGGTGGACCAGGGCATATGTGTATGAGTTGAGGAACTGGTTCCACCGCAGGATGCACTGTGACAGAATTTGCGGTGTCTGGCGGTCTGGGGTGAGGAGGCCCAGTAGTGGCTTATGGTCTGTGGCGATCGTGAAACGCCTACCATACAGGTAGTCATTGAATTTATTCACACCCGCCACTATTGCCAAGGCCTCCTTCTCTATCTGGGCATAGTTGCGCTCCGTGGGGGTCAGGGTCGTCAAATAATAGGCCACGGGAACCTCCCTCCCATCCAGGAGTTGGTGCCCCAGAACGGCACCCACCCCGTACAGGGAAGTATTGCAAGCCAGAATCACTGGTAAGGATTCGTCAAAATGGTGGAGCACATCATTGGAAACTAGGAGGTCCTTGACTGCCTGAAAAGCGGCGGCCTGCTTCTTTTCCCAGACCCACGGGGCGTTTTTATCGAGGAGCCTATGAAGGGGTTCTGCGATGGCTGCTTTGTGGGGCAAAAATGAATGATAGAAATTTAATAATCCCAAGAAACTTTGTAACTCCATCTTGCACGTGGGGGCCGGGACGTGGACAATAGCCCTGTCAGCCATCGGGTGGATTCCCGCGGCGTCTACTGCAAACTCAAAAACTCTACCCTCAACACCCCAAGGGAACCCTTCTTCTGCTTTACTTTAAGTCCCGCCACCTGGAAACGGCAGAGTACCTCATGCAGACGGCTGCTGAGCTCCTCAGCATCCGGGGCGGCGATCAAAATGTCATCAAAAAACGGTTGCACTCCAAGGATCCCTTTGAGAAGAGCATCCATTATGCTTTGAAAAATTCCCGGAGCCACACTAACCCCGAATTGCAGTCACCACACCCCAAAAGCTCCCCTGTGAGTCACAATGGTCTGGGCTTCGGCTGTCTCGGCGTCCACCGGGAGTTGCTGGTACGCCTGGGCCAAGCCCAGTTTCCCAAAAACCTTAGAGCCTGCTAGGGCTGCCAGTACGTGGCTGACCACCAGAACGGGGTATGGGTTGTCCTGAAGTGCCTTATTTATTGTGCACTTGTAATCAGCGCATATGCGCATATCTCCATTCGACTTCACTGGAGTGACTATCGGTGTTTCCCATGCAGCATAGGATACTGGTTCTAGCACTCCCTGGGCCGTGAGGCAGTCCAGCTCCACTTCTATTTTTGGTTTAAGAGTGAACAGAACTCGCCTGGCCTTCAGCCTTATCGATCTCAAGTGGGAATTGAGGGGTAAGGTGATGGGAGGCCCCTTGTAGCACCCCAGGGACCCATCAAACACTTCCGGGAATTCCTGGCACACGTACTCGAAATTTTGCATTCGCATCTGCTGCACCCCCACTATTTGAATACCCAGCGGTCGAAACCAGGCCAGCCCCAGTAATGTGGTGAGCTGGCATTTGACCACGAAAATGTCCAGCTTGCCCTTAAAGTTCTTAAACTCTACCCTTACAGTGGCCCAACCCAAAATCTGTATAGGGTTTTTTTGGAAGTCCTGAAGTATGAAGTCCGCCAGTCGCAGCCGGGGCCGGCCAAGGGACAAAGGAGCGCTCTCTATTAGGACCGACACCCTGACCTTATCTGGGGTGGTGAGGGGCAAGTTCATTACCTGCAGGCTAGTCGATGCAGTCAAGTAGGCATCAATCGAGTCGTGGTTGGTGGACTGGCGTCTGTGGGTGGCCTTGGCCCGGCAAGCCCACGCTATGTGGCCCATTCTTCCGCAGTTCCTGCAGTCCACGTTGCGATAGGGGCAGTTCCGGCGCTCACGTGGATCCCCACAGCTGGCACACTTGGTGTTGGCTGGTATCTCTGTCACTCATGGCTGAGTGTGCGCTCTTGACCCCATTCCTGGTTGGTGAAGTAGCTGGTTTGCCTCCTCCTCCTCTGGGTTTCCCGGTGCCATCTCCTCCTGGTGGACGGCTTCCGCTTGCAGGTTGTTGTAAGCTTTGATTGCTCTCTCGAATGCGGTGGCTTCATTGAAGACGAGTTGGAGGGTGAGCTCTTCCTTTGTGAAGAGCTTTTGCTGCAGTCTTTCATCTCGGAGGCCCCAGACAAAGCGATCCCTCAGGGCTTCATCCAGCTTGTCGAAGCTGCAGTTCCCCACAATTTGGCGGAGGGCAGCCAGGTAGACAGCGGCTGTCTCTCCAGCCCCTTGATCCCTCTTGTGGAAGAGGAATCGGCGGGTGATGATGGAAGGCTGGGGCAAGAAGTGCCCGGTCAAGAGTCTGACTATCTCCTCATACGTTTTCTCCATGATCTTTGCAGGGGCCAAGAGACCCTTTGCGATCTTGAATGTGGCCTCCCCGCAGACACTCAGGAGCACATCTCTCTTACGGCTGTCATCTGTAATCATGTTCGCTCATAGGTAGCAGTCAACCTGCTCCGTGCAGGTCTCCCACCTATCAGGGTTGGTGGGGTTGAACTCTGCAAGTTGGCCCATCGTCCCACTTGGGTTAGCCATGGCGGCGGCAGGCGCTTCTGTCTCCCTCGAATGCGTGCCTTCCTTGTCTCCAGCCAGGTCAGCGAAGTCCCGCTTGGGGAGTTACCTGGCTAGAATCCCACCTTCGTCGCCACTGTAATGTACTGAGTGACGAGATGTGTTGAAGGCAACATGCTTTATTAGCGAGTACATCACAAGGCGAGGCAACGCGGGCCGGGTCCCAATTATATACATACCCTGGAACAACCCTCAGTCTGGCCAGGTCCAATCCTGGCCAGTTAAACTTCCCGCCACAGATCTTGATTGGCGGAGCGTATTTGCGGAGCTACATCCAAGGACCAGTGGACTTCCACTGGCCACCTCCGTAACATCCACTGTGTTGTAATTTTGGGACTGAAATGCAAGACACAACACCTAGCATCCTGATCAGCTCCCTCCAGAATCGTTCATTTGCCTCTCTTTGTTACAAGTTGTTCCATGCTTAGCATCTTGATTAGCCAGTCCTTCCAGTCCTTCCAGGCTTCAGGATCCTGATTTGCAAGGAGTGCCCGTCTCAAACTCAGGCAATAATAACCCAGTGAGATGCAATACACAACACAGCAAATACATAACAGGCATAACATTGGGGACCAGGATATCTACATTTTTTTTCAGGGGGGCAAAATTAAAAAATGACACCCCCTTATGAGCCATTCTATCTTATAGTCCCATAGAATACAATGAACTCCATACCCAATTTGGTGCCCCCCCCTCCGTCGGTGCCCGGGGCAAGCACCCCCCTCTGCCCCCAGCCCTGCTTGGGCCTCCTTCCATTTCCAGGCAAGAGGTGTTCAGAGGCGTTTGCCGTCGCTTGCCTCTGCTCTGGTCTTCCTTGGTGGTCTCCCATCCGAGTCGTAACCAGGGCTAACCTTGCATAGCTTCTGAGATCTAGCAAGATCAGGCCCCTGAGATCAGGCTGCCCCTGACTTACATGAGAACAACCACGGGAAAGCATTTGCTAATGATGAAGGCTGTGTGCCTGTTCCAGTCACAGCCTTTTCCTGTGCAAAGTGCACCCCAGAGAGAAACAAATCCTTTTCTGATCACTGCTTGCCAGCACAAAGGGGAAAGCATGATTTATACACGAGATGACTGTTACTTACACAATGCACAATACACATGGATATAATAATCCAGGTGTGGCAACAGATACTAGTTCTAAGGGTTTTTAAAAATGCTGAGCCATTCCAATTCCTCTATCCGTTGACAGCTTTTGACCATGTTCAGAGGCAGCGCATCTCAAGAGCAGACGCTAAACACAAACTTTCACATATAACCCCACTGGCCACGGTCTTTTTTTGTAGCAGGAGCTCCTTTGCATATTAAGCCACACACCCCTGATGTAGCCAATCCTCCAAGAGCTTACAGGGCTCTTAGGACAGGGCCTAATGTAAGCTCCAGGAGGATTGGCTACATCAGGGGTGTGTGGCCTAATAGGCAAAGGAGGTCCTGCTAGAATTCCTTACAGGGCTCTTAGGACAGGGCCTTCTGAAAGCTCCAGGAGGACTGTCTACATCAGGGGTTTGTGGCCTAATAGGCAAAGGAAGTCCTGCTAGAATTCTTTACAGAGCTCTTAGTACAGGGCCTAATGTAAGTTCCAGGAGGATTGGCTACATCAGGGGTGTGTGGCCTAATATGCAAAGCAGTTCCTGCTACAAAAAAAAGCCCTGTTGGCAACTATAATATAGTGCAGGGGTGGCCAACGATAGCTCTCCAGATGTTTTTTTTGCCTACAACTCCCATCAGGCCCAGTCAGCATGGCCAATGGCTGGGGCTGATGGGAGTTGTAGGCAAAAAAACATCTGGAGAGCTACCATTGGCCGCCCCTAATATAGTGGATTCGACGCATGAAAGAAACATGGTTGTAGTGAACATAGCTCTTTATTCAGTAGAAAAAGAAGACTGCAGATCTATATGCTGCCCTTCTCTCTGAATCAGAGCCTCAGAGCAGCTTACAGTCTCCTGTATCTTCTACCCCCACAACAGACACCTTGTGGGGTGGGTGGGGCTGAGAGGGCTCCCACAGCAGCTGCCCTTTCGAGGACAACTCCTGCGATAGCAAAGGCTGACCCGAGGCCAGTCCAGCAGCTGCAGGTGAAGGAGTGGGGAATGAAACCCAGTTCTCCCAGATAAAAGTCCGCACACTTAACCACTACACCAAACTGACTCTCTACATAGTACAGCATAGTAATGACTGAACTCTAAAGACTGGAAAATTGGGCAAACGGGGCCAACTTTATACAGTTCAGGGTTCCCATGCTAGGACGCCATTGGATCATTTAAACTAGCAAGGGGGGAGGCGTGATTGGAGCAGGGCGGTAGGGAATTGGATCCTACTTCCCATTGTTCTTGAGTCCCCAAGTTCAGTCATGCAGGCTCCAATGAGCCAGGCGGGAACACAGGTAAGAGTATCATTAGTCCACATACACAACAGCAACCATAGGTACACAAGAAAGGAAACGATGCCCCTCTACCCTGAAGCGTATCTGGTTAGGAAAGAAACATGGGGAAAAGGTTTAAGCTCTCCTTGCAAGCCCCAGTCCCAACCTGAACCACCTGGGAACGACAGCGGATGGACGATCGAACGTCTAATACCTTCTTCAGGTCTTGGAACCCTACAATGTTTCTCCACAAAAAGGCCACAGTAAACAGAGCGACGACACTCCTGCTATGGCACTCACTGGCAGAAGCTGGCGGTTCTGTCACTAAAAGCGAAATCAATCACTTTCAAATTTAAATACTCCACTACAACCTCATCTCATTACAGGAGGTTGTACGTGTCAGTCAGCCGAAGAACTGCATGGAAAATTCCAAAGACAGCTCAAAAGCCTGAGACGTCAAATCTTTCTTTCTTTTTTTCAAACTTCCTTGAGCGGCTGATTTTCACCCACCTCCCGATTTTTATTAAATTGTTTTCTGCTCCACACATAAATGATTATTTCCACACTGTCCTTGATCTAAAAGAGAGAGAGAGAGATGGTATACCTTTTGGCTTTTAGGGATTGGAAGGGGGAGAATTTCAACGGAAAAATTACCCTTCAGCATGCCATTGATACGGAAATCAATCAGATTAAGGTATCCATGTATCACTTTGACATTTAAAAAGACCTCCTTGAGCTGACTGCGACCTTTCGGGTGACGACGGCATAAATTGCTGGAGAGTTTTCTGGAAAATCTTGTTCTCACCCTCTTTAAAAAGATGCTCACTTATATCAGTGGGTGAGTCACATTGTGAGGAAGGGTAAGAGACGCTGGCATCAATTAGCCGCAAGGAAGGCCCATCGATGTCAAGTAATCTGTTTATATTCTCCATCTTCCTTTGCAATGAGCCAGATAAACAGGGCTTTAATTGGTTTAACCCTACAGAAGTCAATTGGACGAAAGCGTCGCAAATCCAGTTACATTGGTAACTGAGTCATTTGTGGGTAACAAGTTTAAAAGGCACGATAGTGTACATTAGACCCTACGACATGCAGATCGACACTTTCTTGTGTAGCTGTCAGAATGCGCCAGGGTCGCCAAAACCCAGGTGAGAACAACAGTACAGCCTTGGAGAATCACGGAAGAGGTAGCAACCTAATATAAAAGAACCGAGGTAGTTATTTACGGATTATCCATTGCAATATAGAATCATAGAGTTGGAAGGGACCTTTAGGGTCATCTTGTCCAACCCCCTGCACAACGCAGGAAAATCACAAACGCCGCCCCCTACATTCACAGGATCCTCATTGCTATCAGATGGCCATCTAGGCTCTGTTTCAAAATCTCCAAGGAAGGAGAGCCCACCACCCCCTGAGGAAGCCTGTTCCACTGAAGAACCGCTCTAACAGTCATGAAGTTCTTCCTAATGTTTAGCCAGTTTGGTGTGGAGAGCCAGTTTGGTGTAGTGGTTGTGTGCGGACTCTTATCTGGGAGAAACGGGTTTGATTCCCCACTCCTCCACTTGCACCTGCTGGAATGGCCTTGGGTCAGCCATAGCTCTGGCAGAGGTTGTCCATGAAAGGGCAGCTGCTGTGAGAGCCCTCTCCAGCCCCACCCACCTCACAGGGTGTCTGTTGTGGGGGAGGAAGATAAAGGAGATTGTGAGCCGCTCTGAGTCTCTTCAGAGTGGAGGGCGGGATATAAATCCAATATCTTCTTATTCTTTTGATTTAATTCCAACCCATTGGTTCGGGTCCTACCTTCTGGGACCACAGAAAACAATTCCACCCCATCTATATAACAATCCAAGTACTTGAAGATGGTGATCCTATCACCTCTCAGCCACCTCCTCTCCAGGCTAAACAGACACAGCTCCTTCAACCTTTCTTCATAGGACTATATATATTCAATAAATCATCTTACAACTTTACAAAAAATATGTGATATTACAGTATTTTACGTACACACAATCGTATAGATAGATGTGATACCCCAATCATAAATCCTTTACGATAATTCGCACTGCACTCAAACATTCACATCGATGTGTATCCATTGTTCCAACAATCTAACAATGAGATTTGCAATTTTGTAATCACAAACAATGAAATGGAAGGTGCTGGTTCACAAAAAGTGCTCAGAAAAGTTCATTCACAATGGACTTCTTGTAGCCACCTCTGAGGAAGCCAATAGCCAGCATTCCCTTTGACACGCCGTTTCCAGTTCTTTCTCCGGGAGGGGTCGAAGTCTTTCACATCTTCAACAGCACTAATCGAAACAAACATTCGGAGCAAGAAGGAGAAGATAGTGGATTTATATCCCGCCCTATACTCTTGAATCTCAGAGTCTCAGAGTGGTCACAATCTCCTTTACCTTTCCCCCCCCCCCACAACAGACACCCTGTGAGCTGGGTGGGGCTGAGAGAGCTCTTACAGCAGCTGCCCTTTCAAGGACAACTCCTATGAGAGCTATGGCTGACCCAAGGCCCTTCCAGCAGCTGCAAGTGGAGGAGGGGGGAATCACGCCCTATGAGGTGGGTGAGGCTGAGAGAGCTTTCACAGGAGCGGCCCTTTCAAGGACAACTCCTACGAGAGCTATGGCTGACCCAAGGCCCATCCAGCAGCTGCAAGTGGAGGAGTGGGGAATCACACCCTGTGAGGTGGGCAGGGCTGAGAGAGCTCTCACAGAAGCTGCCCCTTCAAGGACAACTCCTATGAGAACTATGGCTGGCCCAAGACCATTCCAGCAGCTGCAAGTGGAGGAATGGGGAATCAAACCCAGTTCTCCCAAATAAGAGTTCACTCACTTAACCACTACATCAAACTGGCTCTTTCTGACCCCAGAGTGGCAATTGGCATATAAGAATGGGCCACGAGAGCTGAGCTCATCCACTACACCAAACTTCGTCAAACCAAGCCTGGAGATCTCCTAGAAATCCAACTGATCTCCAGCTGACAAAGATCAGTTCCCCTGGAGTAAATGGCTGCTTCGGAGGGTGGACTTTATGGGAATTGTACGCCATGGAGGTCCCTCCCCTCCTCAAACTCCACCCTCCCCAGGATCCACTCCCACATCTCCAGGGATTTCCCATCTCAGAGCTGCCCACCCTATTTGCTGTCCACACTGCATCATTCTGGAGCCTGGTGTCCAAAGCTCCCACTCTAGCACGAACACTTACCGGAAGTGGGTCGATACTTTTGTGGGAAGCCTTTGCAGCAAGTGCCAGGAGAAAAAAAGGGACGGCTGTTGCTATGTGCTACGAAGTGGGGTGGTGCAGGCAGCCGGAAGAGAGCATTGGCCTAATATGTGAATTACCTCACGTTGGGCTTTTTCTACAAAAGGAGTAATCTGGCTGGGTGGAAGAAGAGGGTTAATGTTCTTAGCACCAGTCCAGCTGAAGAGCAATTCGAGATCACAAAGTACTACAAAATTGTTCGGTTTGTGAACCAACCTCCCAGTTCGTATCAGTTTGTGGTTCGGTCACAAACCCCAAACTGAATCACAAAAATAAGGTTTGTGCCCATTCCTATTTGATACTACACTTCCACTAATGCAGCCCAAAATCACATTAGCCTTTTTTACTGCTGCATCACACTGCTGGCTCATGTTAAGCTTATGATCCACTAGAACGCCCAAATCTTTTTCACTGGTGGTGCTACCACAGGCTTCAATCCAGCCGATATATCTAAAAATGATTTTTATTCCCAAGTGCAATGCTTTACAGTTAACCCTATTAAGCATCATTTTATTTGTCCAGTCCTTCATCCTATCTGAGTCCAGCTGCATTCTATTTCTAGGTAGAAACAGAATGCAGCTGGACTTGTATAGGATGGAGTCCTCTACATGTTTGGGGACTGCGTTCCTCAGAAGGAGCTCACCAGAAATCCTTGAGTAAACCCAGGAATGAAACATGGAAAACATAACGCATACTTAGGCCCTGACAGGATCAAATGCCACATGTCATCTTTGCTCAGTTCTGTATGGGCCTGCTCAGAGCACTAGAATAGGGGTGGTCAAATTTTTTAGTGTAAGAGCCACACAGAATAAACATCAGATGTTTGAGAGCCACAAGACGTGAACAAATATTACACGTAGGTCCAATAGAACTCTTAATATTTTCTTTACACAGAAAGATAAAATACGTATGTATGCACTTTACAACATGACCATGCTAGAAGGAGACTTTTTTTTAAAAAAAAAAAGCTGGGAATAACATTCCCCATAAGACCAGCATAGGGAAATGTTAGGGAATCATTTTTTGGGACCAGTGGGAGAAGGAAACACACATGTACCATATAAATCACTGACCACTGTTTACATCATTATGCATCTCTCTTTGGCTTGACATCAAGGTTAGTAAGTACTCCTACAAGAGTTAGGAAACTAAGGGGGAACCCTGCACTGCCCTCTTTAATTCCATCAGTCTTTCCAGCAGCTCCCTTGGCTCTTGCACACTCTTTCCCTGCTCTAGGTCTCCGGGTGACCTCTGTGGTAGCGGAGAAGAGCTTGCAAACCTGCCTATTTCCCCCTTTCCCCACTTCACACACAGCAGAAATAGTCCCTACCTATGGGTCAGTGCTCAGAGGCTGATTGAGGTCCCAATGCTAAGTTCCTCCTCGGCCTCCAGAAGCCACAAAATATCTGTGAAAGAGCCGCATGTGGCTCCCGAGCCAGAATGTTCAGTACAGATACAGCATTACAGTACCACTGATACATCAGCCTGGCCATCTACACTGCTTGTTGCAGCCCACCATTCAGGGCCGGCCTGCCCACTAGGCAAACTAGGCATTTGCCTAGGGTGCCAGCAGGGCAGGAGTGCCGAATTCGGGCCTCCCTCCCCTCCCCAAGACAAGTAGCTAGTTTGCCTCTTCTTCTGCCCGCCCCTTCCTCTCCTCCATAGCTTGCCCGCCCACCTCCTCCCCATCTCTTGTCCGCCGTCCTTTTCCTGTGCCCCCTTGTCCCTTTCCTCCTCTGTAGCTAGTTTGCCCGCTTTACCTCCTCCCCATTGCTTGTCCAATGTCCTTTTCTTTGCCCGTCCCTTCCCTCTTCTGTAGCTAGTTTGCCCGCCTTGCCTCCTCCCCATTGCTTCTCCAACGTCCTCTTCCTTTGCCCGTCCCTTCCCTTCTCCATAGCTAGTTTGCCCACCCACCTCCTCCCCATTGTTTCTCCAGTGTCCTCTTCCTTTGCCTGTCCCTTCCCTCCTCCGTAGCTAGTTTGTCCACCCCGCCTCCTCCCTGCTGCTTCTCCGATGTCCTCTTCCTTTGCCCATCCCTTCCCTCCTCCGTAGCTAGTTTGGCTGCCTTACCTCTTCCCCATTGCTTCTCCAAGGTCCTCTTCCTTCATCTGCCAGTCCCTTCCCTCCTCCATAGCTAGTTTGCCCACCCGCCTCCTCCCTGTTGCTTCCCCAGCGTCCTCTTCCTTTGCCCGTCCCTTCCCTCCTCCATAGCTAGTTTGCCCAGCTTGCCTCCTCTCTATTGCTTCTCCAACGTCCTCTTCCTTTGCCCGTCCCTTCCCTCCTCCATAGCTAGTTTGCCCACCTTGCCTCCTCCCATTGCTTCTAGAACATCCTCTTCCTTCGCCTGCCAGTCCCTTCACACCTCCATAGCTAGTTTGCCCACCTTGCCTCCTCCCCGTTTCTTCTCCAATGTCCTCTTCCTCCACCTGCCCAACCCTTCCCTCCTCCGTAGCTAGTTTGCCCATCCCCCCTCCTCCCTGTTGCTTCTCCGACGTCCTCTTCCTTTGCCCATCCCTTCCCTCCTCCATAGCTAGTTTGCCCACCCCGCCTCCTCTCTGTTGCTTCTCTGACGTCCCCTTCCTTTGCCCATCCCTTCCCTCAGCCATAGCTAGTTTGCCTGCCTTGCCTCTTCCCCATTGCTTCTCCAAGGTCCTCTTCCTTTTTCTGACAGTCCCTTCCCTCCTCCGTAGCTAGTTTGCCCACCCTGCCTCCTCCCTGTTGCATCTCTGACATCCTGTTCCTTTACCCGCCCATCCCTTCTTTTCTCCATAGCTTGTTTCCCCGCCCCACCTCCTCCCCATTGCTTCTCCAATGTCCCCTTCCTTCTTCTGCCAGTCCCTTCCCTCCTCTATAGCTAGTTTGCCCGCCTTGCCTCTTTCCCATTGCTTCTCCAAGGTCCTCTTCCTTCGTCTGCCAGTCCCTTCCCTCCTCCGTAGCTAGTTTGCCCACCCCGCCTCCTCCCTGTTGCATCTCCGACATCCTGTTCCTTTACCCACCCATCCCTTCTTTTCTCCATAGCTTGTTTCCCCGCCGCACCTCCTCCCCATTGCTTCTCCAATGTCCCCTTCCTTCTTCTGCCAGTCCCTTCCCTCCTCTATAGCTAGTTTGCCCGCCTTGCCTCTTTCCCATTGCTTCTCCAAGGTCCTCTTCCTTCGTCTGCCAGTCCCTTCCCTCCTCCGTAGCTAGTTTGCCCACCCCGCCTCCTCCCTGTTGCATCTCCGACATCCTGTTCCTTTACCCACCCATCCCTTCTTTTCTCCATAGCTTGTTTCCCCGCCGCACCTCCTCCCCATTGCTTCTCCAATGTCCCCTTCCTTCTTCTGCCAGTCCCTTCCCTCCTCTATAGCTAGTTTGCCCGCCTTGCCTCTTTCCCATTGCTTCTCCAAGGTCCTCTTCCTTCGTCTGCCAGTCCCTTCCCTCCTCCGTAGCTAGTTTGCCCACCCCGCCTCCTCCCTGTTGCATCTCCGACATCCTGTTCCTTTACCCGCCCATCCCTCTCCTTCTCCATAGCTTGTTTCCCCACCCCATCTCCTCCCCATTGCTTCTCCAACGTCCTCTTCCTTAGCCCACCCATCCCTTCCCTCCTCCGTAGTTGGTTTGCCCATCCAAACTCCTCTCTGTCACTTGTCTGCTGTGTGGGCAGTGTCACAGAGGGGGGCAGCATCCGGTTAGTCTGCCTGGAGTGCTATGCACCCTAGGGCTGGCCCTGCCGCCATTAGACCGCTTACTCCTACATGGTCAGTGACAGCTTCCGGATGTCGTATTAATGATGAGCCTCACAATGTGGGAATTCATTTAAATTCACAATTCAGACGCAGAGTATATGTAAAATCTGGAAATGTCTCATGATACCAGGGTTAGGGATGAGCAGATGTTGTAATTCTTTATTCACGGGAGCCCAACCAAAAAAGTTCCAAAGCATGCACATTCTAAAGGGAGTCTGTAGACGGATTCCAAGAGCCAATGATTTCGAAATTAACAATAGCGCCACGTATTTCAAGCTACAGTTACTTGATATTTATAAATTATATATTGAGTGACTGTGATTATCTGTCTGGAACAAATAGCCTTGGTTAAGGGCCATCTTTGGCTTTAAAAACACAGTGAGATTTTGATGGTGGCTGCTCTCTCTCTCTCTGTCACTCTCTGCATTCATCTACGGACTGCCTTTGCACAGCTCTAATACACAAATGACAAGGACGGAACCACATGCCATTGGATATTTGGTGTTGAATCTGCTGGGGATGGGGATCCCCCCGTTTGTGGAGGCCCCAACCCTCTGGTATGGAGTAGGCTGCCGGAGGGGGATCCCCATGCCCCCAAAGGGCCGATCATCAAGTGATGCACCCTGCAGGATGATGTCACCTGAAAGTGACATCATCATGCAGGGCACGTCATGTTGGGGATGCTCTAGGATTCATGGTATAAACTCTATGGTACTTGGAAATGCTTGGGACTCTTTAGCTTGGAGAAACGTCGACTGCGGGGTGACATGATAGAGGTTTACAAGATAATGCATGGGATGGAGAAAGTAGAGAAAGAGATCGTTTTCTCCCTTTCTCATAATACAAGAACTCGTGGGCATTCAATGAAATTGCTGAGCAGACAGGTTAAAACGGATAAAAGGAAGTACTTCTTCACCCAAAGGGTGATTAACATGTGGAATTCACTGCCACAGGAGGTGGTGGTGGCCACAAGCATGGCCACCTTCAAGAGGGGTTTAGATAAAAATATGGAGCAGAGGTCCATCAGTGGCTATTAGCCACAGTGTGTGTGTGTATATATATATATATAAATTTTGTTTTGGCCACTGTGTGACACAGAGTGTTGGACTGGATGGGCCATTGGCCTGATCCAACATGGCTTCTCTTATGTTCTTATGTGACACAGAGTGTTGGACTAGATGGGCCATTGGCTTGATCCAACACGGTTTCTCTTATGTTCTTATGTGACACAGAGTGTTGGACTGGATGGGCCATTGGCCTGATCCAACATGGCTTCTCTTATGTTCTTATGTGACACAGAGTGTTGGACTGGAGGGGCCACTGGCCTGATCCAACATGGCTTCTCTTATGTTCTTATGTGACTCAGAGTGTTGGACTGGATGGGCCATTGGCCTGATCCAACATGGCTTCTCTTATGTTCTTACCACGGATCCTAGAGCATTGCTGCCATGACATGCCCTGTGTGGTGATGTCACTTCTGAGTGATGTCATTGCACCACACGTGCAAAGCATGCACAAGAGGAGTCCCCCACTGCAGTGGCAGAGGGACTAGGCAACCCTAGGCCAGCCCTCTGCCGAGTTCTCCCCCCTCCCCATAAAGGTGTGGGAACAGTTATAGTGTATTATTATGAAGCAGGGGGTACATTTGGGTGAGGCAAAGCACACTGCCCCTCAGGGGTTAATGTGATTATTAGCAGGCTTGCTCGGGTTCACCTGTGTCTGTGATTGGGTCTTCCTGCTGACACCCTCCTTATCTCTTCAGGACCAGAGTCAAGAATGTGGTAACCAGGAGAACTTGTGTTCAGTTTTTCTGTAACACAGTAGAAGACAGAAACAGGATACAGGATGACCTTGACAAGCTGGAAAACTGGGCTAAAACCAATAAAATGAATTTTAACAGGGAGAAATGTAAAGTTCTGCATTTAGGTAGGAAAAATCCAATGTATGGTTATAGAATGGGGGAGACTAGTCTTAGCAGTGGTATGTGCGAAAAGGATCGAGGGGTCTTAGTGGATCATACGCTGAACATGAGATGACAGTGTGATGCTGTGGCTAAAAAGGCAAATGCAACTTTGGGCTGTAGCAACAGAAGTATAGTGTCCAGATCACGTGATGTGATGGTATCGCTTTACTCTGCTCTGGTAAGACCTCACCTGGAGTATTGTGTTCAGTTTTGGGCACCACAACTTAAGAAGGATATAGACAAGCTGGAACGGGTCCAGAGGAGGGTGACGAAGATGGTGAGGGGTCTGGAGATCAATTCCTATGAGGAATGGTTGAAGGAGCTGGGGATGTTTAGCCTGGAGAGGAGGCGCTGAGAGGTGATATGATCACCATCTTCAAGTACTTGAAGGGCTGTCACATAGAGGATGGTGTGGAATTGTTTTCTGTGGCCCCGGAAGGTAGGACCAGAACCAATGGGTTGAAATTAAATCAAAAGAGTTTCCGGCTCAACATTAGGAGGAACTTCCTGACCATTAGAGCGATTTCTCAGTGGAACATGCTTCCTCGGGAGGTGGTGGGCTCTCCTTCCTTGGAGGTTTTTAAACAGAGGCTAGATGAAAGGAGAGGAAGTGGATGTTAACATCTTTTGGAGAGTGCCATCAAGTGAGCTCCCTGATGAGGTTTGGGAGACCACTTTTGCCTGAGGGCAAAAGACTACAGTATGGCTATAGGCCACAGGAAAGCCATGCTAATTTTGTAATTCTTCCATTGGTCCACAGGGCACACTGCCTATGGGGGAAGGCCCATGGCCCTGCCACACCAGCCCTACCTTCTTGATTCCTGATGCTGCTGGCTTGCATGCCAGTTGGCCATGGGGCAGAACACCTGTGGCCCCAACCCACTGGGATTTCTACTCGGCACCAGACTTTTGCTGTGTTATTGTGCACAGCAGGGAGGGACGGTGGCTCAGTGGTAGAATATCTGCTTGGTAAGCAGAAGGTCCCAGGTTCAATCCTCGGCATCTCCAACTAAAAAGGGTCCAGGCAAGTAGGCGTGAATAACTTCAGCTGGAGACTCTGGAGAGCCACTAAAGGGGAGGGATGGTGGCTCAGTGGTAGAGCATCTGCTTGGTAAGCAGAAGGTCCCAGGTTCAATCCCTGGCATCTCCAACTAAAAAGGGTCCAGGCAAGTAGGCATGAAAAACCTCAGCCTGAGACCCTGGAGAGCCATGAATGGGGCTGTGGCTCAGTGGTAGAGCCTCCGCTTGGGAAGCAGAAGGCCCCAGGTTCAATCCCCGGCATCTCCAACTACAAAGCGTTCAGGCAAGTAGGTGTGAAAAACCTCAGCCTGAGATCCTGGAGAGCCACTGCTGGTCAGGGGAGGGACAGTGGCTCAGTGGTAGAGCATCTGCTTGGGAAGCAGAAGGTCCCAGGTTCAATCCCGGCATCTCCAACTAAAAAGGGTCCAGGCAAGTAGGTGTGAAAAACCTCAGCCTGAGACCCTGGAGAGCCACTGCTGGTCAAGGGAGGGACAGTGGCTCAGTGGTAGAGCCTCCACTTGGTAAGCAGAAGGTCCCAGGTTCAATCCCCGGCATCTCCAACTAAAAAGGGTTCAGGCAAGTAGGCGTGAAAAACCTCAGCTTGAGACCCTGGAGAGCCACTGCCAGTCTGAGTAGACAAGACTGACTTTGATGGAATGAGGGTCTGATTCCGTAAAGGCAGATTCATAGGTTCATATGTTCAACTGCATAGAGAACGCTTAAAACTCTAGCTTGGACTCTTATATTCTCAGAAGGTATTGAATGAATAAAATAGAAAGTCAGCTTTTTTATTATTTCTTTGCTTGTTAAGTGGCAGCGACTGCACTGCATAGTGATATTCTGGGTTTATGTCTAATCGATAAACTTTGATATAATTTATAAAGGTCTGCTTTATTTGTGCGCGTTCAGACGCCAGGGCCCACAGGGCTGAGTGCTGCTCCACTACAAAGAAATGGTGACCAAGGGAGACCCAGGCTTGGCTTCTTCTCAGCCAGCTATTCTCATTGGCTGCCAGTAGCAGACGTGGGGAATCGCCCTACCTTACAACACCCCAGCGCAGATCGAGTGCTATTGTGCATTTCTAGGGCTTGCTTAACGTATGAGCCACATAGAATAAACGCCAGATGTTTGAGAGCTGTGAGACATGAATGCCAGATGTTTGAGAGCTGCAAGGCAGGGAGGGAGGCAAATAGATGGGGGAGGGGAGGCAAAAGAAAGCAACTTTAAATTCAAATGCATTCTCCAAGCCACTGGACGGCCTGGGTTGGAGAAGTTATTTAAAGACTGAAATGCCTTTGCCAAACTGGCCAATGGGGTTGTGCAGACTTTGAGAGTCACAGTTGGGCCACCCTTGTGCATTACAGAGACTGAGCAGGGGGGATTCGCATATGGGAGCTATTTTAGTCATGTGCAATTGTGCTCCAAACCATCCGATGCAAAGTATAAGTGAATTGCACTTGTACAGGGCCTAAGCGAGAAAAAGTGATGGACTTGCAACATTTGGGTGTAAGGGAAATCCTAGCCCCCCCCCCCCCCCCAAGAGAGAGTGGTCCCAATAATTTTCCTTTTCTTGCTTACCCGCATCGTGGCTTTGTCCACCAAATCCCTCCTACTGTCATCTCTCCCCCCCCCCTCGATTTATTCCATCACCACCCCACCACCACTCCCTCCAAGCTGTGGAGTCTTGTGAGCAAAGCTTCTACTTCGTGAGCTGCTGGCATTAAAGTTGGGAGCTCCTGCACAAATGAGTGTGCTCTGGAGTCAGCCCTCCTGAGCTAAGACAAAAAATGTGGGAGCTGGAGGCTAAATAGCTGTGAGTTAGTTCACACGACCTCAGCTTAGAGGGAACACTGCCATCCCCTCTTATCACTATTTTTGTTTCCCCAAACCTTCTGCCTGCGTTTCCTATCCTCTGTATCTCCCCCCCCCCCCGCAGAATGCCTTACTACTAGGCAAACTCACAATACCCACCATGATCTTGCTAGATCTTGATTAGAATTGCCCCCTTTGGGTGCAGAGATTTGGAAAGGAAAGGAAAGGAAAGGAAAGGAAAGGAAAGGAAAGGAAAGGAAAGGAAAGGAAAGGAAAGGAAAGGAAAGGAAAGGAAAAGAAAGGAAAGGAAGGAAAGGAAAGGAAGGAAAGGAAAGGAAAGGAAAGGAAAGGAAAGGAAAGGAAAGGAAAGGAAAGGAAAGGAAAGGAAAGGAAAGGAAAGGAAAGGAAAGGAAAGGAAAGGAAAGGTCCCCTATGCAAGCACCAGTCGTTTCCGACTCTGGGGTGACGTTGCTTTCACGTGTTCACGGCAGACTTTTTATGGGGTGGTTTGCCATTGCCTTCTCCAGTCATCTACACTTTTCCCACAGCAACCTGGGTACTTATTTTACCGACCTCAGAAGGATGGAAGGCTGAGTCAACCTTGAGCTGGCTACCTGAAAACCCAGCTTCCGCCGGGGATCAAACTCAGGTCATGAGCAGAGCTTAGTGTCAGAACTTGGATGAACTTCAGACGATTCCAATACTTGTTACAAAGTTAGGATCTTTATTGAAGAACTACAGTACTAGAGCAACGAAATAACAGTAATGCCAATTCTTGGCAGTTGGTTACATTTTATGCCATCAGCAAAGCACAATAAAACTATCATTCACACGGTCACAGACAAGTGTCTCTTTTCCCAGCCTTCGTTATCAGAAGGGAGGATGCTCCCCTGTTGTGAAGGCCAAACGGCATGTCTTCAAAGGGCACCTGTGGATGTTAAGCAGAGACTATCTGCCGCCTGCCCTGCTGCCCTAAATATTTGGCATAGCAAAGGGGCCAGGGTTAATTGCTGCGGCCAGGCACTCTATGTTATTACTAAGTTACAGCATGGAGTCAGTTTGGTCAAGGCAAATAGAGCAAAAGTTACAAGTTCTGACACTTAGGACTGCAGTACTGCAGTTTTAACACTCTGCGCCACGGGGCTCTTTTGCAGAGATGTAAGCCCTTCATTTAAATAAAAAATGGGTGGATTTTTCAGCAAATCTCTGCTTCTCCCCTCCCCAGGTTTACAGAATCATCTCCCCTAACCATCCCTGGTCGCATTGTATGGATTCTGGATCTGCACTATGGGATCAGGTCTAGGATCAGATATAGATGTGAAATATTTTAAACTAAACTGATCTCTTTGCAGGGGCTTCTGTTGCAGTCCACCAGGACAGTCCATAACTGGAACTGGTTCAGGCTACCTTCAGCCAAAGTGCTAAAAAGGAAACCTGTCTGACTGTGGCATCCAGTTGGTATGCCAACTCATTTGTTTCCATGCCAGACCTGAACCGGGCAAGGGATTTTTAAATTCATTTCCAAACTTGCAATTAATCACAACTTTAAGGCCCTGTTCAAAAATTGGACTTAAAAAAAACCCCAAACACTATGATTTCTCTGCTCATGGGACTCCAGACCACCATGTTGATAGATATTTATTCGGTTCATCCCTTCAAGTCACACCATTAGTGTTATCATAAAACATCATGAACTGCTCAGTTTGGTGTAGTGGTTAAGTGTGCGGACTCTTATCTGGGAGAACCGGGGTTGATTCCCCACTCCTCCACTTGCAGCTGCTGGAATGGCCTTGGGTCAGCCATAGCTCTCGCAGAGTTGTCCTTGAAAGGGCAGCTTTTGTCGGAGTTCTCTCAGCCCCAGCTACCTCACAAGATGTCTGTTGTGGAGGAGGAAGGGAAAGGTGATTGTAAGCCACTCTGAGCCTTGAAAGGGCAGCTGCTGTGAGAGCCCTCTCAGCCTCACCCACCTCCCAGGGTGTCTGTTGTGGGGGGAGAAGACATAGGAGATTGTGAGCTGCTCTGAGAGAAGGGCGGGGTATAAATCTGCCATTCTTCCCTTCAATTCTTCTTCTCATGCATACGCCCAGGGGTTTTTTTTGTAGCAAGAACTCCTTTGCATATTCGGCCACACACCCCTATGTAGCCAATCCTCCAAGAGCTTAAAGGCTGCATCAGGGTGTGTGGCATAATATACAAAGAGTTCCTGCTACAAAAAAATCCCTGAATATGCCTAAAGTGCTGTCAAATTGCAGCTGAATTATGGTGACCCCCCCCCTCCAGGGTTTTCCAGGGCTTTTTTGGGAGAAAAAGTCCAGCAGGAACTCATTTGCATATTAGGCCACACCCCTTGACACCAAGTCAGCCAGAACTGCATTCCTGCTTAAAAAAAAAAAGCCCTGGAGTTTTTAAAGCAAGAGATAGTCAGAGTTGGCTTGCCATGGCCCGGCCCTGCAGAACGGCCTTTGTGGTTTCCCATCCAAATGTCAGGTGTGTGAGAGCCACAAGGGAGGGAGGGAGGGAGCGAGGAAGTGAGGGAGGGAGGAAAGGAAGGAAGGAGGGAAGGAAGGAAGGCAGGAAGGAGGGAGGGAGGAAGGAAGGAAGGAAGGAAGAAAGGCAGAGAGGGAGGGAGGGAGGGAGGGAGGGAGGGAGGAAGGAAGGAAGGAAGGAAGGAAGGAAGGAAGGAAGGAAGGAAGGAAGGAAGGAAGGAAGGAAGGAAGGAAGGAAGGAAGGAAGGAAGGAAGGAAGGAAGGAGGATGGGGAGGGAATAGAGAGAAAGGTGGAAAGAAAGCAACTTTAACTTTGAATGCATTCTCCAAGCCACCGGCCGGCTTGACTTGGAGAAACAATTTAAAGAGAGAAATGCCTTCTTCGAGCCAGTGAATGGGGCAGTGGGGGCTTCAAGAGCCATATAATATGTGGAGTTTGGCCACCCCTGATATAAAGGTACATTAAGAACATGAACACAATAAAAAACGCAGCCGCTGCCACTTCGGCATGACAGCACAGATTCGCGTCCCTCTGTATAAACCACATCTTGAAAAGTATTTAGAAGTCCGTGAACCTCCGCAACCCCAAATGTTTAGGGACCTTGGGGGAGGGGAAATCCCAATAACGTTGCAAGACAGAAACAGCAGCAGACAAGAACAACAGTAAGAAAACCCTTCAAAACCAGCTCAGCATGTGTTGGATTGTTTTGTGTATTTTCTTTTTTAACTCTGCTCCACAGCATGCAAAAGGCTGCTTTTGAACGGATTTCTATTTCGGTTTGTTTTTGTGCAGCGAAAGAGAGCAGTGGTGTTGTTCTGTGTCAGAGAAACAAAAAATAACAGCAACTCCTTCAAAACTAGCTGTCTGTGTGCAAAAAAAAAAAAAAGAGCATTATTTTGGGCACACAACAAGCTCCTTTTGAAGGAGATCATGTTGTTTTGTTTGTTTTTAGGCTACCACACCAGTGCACCTTTGCGAGTGGCCGGAAAAACTTGCTGATGCTTGAGAGTTTCAGGGTCTGAAAGGTAGGCTTGCAAAAAAAAAAAAATGGGAGCAGTTTCAGATCAAATATAGGGAGGGTTGGCTAGGAAATACCTGGAGATTTGGGAGGGGGGGGTGTAACCTGCAGAGGGTAAAGTTTGAGGAGGGAAGAGACTTCAATGGAGTGTAATGCCATGCAGCCTACCTTCCAAAGTAAGGTGGCCAATAGTGTCCAATTCAAGAAATCTCTTGAGACTTTGGGCGTGGAGCCAGGAGACTTTGGGGTGGAGCCAAGAGCATAACTGAACTCCAAAGGGAGTCCTAGCCATCACATTTAAAGGGACGGCTCACTGTTTAAATGCCTTCCCTCCTTTTGGAAATCATGAAGGATAGGGACACATATGAACATATATGAACATATGAAGCTGCCTTATACTGAATCAGACCTTTGGTCCATCAAAGTCAGTATTGTCTTCTCAGACTGGCAGCAGCTCTCCAGGGTCTCAAGCTGAGGATTTTCACACCTATTTGCCTGGACCCTTTTTTGGAGATGCCAGGGATTGAACCTGGGACCTTCTGCTTCCCAAGCAGATGCTCTACCACTGAGCCGTCGTCTTTCTTTGGGGGCTCATGGAATTGGACCCCCTGGTCCAATCTTTTTGAAACTTGGAAGGTGTTTTGAAGAGAGGCACCGGATGCTATACGGCAAATATGGTGCCTCTACCTCAAAACACAGCCCTCCCAGAGCCCCAGATACCCGCAGGTCTATTTACCATTATTCCCTATGGGAATCAGTCTCCACAGGGAATAATGGAGTATCCCACAGACATTTCCTCCCCCCCCCCGCTTTCTGATGACCTTGAAGCAGGGTGAGGACCTCCGAACCAGATGATCCCCTGCCCCCACCTGGGGATTGGAAACCTTGTGGCCAATCCCCAGGTGGGGGCAGGGTATCCCCTGGTTTGGAGACCCTCCCCCCACTTCAGGATCATCAGAAAGCAGGGGGGGGGAGTGAAATCTCTTCCGGGCACTCCATCATTCCCTATGGAGACCAATCCCCATAGGGTATAATGGTGAATTGATCTGCTAGTATTTAAGGCTCTGGGGGGCTGTTTTTTTGTTTTGTTTTTTTGAGGTAGCAGCACCATTTTTGCAGCATAGCAGCCAATGCCTCTCCTCAAAGCACCCTCCAAGTTTCAAAAGGATTGGACCAGGGGGTCCAGTTCTATGAGCCCCAAAAGAAGATGCCCCTAGCCATTATTTCCAATGGAGGGAAGGCATTTAAAGGGTGTGTGGTCCTGTGACAGCCAGCGTTCCCTCTAGGCTGAGTTAGTGTGAGCTAGTTCACAATTTTTTAGCCTCTGGCTCACACATTTTTGTCTCAGCTCAGGTTAAAATGGCCCCAGAGCAAACTAATTGATGCATTAGCTCACCACTTGAATGCCAGCAGCTCACAAAAGTAGAATTTCTGCTCACAAGACTCCGCAGCTTAGAAGAAACATTGCTCACAACGCATACAAGGTGAACCCCTTCCCCCTAGTTTCCGGGTTGGAAAATACCTGGAGACTTTGGGCATGGAACCGGGACAGGGTGGTGTTTGGGAAGGGGAGATCTCCAGCCAGGCCCAGAACTAGGGATTCTGCCACTCCCGGCAGATCCGTGCGCCATGCCCCCCCCCACAAGATCCCTTAAAAAAAATGTTGCGTGCACGTAGCATGCGTGGCATGGTGACATCACTGGTGATGGGTGATGTCATCATGCAGGGTGGCGTGGGGGAGAGAGAGCGACAGGTGGCGCACAAGAGTGCTGCCATGCTGCAGCTTTCAAGCTGAAAGCGGCCACCGCACTGTTCAGGGGCTTCGAAGGAAGCCTCTGAACAGTGCAGCGGCAGAACGGCATTTTCCTGCCAGGGAAGGGGCAAGGGGAGTAAAGAGGCACCTGGTGGTGCCCCCAGGTAGGATAGCACCCTAGGCAGCCACCTACCCTGCCTACTCCCACACTCCAGCCCTGTCTCCAGATACCACCCAGAGATCGGCAACCATAACAAGCTGATATTTAAACCAAAGATTAAACAAACCTTTCATTACAGGACGGGGGGGGGGGGGGCGGGACCTGTTTTTCCTCAGCCCAAAGAGCAACTGCTCAGCATGATGTCCGACTGCTCAAATGTCACGCCCCCCCTCCATTTTTAAGTATTAAAGGCCTGCCTTCTACTCTCTACAAATGAAGGCATCTCCCCCTGCAATTAAATCTCTCTGATATATAGGCGCGTCAGTATTCAGGACGGGCTCGACGACACCTTTTCCTATACATAAATATGTCACAAGGTTTAAAGTCCATTATCTCGGAACTCTCAATGGCTAAAAATAGACAGTTTTATACTACATGAAAAAGGAGTGATTTCCCACCTTTCATTTCCCGGGAAGGTCCCAAGGTATTGGATGTTAATGTCATGGCATTTTTAGGCATAGAAAAGCTTTTCGGTTATCCACAGATATTTTATGGCTCCCATTGAACCTGGTGTGCATTTGGGCCGGTGGTAACGGATGTGTCTGTTTTTACAGGACAGAACAGGCCAAGAGATGTCGGGGAAGGATTGAGGGGGGGCGGGAACACAACACAATGAAAACCTATCACAGTTTTTTAATAGAGGAAACTGGGCCTGAGCACAGTCCAGTTTTCCGGAAATGTTTGTGCGAAACACACTTAAGATGATAGTTGCAATCAGGGTTTTGTTTGTAGAAAAAGCCCAGCAGGGACTTATTTGCATATTAGGCCTGACATCACCTCCTGACATCAAGCCAGGCCGAACTGCGTTCCTGCTAAAAAAAAAGCCCTGCATGCAATACATTTGGTTGCAGGCAATGTGATTCCTTCATTTAATACAGCAATCCCCAACCTTTTTTGGCACCAGGGACCAGTTTTGTAGAAGATGATTTTTCATGGGGGGATGGTTTCGGGTTGATACAATCGTGCACTTTATTTCTATGAGTTTGGTGTGGTGATTAAGTGTGCAGACTCTTATATGGGAGAGCCGGATTTGATTCCCCACTCCTCTTACTTGAAGCTGCTGGAATGGCCTTGGGTCAGCCAGTACTCTAGCAGAGTTGAAAGGGCAGCCTCTGGGAGAGCTCTCTCAGCCCCACCCACCTCACAGGGCGTCTGTTGTGGGGGAAGGAGATAAAGGAGATTGTAAACTGCTCTGAGACGCTGACATTCAGAGTAGAGGGCAGGATATAAATCTAATGTATTACTACTACTACATTGTAATATATAATGAAATAATTATACAACTCACGGCCCGATTGCTAACAGGCCACGGACCAGTACTGGTCCACGGACCAGGGGTTGGGGACCCCTGATTTAATGTTTAAACACAACAAAATCCACCATTTCACTGATACCAGCACTGTCTCCTGACAGATTTACCACTCTTAGGCAAAGGGGCTTTCTGAGTCCTGAAGTCTAAAGTGGCATATTGTGCAAAGACACAGCAGAGAAAACCCAATTGGCGCCACACTGTGGGGCAGAAGTCTGCCTCCTTCAACTCAATTTCTCAAATCGATCCAAGGGGGCAGCCGTGTCGGTCTGAAGCAATCGAACAAAGCAGTAGGCAATTGTCACCTTTAAGACCAACTAAGTTTTATTCAGAATGTAAGCTTTCATATGCTCTAAGCAGACTTCATCCAATGTTGTCTGATGAAGTCTGCTTAGAGCTTAGAGGATATGAAAGCTTACGTTCTGAATAAAACTTAGTTGGTCTTAAAGGTGACAATTGTCTACTGCTTTGTTCAGTTTCTCAAATGTTCTCTTTTTCGGTGTTCACCACCTTGCGGACCCTGATCCGGTGGAATGGCAGCATTAAAATGTTTTTTAACGACCCTCCTTCCCTTTTCAGACCAGCACTGTAACCTGAAACTGCAAATGAACAGTTCCCCCTTCTGGAAGTTGCTAAGCTATTTTTTTCTTCTTCTTCCACAACAAATCCCATCACAACACCCATACATGCCATGGAGGGCTACCACAGAGTGTCAGACAGAGATCTGGGTCATCCAGGTTCCAGTCTCCACTTTGCCATGGAAGACCACTTGGTGACTTCAGTCCAGGCACCAGGGCTTCTTTTTGTAGCTGGAACTCCTTTGCATTTTAGGCCACGCACCCCTGATGTAGCCAATCAGCCAAGAGCTTACAGTAGGCCCTGGAATAAAAGCTTTGTAAGCCCTTGGAGGATTGGCTACATCAGGGGTGTGCGGCCCAATATGCAAAGGAGTTCCTGCTACAAAGGAAGCTCTGCCAGTCACCCTCAGACTGCCCTACTTCACAGTAGGGTGGCCAAGTCCAATTCAAGAAATATCTGGGGACTTTGGGGGTGGAGCCAGGAGACATTGGGGGGTGGAGCCAGGAGCAAGGGAGTTCTGGCCATCACATTTAAAGGGACGGCACAGCTTTTAGAATGCCTTCCTTCCATAGGAAATAATGAAGGTTAGGGGCACCTTCTTTTGGGGCTCATAGAATTGGACCCCCTGGTCCAATCTTTTTGAAACTTGGAAGGTGTTTTGAGGAGAGGCATCAGATGCTATACTGCAAATTTGGTGCCACTACCTCAAAAACAGCCCCCCCAGGGCCCCAGATACCCACAGATTTCCATTATACCCTATGGGAATTGGTCTCCATAGGGAATAATGGAGTACACAGCAGACATTTCCCTCCCCGCCCTCGCTTTCCGATGACCCTGAAGCGGGGGGAGGGACTCTAAACCGGGAAAATCCCCTGCCCCACCTGGGGATTGAAAACCAAAAAGGGAGAATCACTGGGAGGTTGGGAACAGGAAAACACCGTGTTAGAAACTTTGGCTGAAATTTGAAATTAATTAATGAATTAAAATTAATGAAGTTTGACATTAATTTTCAGTCAAAGTTTCTATGTGCTCAGTTGTATTGGTTTTCGTGTTTTGAATATGACTTACCTGTTGTGAGCTGATTACGTGATATGTGTGTTGGATATCACTCATCTATATTTGATATATAAATATATATATAAATTCTTAGGAGTGTTTTCGTTACTATATCACGGTGTTTTCCTGTTTCCCACCTGGGGATTGGCATCCCTACTTCACAAGGGTGTTGTTGTGAGAATAAAAGAGCAGAAAGGAGAAGAGACATTGTAAGCTGCTTTGGGGAGAGAAAAGTGGAGTATAAAGAAATAAAACACATTACAAAGTACCTCTGTTTGCTCTGTTTGGAACCACAAACAGCATGATCTGAAAGTGTTTTTACAGCCTCTGGATTTCAGTGATCCTATCATTTTGGATGGTCGATTTTTTTTTTAATTTTTAAAATTTAGTAGTTGGAAGACAGCAGAATGCTAGTAAAAGGCGAAAGATTTATGCGATCTGAATGCTAGTAAAAGGCGAAAGATTTATGCGAGTATTGTATGCGCAGTTGTGGAAACAAGAAAAAATACCAGAGAAATGGGATTGGATTGTGAAAGTTTTATCGTGGAGTGAGATGGATAAACTAACAAGAACTTTGAGAGACTATGATTTGGAAGTGTTTAAAAAGGAGTGGAAGAAATTTAAAAGATATATAGAGTTAGAGTGGAACGTGAAAAGACATTGGACATTTTTTTAATATGAATGAGGAGAAAAAGGCATTGAACTTTGATGGGTTAGGGATACCTTTATAATTGGACTTAAATATATAACTTCGGGGTAAGTCTAGCAATGGAGGGAGGGGGGATAGAAAACATCATATGGGTTAGAGATAGAAAAGATATAATTAAACATTGTAACCATATGTTATTAATAAATTGTTAAAACACAGAAGACAGCAGAATGCTCATGCATCAGAGTATTTATTCTCCTCTGAAGTGTATGCAGCGGTAACCACAGCACAAATTCAAGGACAAATGCCTTTATAAACTCGAATTAGTAAATTGATCCTCTTCGCCCAGCATGTTTTTAATGAACTCTGAGATAAAATTTGATAAGTTCATGAAAACAATTACTGGGAAATTAGATAGCACAAAGAAGAAGAGGTGTTAATACACTGGAAGGCAATATGTGCATTCAATACACTCAGATACTCATGTGGCCACATGACGATTACCCCTTGATTCACAATTTTCAAAGGCTCTCTGCGTTCCAGGGTGTCGTGCAGCATTGCGAGAGGTTGTGAGAAAATCCCACAGCAAGGACATATCGGACTAGAAGTTATCCAAAAGAAATTGGGATCAAGGTTCGGGTTTTTGAAACGATGGGCAAGGGTAACCACTGGAAAGAGATTTCTCAAAAAAAACTCAAAACCCATATGCATTGAAGCATTTGTTATGAGGCACTGTGTCTCTACCTTAGACATGGGGACTTCAGTCTGTGAGCTAGGACTACTTCCACTTAAGACAGCCAATTCAATTAGTTTGAGTGGAGGCAATTTCCATAAATTTGCTTCCCTTTCAATGGAGTAACCTGAGCATCAGAGAGAAACAAAGATGTGAAAGCCCATCTTTCGGCATAAACTACCTGTGTTAGAAGTAAGAAAAAAGATGGGTTTCGTGTCATTTACTTCTTACCTTTGCATCCCACCCTTCTTCCAAGAAGCTGTGTGCTGCGTAGAGACTGACCAATTGAAATAAGTTGTTGTTGTTGTGAAGTGTAAGTCAGATATTTGAGTGGTATATTGTGTTGTGCAATTCAAGATCACGCCAAGTTCTTGGGAATTGCAGAGGTATCTATAATATAGTGGGTTCAGTGCATGAAGGAGATGCGGTCGCAGTGATCATAGCTCTCTTTACTCGTTACAGCATGGCAGCATGCAAACTAGAAGACTGAAGACTAGGACCAATGGGACCAACTATATAAAGTTTAAGGTTCCCGCGTTAGAACACCATTGGATCATTTGAACCAGCAGGGGGCCTGTCATAATCCTGGGCCTAGTGAGACCTGCAGGCCCCAGGGAAGCCTGCTAAGGAGTTACTGGGAAAAGCCTACATCTCCCAGGATCCCCTCTTTCCCTCTGATTGGGTAGTGAGGGTTTTGGAGGGAAACAGACCCAGAGAGGGGTGGGGCCTGGGAAGAGAATATATAAAGGCCAAGTCCAGGCAGGGGGTGTTCTTTTCCTAGGAGGCAGAGCTGAAGAAGAGCTGCTGCCAGGGCGAAACCCTCACCCTGTGAGGTAGGGTGAGTAGGTCCAGGTCTGACTGAGACAGTTAGGGACAGTAAGTTCAGACGCATTAGGGCATTAGGGCATTTTTCCATCGCCCCTTTTACTGTTTTATGCACCTTGTTAGTTTATATTAGCGTCCCCGTGGTGCTGAGTGGTAAAGCAGCAGTACTGCAGTAGTGTGGTCTGAACTCTCTGCTCACGACCTGAGTTCGATTCCAGCGGAAGCTGGATTCAGGTAGCCGGCCCAAGGTTGACTCAGCCTTCCATCCTTGTTGGGGGGAAAGTGTAAAAGACTGGGGAAGACAATGGCAAACCACCCCGTAAAAAGTCTGCCGTGAAAACGTTGTGAAAGCAACGTCACCCCAGAGTCAGAAACGACTGGTGCTTGCCCAGGGGACCTTTTCTTTCTAGTTTATATTGCACTGATCTTAAAATAAACCTTTTTGTTGTTGTTCACACTGCCTGGTCCTCATGCCTATTATTTGGCCTAAGCTAAGGGAAGCCTGGAAGGGCTTAGGAGGGTACTCTGGGTCTTCTCAAGGGAGATCCTTAGCCCAGAGTGGTGGCAGCAATTGGTAATACCCCCCTGAGTCGTGACAGGGCCTCTGATTGGGCCAGGGCTGCAGGGGGTTGGATCCCACTGCGCATTGTCCTAGAGTCCCCAAGCTCAGTCCTAAAGGTTCCAATGAGCCAGACAGGAACAGTAATACAGGAACATATCATGAGTCCACATTCACAACAGTATCTTAGCAGGATTCTTGCTGTTTCAAGCAATGCTGTCTTCTGGAGCTGAGCTGGTGTTATTTGCACAATGCCCAGAATGTCCAGGTATTTCTTGACACTTCTAGGCACTGCTCTAAGGGCTCCAATAACTTCAGTGATAGTCACTTTCTTCTCCCAGAGGTGCTCTAACTCTATTCGTAGGTTTTGGTACTTTGTGATCTTCTCCTGTTCTTTCTTTTCTGTTCTGCTATCTCCTGGGATTGCAATGTCAAGCCCTATTTCTCATTCCCCGCCCCCCCTACAAGTCTAATACCAAGGGTGTTAAGCTCCTGGTGTCTATCTATTTGTAAGCAAGAAATCCCAAAGAATCTTTTGTTTCATCATTCTCCATCATCTTGTCTGGTTTGTGCTCCCATGATTTTCTGGCTGATGGTAAGCCATGCTTCTTGCAAAGATTCCTGTACAACACAGCTGCAACTCTACTGTGACATTCTTTTTAGTCATGATCATGTTCCCTCTAAGCTCTAAGTCCTGTGAGCAAACATTCTACTTTATGAGCTACTGGCATTAAAGTTCTGAGTTGCTGACATTAAAACTGTGAGCTACTATATAAATTATTATGCTCTGGGGCCATTTTTCCTGAGCTAAGACAAAAATGTGTGAGCTGGAGGCTAAAAATCTTTGAGTTAGCTCACACTAACTCAGCTTAGAGGGAACACTGGTCAGGATATAGTTTGAGTGATTTTACTGCCGGTATTGATCATGTGGTTTATTTTGTTATTGTTATTATTGTTACATCTGTTGGAAGTCCAACTCTGCTAAAAATGAAAAATAGATTCCTGACTTGTCTTGCTGACAACTTCCTTTTCCAGAAAGTGAAGAAGGAAACAAGGGGATCTTCTATCTTAGATTTGATTCTCACCAACAAGGAAGAATTGATTGAAGAAGTGGAAATTGTGGCACCCTGGGCAGTAGTGACCATATGATTTTGGAATTTACAGTCTTAGGGAAGGGAAAAGCTATACATAGTCAGACTTATAGGTTGGACTTCAGAAAGGCAAACTTCGATATAAACTTAGAACTATGCTGGGTAAAATCCCATGGTCAGAGATACTTAGGAAAAAGGGGGTTCAGGAGGGGTGGGAGTTTCTTAAAAGCGAAATACTGAAAGCGCAATCACAGATGATTCCTATGAGAAGAAAAAATGGAAAAAGCCTAAAGAAGTCAAAGTGACTCCATAAACAGCTCTCTAAAGACTTGAGAAATAAAAAAGACTCCTTTAGGAATTAGAAGGAGGGCCTTATAACCAAGGATGAATATAAACAAATCACCAGTGCTTGTAGAGAAAAAGTTAGGAAAGCTAAAGCTCAGTATGAGCTTAGGCTGGGCAAAGATGCTAAAAACAACAAAAAAGAGTTCTTTTCTTATTTTCAGAGTAAGAAAAAGAGCAAGGATACGGTAGGCCCGTTGCGAGGGCAAGAAAGTGAAATTGTAACAGGTAATGAAGAGACGGCGGAACTGCTCAATTCCTACTTTTCCTCAGTCTTCTCTTCTGAGGAAAACGGTGCTCAACATGACAAAAATAGAACATATAAGGAGGGTATGAAGTTCCAACCTAGGATCAGCATAGGGGTAGTACATAAACACCTAGTTTCTTTAAATGAAACTAAGTCCTCAGGGCCAAATGAATTGCATCCAAGGGTTCTAAAAGAGCTTGCGGATGTAATTTCTGAGCCTCTGGCTATTATTTTTGAGAATTCTTGGAGAAGAGAAGAGGTGCTGGAAGATTGGAGGCGGGCGAATGTTGTCCCCATCTTCAAGAAGGGGAAAAAAGATGATCCGGGTAACAACCGACCCATCAGCTTGACGTCTATAGCTGGAAAAGTTTTAGAACAAATAATCAAACAGTCAGTCCTGGAACATTTAAAAACAATGGATGGGATTACTAAGAGCCAGCATGGTTTTCTCAAGAACAAGCCATGTCAGACTAACCTGATCTCTTTTTTTGAGAAAGTGACTACCTTGCTGGATCAGGGGAATGCTGTAGACATTGTTTATCTTGATTTCAGTAAGGCTTTTGATAAAATTCCACATACTATCCTTGTTGACAAGTTGGTAAAATGTGGTTTGGATCCTGTTACCATTAGGTGGATCTGTAACTGGTTGACAAATCACACCCAAAGAGTGCTTGTGAATGGTTCCTCATCCTCTTGGAGAGGAGTGACAAGTGGAGGGCCTCAAGGATCTGTCCTGGGACCTGTTTTGTTCAACATCTTTATAAATAATCTGGATGAAGGAATAGAGGGGATGCTTGTTAAATTTGCAGATGATACTAAATTGGGAGGGGTTGCAAACACAGAAGAAGACAGAAACAGGATACAGGATGACCTTGACAGGCTGCAAAACTGGGCTAAAACCAAAAAATTAATTTTAACAGGGAGAAATGTAAAGTTCTGCATTTAGGTAGGAAAAATCCAATGCATGGTTATAGACTTGTCTTAGCAGTAGTATGTGCGAAAAGGATCTTGGGGTCTTAGTGGATCATACACTGAACATGAGTCAACAGTGTGATGCAGTGGCTAAAAAGGCAAATGCAATTTTGGGCTGTATCAACAGAAGTATATTGTCCTGATCATGTGATGTGATGGTATCGCTTTACTCTGTTCTGGTAAGACCTCACCTGGAGTATTGTGTTCAATTTTGGGCACCACATTTTAAGAATGATATAGACAAGCTAGAACGAGTCCAGAGGAGGGCGACAAAGATGGTGAGGGGTCTGGAGACCAAGTCCTATGAGGAAAGGTTGAAGGAGCTGGGGATGTTTAGCCTGGAGAGAAGGTGGCTGAGAGGGGTTTTTTTTGTTATTTATACTTTATTAAATTTTTTCATAAGCACATCGCAGACAGTCATTCCGTCGAACGAACAATGGCACTCATCCCACACCCTGTGCACCGCCACCGTGTATTCTCCTGATCTAAACTGCCTGTAACCGGAACGACTTAATTAGATGCCGGCATGCCAGTTCCCCAGCCCACCCGCCCCCAGGCAGGCAAATCCCAGACTTCAAGGTACAAAGTATTGAGTATTTGATGCTTCTAAAAAAGCCGACCAAATCTCTTCGAATTGTTGTTGTTGACATAGCTAGCGATATGCTACCCTTTCTTGCACAGCTAAGGCATACATTCTTTCGAGCCAAATTATAATCGTGACAGTGAAGTCTTTACGCCACTGTTGCAGGATAAGCCACTTCGCAATCATTATAGCATGTGCAGCCCATCTTCGCTGCATACGAGTCAGTGGCCAGGTCGACGGGAAGTAGTTCAATAATATCTGCATAGCAGAGATAGACTGGTCAATATTAAGTACCTGTTGCATCCATCGAACAATCCCATCCCAGAAATTTTGTAGCGTTGGGCAATTCCACAGCATGTGAACCTGACCCGCCTCTGGGCGCAGACACCGCCAACAAGCCGAGGATTCAGCCAAACCATGCTTATAGAGGCAAAGAGGAGTCCAGTAAATCCTGAACAAAAGCTTTTGTTGTATTAAAATCAGACGAAGATCTTTCGAACAATGCCGGAGATCACTACAAATAGCCGCCCATTGAAAAGGGTAAATAGGGCAGTTGATTTCCTCGCTCCATTGACATCGCAAGTCTTCCATAAAGTATTGCGAGTCTTTTTTCAGGCATGAATATAAATCACGGACTGGCTTATTTTGTTCTATTTCATGTTCTAGAGTCTGCAGGAGAGGCGGGGCCTCCAGAACTGCCAAGGCATCTGTGCCGAAAGAAGTGGACAGTGAATGCTTCAGTTTCTGGAATTGCAGCCATTGGTTAGCTGGTAACCCAAAGCCGCTTTGTAGATCCTCAAAAGAAAGAAACGCGTCCTCATTGCTATCTTTAAGCTGATTGACAGTTAAGAGACCCCTCTGTGCCCATAGCTTCCAAATCACCGGCCATCCCCCTATCTTCACTTCGGGGTTGCCCCAAAGGGTCATCTGACTATGGATGTAGTTATCAAATCCGTAGGTATCACCCAAATATTGCCATGTTTGTCTTGTCGCCTGAATTGATGGAAGAACCGACTCTCCCTGATGGTATGTTGACCCGAGCGCATTCCATGTCGACAAAGGAGTGAGAACGGCAGTTTCCAAGTTCATCAGGGGTGACCATACAAGTTGATTAAGTGAAGCCCATCGCTGAATACCAGCCAACAAGTATGCCCAATGGTATAGGCATAAATTTGGCAGGCCGAATCCATCTCGGTTGAATGGTAACTGTAGACGTGCCCACGGCAGCCGGGGGGGTTTCCCCTCCCACAAGAATTTCATTAATATTGAGTTGATTTTTCGAAACCATTTCTGCGGTATGTATTGATGGATACCACTCAACACGTAAAAGAAACGGGGGTAGATGATCATCTTCAGAGCATTTCTTTTACCCCAAAGCGACAAAGGGACAGCGGACCATCGATCTAGCTCCAGCTGTATTTTCCCTATTACTTTATTTAAGTTTAACTCAATCAGCATCTTAGGCAGTTTAGGAATAAGAATACCCAAATACATAATAAAAGCCTCTTGAACTGAGAACTGCCCAATGTCTCCCATCAGTTCCTCTTCACCCCCAATCTGTAAAATTTCTGATTTTTGCCAGTTAGTTTTATAACCGGACAGCCTACCGAAGTAAGTTACCAGTTGAATAATCGCCGGTATCGATATTTCCGGCTGCGTAATGGTAAGCATAGCGTCATCGGCATATTGGTGACTGGTGACACATGCCATGGATGTTATCATTCAATCGAACCGCCCTAGTGAGTGGTTCCAAACAAAGATCAAAGAGAAGAGGGGACAGTGGGCACCCCTGTCTGGTGCCGAACCGAAGGTTAATTGACACCGAGAGGTGACCATTCAGCCGCACCCCTGACGTAGCGGACTTGTAGATCAGGCACGTCCAATGAAGGAAATCTTTTGGGAAACCCATATGTTTCAATACCTTCTGCAAGAAAAATGTATCAACCCGGTCAAAGGCGGCTGAGAGGTGATATGATCACTATCTTCAAGTACTTGAAGGGTTGTCATCTAGAGGATGGTGTGGAATTGTTTTCTGTGGCCCCGGAAGGTAGGACCAGAACCAGTGGGTTGAATTAAATCAAGTTTCCGGCTCAACATTAGGAAGAACTTCCCGACCGTTAGAGTGATTCCTCAGTGGAACAGGCTTCCTCGGGAGGTGGTGGGCTCTCCTTCCTTGGAGGTTACAAAGGCTACATGGCCATCTGACAGCAATGAAGATCCTGTGAATTTCGGGGGAGGTGTTTGTGAGTTTCCTGCATTGGGCAAGGAGTTGAACTAGATGACCCTGGAGTCCCGTCCAACTCTAGGATTCTATGATTCAACCTAGCATTTTTTTTCTTGTTGTGTGAAAATAGATACCTTAAGTTGCAACTTTTTGCACCAGCTGCCAGCGTATATGCAATTATCATTTGAATAAAGCTGACTTCCAAATTCCATAAATATATCGAACAGGTCAGTTTGTGTTAACTGAGTGCATGTTATGCACAGAATGTGGGGGGGGGGTTGTTTTAAAATAGTAAATTTAGACCTTTGGTTTCCCCCGGAACTGGCGTTATTTTCTCTGAGCCTCCTCTCATTATGGAAGAAGGAAAGAAAATGTTTTTTTTCCCCCATGGCTTCAAAATTTCTGGAAATTTTACACTTTTGCTGCCCGACACCCATTAGTCTGCAAGCATATCAGTCACACGTGGAGCTCCATCAATGTCAACCTATCTGCATGGGGCTTTTTCGTGAGCCCTTTGGACTGAAGAGCAAGGAAGTTCTTATCAGCCGTGGCACTGTCTCTAGATGCAGCAGTGGCCGGCTGCATGACAGTTTAAAAATAATTGTACTAATTAATGAAAGCTAATCACATCAAAAAGCAAATCAATGCAATACAGAATCACAGAGTTGGAAAGGACCCCCAGGGTCATCTAGTCCAACCCCCTGCACAATGCAGGAAACTCACAAACACCTTCCCCTAAATCCATAGGATCTGCATTGCTGTCAGATGACCATCTAGCCTCTGTTTAAAAACCTCCAAGGAAGGAGAGCCCACCACCTCCTGAGGAAACCTTTTCCACTGAGGAATCACTCTAACGGTCAGGAAGGTTTTGTGAAAGACAATTTTTCCACGGACTGGAGGGGGTGGGATGGTTTCTGGATAATACCATTGTGCACTTTATTTCTATTAGTTTGGTGTGGTGGTGAAGTGTGTGAAGTGTGAGGTTACAAAGGCTAGATGGCCATCTGACAGCAATGAAGATCCTGTGAATTTAGGGGGAGGTGTTTGTGAGTTTCCTGCATTGTGCAGGGGGTTGGACTAGATGACCGTAGAGGTCCCACTTCGGAAGGCTTAAGCAAGCTTTTCCAATCATCTTAAGCCTTCCGAAGTGGAAAGGCACATGGTGGCTGTTGGGGCGGGGCTTCCACCTGTCAGCAACTGCCTGGGGGCGGGGAGGAGCCTGCAAAAGTGAGAGATCCCCCACTGGGACCTGGGGATTGGCAAACCTAGATGTCCAGACAGTAGAGATCAGTTCCCCTGGAGAAAATGGCAGTTTTGGAGGGTAGATTCCAGGGCATTGTGCCCTCCTAAGTGTTGGAATTTGCAAACTTCTAAGTTCCAGTCATCGCGAAGTTCTAAGTACCAGTTATAACTGTTTTAACTTTTTTAATAATGCTCTTGTTATTTAATTGTTTTATTGTCTTATCGATTATCTATTGATTGTAGCAGTGTAACTATTGGTTTTAACTGTTTGATATGTTGGAATCTGCCCTGAGCCCATTTTGGGAAAGGGTGGAATATAAATCCTCAGAAATAAATAAGTAAATAGAGTTAAAAGTGTTTACCCATTTCTCTATTGTCTGCCTGACCTAGGAAGAGGAATTTGTCTCCCTGCCAACGGAGAAGAAGCCTGAGAAAAGGACTGTTTGTATTGGTCAGTTAGTCAGGTGACTTCCTTTGTCTAAGTAGCCAGAAGTCAAGACAAAGGAGGAATCTCCATCTTAGCAATGTGACTTTCTTAGCGATAAGTGCTTCTTATTTTCCATCCGAGTTCCCCATCCCTGTAGCAAAAAAGTTACATTTTTTTTGCTTTGATACTAAATGGCTCTCAATCTCATTTCGATCCAACGATCCATCGAAGCGTTTGGGATATCAAAATTGATTTTCCAAACAGAATGCCTCCAACGCTAAGGTCCCTTCCTTCCCCAAACCCCCCACCCTTCCCAGGCTCCAACCCTAAAATCTCCCGGCATTTCCCAACCTAGAGCCGAGCAACGCTAATATTCACAGGACTATTTTTCAGCTGTTGCATTCAGGTTACAAAAGTTCCTGCTCCCAGTCAGGCATCTGGCCTCGTCTCTTCAAAAACTCATTTTGGGAGGCCGTAGAAATCAAGTTGACATTCTCTTGTTCGCACGGGGGTCATTCAGACTGCTACGCGCATCGAGGGTTTTTTTGTTTCCCATTTTTACGTTTTCTGCGACTGTCTTTTCAGATGAGATATGTTTGAGTCTGAGGACAGGAGCTCCGGCTCCCAAAAGCTTCTACCCTCAAAATCTCATAGGTCTCTAAAGTGCTGCGGGACTTGAATTGTTTCTACTGCAAGACTGACACTGAGAGTTGGCGAAGTAAGTGGAGGCCTAGGGTTGCCAAGTCCAATTCAAGAAATATCTGAGGACTTTGGGGGTGGAGTCAGGAGACATTGGGGGTGAAGCCAGAAATAAGGGTGTGAGAAGCATCATTGAACTCCAAAGGGAGTTCTGGCCATCACATTTAAAGGGACAGCACACCTTTTAAAATGCCTTCCTTCCGTAGGAAATAATGAAGGATAGGGGCACCTTCTTTTGGTGCTCATAGAATTGGACCCCCTGGTCCAATTGTTTTGAAACTTGGGGGTTATTTTGGGGAGAGGCACCAGATGCTAAAGTGAAAACCACAAACCTCAAAAAAACAGTCCCCCCAAAGCCCCCGATACCCATGGATCAATTCCCCAGTATTCCCTATGGGAATCGTTCTCCATAGAGAATAATTGCCCAGTAGACATTTCCCTCCCCCCCCCCCGCCACCCCGCCGCTTTCTGATGACCCTAAAGCGGGGGGAAGGCCTTCAAACCTGGGGATTGGCAACCCTCTCTCTCTCTCTCTCTCTCTCCCTCACACACACACACACACACACACACTTACTGGGTCTGGTTCCTCCACAATGACATCTGAAAAGAACAGGGGCTAGTCTGCTCTCTCTCTCTCTCTCTCACTCACACACACGCACACACACTTACTGGGTCTGGTTCCTCCACAATGACATCTGAAAAGAACAGGGGCTAGTCTGCTCTCTCTCTCTCTCTCTCACTCACACACACACACACACACACACTTAGTTGCTCTGAAACAAAAGCAAAACAAACCGAGGGACTGTGTTGCTGACCCTTCCCATGAAGTACTTCCTGCTCAACTTTAAAGGCACACACACACATTTTGAAACGGACCTGTTTGCAGGTTTCAAAACCTGCCCAAGGTCTAGAGCTGCATGGTGGCTGTGGGGGTGGGGCTTCCCCTGCCGGCCAGTGGGCTGGGGGCAGGGGCAAGCCTGTAAAACCAGGGGATCCCCCGCTGGGACCTGGGGATTGGGAAGCCTACCTGGGGCGCCACCTCGCTGCAGGGGCAAGGGAGCGCCCCTCCCCACTCACAGCAACCTGAACGTGCAGCTCGGCCTGCCCCTTGCCCGGCCCTCTCCTGCTTCGCAAGAGACCAGGAGAGGCATGGTGGTGGAGAGCTCAGGTCGCAGCCTGCCTTCCTTGGGTGGCGCAGCCTTGGAGGATGAAGCCAGGCCCCCGCCTCAGCACAATGTGCTTTGGCCTGCCCGCAGCTCAGGGAGGAGAGGGAAGGGGGCTGCCATGCCACCCAGCCCAGGCACACCTGACCGGCGGTGGGGGCGGTGGGCACAGCTGGCTGTCCAAGGGGCTGAGCATTAGCGCAACATGAGCAGCCTGGTCACTTCCGGTGACATCAATTTGGTGTCGTGGTCAAGTGTGCGGACTCTTATTGGGGAGAACCGGGTTTGATTCCCCACTCCTCCACTTGCACTTGCTGGGATGGCCTTGGGTCAGCCATAGCCAGGCCTTGTATTCACCAGGAGCTCCCAGGACAGCAGCTCCTGAACCTTTCTGAGGGTTCCCCCTCCTCTTCCCCACCTACCTATCTTCTCCATTGAATAGTAGGTGCAGCTGCATAACAATCCCTGGATGAGCTCCACCACCTACTTTTCTACAAAATGACCCCTGGCCATAGCTATCGCAGGAGTTGTCCATGAAAGGGCAGCTTCTGGGAGAGTCCTCTCAGCTCCACCTACCTCACAGGTTGTCTGTTGTGGGGGGGGGGAGGTAAAGGAGGTTGTGACCGCTCTGAGACTCTGAGATTCAGATATAAATCCATCATCATCACCATCACCATCTTCTTCTTCTTCTTCTACTGACTGCAACCAGCATGTGAACTGGATCTACTTGAATAAATGTAAGTCTCTCTCTCTTTTTTCGCAATATACTATTGGGGAGATTTATCTACTGCACTCAGCAGGCCTGTAGCCACAGGGGGGGCTGTGAGGACACTGCCCCCTGACTTCCAGGAAGGACCGCCCCCCAACTTCCAGGAGGGCTCCACTTTACTCCCATCCACTGTTCCGTCTAAGCTGCAGAGGGCCAGTTTGGTGTAGTGGTTAAGTGTGTGGACTCTTATCTGGGAGAACCGGGTTTGATTCCCCACTCCTCCACTTGCACCTGCTGGAATGGCCTTGGGTCAGCCATAGCTCTGGCAGAGGTTGTCCTTGAAAGGGCAGCTTCTGTGAGTCCCCCCTCAGCCCCACCTACCTCACAGGGTGTCTGTTGTGGGGGAGGAAGATAAAGGAGATTGTGAGCCGCTCTGAGACTCTGAGATTTGAAGTGGAGGACAGGCTATAAATCCAATATCTTCTGTCTTCTTCCCATAGTAGCTATTTTTACAATTGCAATGTTCATGACAACCATCTTGCAAATATCTCCAGCAGTGGTCATTTTGTGGTCATGCCTACCATATTTGCTTGAGATTCCAGAAAGTGCCACAGAACCAACCAGGTTGGGTTTCCCTAGTCAGTTCCTTCTTCATCATCATCATTGGGCCATGTACACAAAGCACACGCAAGGTGACCCTGGGAGGGGGTGCGGGGTTCGGCCTGGGGCGCCAGAACCCCAGCACCGGGCCTGGACCCTACTGAAACTCTGGGTGGGATCAGACAATGAACATATATGAAGCTGCTTTATACTGAATCAGACCCTCGGTCCATCCAAGTCAGTATTGTCTTCTCAGACTGGCAGCGGCTCTCCAGGGTCTCAAGCTGAGGATTTTCACATCATTTTGCCTGGACCCTTTTTTGGAGAAGCCGAGGATCGAACCTGGGACCTTCTGCTTCCCAAGCAGATGCTCTACCACTGAGCCACCGTCCCTCCCAAAGGAATTTGCTGCAGCGGCCTCCCAGCTTTGGAAAAGCCTGTGCTTTTTGAGGGGCACCACAGCAAACAAGCGGCCCTCACCCGGCTGCCGGGACAGGCACGGGCCGCACATGCACAAGAAGAGCATTCACACTGTTCCTGCACGCGTGTGGCATGTGCATGGCTGGCCCCGGCCATTCAGACAGCTGGAAACGTGCACCAAGAAGTTTGCTACTGGGAAGTTCCCGGTGGCTATTTGTCCCGTTTCCAGCCCATCCAAGGACGAGGTTAAGGACAGGCTGGCTGCAGAGGGCAGGCGGACACATGTGAATCCACACATTAAATCCGGGGATGGCAGATTAAATCCTCCTATGCCAGATTACACCTTCTGTTTCAGATGTTTGTTATTATGTTTCATAGTGTTCCATAGAGAGCCAATCATGTTTCAGAGAGCCAGTCTGGTGTAGTAGAGAGCCAGTTTGGTGTAGTGGTTAAGTGTGCGGACTCTTATCTGGGAGAACCGGGTTTGATTCCCCACTCCTCCACTTGCAGCTGCTAGCATGGCCTTGGGTCAGCCATAGCTCTGGCAGAGGTTGTCCTTCAAAGGGCAGCTGCTGTGAGAGCCCTCTCCAGCCCCACCCACCTCACAGGGTGTCTGTTGTGGGGGAGGAAGGGAAAGGAGATTGTGAGCCGCTCTGAGACTCTTCGGAGTGGAGGGCAGGATATAAATCCAATATCTTCATCTACCTCACAAGGTGTCTGTTGTGGGGGAGGAAGGTAAAAGAGATTGTGAGCTACTCTGAGACTCTTCGGAGTGGAGGGCGGGATATAAATCCAATATCTTCATCTACCTCACAAGGTGTCTGTTGTGGGGGAGGAAGGGAAAGGAGATTGTGAGCCACTCTGAGACTCTTCGGAGTGGAGGGCGGGATATAAATCCAATATCTTCTTCTTCTTCTTCTCCCCCCCCTCCTCCAGTTGCAGCTGCTGGAATGGCCCTGGGTTAGCCATAGCTATCGCAGGAGTTGTCCTTGAAAGGGCAGCTGCTGTGAGAGCCCTCTCAGCCCCACCCATCTCACAGGATGTCTGTTGTGCGGGAAGGAGATAAAGGAGATTGTAAGCCGCTCTGAGACTCCGATTCAGAGAGAAGGGCGGGGTATAAATCTGCAGTCATCTTCTTCTTCTAAAGATGGGCTGGCTGTGGGGGGCAAATGCGCACACGTGAATGCACACATTAAATCCAGGGGTGGGCGTGACTAGGGCAGATCAAATCCGCTGTGTGTTCGCACCCCCTGTTTCAGATGTTTGTTATTATGCTTCATAGTGCCTTTGATGACTAAACTGACGGCATTGTTGAGCCTTATGTATTATTGATTTACATGCCACGAAGATGTCTTATTGTCAGCCCGTGGTATCCACCCACTTGGGGTCCTTTGAGGAACAGAAAGGAGATACCAGTTCACTGAAAACAAATGAATTAATTTGTCAGAGCAGTGTAGTCTTGGGCCACCTACACTGGCTTCCAACTTGTTTCTGGATGCAATTCAAGCTGTTGGTCTTGACCTTTAAAGCCCTATACGGATTGGGACCAACGGATCCGAAGGACCACCGAATCCCTTATGAAACCACCTGATTATTACGGTCATCTTTTGGAGACCCTGATTCAGATGCCCCTTACCTTCTGAGATGAGTGGCAACCTAAGAGAAGGGCCTTCTCAGTCATGGCACCAAAGCTCGCAAGCCTCTCCCCAAGGAGATGCATCTGTCCTCTTCTAGTTGCTATCTTCTGCCACTAGGTGGAGACATTTTTATTTCATTTGGCATACCCTCAAATGATCCCTCCTGCCTTACCAATGTTTTTCTGTTCTTTATGCATTTTAACTGTTTTGTATGTATTTTAACTTCCTTTTAATGCTTTAAAGTTGTTGTTGTTGAAATTTATCAAGAGCCCTGTGGCGCAGAGTGGTAAAGCTGCAGTACTACAGTCCTAAGTGCTGCTCACGACCTGAGTTCGATCCTGGCAGAAGCTGGGTTCAGGTAGCCGGCTCCAGGTTGACTCAGTCTTCCATCCTTCCAAGGTCGGTAAAATGAGTCCCCAGCTTGCTGGGGGAAAGTGTAGATGACTGGGGAAGGCAATGGCAAAACACCCCGTGAAAAGTCTGCCGTGAAAACGCTGTGAAAATAACGTCACCCCAGAGTCGGCAATGACTGGTGCTTGCACAGGGGACTACCTTTACCTTTTTTTGTGTTGAAATTTATAAACTGTCCTCCTTTGGAGGCCTCAGGGGAGTTTACAATATGATTAAACATCACAACTAAAATCAATAAATAGAAGCTATTAATGACTTAAAACAGATAAAAACAGTATAATTCTTCCAGAATTTGATGGCATATATATAACTTCACTCCCTCCATCGAAGGATCACAAACTGGCATTGGTAATGTGGAAACCATGGAAAGGCATGATTGCTGCGCATAACTGTAGACTCAGAAGGCATTGATTTTAATGGCTTTATAATGCAATTTTATCCATGTATGTTTTAAATAAGAGCCCTGTGGTGCAGAGTAGTAAGCTGCAGTCCGAGCCCTCTGCTCACAACCTGAGTTCAATCCCGGCGGAAGCTGGGTTCAGGTAGCCGGCTCGAGGTTGACTCAGCCTTCCATCCTTCCGAAATCGGCAAAATGAGGACCCAGCTTGCTGGGGGGAAAGTGGAGATGACTGGGGAAGGCAATGACAAAAACACCCCGTAAAAACGTCTGCCATGAAAATGTCGTGATGCGACGTCACCCCAGAGTCACAAACGACTGGTGCTTGCACAGTGGGCTACTTTAAAGAAAAATGTTTTAAATTGTCAGCCACCTTGGTGGCCCTTGTAAGGGCAGAAAGACAGGATGCAAATTTTGTAAATAAATTTATAAATATCTAAACAATAGATCTTTTCATAATTTGGAGGATTTTCCATCGTTTCTTCCTTTCCTGCTCAAATAAGTAGCCATTCCCTGTTTTTAACAAACGGATGCCATTCAAGGGCACGGTTTTCTAATATCCAGCATTTCATATTTGTGAATATTTGCAAAATTCAGACATGGTTTTGCACCTCCCTCATAGATATTTGCACTGTGACTCGCATCATCTGTTCATTGGCAGAGATGAATGTCGCATTTTCTTCCCTGCAAACACCCAGGTCTCCTGGGATGGGGGGGGAGGGAGAGCCAATACAGAAATTTTACTTTTAGAACAGTCCTTGCTTTCTTCATTCAATAGAGACAAGTTATGGATCTGAAGACTTCCCTTCCCTTTCTTCCTCTCTCATAATTTGTTAATTTATTTTTTTTAAGTGCTCTTTGAAAATGATCAGCTCTCGTGTCTCTTTTAACTCTTGAAAGGTTACAGCGATGGGGACAGGCGCCTTAATTAAAGAATGAATTATTGAACGTTCAGTTTTAATTGATGGCGCTCGCCGGTTATTGTGCGTGTTTATAGATATTTTATGGGATCAGTAATCAAAAATCTTTCCCTGCACGCCGAGTGCGCCTTTCTGCTGCAGAGGCGACAAGAAAAGACGGGGCCCGATCACGTTCAGACGCTTAATTTCAAGAACCCTGTGAAGTGTGGTTGCTATGGCGACCAGCCGCTAATTGCCAATGTAAAATCAAGATCAACCTTGACTGGATCCAGCAGTTCTGCCAAGGACTGTAAAATCCTTAGAAAATACAAAATCATGTGACATTTCCTGTCCAATATATATATATTAAAAATGGGACGGTCTGTTCATGGAGGCCCGGTGCCCATTTTCCAAACAAAGACGAATCTACAGAGAACTGCTTGATATCACAAGGGGTAGCAGAAGTCAGCCATTTTATGCCCTGCTTTGATAGGTGATACCTCACTATTGTCTAAATAATGCTAAAGACATTGTTGTTGCTTTCTCATGGGTTTTTGTCTTCCTCAGACAAGGGAAAAAATTGGGAAGAAGAAGGCCTCAGATTCAGTGGGAACCTTTCTGAGAGTTCCACCTCCTTGTTCATGGAATAGTATGTGCAGCTGCATAACAATTCCTGGATGAGCTCCACTACCTATTTTTTCTGCAAAACAAGCCCTGGGAAGAAAATACATCAGGCAAGTTAAGTGCCAAGAGGAAGGCCAAACTCTTCCACAAGGCAGAGAGGTAAACAAAATGGAGGACATTTATAAAGGATTCTGCAGTCATGAACACTTGAAGATCCTGAGATGGATTCCACAAATCTGTTCCCCAGAAGAGGAATATTTTTTTTTCTTCAGACAACAAAAGTACTGTGAAGAACACCTCAGGTTAAGTAGGTAACAGAGGACTCTCTGGTAGGTGAGAAAGGAAAACAAAATGGTGGACATTTCAAAAAGATACTGCAGTCATGAACACTACAGATCCTGAGATGGATCCACAAATCTGTTCCCCTAGAAGATTTTCTTCTTCTTCTTCTTCTTCTTCTTCTTCTTCTTCTTCTTCTTCTTCTTCTTCTTCTTCTTCTTCTTCTTCTGACAAACAAAGTACTGGGAGGAACACATCAGGTTAATTAGGAGGTTTTTCACACAGCCTAAGTATTCCGGTATGGCAGCTGGCCAGTTACTGAACAGTAATGGGTTTCTGCTATCATTTCAGGCAGACCCAATTCAGTAACTAGCTACTACTGGAATACTGTTACCTTTTCACACAGTCCTGCAGCTGTCCAGGCAGTGAGATGTGCCTGAGTTGTATTTTTTACTAAAAACAGTTCCCTCCTTCCGGGTTGAAATAGTTATGGGACACTGTGTGAAATCCCCCATAGCGATTCCAGGAGCTCTGGCCATTTTCATGCCCTTTTCTGGCAACTGGTGCACGATCTTTAACTTTTGTGTGTGTGTGTGTGTGGCACGTCGAGCTAAGAGCGTTATAGCACTATAACCACATATCAATATAGTACGACAGCACCAACATTGGAATGCCTGGGCTCATTGAGATGTCTGGTTTTGTTTTTGATATGTGGTTATAGTGCTATAACACTCTTAGCCCCATGTTCCCCCCAAAAAATCAGAGATCGCACGCCAGCTGGCAAAAAAGGGCATGAAAACAACGGGCACTCCCAGAAGCGAGATAAAATCAGAACAGTGTGAAATGGCTCACTTCAGACACAGAACCCTACTGGAAAGAAAATTATGTCTGAAACTCCCAACCCTATCCCAGATTACTCCAGAGCACAACAATACCGATTCCCTTCTGGTTTCCATTGGTAAGTGTGAAAATCCCCTAAGTTATAGGAGGATGACCAAACTCTCCAATAGGGGAGAAAGGAAACAAAATGGTGGGGATTTCAAAAGGACACTGCAGTTGTGTATACTACAGATCCTGTGATGGATTCCACAGATCTGTTACTGCCCAGGATACATTTGGGAAGCCGAAATATACCAGGAAAATACCCTATTGGATTGTTTTTTTTTTTAACTTGGGTAGATCCAAATACACACCCCTAGTACGGAGTTCTCTTACAATAAAGAACTTCTATTTTTTTTTTAAGTAACAAGGCTCTTTGTGACCTTATTCTTCAAGCAGCCAGGCTATAGAATACTGCTGTGCAGAGAACCAGCTCTGCTTTCAGACTGTCGAGAACCCTCACCCCGGCCCCGAACCTTGCTGTCTCCAGGTTCCAACCCCCAAGTCTTCAGGTATTTCCCAATCTTTAGTTGGCAACCCTAACTTTATTTGCTAAGTTACTCTGCCTTGTAAGCAGGGCTAATTATCAGTGAAATCTGAAGGAGAGTTACACCCTAATTTAACCCCCTGAAGTCAATGGGCTTAGAAGAGTGTGACTCTGCATAGGACTGAATTGTAGGGCACCAGGACTGAACAGACTGCTTTGATCAAATTCAGTTGCCATGGCAATATATCAACTATCAAAAATGGGGGAGAAGGAATAATGAAAAGCATATTTTTGGCATGTGTTCTGTTTTCTGGAACCATTTGGTTCCCATGGTTCTTCCCCAAGACTCTGAATTGTCAGGAATAATTCTTCCTCTGCCAGTCAGGGAAATTATTCAGAATGACTGGATGCTTTCATCAATAAGACATATGTATATACACACATAGGAGCCCCGTGGCCCAGAGTGGTAAAGCTGCAGTACTGCAGTCCAAGCTCTCTGCTCATGACCTGAGTTCGATCCTGGCGGAAGCTGGATTCAGGTAGCCAGTTCAAGGTTGACTCAGCCTTCTGTCCTTCCGAGGTCAGTCAAATGAGTACCCAGCTTGCTGGGGGAAAGTATAGATGACTGAGGAAGGCAATGGCAAACCACCCTGTAAAAAAGTCTGCTGTGAAAACGTCGTAATGTGACGTCACCCCAGAGTCAGAAACAACTGGTGCTTGCACAGAACTGTCCTTTCTACTTGCCTTTTACCATGGTCTAAGGCAGGGGTGTCAAACATGGGGCTCGGGGCCAAATGAGGCTCCTATCAGGCCCCAGAGCAACTGGCAGCCATCTGTTTCCTTCTCCCTCTCTCGTGCTTCCTTCTGCGTCACAGCTGCTTTGCAATGAGTTTCCTGCATTGTACAGGGGGGTGGACTAGATGACCCTGGGGGTCCCTTCCAACTCTATGATTCTACGTGGTTTTTTTTTTTTTTTAAATGGATTTTCATAAACATTAAGCTGGGGTCCCCTTCAAAACTACACGAGTAGAGGAAAAATTGTAAATCCTCCTTAGCCAAGATCTTCCTGCATTGTGCAGGGGGTTGAACTAGATGACCTTAGAGGTCCCTTCCAACTCTATGATTTTATGATTCCTCTCCAGAATATTGGGGACTTGAGCAGGATAACCTCACCCCTCACCCCCCCCCCACCCCAGTTCTCATCAGGAGTTCCTTTTTCTTTCGGTTCATTTGCAAAGTCACGCATTGCAAAATAATTGGAGCACTACCAAAGTACATATAGACCCCTTTCCCTTCTCAGCGGCTGGCCTGGTTTTGTGGTTCTTGGTACTGGCACAGGCACAGGCAGAACTCAGCCAGTGCGGAAGACAAGCAACAAGTCTGGAACAATTCTAGATCAGCGGCGACGCAAAAGGCAGAAGGGCCGTGAGAAAGAATACAGATCTGCCTTTTACCGCTAGGTTCATTAGCTCCACGGAAGAGCAGACGTCAAAGCGAAGCACCAGGAGTCAAAGCAGCGGTTCACCTGGCAGACGATCATCTCTCAAGCTGTTCAATATTTTACAACAATTCCAGTTGGTTCTTGGCCCCGTCTGAAAAAGCAGCCACGGGAAGAAAGGAGGGCTCAATTTTGACAGCCACCTAAGAGCTCAAGAAGAGGAACAGTAACTCTTCCCTTGTGTGGTGTCCTCCCTTTGAAATGTGTCTCCCCAAGTGGCTTCGACCTCTAGAAACACAGAGAAGGGTGGCAGAGACACAAAGCAACCCTTCTGTGGATAAATTAGTCTCACTGGTGCTTCTGAAAGCTTACACAAATAAAGCTACTCTAATACAAAAATAGAACTGGCCTTATCAAGAGATATTTATAGCAAACGAAACATCAGCAGAAGAAGAGCCAAACGTCTAATGGGGTGTGTGTGTATTTAAAAAATCCACAGCGGCAATTTCTTTTTTCTTAAGTCAGTTTCATAGAAGATACAGGTTCAGTGAAGCAAATAGAACTAAAAAAAGGTAAAGGTAGTCCCCTGTGCAAGCACCAGTCGTTTCCGACTCTGGGGTGGCTTCGCATCACAACGTTTTCAAGGCAGACTATTTTATGGGTTGGTTTGCCATCACCTTCCCCAGTCATCTATACTTTAACCCCACCCCACCCCCCACCCCAGTAAGCTGGGTCTTCATTTGACCAACCTCGGAAGGATGGAAGGCTGAGTCAACCTTGAGCCGGCGACCTGAACCCAGCGTCTGCCGGGATCAAACTCAGGACGTGAGCAGAGAGCTTGGATTGTAGTACTGCAGCTTTACCACTCTGCGCCACGGGGCTGCTAAAACAGAATGAAGGACCACCCTAAGAACACCAAGGGGAATGGGCAAACGATGACTGGTCAATGTAGATTCTTAGACGTGCAGGAAATTCCTATTTTTACTGCATAATTGCTAAACGAGGTATCTGGAAATTCAGAACCCATTTTCGCCTTCCAGGCTTTCTCTAAGCTCTAATCATGACAAGGCACTTCTCACTAAGATCCACAGCTTCAGTTTTTTTAAAAACAAAAACAAAAAACCCCACTGTCTAACAACACTTGATGGGTACCAGGAAAGGGGCTGGTGGTTGCCACAGCTCCTGTGGGTAGCAAGCAGGGGCCCCCTGTATGAATGCATTGAAGTCAGTACAATTCCATTACCCAATTCCATTACCAAGATCTCACCTGGAGTGTTGTGTTCAGTTTTGGGCACCACATTTTAAGAAGGATACAGACAAGCTGGAACGGGTCCAGAGGAGGGCAACGAAGATGGTGAGGGGTCTGGAGACCAAGTCCTATGAGGAAAGGCTGAAGGAGCTGGGCATGTTTAGCATGGAGAGGAGGCAGCTGCGAGTGATATGATCACCATCTTCAAGTGCTTGAAGGGCTGTCATATAAGACCTCACCTGGAGTATTGTGTTCAGTTTTGGGCTCCACATTTTAAGAAGGATATAGACAAGCTGGAACGGGTCCAGAAGAGGGCGACGAAGATGATGACGGGGCTGGAGACCAAGTCCTATGAAGAAAGGCTGAAGGAGCTGGGCATGTTTAGCCTGGAGAGGAGGTGGCTGAGAGGTGATATGAGCACCATCTTCAAGTAGGGCTGTCATATAGAGCAGGGGTCCCCAACCCCGGTCTATGGACCGGTACTGGTCTGTGGCCTGTTAGCAACCAGGCCATAAGTTCTATAATGATATCATTATATATTACAATGTAGGAGGAAGAAGAAGATGACGATGACATTGGATTTATATCCTGCCCTCCACTCCGAATCTCAGAGTCTCAGTGCGGTTTACAATCTCCTTTACCTTCCTCCCCCACAACAGACATCCTGTGAGGTAGGTGGGGCTGAGAGAGCTCTCACAGAAGCTGCCCTTTCAAGGACAACTCTGTGAGAACTATGGCTGACCCAAGACCATTCCAGCACCTGCAAGTGGAGGAGCAGGGAATCAAATCTGGTTCTCCCAGAGAAGAGTCCACACACTTCACCACCACACCAAACTAATAGAAATAAAGTGCACAATTGTATTATCCAGAAACCATCCCACCCCCTCCAGTCCATGGAAAAATTGTCTTTCACAAAACCTTCCTGACCGTTAGAGCGATTCCTCAGTGGAACAGGTTTCCTCAGGAGGTGGTGGGCTCTCCTTCCTTGGAGGTTTTTAAACAGAGGCTAGATGGTCATCTGACAGCAATGCAGATCCTATGAATTTAGGGGGAGGTGTTTGTGAGTTTCCTGCATTGTGCAGGGGGTTGGACTAGATGACCCTGGGGGTCCTTTCCAACTCTGTGATTCTGTATTGCATTGATTTGCTTTTTGATGTGATCAGCTTTCATTAATTAGTACAATTATTTTTAAACTGTCATGCAGCCGGCCACTGCTGCATCTAGAGACAGTGCCACGGCTGATAAGAACTTCCTTGCTCTTCAGTCCAAAGGGCTCACGAAAAAGCCCCATGCAGATAGGTTGACATTGATGGAGCTCCACGTGTGACTGATATGCTTGCAGACTAATGGATGTCGGGCAGCAAAAGTGTAAAATTTCCAGAAATTTTGAAGCCATGGGGGAAAAAAACCATTTTCTTTCCTTTTTCCATAATGAGAGGAGGCTCAGAGAAAATAACGCCAGTTCCGGGGGAAACCAAAGGTCTAAATTTACTATTTTAAAACAAAAAAACCCCCCACATTCTGTGTATAACATGCACTCAGTTAACACAAACTGACCTGTTCGATATATTTATGGAATTTGGAAGTTAGCTTTATTCAAATGATAATTGCATATACGCTGGCAGCTGGTGCAAAAAGTTGCAACCTAAGGTATCTAATTTCACACAACAAGAAAAGAAATGCTAGGTTGAATCATAGAATCCTAGAGTTGGATGGGACTCCAGGGTCATCTAGTTCAACTTCTTGCACAATGCAGGAAATTCACAAATACCTCCCCCTGCTCTCCACGTTCAAAGAATCAGTATTGCTGTCAGATGGCCCTCAAGCCTCTGTTTAAAATTTTCCAACGAAGGAGAGCCCACCATCTCATGAGGAAGCCTGTTCCACTGAGGAACCGCTCTAACTGTTAGGAAGTTCTTTCTAACATTTAACCAGAAACTCTTGATTTTGGTTGTGGTCCAACCTTCTGGGGGGAACAAAAAAAAATTCCACACCGTCCTCTAGATGACAGCCCTTCGAGTGCTTGAAGATGGTGATCATATCACCTCTCAGCCGCCTCCTCTCCAGGCTAAACACACCCAGTTCCTTTAATCTTTCCTCATAGGACTTGGTCTCCACACCCCTCAGATAGCCAACACCCAGAGTAGTAAAGAAAAAAAAAAAGCTATTCAACACCAGTCATCTCTCCTAAAGTTAGCCAGAAACCATGCAAAACACAATGCCTGTTTGAACATATATGAACATATGAAGCTGCCTTATACTGAATCAGACCCTTGGTCCATCAAAGTCAGTATTGTCTTCTCAGACTGGCAGCGGCTCTCCGGGATCTCAAGCTGAGGTTTTCACACCTGTTTGCCTGGACCCTTTTTTGGAGATGCCGGGGATTGAACCTGGGACCTTCTGCTTCCCAAGCAGATGCTCTACCACTGAGCCACTGTCCCTCCCCTTTATATTAAGAACAGGCAACAATGCCTCTTGCAAACAGCATGCAACCTTCAGGAAAGGGAGGAAGGGAGGGAGGGAACTAGTGTCTGACTCTAGCCAGTAATAAAAGGCTATCAATAAATCTGAATACTGAGTTACACGTCATAATCACATATTCATCACACACAGTAAGTATTATAGTGACTGCAGGCAAAGTTAGCACATGCCGTTTAAACAATAAAGAATATAATATAGCAAAGGAAATGTGTGAATGAACTGAGGCGGAAGTGACTGTATAGACTGAATAAGTGTGAGGCATTTTTTTTTTTTTTAAAATAGCGGGATTTAAAACTATCTTTGCATTAAAAAGATAAAGGAGGTCCCCCTGTGCAAGCACCAGTCACTCTGGGGTGACTGCATCATGTTTTCTTGTCAGACTTTTTATGGAGTGGTTTTCCATTGCCTTCCCCAGTCATCTACACTTTCCCCCCAGCAAGCTGGGGACTCATTTTACCGACCTTGGAAGGCTGAATAAACCTTAAGCCAGATACCTGAACACAACTTCCACTGGGATTGCACTCGTCATCGTGAGCAGAGAGCTTGGACTGCAGTACTACAACTTTACCACTCTGCAGAATTCAAAGCACTTCATGTGTATTCAGTATGTTTTCTTACAACAACTCTATAAGTTAGGCCAGTGTTATGATTCTATTTGCAAACAGAGGCTGGGGTAATGCCGGTTTGCGTAAGTCCATCTAATATGTTTGTAGCTAAGGTATAATTTAGAATAGCACAATCTTTGAGCCGCTCCATAATACCAGCTTTGTGTGTTCTAACATTGATCATTACTCATTAAATTTGCAAAGGCACCTTTAATTGTTATTTATATAATATAGAAAACATTTGTGATGGGAAATATCAGTTGACTAATGAGCCACAGGAAGGAAGGCAGAACAGCGCAGCCTGATCTCATCAGCTCTTGGAAGTTAAGCGAAGTCAATACTTGGCTGAAGACTAGGGGTGTGCATTCGGTTCGGCCAAACCGAATAAACTGCCGAATACCCCGATTCAGAAGTATACGGTGTCATATACTTCCGAATTCAATTAGAAGGCATTACACGGGAGCCGTATATGGCTCTCCGTATACTTCTGAATCAATATTCGGAAGTATATGGAACTCAATGTAAAAGGCGGGAAAGGAGCTTCTGCAGCCTCAGGGAAGCTGCTTGCCTCCTTTCTCGCCTTTGGAAGCCTTTTCCCGCCTCTCCCATAGCCTCCCTGGGATCAGGGAGGGAGGGGGAGAGAAGCCCCAGCAGCCAATCCAAAGCATGCATTTGCAAAATGCATTGCAAATGCATGCTTTGCAGGGCTGTTGTGTAGCTGATGGCTGGGCTAATCCCCCAGCCATCAGCAACATTGTTGTTCTTTTGTTTACTGTTCTCTGGCCAATCACAGAGCAGTGATATTTTTTTGAAACTGCTCTGTGTAGGGCCAGAGAACCTTTTTAAGGAGTCTGCCTGGCTGGGCTCCATTCCATTGCTGCTGTGGTGGTGTGTGAGAGAGATTGTGCTGTGCTGGCCCTTGGCCTCAGCTGCTGCTGCTCTCTCTCAGCCTTGCCTGACCTGCCTGGAGAAGACTTCTAAGGTAAGACAGTCTTGGGGTTCTTGTTTTTATTTTAGTTAGGATAAAAGTAAAAGAACTTTTTAAGACTCAGAGTCCCTTTTATCCAGATTTGGGTGGGTGGGTAGCTTATTTGGGGTTAGGGGGTTCTGCTGGGGGTGGAGGCCTGGGGTGAGGGGGTTGCTAATTCGCCTATATCTAACTTTAGTGAGAGGACTTTTAAAAGTGCAGTGTCCTTTTACTTTTCCTGATTTGGGTGGCTTGGATTTCTTGGAGTTAGGGTGAAGGGTTTTTTGGGGGGGAGGGGTTGGTTAAGTTCCTGTATTGTTAAAAGTCAAGTTTTTTACTGTTTTAAAAGGATTCTGTGTTTGATTTCTTGCTGCTGTGTTGTGCTGCTGTTGTTCCTTTTCTCTTTTGTTTCTTGGGGGGTGGCTGTTTGGCCTAATTTTTATTGTTAAAAAGTTCAGTTTTTTAACAGTTGAGTTTGTTGGACTTTTCTCGGATTTGTTTGAATCTGTTGCTGTTGGTTTTGCATCCTGTCCTATTGTCCCTTTTCCTGGTTCTCGTTTTTTTGGGGGGGAGGGTGGTGGTGGTTAAAAGTTAAGTTTCTTTCTGTCATGTTTTGTTTTTGTTTTTTTAATTACCTCTGGTTGGTGTGAGGGGGTTGGTGTGTGGGCTGTGTGGGGTGGGTCACTTCCATGTTTTTATAGAGCTATTTTTGGAGTCGGAGGGTTCCATACAGTTTCGGGGGCTCGCCCTCAAACCCCCTGCCCCCAGTAGCCTCTGATTATGCCCTATGTTGCCATTGAGTTCAATGGTGGGATAGGGGCACCCTTTTTGGGTTCCTCTGGAATGGGAACCCCTGGTACAATCTTTTTGGGACTTGGAGGGTTTATAGGGGAGATTCCCCTGCAGGTTCCCTGCAAATTAGAGGGTTCTCCTTCAAACCCCCTCCCCTCCAAATGGCTTCCAATATACCCTATTTTGCCATTGGTTTCAATGGCCCATAGGGTATAATTGGGTCGTATATTTGGAAATAGCCGTATATCTCCAGTATATATGGCTATTCCAAATATCGGTATTCAGAAATATATGGTATTCCGAATATTTTGACCCCGTATATTTCCGAATCTGATTAATTCCGAATTCTTTTATTTTGCACACCCCTACTGAAGACCACCCAGGAAGACTCTGCAGAGGAAGGCAATGGCCAACCACCGCTGCTTCTCACTTGCCTTGAAAGCTTTTTCCTGGGGTCACCATAAGTCTTGGATGGGAGACCACCAAGGAAAACTGTGCAGAGGCAGCAATGGCCAACCACCTCTGCTTCTCCCTTGCCATGAAAGCCCCTTGCTGGGGTTTCCATAAGTCTTGGATGGGAGACCACCAAGGAAGACTCTGCAGAGGAAGGCAATGGCCAACCACCACTGCTTTTCACTTGCCTTGAAAGCCCCTTGCTGGGGCAGCCGTAAGTTGGCTGCAATTTGAGGTCACATATATGCAATGGGTAGGATTGCCAGCTCAGGGTTGGGAAATACCCAGAGATTTTGGGGGTGAAGTGTGAGGAGAGAGGGATTTGAAGACAGGAGGGGCCTCAGCATTATATAATGCTGGAGAGCCCACCCTACAAAGCAGCCATTTTCTTCAGGGGAACTGATCTTGGCCATTCAGACATCAGCTGTCATAGTTTTAGATCTCCAGATGCCACCTGTTTTCATCTTATACAGGAGAGCCGGTTTGGTGTAGTGGTTAAGTGTGTGACTCAAAATGGGTCATAGCAATGTTTGCTTTTTATACCTACTCCATTCCCCTTAACCCAGAAAGACAAAATGCAGTAAGTCATGTTTTAAAAGCGCAGAGATAGGCACTGTTTTCAAGAAGCACAAATACGGAGGAGTATGCCTCTAACGATGATTTTTGTTCCTCTGCCCCATGGAACGGTTGAAACGTTCTGATCTGGGATGTGAATGAGGCCCATAAATCATTTTATGTGCTTCAGCTCATGGAACTGAGAAAGGCATGTCGGTAGCATCCCCTCCGTTGCGTAGGCATTAATGATGCAGGCTGCCTCAGCCAGCTATTCGGAACGGCTCCGAGTCGGCGAGGCCCGGAAGCAGAGAAGGGGTTGCACCCCAAAGTCCTTCATAAACGAGCCATGACCTTTGGCCGGCTCGAGACACTGCCTCCCGTAATTTCTTGTTCAATTCATCGCAGGTGAGATACAGACACCAACAACAGTTGCCTCAGACCCGCAAGCTTGCTAACAAGCATCACAAAAACACACAGCGGCAGCTCCAGGTGCAGATCATTAGACAAACAGTCAGAATGAAAGGATGACAATGTGTCAATCCATCTTCTGTCAGGCTTGGAGTTTTAGGGTTGCCAGTTCAGGGTTAGAAAATTCCAGGAGATTTGAGGGCAGGGCCAGGGGGAGAGGGAGGTGGAATTTGGAGGGGATTTGGAGGGGAACTGGCTGAAATAAATCCATACATTGCACCCTCCAAAGCTGACATTTCCTCCAAGGAAACTGATTCCTGTTGCCTAGAGATCAGACGTCATTTTGAGACACTCTATGGAGGAGAAGGAGAAGAAAGAGGAGGAGGAGAAGACCATAGATTTATACCACACCCTTCTCTCTGAATCAGAGTCTCAGAGTGGCTTACAATCTACTTTATCTTCTGCCCCCACAGCAGACACCCTGTGAGGTAGGTGGGGCTGAGAGAGTTCTCCCAGAAGCTGCCCTTTCAAGGACAGCTCTGTGAAAGCTATGGCTGACCCAAGGCCATTCCATCAGCTGCAAGTAGAGGAATGGGGAATCAACCTCAGTTCTCCCAGATAAGAGTCCTCACACTTAACCACTACACCACACTGGAGTTCTCATGATCTGGACCACCTCACTACACGCAAGCATTGCACATTGATCAGAAGAACGCGAGTGCACACAACCCGATTTGGCTCCGGAGACTATATGTGGTGGTGGAAAGTGCCACCAAGTCACTGCCAACTTAAGGGGATGACGTTGGGTTTCCAAAGCACATGGTGTTCAGAGGTGGTTTGCCATTGCCTGCCTCTGTGTAGTCTCTTCGTCTCCCATCCAAACATTAGCCAGGGCTGACCCTGCTTAGCTCTCAAGATCTGATGTAATTAAGCTACTATGGGTCATCCAGGGCAGGGCACCGGAGGTACCCAAGCCCCGGTCCATGGACCGGTCCTGTTAGCAACCGGGCCATAAGTTGTATAATTTTTCCATTATATATTACAATGTAAGAAGAGGAAGAAGAAGAAGATATTGGATTTATATCCCGCCCTCCACTCCGAAGAGTCTCAGAGCGGCTCACAATCTCCTTTACCTTCTTCCCCCACAACAGACACCCTGTGAGGTGGGTGGGGCTGGAGAGGGCTCTCACAGCAGCTGCCCTTTCAAGGACAACCTCTGCCAGAGCTATGGCTGACCCAAGGCCATGCTAGCAGGTGCAAGTGGAGGAGTGGGGAATCAAACCCGGTTCTCCCAGATAAGAGTCCGCACACTTAACCACTACACCAAACTGGCTCATTGGATTTATATACTGCCCTCCACTCAGAGCGGCTCACAATCACCTTTATCTTCCTCCCACACAACAGATACCCTGTGAGGTGGGTGGGGCTGAGACGGCTCTCACAGCAGCTGCCCTTTCAAGGACAACTCTGTGAGAGCTATGGCCAACCCAAGGCCATTCCAGCAGCTGCAAGCGAAGGAGTGGGGAATCAAACCCGCTTCTCCCAGATAAGAGTCCACATCCTTAACCGTTACACCAAATGAACAGAAATAAAGTGCACAATTCTATCAGCCAAAAACCATCGTGCCCCGCCCCCCGGTACATGGAAAAATTGTCATCCACAAAACCGGTCCATGGTGCAAGAATGTTGGGAGCTGCTGATCTACACAACCCAAATCAGATCGTACCTGCAAGGAGGGCTTTTTTGTAGAAGGAACTCCTTTGCGTATTAGGCCACACACCCCTGATGTAGCCAATCCTCCTGTAAGCTCTACATTGGGGAGGTGTGGCCTAATATGCAAAGGAGTTCCTGCTCCAAAAAAAGCCCTGCTTGCTAGTACTGATCAGGCAGGAGAAGCAGGCAGACAGAACTTCAGCACCTTGGACAGCAGGACTTCCCATTTCCTGATAGGGCCAACGCATGCTGTGTTCACTGAAGAAGTTGTTCCTTACCATCTCCTCATGCAAAGGTTCCAGACCTCTGCAGCCCACTTTGGGGGAGTTTTGGTTGCCATTCTTATGGTGTGAAACAGCCCCCTGAGACTTCCATCTTGACAGCTTTCAGGAGAGGCTGTGAGACAGAATGTTTTAAGGAAGCCATGTAGGGGTTCGTGGTATTGAGTTCAATGTTAAGGAATCAGAAGCTTTTTTACAGTATCCCCAATCCCCTCATCTCCTGGTTAAGGAGAAAACGTTATTCAAACAAATTACAACAATGACATGACTCCAAGGGTAACAAGTGAAAGAAATGTTACTTACAAAAATAGAAGCACATCTTACATGGCATATTCATATGGGTCAGGGATGGCCAACGGTAGCTCTCCAGATGTTTTTGCCTAACACTCCCATCAGTCTCAGCCAGCATGGCCAATGGCTGGGACTGATGGGAGTTGTAGGCAAAAAACATCTGGAGAGCTACCATTGGCCACCCCTGATATAGGTACATTTAAAAATAAACAGACTAACTTCAAAAAGTTCAACATGCTACAAGCCCAGGTGAAAGAAAAGAAGAGAGAAGAAGAATACATTGGATTTATATTCCACCCTCCACTCAGAGTCTCAGAGCGGCTCACAATCTCCTTTACCTTCCACCCCCATAACAGACACCCTGTGAGATGGGTGGGGCTAGAGAGGGCTCTCACAGCAGCTGCCCTTTCAAGGACAACCTCTGCCAGAGCTATGGCTGACCCAAGGCCATTCCAGCAGCTACAAGTGGAGGAGGTGGGGAATGAAACCCATTCTCCCAGATAAGAGTCCACACACTTAACCACTAAACTAAAACAGGTCCTATAAGAAGTCCTATATAAGATGAAAACAGAAGGCCAAAGCAATGGCCAAAGAGGCTCAATATCTAACAGATGAGAGGAGGGTGGAGCCAACTCCCAAGTGCACCCAGATGAAAGAATTCTCTTAGTCCTTTCCCTCCCAGATCCTCGTGCATGCAGAATTAAAATATCCAACTCTTACATGGACAACACTCAGAATTTCTGAGACACAGCAGTGATTGTTCTTATGTCCACTGGTTCTTGTTTTCTTGGTTAGGGCGTACTGTTGGTTTAATGTGTTGCCACCTGTTTTGGGATCCAGGTTGCTGGGAGGAAGAAAAACTGAAGAAATATTTTAAAGAAACAAATAAATGTGAAGCTGGTGTAGCTGGCCAGGAACCATCTAAAAACATGAAGCTGCTCCATACCACACCAGACCCCTGGACTGCTCGACCCAATTTAGAGTTACTGGCCCAATTTACAGCTGCTGGCAGTAGTAGAAGAAGAAGAATTGCATATTTATACCCCGCCCTTCGCCCTGAATCAGAGACTTAGAGTGGCTCACAATCTCCTCTGTCTTCTCCCCCCCCACAACAGACACCCTGTGAGGTGGGTGGGGCTGAGAGAGCTCTCACAGCAGCTGCCCTTTCAAGGACAACTCCGCGAGAGCTATGGCTGACCCAAGGCCATTCCAGCAGGTGTAAGTGGAGGAGCAGCTATCCAAAGCCTTAGACAGAGGCCTCCACTTCTCCAGTGCTGCTACCCGTAAGAACATAAGAGAAGCCATGTTGGATCAGGCCAATGGCCCATCCAGTCCAACATTCTGTGCCACACAGTGGCCAAAAAACCAGGCACCATCAGGAGGTTCATCAGTGGGACCAGGGCACTTGAAGTCCTCACGCTGTTGGAACAAGCCAGTGTCCCATCCAATCCAACATTCTGTGCCACACAGTGGACAAAAAACCAGGCACTATCAGGAGGTCCACCAGTGGGGCCAGGACACTAGAAGTCCTCCCGCTGTTGCACACCCCCCAAGCACCAAGACATACCCACAGATATCCAACTGGAGATGCTTTGAGTTCAATCCACATTCTCTGCATGTGAAGCTTCCACTATTCATGAATGAAGGTCTCTCAAAATATTCTTCATGGGACACTTTGGTGTGCTTGGAAATGGAGGCAGGAGTTGATTTCTTCTCCTGCGTATCTTCCACCCATGACACATGAAATTGCCTTATACTGAACCAGACTGTCGATACTCCAAGGTCAGTATTATCTAGATCAGTTCCAGCTCATTTATTGTAATTAGCCATTGGCCGTTACAAATCCACAAAAATCTCAAGAAAAAGGAAAGTAAACTAGGTTAAAACATACGAAGTATCATGGAAGGTGTAACAAGGGTATAACAGGGGTATAACAATGGATGCAATACAATGGCAATAACAATAAAGATGTTGACGTGAATCTAAAAGTTTTTCCCTTCGCCTTGCCACCTTGGCACGTATTTTCTTTGCTGCAAGGGCAAAGACTGAAACTTTCTGGGAGATATAAGCATCATTATCAGATAAAAGAAATATTATTTTTTCCTCAACTGAATAAGCACTTAGGCCTGACAGAATTCCATCTAAAAATTTAGGCCTCGGACTGGGATAGAGTGAACAGAAAAGTAAATAGTGAGGTAAATCCTCAATTGCATATGCATAAACGTTGGGCCGCTGGAGTTCGGTTAAAACGACCTTCCATGACTGCTGTCGGCATTGACTGGAATCGTAAGGAGGTAAAGTTCGCTCTAAGAACATGATTAGAAATGTTAACTAAGTATGGAGATCTTGTGTGTTCCAGTTTAATTAATTTGTACCATGGTGCTGTTTTGATTTTAATATTAAGGTACAAACTAGATGGGCGTCAGAGTCAAATATGCATTTTCTGATATGGGATCTGTCAGTTGGGTGGACCCAAGAGGTGATCAGGGATAAGGTATCTTGAGCGTATGCTATTAATAAACTCAAGGCACTGAGGATCTTTAGCTAACAGAAGATTGAAAGACTGATGACTAAGGGAATTAGATCTTGAGTTTTCAAGCCTTTTCCAATATCTAATGATTATTAAGTGCACCCGAGACATAAAGGAAGGGATACCAGTTTCAAATCTCATCAAAGCATCAGACTGTTCGTGTCTCACCAGGGTCTCAGGCTGAAGTCCTTCACATTACCTATTACCTGGTTTCAGGGCTTTTTTTTTGTAGCAGGAACTCCTTTGCATATTAGGCCATGCCCCCCTGATGTAGCCAATTCCCCAAGAGCTTACAGTAGGCCCTGTAAGAAGAGCCCAGTAAGCTCTTGGTGGTTTGGCGGTGTTATGTATTGGACTTGATGCATGGCAGGAAACGTTAGCGGGCAACCGCGTGAACACTAACAACGTGGTATTTCCGTCTGAGATCTGGACTCTTTTCATTTAAACAAGTTTTTATTAAGATTATACTAAAAGTATAAGGGAAAGGGAAGGTAAAAGGAGAAGGAATAGAAATAAACATATAGATATAGAAAGATTGCATTCTGCAGTTCATAATACCATGGAAAACACTAGTTCGGGATACCTTAAAAAGAAATGAAAAGTAAGTGCTGCAAGTCATAGTATAAAAAGGTAAAGGTAGTCCCCTGTGCAAGCACCAGTCATTTTCAACTCTGGGGTGACGTTGCTTTCACAACGTTTTCACGGCAGACTTTTTACGGGGTGGTTTGCCATTGCCTTCCCCAATCATCTACACTTTCCCCCCAGCAAGCTGGGTACTCATTTTACCGACCTCGGAAGGATGGAAGGCTGAGTCAACCTAGAGCCAACTACCTGAACCAGCTTCCCCCAGGGATCGAACTCAGGTCGTGAGCAGAGAGCTCCGACTGCAGTACTGCAGCTTTACCACTCTGTGCCAAGGGACCCTCTAAGTCATATTATACATACATCTATATCAGTCGTGACACAGCTACATAAAGAAAAAAAAATAGTAGCATTTTCATCAGATAATATTAGTCTGAGATTTAGGCAGAATTGTCCAGCCATGCATACAATGGCTCTTAATAGATCTGGACTTTTTAAAGTAACCAAAGAGCAGTCAGGGTGTGAAACTTGACTGCAGTGATTTGCTATGGGGAGTTGGGGGGTGGTCCTTTTGCATGCATATAAGCGGGGGCATGGCCCCTCCATGTTGTCTTAGTACGTAGTTACCAATAAAGCCAGTTCTGTGAGAACTCCAAATGTATCAAACCCAGTATTTAACAAAGCAGGAGTCAAGTTGTGCCTCTAAGACCAACCAAGTTGTATTCAGAACGTAAGCTTTTGTGTGCTTTCTAAGCACACATCATCAGACAAGGGGATCAGGTATAGTGGGCTGTCAGTTGGTGTTTCTGCAGATCTTTTGTGATTTACCTAGATTTGCAGAAACACCAACTGGTAGGAAACTTTATTACCTTTTATGGCTATCCAGACCAAATGGCCAAGCCGCACTGTTTCACCATGTGATCCCAGCCAGTTTGCCCTCTTAATAAACAAACTGCTTGTATTTCAGCCAACTATACCTGATCCCCTCGTCTGATGAAGTGTGCTTAGAGAGCACACGAAAGCTGACGTTCTGAATAAAACTTGGTTGGTCTTAAAGGTGCCATTTGACCCCTGCTTTGTTCAACTGCTTCAGACCAACACGGCTGCCCGCTTGGCTCTACCAGTATTTAACAGGCCACATCAGGGGGTGTGGCCTAATATGCAAAGGAGTTCCTGCTACCAAAAAAAAACCCTGCCTGTTTCTTTCAGCTGGAGTTGCCAAGGACCTTCTGCATGCCAAACCGATGCTCTATCACAGTGTCAGCGTTCTTCACTCTCTAGCTGGGTTGGAGTGACAGGAGAGCATCACTCCAAAATTCTTGAGCAGCTAATTTTTTTTAAAGGAGGTCATATACATGCGCGCACACACATACCAATCATTCACAATTTCATTTTCCCCCTCCTAGAACAGATCTCAATGATCTAGCCAAGCACTGTGAACTTTAACTAATCATTTCATGCTCCAGTAATAGCACCTATTATTTGACGTCATTACCGATACTGGAAGGCAATTCAGAAATATTCCAGTCAAAAGGCATTTTAAGTGACTTCTGATTTCCAAATGTGCTCTCTTTAGTATGCACAGACCAACTGCAGAATGTAATACATCTCCATGAGCACAAGGCAGGTCCATTTTGACTCTTCTCTGCTGCACTTCAAAGTTCAAACTACACCGCTCACTTAAGAAATCTATGGAAGGGTTCCACTTCAGAAAACCAAAAAGCCCCCACAGAGGGGCTCAGCCTGCAAGGTTTCTAATGCTGGTGTGCACGGATGGCCACTCAAACTCAGAGAGTACCTCCAAATAGTGAGCTTATTTGTTCCTACACCAAAGGAGGGATTCGTTGACAGATGGTTTGGTTTCATCAGGAAAAAAAAACAAAGAAACACAAGGCAGACGCTGCTGAAGCTCTAAGTATCTCCCCAAACCAGGGCTTGCAAACTCAGAAAGGGTCACAAGGTACTGAGGAGTTAATAATAATAAATATAATAAAATTTGATTTATACCCCGCCCTCCCCGCCGAGGCAGGCTCAGGGCGGCTTAAAAGGTATGGCAAAAGCCATGTTAAACAATAAAACAATTATACAATTCAATACAATTTACAATTTACCATTAAATTTTTACATAATCTAAAACAGTCTAAAATCAGTCTAAAATAGTCTCATCTCATTGCTATCTCAGTTGTATTAATGTTAATGACGGCGTGATGTTTATTTCCGGCTCCATCTTGGAAGGCTAGCCGGAAGAGGGCGGTTTTGCACGCCCTACGGAATTGGCTAATGTCCCGTAGGGCCCGCACCTCTTCCGGCAGCTGGTTCCACCATTGGGGTGCTTTTATAGAGAAGGCCTGTTCTCTAGTTATTTTTAGTTTGGCCTCCTTTGGCCCAGGTACTTCCAGAAGGTTTTGTGAGCTGGATCGCAGTGCTCTCTGGGGAACATATGGGGAGAGGCGGTCCCTAAGGTAAACAGGTCCTCGGCCATATAGGGCTTTAAAGGTAATAACCAGCACCTTGTAACGAACTCGGTAAACAACTACAGCTCTGAGCTGTAGTCACCCCATCGCAGTAAAAAAAAAGAAAAGAAAAAGTCCAGACTGAACTCTGATAACCCAGTCCTAGGGCTGCCAATCCCCAGGTGGGTTATACTAAGAGAGAGGTCACTATGGAGATAATCAAAACCACAACCACAATGTTATAGTGACAATTAACTAACAATTGCATCATTAACCATAAACACAAAGAAACATAAGTCTAGTTCAGACCTTTATTGGCATAAGAACAATAATGATTCACAATCAAAAGTAGGTACAAAGGCCTGAAATATAGTAAGAACAATACCTAAACAATCAATTAAAATAGCAGCCCATAATACTAATCAAAAGCAGACACCCAGCAATTAAAATACAGTAGTATGCCTAGATTTCATTTCATAGGCTTCTACTAAGAAGTTCGCAACACGTGTAGTAATATGGAGATTAACATCTTCTAAAAGGTAGGATAGAATTTTCCTTTTAGCAAATACACTGTGTTGGAGATATTCAGCTAAAAATTGTCTACGTTGTGAGGCCAGGAGAGGACATTCTAAAATAAACATGTCCCTAATGAAGTCCTTAGAGTAGATACATATGGAAAAAGTCCAAGATGAGAACGTCTTCTTCACGTAGCAATTTCTTCAGTGAAATTTTCTTCAGTGAAATACGAATTTCATGACACTAACAGGGGCCATAGTCTCCACAAAAACCTTCACTTGTGGCAATTGCTCAAAAGGCTTTAGCGGCATGCAAGAATCTTATATTTGTTATTGTGAGTACTGGGATTTATTTTTTGTATTAATTATCAATCATTAATTAATTATCAGTTAGCATGAGGTCTCTTTTCATGTTTTTAGAAAATGTGTGGAATATCCCCTGTTGAAAAAAAATTGGAAACGGGTGGGGCAGAAGTCGACGGCCTGTCCAGGGAATTTCAAGCAACATTTGGAAATTCATATTTCACTGAAGAAATCACTACATGAAGAAGATGTTCTCATGTTGGACTTTTTCCATATGTATCTACTCTAAGGACTTTATTAGGGTCTTGCATTTCTTTGTGTTTATGGTTACTAATACAATTGTTAGCTAATTGTCACTATAACATTACGGTTGTGTTTTGATAATCCCCAGGTGGGAGCAGGGGATCCCCCAGTTTGGAGGCCTTTCCCCCCCCCGCCCCACTTTAGGGTCATCCTAAAGCAGGGGGAGGGAGGGAAATGTCTCCTGGCCACTCCATTATTCCCTAAGGAGACGTGTTCCCATAAGGAATCATGAATTGATCCGTGGGTATCTGGGGCTCTGAGAAGCTGTTTTTTGAGGTAGAGGCACCAAATTTTCCACATAGCATCTGATGCCTCTCCTCAAAACACCCACCAGGTTTCAAAAAGATTGGACTAGGGGGTCCAATTCTATGAGCCCCCAAAGAAGGTGTCCCTATCCTTCATTCTTTCCAGTGGAGGGAAGGCATATAAAGGTGTACCGTCCCTTTAAATGTGATGGCCAGAACTCCCTTTGGAGTTCAATTATGCTTGTCACAGCCTTGCTCCTGGCTCCACTCCCAAAGTCCCCTGGCTCCACCCCCAAAGTCCCCAGATATTTCTTGAATTGGACTTGGCAACCCTACCCAATTCACAGAACAGATTTTTAGGGCAGACAATGACTGCTCTGTAGCATCTCCCTACCAATCCCCATGTATTCTAGCTGCAAAAGGGAACAGGAACACTTGCTAAAACAATCATATGGATGGCTATTCTTGCATGAGACAGGATGCTGGACTAGATGGACCACTGGTCTGATCCAGCAGGGCTCTTTTCATGTTATTTCCGCTTAATGCAAGATTTCATTGCATGTAGCCAATGCTTTGTGCAGAGCCAACCTCGAGTTCTTCATTCCAGCTCTAAACTTCAGAGGCCAACAAATTATTTTAAATATTCACTGAAAAGAGGCTATGGATGTGCAACCATTTAGGGACTTGGTTGGCTCAAACTGGTTAAAGCTTGGGCTGAAAGTAGCCATGAAGGTTCTTAAATGTAAAGAAGTGTCCATGGCAACCAAGATGAAGTTAATTCATGCCATGGTATTGCCCATTACTATGTACGGGTGTGAAGGTTGAACGATGAAGAAAGCTGACACAAAGAAAGTTAATTCATTTGAAATGCGGTATTGGAGGAGAGTTTTCCAGACATCCTGGACTACCGAAAAAAAGACAATTAAGTGGGCTCTAGTGAGAAATGGTGTGGCCTTTATAGTTAACAAGAGAGTGAGGAAGGCAGTAATGGGATACAATCTCAAAAATGACAGAATGATCGTGGTCCGTATCCAAGGCAAACCATTCAATATCACAGTAATTCAAGTCTATGCCCCAAGCACTGACGCAGAAGTGGCTGAAGTGGACCAGCTCTATGAAGATCGACAACACCTTCTAGAATTAACACCAAAAAAAGACGTCCTCCTCATCATAGGGGACTGGAATGCCAAAGTAGGAAGTCAAAAGGTGACTGGAACAACTGACAAGTTTGGCCTTGGAGAACAAAATGAAGTCGGGCAAAGGCTAATAGAGTTTTGCCAAGAGTTTTGCTGGTCATAGCGAACACCCTCTTCCAACAACCTAAAAGGCGACTCTATACATGGACATCACCTGATCACACAGAAATCAGATCGATTATATACTCTGCAGTCAAAGATGCAGAAGCTCCTTACAGTCAGCAAAAACAAGACCTGGAGCTGACTGTGGCTCAGATCATGAGCTACTCATCGCAAAATTCAGGCTTAAACTGAAGAAAACTGGGGAAGCTATTAGGCCATTCAGGTTTGACCTTGATCACATCCCTTATGAATATACAGTGGAGGTGAAGAATAGGTTTAAGGAACTTGAGTTGATAGACAGAGTGCCTGAAGAACTATGAACGGAGGTTCGTGACATTGTACAGAAGACAGCAATCAGCACCATCCCAAAGAAAAAGAAATGCAAGAAAGCAAAGTGGCTGTCTGATGAGGCTTTACAAATAACTGAGAAAAGAAAGAAAGCGAAAGGCAAAGGTGAAAAGGAAAGATTCACTCAACTGAATGCAGATTTCCAGAGAACAGAGATCAGATATGAAGACGACACCACTCTAATGGCAGAAAGTGGGGAGGACCTAAAGAACCTCTTGTTGAGGGTGAAAGAGGAGAGCACAAAAGTAGGCTTGAAACTCAACATCAAAAAAACGAAGATCATGGCATCCGGCCCCATCACACCTTGGCAAATAGAAGGGGAAGACATGGAAGTCGTGACAGACTTCACATTTCAACAAACAAAAAGTGAGAGTTCAGGCTGGATTCTCCAATTCAATCTGAACTCTTCCTAGAAACTAAGATGACCAAACTGAGGCTATTTGGCACTTTGGTCACATCAGGGCTCATTTTGTAGAAAAAGAGATGCCAGAGCTCATTAGCACAACTCATACGCATGTGCCACGCACCCCTGTCATCACCAGAAGGTGGACTAAATTTTATCGGCTCCGCATCTCCCTTAAAATGCTTCTTGGATTAGAATGGTCATTATAAAATCTGACTCCCATCCTACTTTTTAAATTACGTTCTCCTATGCGGCCACAGCGGCAGGATGAAGCCTTCCATCTGCCCGCTTTATACATTTTGCTTAGTTCCCCACTCTCTGTGGGTCAAAATATTAGAATGTTTGCCAAATCTTAGAGCTCAGCAAAATTTCCACGGAGGGTTAATGTCAAGTACTGCAAGCTCTTCACCAATCAATGCACCTTACTTTCTTCAAAGGCATTTATTGACAAGTAAGACATGACGGTGTTACTGATGTAACTAACACAAATTTGAGCAGATTTCGGAGGATGGTGGAAGACAGGAGGGCCTGGCATGACTTTGTCCATGGGGTCACAAAGAGTCGGACTCAACTGTGTGACTGAACAGGAGGGAGGGACTGTGGCTCAGTGGTAGAGCATCTGCTTAGGAAGCGGAAGGTTCCAGGTTCAATCCCTGGCATCTCCAAAAAAATGGTCCAGGCAAATAGGTGTGGAAAACCTCAGCTTGAGACCCTGGAGAGCCGCTGCCAGTCTGAGTAGACAATACTGACTTTGATGGACCGAGGGTCTGATTCAGTATAAGGCAGGTTCATATGTTCATATATATGTTCAGGTCAGGAGAGCCAGTTTGGTGTAGTGGTTAAGTGTGTGGACTCTTATCTGGGAGAACTGGGTTTGATTCCCCACTCCTCCACTTGCCCCTGCTGGAATGGCCTTGGGTCAGTCATAGCTCTGGCAGAGCTTGTCCTTGAAAGGGCAGCTGCTGTGAGAGCCAGTTGGGTGTAGTGGTTAAGTATGCGGACTTTTATCTGGGAGAACCGGGTTTGGTTCCCCACTCCTCCACTTGCACCTGCTGGAATGGCCTTGGGCCTGCCATAGCTCTGGCAGAGGTTGTCCTTGAAAGGGCAGCTGCTGTGAGAGTCCTCTCAGCCCCACCCACTTCACAGGGTGTCTGTTGTGGGGGAGGCAGATAAAGGAGATTGTGAGCCGCTCTAAGACTCTGAGTGGAGGGCGGAATATAAATCCAAAGTCGTCTTCGTCTTCTTCTTGCTAAAACGGGAGTTTGTGGGCTTTGCCCATGTAGTGTCCATCTGTTACATCGTTCAAATGCAAAAAGTGCCAGAACCCACCAATCACCTTTCCCCCCCGCCTTGTACCATCCCAACTCCCCATTTTCTCAAAGCAAGCTATAAATGTCTCTGCAACTAGATAACATGACCCTGGCCAGCTGGTAGTGGAGAGATACATATGAGGTGCCCACACAATAATGCAGTGTGTGAGAACAAAGAGACAACAAGAACGCAGGTTGGAAGGGGCCCTCAAAGTTAACTACAGGTTACAGCACATATAATACCAGTTGACCCTCCATGGCAAGAGGCACTTTTGACAATTTGAACAATGGAACCCAGAAGCAAGGGTTTTTTTGGGGGAAGGGATAAGAAAGAAAGAGCACAATAAAATTTAGAGGTTCCAGAGCTCCGCTCCTTGGAGCTCCTGCCCAAAACGAGGCCTGGGTCACACCATGAGAAAACCAGACTCACCAGAAAAGACAATAATGCTAGGAAAAAGGGGAAGACCCAACAGGAGATGATGAAGAAGAAGATATCGGGTTTATATCCCGCCCTATATTCTGAATCTCAGAGTCTCAGAGCGGTAACAATCTCCTTTACCTTCCCCCGCCCCCCTCCACAACAGACATGCTGCGAAGTAGGTGGGGCTAAGAGAGCTCTTACAGCAGCTGCCCTTTCAAGGACAACTCCTATGGGAACAATGGCTGACCCAAGGCCATTCCAGCAGCTGCAAGTGGAAGAATGGGAGATCAAACCCGGTTCTCCCAGATAAGAGTCCACACACTTAACCACTACACCAAACTGGCTCTCATTGACTCAGTCAAGGAAGATGGACTCAGTTAAGGAAGCCATGGGTTGAAGTGAAATCAAAAGAATTTCCGGCTCAACATTAGGAAGAACTTCCTGACAGTTAGAGCAGTTCCTCAATAGAACAGGCTTCCTTGGGAGATGGTGGGCTCTCCTTCCTTGGAGGTTTTTAAACAGAGGCTAGATGGCCATCTGACAGCAGAGAAGATCCTGTGAATTTAGGGGGAGGCATTTGTGCATTTCCTGCATTTTGCAGGGGGTTGGACTAGATGACTCTGGAGGTCCCTTCCAATTCGATGATTCTGTGTTTCTATGACTTCAGTTTGCAGGACCTGAGCAAGGCTGCTAAGAACAGGACATTTGGAAGACATTAATTCATAGTAAAAGAAGAAGAAGATGAAGACGATGATGATATTGGGTTTATATCCTATACTCTGAATCTCAGAGTCTCAGAGCGGTCACAATCTCCTTTACCTTCCCCCCTCCCCACAACAGACACCCTGTGAGGTGGGTGGGGCTGGAGAGGGCCCTTACAGCAGCTGCCCTTTCAAGGACAGAGTCTCAGAGCAGCTCACAATCTCCTTTACCTTCCTCCCCCACAACAGACACCCTGTGAGGTGGGTGGGGCTGAGAGTGCTTTTACAGCAGCTACCCTCTCAAAGACAACTGCTGTGAGAGCTCTGGCTGACTCAAGGCCATTCCAGCAGGTGCGAGTGGAGGAGTGGGGAATCAAACCCGGCTCTCCCAGATAAGAGGCTGCGCACTTCACCGTTACACCAAACTGGCTCTCCATAAACTGGTCACCATAAGTCGGAAGCCACTTGATGGCACTTCACACGCACACAACCGCAACGGTACAATAAGGAGAAAACTTGAACTAAAGAGGCTGTTCGCAAACGCCAAACTCAACTGGAAGAGGAAAGGGGAAACCGCTGTTGCCAGGAGACTGCATTCCATCACTCCTTTTATACCCTGCTTCTTTCCTAAGCGGATTGCAGGGAGGCTTTCGGTAATGCAATTCAAAACCATCTCAGCAAAACATTAAAACACAACGTGTCAAAATAGATCATTAAAATGACAACAAACACTGCACACCAGGGGTGGGATTCTAGCAGGAGCTCGTTTGCATATTACACCACACACCCCTGATGGAGCCAGTCCTCTAAGAACTTACAAAAAAAGAGCCTTGTAAGCTCTTAGAGGATTGGCTACATCCGGGATGTGTGGCCTAATATGCAAAGGAGCTCCTGCTAGAATCCCACCCCTGCTACACGCTAACCCAATAGGTGCTCAGGGACTGTCTTAGTCACAGCCTCCAGGGAAGGCTTGCCAATCCCCAGGTCCCAGTGGGGGATCCCCCAGTTTTGCAGACTCCTTCCCACCTTCAGTCTGCTGGCTGGCAGGGGAAGCCCCACCCCAACAGCCACCATGTGACTTTCCACTTTGGACGGCTTAAGATGACACCTGGAAAAGCTTACTTTTTAGACAGTGTGTCTGCACCTTTAAATCTGTAGAGGCCAGGCTGAATGGGGGCAGGGTGAGCCAGCAGAACAACATGGCTGCTCTCAGTGAGCTGTGAAGCTGTAAAAAAGGAAGGGGAAGCAGCCCAGACCCTCTGTTTGCTTTATAAACCTTTCAGAAGTCATTTGCATAGTAAAGGATAATCTTGACTCTTTGGTTTTCCTGTGTTGGTCTGAAGAACTTGGAACTTCAGCAACTTGTGAGTGAATTCCCCCAGTAAGATCACACAAGTGTGGGATTGCAAACTCTTTATTTTGGCTACTCTGTGTGCGTGCATGTGTGTGTGTGAGAGAGAGAGAGAGAGAATGAATACAGGACATGCAGCTGCTTGGGGATGAGGAAATGAAGACTGTATTCAGGGGAAATGCACTGCTGCATTTTTACTTATTTATTTTAGGGAATGTGAAAGTCTCCTGGCTCTCCACTGGAGAGCCAGTTTGGTGTAGTGGTTAAGTGTGCGGACTCTTATCTGGGAGAACCGGGTTTGATTCCCCACTCCTCCACTTGCACCTGCTAGCATGGCCTTGGGTCAGCCATAGCTCTGGCAGAGGTTGTCCTTGAAAGGGCAGCTGCTGTGAGAGCCCTCTCCAGCCCCACCCACCTCACAGGGTGTCTGTTGTGGGGGAGGAAGGTAAAGGAGATTGTGAGCCGCTCTGAGACTCTTCGGAGTGGAGGGCGGGATATAAATCCAATATCTTCTTCTTCTTCTTCTTCCACCCCCAAAGCCTGCAGATATTTTCTGAGTTAGACTTCACAACCCTACCCCAGGGCAGCTTCCCTGGGCCCTATACTGGGAAGGGGGCAACACTGGGACAACACAGGCATTTCACTCAATATATACACTCGACGTTTAACCACACCCGAGTACAGCCAACAGTTACTTCTATTGGCTCACTCCGGAATCCTTCATTTGCATCTCTTTGTTACAAGTTGTTACATGCCTAGCATCCTGATTGGCCAGCTCTTCCAGGCTTCAGGATCCTGGTTTACAAGGAGTGACTGCCTCAAGCTTAGGCAACAGAACCTAGTAGAACACAATACATAACATCCACCCTCCAGTGCTCCCATTTCCTCCAGGGGAACTGATCTCTGTAGTCTGGAGATGAGCTTGTGATTCCAAGGGATCCCTAAGTCCCAACTGGAGGCTGGCGAACCTACGCAAAAAATTGCTGGGGCTGTGAGCAGGAAAAAAGACAGGTCTAGAGGGAGAAGAAAACTGCAGATTTATACCCCTCCCTTCTCTCTGAATCAGAGACTCAGAGCAGCTTACAATTTCCTTTATCTTCTTTCCCCACAACAGACACCTTGTGAGGTGGGTGGGGCTGAGAGAGCTCTCACAGAAGCTGCTTTTTCAAGGACAACTCTTGCAAGAGCTATGGCCGGCCCAAGGCCATTCCAGCAGCTGCAAGTGGAGGAGGGGAAAAATCAAACCCGGTTCTCCCAGATAAGAGTCCGCACAATTCACCACTACACCAGACTGGAGTTACTTGCCCCTCCCCAGCAGTTCTTGGCTCTAAATTTGTCCCTCCCAAAATGATTTCGCTTTTTAAATAGAGGCATCAGGAGGACACTGTTCCAAGCATTAGCGTGTCGCATGCATTTAGCCCTTCAAGGTGACTTAAAAACCAGCACATTTGAAGGTGCCATTTCTATGCTAATTGGGGAGCTGACATTCTCCGAATCTGCTGAAAAATCATTTTGCTAGTTGGTCTGTCTTTCCCCCCCCCTCCCTCAAACCAGTTTCAAGGAGCATCTGGGCCTGCAGAAAACAGCCCACGGGTCCGAGCTGCGGCAGTATGCACTGGCATTGTCACCCAGCAGCAGCCGTAGGTCCCTTCTATTTGCTGGCATCAGAGCCGCAACCAAGGAAGCAAAAAAGAAAATCTGCCCAAAACCGCCAGATGTCACAGTGGAGGAGCTTAGGAGGGAGGAAAGGAGGTGAGTTCCCAGCACCAAAGATGGGAGAGAGAAATGCCCAGCCTGGATGCCAGGGCTGGAGACAGCTGGCGCTCCTTTCTACGGGAAACCCTTCCCCTTATGGCACCGCAAGAAGCAACGTGCAAATGCCAGTCAGTGCGACAGTCCATAAGAGGCTCTTGCTGTCAACACAACTGGCTAATTAACCAAAATAACAGCTAGGATGGGCAACTCGGCCGCCAGCTGGCACCCCTTTCCAGTGGCTTAATTGCTGACAAAAATCCTGGCTAGAAAAGCAAGCGTTCGGAAGAGCGCTGGCAAGGAGTGGGGAAAGGCAACTTGAAGATGTGGGATTTGGATGGGGGGGGGCAGGTTTTTCAACTTCGTCGGAAAGTGGTAAGGAGAGATGGCAGTGAGCCCAGAACCATTTGCGAGGTTCATGGGAACTTCTGTTGCAACGCACCTAGCGGTTCTCCACAACACAGGAGGAACAATTTAGGATGTTTCAAAGCTGGGCTTCAGGATGCTGGCAGGTTTGAATGGGAGAGCCAGTTTGGTGTAGTGGTTAAGTGGAAGGACCAGGTTTGATTTCCCACTCCTCCACTTGCACCTTGGGTGGCCTTGGGTCAGCCACCTGAATAAGTATTCGGCTGTATTCGGGCTCCGAAATACAGCCATAGCTCTGGCAGAGGTTGTCCTTGAAAGGGCAGCTGCGGTGAGAGTTCTCTCAGCCCCACCCACCTCACACAGTGTCTGTTGTGGAGGAGGAAGCTAAAGGAGATTGTGAGCCACTCTGAGACTTTGAGATTCAGAATGGAGGGCGGGATATAAATCCAATATCATCATCAAGCAACACCTCTGTGTCCTTTCTGCCACTCTGAACCGAGACAAATAATAATGGGAATAAAAGAGAAGTATGGTCACACATTCATTCCTTTTGTCCCTGTACATTTTTGGTTGTACAAGGACAAAACCATCTCAGTCAAGCCCTGATCTAGATAGCTCAAACATCATAAGAACATTAGAGAAGCCATGTTGGATCAGGCCAATGGCCCATCCAGTCCAACACTCTCTGTCACACAGTGGCCAAAAAACCCCAAGTGCCATCAGGAGGCTCACAAGTGGGGCCAGGACACTAGAAGCCCTCCCACTGGTCGTCCCCCCCCCCGCAAGCACCAAGAGTACAGAGCATCACTGCCCCAGAAAGAGAGTTCCAATGATACGTTGTGGCTAATAGCCACTGATGGACCTCTGCTCCAGATGTTTATCCAATTCCCTCTTGAAGCTGTCTATGTGTGTAGCTGCCACCATCTCCTGTGGCAGTGAATTCCATGTGCCAATCACCCTTTGGGTGAAGAAGGACTTCCTTTTATCAGTTCTAACCTGTCTGCTCAGCGAAGTCATTGAATGCCCATGAGTTCTCGTAATGTGAGAAAGGGAGAAAAGTACTTCTTTCTTTACCTTTTCTATCCCATGCATAATCTTGTAAACTTCTATCATGTCACCCCGCAGTCGACATTTCTCCAGGCAAAAGAGCCCCAAGCGCTTTAACCTTTCTTCATAGGGAAAGTGTTCCAACCCTTTAAGCATTCTAGTAGCCCTTTTCTGCACTTATCCCAATGCTATAATATCTTTTTTGAGGTGCGACGACCAGAATTGTACACAGTACTCCAAATGAGGCTGCACCATCGATTTATACAGGGGCATTATGATACGAGCCCAACATCCTCAGGTCTTGGAAGCTAAGCAGGTTCAGCCTTGGTTAGCATTGGGATGGGGGAGACCACTGGGCATGTCCAGGGTTGCTATGAAGAGGCAAGGGACGGCATTCAGCTCTGCACATTTCTTGCTTTGCCAGCCCTTCAGGGTCATCGTAAGTCGGCTGTGACTTGATGGCAAATGACTTGCCCATTTTCCCAAGTGGTGGTCTTCTCATTTGCCTGCAGACAAATGCGGGCAGTTCTATTCCCTCCCAATCCCCAGCCCTCAAGGGGCAAATAATTAATGGTGGTACCCAGGGGTCTTTTTTTAGTGGGAGCTCCTTTGCATATTAGGCCACACACCCCCGATGTAGCCAATCCTCCAAGAGCTTACAGGGCTCTTCTTAAAGGGCCTACTGTAAACTCTTGGAGAATTGGCTACATCAGGGGTGTGTGGCCTAATATGCAAAGGAGCTCCTGCTGCAAAAAGAGCCCTGCCCTGGTACCTTAGGATTTTTGCCAGTCTCAGTGGTTTTTACTATAAAGATTGGGAAAATTCCTAGAGCATGGGGCGGATCGGGCCCCTGGAGGGGCTCCCATCAGGGCCACAAGCAACTCACTGTCTTCTGCTTCCTTCTCCCTTTTTTGCTTCCTTCTGCTTTGTCAGGGTCTCTAAACTGCACAGGAACTACAGAGCAAAGCCTCTGTTTTCTTCATTGGCTGAGGTTCTTCCCTTGGGGAGGAAGGGGGCAGGAAGAGCTTGCTTTTCCAGACTCCCTCAATCGCACAGCAGAGCTACCGAGCCAAGCCTCTCTTCCTTCTATTGGCTGAGGCTCCTCCCCCTCCTCATCGCCTGGGGAAGGAGGGAAAGAGTGAGCGCTCCAGATTTTTGATGCGGTCAATCAGAGGTGTCAGTTATCAGAGACTGTTAATTAAACAACATATTGCAAGAGTGCTAATCTTTTAAGTGTGTTTTGAGTTTTTTTATTAAAAAGTGTTTGTCTGTGTACTTTATAAAGTTTATATCGCCACTACCTGGCATTGCATTTTGGAACACACGTGGCCTAGCCCAACAAGGTCTCATTTATGTCCGATTCGGCCCTCGTGACAAATGAGTTTGGCACCCCTTTTCTAGAGCGTCATGGAGGATGAGACATTACTTCCCTTATAACTCCACCCCCCCCCCCAAGACACCACCCTAAAAATCTGGCATTTGCTGGCTTAGTCCTGGCAATTCAATCAAAGAGGTATTTTGGTCCAACACAGAGCTGGATGCTGAGACAAAAAATGGGTGGGGGGAGGGGAGAGCGGGGTCATTTTGTAGAAAAATAGGTGACGGAGCTCATTAGCATATGTCCCCCCATAACTCATTAGCATATGTCCTCCCAGCCAAAAGCAAAGAGCCCCAGGCAAGCGAGGCCTGCTTGGGCTGGCTAACCCAACCCTAACCCTAACCCTAGGGTTAGGGTTAGGGTGTGGGTCAAAAGGCCAGCAAGTCACCCGCTGCCCAAAATCACATAAGAAGTGGCGAAAGAGGGACACTGGATTCTCCAGGGGTTAATGAGGACCGCTGGGGGTCATGGCAAAGCCCCTGGTGGCTGGCTGGCTGCCTGTTCTCCTAATCCAGGGATTGTTATGCAGCTGCACCTACTACTCAATGGACAAGGTAGGTGGGGAGGAAGAGGGGGAACCCTCAGGAAGGTTCAGGAGCTGTGCTCCGATGAACTCCTGCTGAATCGGAGACCTGGTGGAGAGAATGTGTTGTCATATTGCCCCGATGCCTGAAACCCAAGAGAAAATAAAAGACAAACTCCAGGGTCGCATTTAGAAGCTTCAAAACTCATGAAGAAGAAGGAGAATTGCAGATTTATACCCCGCCCTTCTCTCTGAATCAGAGTCTCAGAGCAGCTTACAATCTCCTGTATCTTCTCCCCGCCATAACAGACACCCGGTGAGGTGCGTGGGGCTGAGGGAGCTCTCCCAGAAGCTGCCCTTTCAAGGACAACCTCTGCCAGAGCTATGGCTGACCCAAGGCCATTCCAGCAGCTGTATATGGAGGAGGGGGGAATCAAACCCGGTTCTCCCAGATAAGAGAGCTCTGGCTGACCCAAGGCCATTCCAGCAGCTGCAAGTGGAGAAGGAGGGAATCAAACCCGGTTCTCCCAGATAAGAGAGCTATGGCTGACCCAAGGCCATTCCAGCAGCTGCAAGTGGAGGAGGGGGGAATCAAACCCGGTTCTCCCAGATAAGAGAGCTATGGCTGACCCAAGGCCATTCCAGCAGCTGCAAGTGGAGGAGGGGGGAATCAAACCCGGTTCTCCCAAATAAGAGAGCTGTGGCTGACCCAAGGCCATTCCAGCAGCTGCAAGTGGAGGAGTGAGGAATCAAACCCGGTTCTCCCAGATAAGAGAGCTCTGGCTGACCCAAGGCCATTCCAGCAGGTGCAAGTGGAGGAGGGGGGAATCAAACCCGGTTCTCCCAGATAAGAGTCCGCGCACTTAACCACTTCACCAAAATGACACTCATTACGTGTCCTGAAGGACTTGGTACCTGAGTGAAATGGTATGCCAAATCAGTGGGGTCAGGTAGGGTCAACCCACCCTCCAGAGCCCCCTCATTGAGACCTCAGACCTGAGAAAGGAAGCACACTAATAATTTTGCTTTAGGAGAGCAGTAGATATGAGCATAAACTATGACTTCACCTATTTCTTCCATAATTGAGGGAAATTATCCCTCCATCAGTTGTGTCCTTATATGCCGAACTAACCATTTACTGATTAAAAAGTTAAATCTTCTCTAATTAAGCCATTTTCAGAAAAATTACGCAACCTGGTGAACCATTTCAATATGCGCTGGGGTTGATAAGCAGTCTGTTCCTTAAGACATACAAGGCTGGTTCTGCTTTTATAGAAATGTTGTCCAAGCTTGAAAAGAAAACCAAAAAAGGGGAAAGAAAACTATAATAATATCAGCCTCCCAAGCTTCCCAATAATGCCAAAGTCAATAATAATTCTTCTGACAGCTGGTGTTACAGTCTAAGTATTGCTAGAGGCCTCCACTTGCCTCAAATGTCGGGATCAAAGAGATAAAAGCAATGAGACGGTGTGGCTTCACTTTATTTTCTGATACTCTGAGGATCTTTACATGAATTCAATTGTCGGTGACACCTATCTTTTAATATATCTCTTCTACATCAGCAGGACATCCCTCCCACCCCTTCTTCCAATTAAATAGGGTTGCCAACTTCCAGGTGGGGCCTGGAGATCTTCCAGAATTGCAGTGCATCTCCAGATCACAAAGTTCCATTCATCTGGGGGGGGGGGGGGGAAGGATGCTTTGGAAGGTGCACTCTACACCCCTACTCAGAACCAATAGACATGCATGGTAAAAGCAAGACAAAACACTCATGTATAATAGGCCACTGTGAAATCCAGTTATAAAGTGCATTGAAAGCAGACTGAAAGTGCAAAAGTGCTCAAGTGTTGCAAATAGCGGTGTGCATTCGGTTCAGCCAAGGCAAATACAACACCAAATACCAGATAACTTAACTGCAGTCAACATTGAATATACCCAAATCAGAATCTCTGGTGTTATTCAGGCACCAAATACAGCCACCTGAATAAGTATTCGGCTGTATTCGGGCTCCGAAATAGTGGTGGGAAAGGGGGTTTAAAATTAAAAGGAGTGCACTTACTTCCTTTCCCACCATATCTGGGCTTCTCCTGCCTCTTCCTGTGCTTCCCTGGGATCAGGGTGGGAGGAGTAGAGGGGACTATCACAGCAGCCAATCACAGCCATGTATTTGCACTTTTTGCAAGGCTAGTGTAACTGCTGGGCTATGCCAGCCAACTCCATGAGTCAGCAGCACACAGAGAGCACTCTAGGAATTAAAAGGCCAGAAGCCCCAACAAGAGCACTCCAGGGCACAGAGGCTTCCACCACCCCCCGCGATATCTCGGGAATGGGGGGCCCCTGCAAGGTCACAGCCAAGGGAACAGGGTAGGGGACCCCTTGGAGCAGCAGGCACCCAAAGTGGGGGCATCACAGCTGGAGGGGATGCCAGAGATGCAACAAGGTAAGAAACAGACAAAAATGGCTCTAGTGGGAGCAGGGGGGCTGCTGATACAGGCCCACTCAGAACTCACAGCAAAATGTTGGGGGGATTGGGGGAGCCCATCAGCTCAGCCCCGTGACCCCAAAATCTGGAGGAGAAAGAAGGGGGGAAGTGGAGAAAGGAGGCATGATAGATCCACAGCCCTCCTGCAGCCCCTGGGTGCCCGAATACTCTCAAATCTGAATTTTACCAATTTTTTCTTCACACCCCTAGCTGTGACCCTGGACTTCCATGGTGGTCTCCTTTCCATATACTGACCAGAGCTGACCCTGCTTAGCTTCTGAGATCAGCCTAGCCTGTGCTATCTGGTCTGGGCAAGAACAAGATTAGCAGTGGCAAATGAAAGTGTGTACCATCCCATCCTATTGCCTCAAGATACTGTACCAGCAGCTCCTGAGAAGACCCACATATGGTTAAGGAAACAAGCCGGTGAGTGATGATTTTTTTTTTAAAAAAAAAATGACAATATTGGATTTATATCCCACCCTATACTCTGAATCTCAGAGTCTCGGAGCGGTCATAATCGCCTTTACTTCCCCCCACTCCACAACAGACACCCTGTGAGGTGGGTGGGGCTGAGAGCTGTCACAGCAGCTGTCCTTTCAAGGCGAGAGCTGCATCTGACTTGGTTCTCCCAGATAAGAGTCCATGCACTTAACCACTACACTAAACAGGGCTTTTTTTTTTTTTGTAGCAGGAACTCCTTTGCATATCAGGCCACACATCCCTGAGGTAACCAATACTCCAAGAACTTACAGTAGGCCCTGTACTAAGAACCCTGTAAGCTCTTGGAGGATTGGCTACATCTGGGGTGCGTGGCCTAATATGCAAAGGAGCTACTGCTACAAGAAAGCCCTGAGAATCATTGGCTCATCTAATCCAGAATTCTGTCTCACACAGTGGCCAACCTTCTGGAGAGCCAACAGCAGGTCGTACAGGTCGAGGCCTTCTCCTTGATGCTGCCTTCTGGAACCATTATTCAGATGTTTACTGCCCCGAATATGGAGCTTCCCTTTAGTCACCTTAACTAGTACTCACTGATAGACCTATCCTCCATCAGTCCGTCTAATATCCTTTTCAAAAACGGTCAGTGCCCATATCCATCATGACATTCTCTGGCAGTGAATTCCACATTTCAATCCCTCGCTGAGTAAAGAAGTATTTTCTTTTGTTTACCCTGAATCTCCTGTGACGCTATAATGATGGGTACTTCTGGCGCTGCTCCAAGAAAACACGCCCAAGTATTTACAAAGAAGGCAAGCAAAGCTCAGTTCCTTTCATTTGAAGTGTCTCCAAGAGTGGAAAACCTCCACATGCAACCCAAAGATTTTGCCCACACACCTCCAGGAAGGCTCCCTGCGAGAGCAACAAAACATGGTAGGCGGTGGCGATAACAGAGCATGCCTGCTCTCTTGCATTTCTCATTACAGTCAATATAAGCAATTTGCTCTGAACAATCCTAGGGAAAAAATGCAGGGGAGATCTACATTTCCTGGGAAAAAAAGATAACCTTTATCCAGGGCCAGGTCTGGTGGAGAAACAACAAAATAAATAGGATCATCATGAATCATACCATGGGGGGGATCCCAAAACAAAGTTGGCTAAAGAAGAAAAAGGAACACAAGAAAATGGAGACAGACAGTGAGACCTGAGGATCTGGAAGAACGGACTTTTATTAATTTGGCCGAGGGCCTGCCTACCTGAGGGACCGTCTTTCCCCATATGAACCCCAGAGAGCACTGAGGTCAACGGGGAAAAACCTAATGACTATCCCTGGGCCGAAGGAAATTAAATATCAGAGCACCAGAGCACGGGCCTTTTCGATCGCGGCCCCTACCCTATGGAACCGACTCCCCGAGGAGGTGCGGGCCCTACGGAACCTTGAACAGTTCTGCAGGGCCTGCAAGACCACCCTTTTTAAATCAGCATATTCGGACTGCTAAGAAAAATGGTAATCAAAGATCCGCCAATGCGGTCTAAAGATCTATACCGCAGTATAATTGTATCTATTAGACTGGTTTTAATTTAACGTTTTAATGTTTTATTGTTCTATATTGTAAATCTAATGCTTTATTTATTATTGTATGTTTTTATGGAATGTTGTTAGCCGCCCTGAGCCTGCCAAGGTGGGGGAGGGCGGGATATAAATGAAATAAATAAATAAATAAATAAATTGAGAAGATGTCCCTCTTAATGGGGGAAATTTCATTCCATACGAATGACAACCAATTCCTCCCGTTTCTCACATCCAAACAGAATTGGGCTTGACAGGAAGGAACAAAAACACGTTCCGCTAAAGAACAAACTCCAAATAAAGGGCATGTAATAGCTTTTATTGAGCTAAAACGGCAAAACAAGCCCCCCCCCCCAAAAAAATTGCAGGGTCTTGCACTAGCTGCTGCCTCCGTCGACGCTCCTCACCCACCCCCAGTGGCGTGATCAGAGTGAGCCTTGGCTCGGCCTTACCGGCTTCAACGCAGCTGGCCTCTGATCAATCTTGGAAGAGCATGCTGGAAACTTCACTCCCCCTCCTTTCCGGTTCCTCCTTCGGTGCGCTCTTCAAAGATTGATCAGAGGCCAGTCAAAACCAGTAAGGCTGAACCAAGGCCCGCTCTCATCACGCCACGGAGGGGTGCGGGTTGGAGTGCAAGAGAGGGAGGAAGAGGCGGGTGGTGGGCAGGCGTAGCGCAAGGGAGGGAGGCGGCAGTGGCGGCGGGGGGCCAGAGTGCAAGGGAGGGAGGCAGGCAGTAGCAGGGGGCAGGCGGAGCGCAAGGGAGGGAGGTGGCGGCAGCAGAAGAAGGCAGCATGCAGGCAAACTAGGCACTTGTCATGGGCGCCGGGAGGGGGGAGCCCAATTTGGTGCCACCCTCCTGGTGCCCTAAGCAAGCGCCTAGTTTGCCTAGTGGGCGAGCCGGCCCTGGTTTTCTGATGGCATCACTTCTGGGTGAAGTCATTGCACCAATGATGTTGACATAGAAGGTTCTTTTTTGGGGGGGGGGCTTTCCCAGCTGGCCAACTGGTGGGTAGCAGATTGGAGAGCCCCTGCCGAGACCGGAGAACTGGCAACCCTATGTGTAATAAAACCAATATGAAGGACACATGAAAAAGTGTTACTATCCAGCCGGCAGGATGTATTCGCTGATAACGAATTAGCCATTGCTAGGAGCTCTTGACGGTAGTCCCTCCTCACGCCACCCCCGCCCCAGTTAAATTTTCATTATACCGATAGGTCTGCATCCTTCTGACAGCCTTCTTGGCAGCTATTAAAGCAACAGCATCTTTGGGGAGAAAGTCATAAGGAAGTAGCTTATTAAATTTGGTAAATCATCAGGCTTGTCTGCAGAAGCAGGGACCTGGAGCTGATTTAGCTGTTGGCCTCGCAAGTCTGCCACTGGGTCCATTACGCGGGTCCAGAGTTTAAGTTGCCTCGTAAATTATACCCAGAAGGAAAAAGAAACAGAACCCTCATTATGGAAATGGCTCAACACCTGCATTGCAGCTTGCACAGATGAAAGCCGGAAGCAGATATTTCAGGGAGGTTGTGATATTTATGGTTTCTGGGTCTTGGTCTTCAAGCAGGAAGACCTCAAAATCCAGGGGCATTAGAATCTTGGCACGTACATACATACATGCAGCCAAATCACAACTGATTTATGGAGACTCCGGCAAGGGACTTTCAAGGCAAGTAAGAAGAGGAGGTGGTTGGCCATTGCCTTCCTCTGCAGAGTCTTCCTTGGTGGTCTCCCATCCAAGACTTATGGTGACCCCAGGAAGGGACTTTCAAGGTGAGTGAGAAGCAGAGGTGGTTGGCCATTGCCTTCCTCTGCAGAGTTTTCCTTGGTGGTCTCCCACCCAAGACTTATGGTGACCCCAGGAAGGGGCTTTCAAGGCAAATGAGAATCAGAGGTGGTTGGCCATTGGCTTCCTCTGCAGAGTCTTTCTTGGTGATCTCCCATTCAAGACTTATGGTGACCCCAGGAAGGGGCTTTCAAGGCAAATGAGAATCAGAGGTGGTTGGCCATTGCCTTCCTCTGCAGAGTTTTCCCTGGTGGTCTCCCATCCAAGACTTACAGCGACCCCATGAAGGGGCTTTCAAGTCAAGTGAGAAGCAGAGGTGGTTGGCCATTGCCTTCCTCTGCAGAGTTTTCCTTGGTGGTCTCCCATCCAAGACTTACAGCGACCCCACGAAGGGGCTTTCAAGTCAAGTGAGAAGCAGAGGTGGTTGGCCATTGCCTTCCTCTGCAGAGTCTTCTTGGGTTGTCTCCATTCCAAGTACCAGTCATGCTTGGCTTTCAAGATCTTTCCTTTCCATCCTTTCCTTTCCCCAGTTCCTCCGATCAATACATCTTGAGCAATGACCATAAGGGTACTAAATGGGTTTCTAAAGGAAAATATGATCAACAGGAATTTAGCAACCAATAAGATTATATTTGCATCACTATCTAGCATCAGTTAGGGGACTCAGCAGGGTACAATGCCATAGAGTAAACCCTCCAAAGCACCCATTTTCTCCAGGGGAACGTTTTAGAAAAGGGATTTATGCAATCATAAGCAAAAGCATCTCCATTTGTTGCTACAAATACTTTTGCCAGTTGCTGTCTTTGCCCGTGTTGATAGAAATGGTTCACTGGGTCTCAGAAAAGAGAGAACCGGAAAGGAACAACATGAGTAGCCAGGATTTAAGAAGCCGTTTATGGCAGAAGCTCAGCCCATGCAACTTAGGGCTGACAGCACTGGGTCGAGAAATACTTGGAGATTTCAGGGGTGGAGGTTAAGGAGGGTCTGCCCTCCAAATAAGGTTGCCAGTCCCCAGGTTGCAGGTGTTTGTTTAAACATGCTGGCTGTTTGGCCTAATACTTAAGAGAAATTGCTAAGAGGATTATTGCAGCTTGAAGAAGCTCCCGCAAAACAAGGGTTCAGTACGACCTTGTCCTTGGAAACTTGGATTATTGGCTGCATCTTTTGACAGACGTTAAACATCTGGAGTACTACACCAGGATTTCATGGAGGGAGATGGGAAGTTTTACCATAGGATGAAAAGGAGGACTCTTGGAGCTAATGCTTCCTTTTTCATTAAGGACTATAAGTTATCGTTGTTTTGCAATTTATGATGGTGGAATTTATCTTTGTTGACCTTGTATAATTCAACAATAGAAGCTGGTTTTCGTGGTGGGTTATGTACTTTTGATTTTTTTAATCCCCACGTGGGGGCAGGGGGTCCCCCGGTTTGGAGGCCCTCCCCCCGCTTCAGGGTTGTCAGAAAATGGGGGGGGAGGGAAATGTCTGCTGGAAACTCTATTATTCCCTATGGAGACCGCTTCTCATAGGGTATAAGGGGAAATTGATCTGCGGGTATCTGGGGCTCTGGCGGGGCTGTTTTTTTCAGGCAGAGGCACCCAATTTGCTGCATAGCATCTCCTCAAAACCTGTTTCAAAAGGATTGGGCCAGGGGGTCCAGTTCTACGAGCCCCCAAAGAAGGTGCCCCTATCCTTCATTATTTCCAACGGAGGGAAGGCATTTAAATGGCGTCTGGTCCCTTGAAATGTGATGGCCAGAACTCCCTTTGGAGGTCAAGTATGCTTGTCACAACCTTGCTCTTGGCTCCACCCCCAATGTCTCCCGGCTCCACCCTCAAAGGCCCCAGATATTTCTTGAATTGGACTCGGCAACCCTACCTCCAAAGCCGCCATTTTCTCCAGGGAAACTGGCCTCTATAACCAGGATACTAGTTGTAATACTAGGAGATCTCCAGTCTCCACTTGGATCCTGACAACCCAAATACAATGCCTCTTAGGTGCCTGACAGAGCAATCCTAAGGACACTTTCCTGTGAGTGAGCCTTACTGAATAGGCCCAGGGCTGGCCTCGCCACTCGGCAATTGCCTAGGGTGCCAGCCTTTTGGGGGCACCAAATTGGGCACCCCCGTGTGACTTGGTGATGTGAGCAGGGAAGGGTGTCACTCAATAAACAGTCCCCCCTGTTCACTCAACAAACAGTCCATTATTCCAAAAGGTTCCATTTATTCAAGGCTTCGGCTAGGTAGCTTTGCTCAGACTTTGTCTGAGTTAAAACTGAAGTAATAGCAGGATGCAGACAGTAATATACCTCAGCAGTAACAACTACGATCAGGCAAGCCCCCCTCTCCCCCCCCCCCCTTCATTCCCACAGCAACTACTCTTTAGGAAATTTCCCAATGCGGCGATCTTGATAAAGTTGGCTTCGATAAAACACTATGCACAGGCCATAGCATTAGGTGTGCTTGAGGAGAAGTCCAGGGAAACAGAGGGAGAGGGAGATAAGATACATTCTCAGCCTTCAATAGGAAATGCATTCACAGCATTGAGATACTTTTCAACATTAAGCCTATAAGAGCAAGGCACTTGACAAAGGGGGGTACCAGAAGTTAGCCGGGCCCAGGGTGCTAGACAGTCTAGAGCCAGCCCTGAATAGACTATGCCAGAATTCAGAACAGACCTGCTTAGGATTGTTCTCTTAGACTCCAAGTCTATACACCACTTTGTTCTGTCAGAATATTTCGTAAATGGTAGTGTAAAGTGCCATCAAGTTGCAGTCCAACTTATGGAGTTTTCGAGATGGTTCAGAGGTGGCTCAGGGTCTGACCTCCAACTAGGGGACTTAGGCAATCGCCTAGGGCTCTACCAGTCCCAGGGCACAGAATTGGACCGCCCTGGACCGACGGGGCTTTCTTCTTGCTTTTGTAACTGGGGTGCAAAAGCAGGAAACAGATCCCCTCCGCTGTCTCTCAGGCTTTTTCCCTGCTTTTGCATCCTATGGACCCGTAGTCAGTCAGTCAGTCAGTTTATTGTTAGTCATTGACTAGAACATGTAAGTCATTTAGAACAACCTTAAAAGTACCTTATAAAAAAGTCCCACAAAGAGTACCTTATAAAAAAGTCCCACAAAGAGTCTACATATTAAGATTTGATTACTTGACTTGTTATGACTTGAGGGTCATAACAGTAAAAAAAGAATATAAATGCCTCTAAAGGCGTTTAACCCTTTAAACCTTTAAAAAGTCACTTTAAAATTTGTTAAAAGATTTACAGTTTGGCCTATTTCTCTCGCTTTTTGCTTTCTTTATAAACCTGGAAACAGAACCCAGCCACCTGTCATTGTCTGGTGGTTACTATCTGACAGAAGATAATCTAATTTGAGTTTAGTTGACCTTCCAGGAAACCCTTCCAACAGTGGGCTGATAATTTCCCTTTGACTCGCCGTATGAAAAGCACAATTAAAGCATATATGCTCCAGAGCAGTGGCCCCGAATCTTTTTTTGGCACCAGGGATCGGTTTTGTGGAAGTCAATTTTCCCACGGACTGGTGGGGGAGGGGCGGCGCTGGGGTTTCTGCCACCTTCACGCTAGGTGGCCAGGTGACAGAAGGCCAATCTGCCTCCCCCTCCCATTTAAAGGCCCCCACTGGTCAGCTGATCGGGTTCTGGGCAGGTGGAAGGGGTGGTGGGACTGCTCTCCCTTGCTCTGAGACTGCCTCTCTGCCTCAGAGCACGGCCACACTGCCTCTTTCCCACCTGCCCACACCCAAGTCTTGGGCAGGTGGGGGCAGTGCAGTGCCCGGTTGCTAGAAGGCCATGGCCCAGTACCAGTCCATGGCCCAGTGGTTGGGGACCCACGCTCCAGAGACTCTATTTCAGGTCGGGAACAGGAACAGAGCCAAAGCGCATAAGGAGTCCCTTTAAACTTCCCCTCTACATAGGATAAAATTGACTATCGGTAGTGGGGAGGCGCAAGTAGTTAGACTTGCCTCGGGTGCAAAAAAGTCTAGGATCATTCCTGAGGTGGCTTGCCATTGCCTGCCTCTGCGGAGCAACCCTGGACTTCCTCGGTGGTCTTCCCTCCAAGTCCAAACCAGGGCTGACCCTGCTTAGTTGCTGAGATCTGATAAGCTCAGCTAGTCTGGGCCAGTTCAGGGCACTTAACAAATACATGCAGGGGGAAAGTCCCAAATAAAGTATGTCTAGGGCTTTTTTTGTAGCAGGAACTCCCTTGCATATTAGCCCAACACACCCCTGATGTAACCTATCCTCGGAGTTTACAGTAGGCCCGGTACAAAGAGCCCTGCAAGCTCTACGAGGATTGGCTATATCCGTGGGTGTCACTGAATATGGAAATGAGTCCCTGCTACAAAAAAATGGTCTGAGCAGGGGTGGAATTCTAGCAGGAGCTCCTTTGCATATCAGGCCACACACCCCTTATGTGGCCAATCCTCCAAGAGCTTACAAGGCTCTTTTTTTATAAGCTCTTGGAGGATTGGCTACATCAGTAGGGTGTGGCCTAATATGCAAAGGAGCTCCTGCCAGAATTCCACCCCTGGGTCTGAGTGTTACTTAATTAAATATAGGCACCTGGAAATCTCCTGCTATTACAGTTGATCTCCAGACTACGAAGATCAGTTCTCCAGGAGAAAATGGCTGTTTTGGAGGGTGGACTTATATTCAGCTGAGGTCCCTGCCCTTCCTAAACCCCGCCCTCCCCAGGCTCCACCCCTAAAATCCCCGGACATTTCCCAACCCAAAGCTGGCAATCCTAGTGTATTCTTCTCACCATTAGCCTAAAAATGAGCCTTAGAAAGTGGCACTTCCATCTCTCAGAAATCCTGAGGGACAAAGGTGCCGTGATTGTGTCGATCACCTTTCCGTTTGCTAACAGATCAATGATCGAAATGTAGAACAATCCTGTCAAGCAGAGTTTTAAAACAAGTAGAACAATTTTGCTGTCTTTCTGAGCGCTGAGCTCTGCTCAAATTCTGGTCGCGTTTTAAATGCACACCCCTAGACGAAGGCGGAGAACCAGTCTTTCCCAACACCTGACATCTGAGAACCTTTCATTGGAGATGTTGCCTGGATTTAACCTGGGACCTTCTCCAAGCAAAAGGCCATATAGTCCAACCGCTGGCGATAAGAGTCAGGACAGCCAAAAGGAAAATGACTCTGCAATTAATTATGTGGATTGTGAAATCTTAATGCCTGGGCTGTTTTGTAGCAGGAACTCATTTGTATATTAGGCCACACCCCCTGATGCCAAGCCAGCCTGAACTGCGTTCCTGTGCATTCCTGCTCAAAAAAAAAAAAAAAAAGCCCTGACCATAAATCAATTGTGACTTGACATCAGGTAGTACTTCGATGTGTCTGCATTTGAACTTCTTCCCAGTCGACTTGATTGGTGTAACCACAAAGTTCTGCAAGACGGGTTTAGTTCTCTCAGCAACACTTGCCATCTTGACCCCATGATAAACAAATCTGGTGGCAGCACATTTCTGATTTTGAACGTCACATCACAAAGATGGTGAGTAGCAAACACAAAAGGACAAGAAAGAACAGACCATCAGACCAAGTTGGCAGGGAGTCCGTTTCTGATGAGGACTGCAACAAAAAAAGATCATGCCAAAAATTCTTGCTTGGGCACAAATCCTCTGGTTCTCTGCTCAAAGCATAACAGTTAGACCATTATCCTGTAGAAGTCCATAGGAACATGATCCACTAATGCTCCCAACTGTGGTACTTTAATGGTGAAATCATATCTAAACACTATCCATCTGTTACGTATTGTATCTCACGGGGGGGGGGGAGTTTGCCTGAGCTTGAGACAAGCACTCCTTGCAAACCAGGATCCTGAAGCCTGGAAGAACTGGTCAATCAGGATCCTTGACATGTAAAAACTTGTAACAAAGAGTTGCAAAGGAAGGATTCTGGAGTGAGCCAATAGGAGTAACTGTTGCCTGCTAGTGGGGCATGGTTAACCATGGCCAGAGTGTATATAATGAGTGAAGTGCCTGTACTGTTTATGACTGTTTCTTGTTGCAATTAAGTGTTCTTGATTGATTCAGAGCTGGCTGAACTCACTTTACTTCACCATCTTTGATAGTTCTGCACTTAGAGTTGCCAGATTCCTCCTGCCCACCACTACAAGGTGGGGGAGTAGAGTAGACAGGTAGGGGAACTCCTGGAGATTTGGGGATGGAGTCTGGGGAGCCAGAGATCTCAGTGGGTGCAGTCCCATAGATTCTACCTTCCAAAGCATCTATTTTCTCACGAGGAGAAAGCATCCATTTTCTCCCCTCCAAAGCATCCATTTTCTCCTGGGGAATTGTTCTCTATAGTCTGAATATGCGCTGTAATTCTGAGGGATGCCCAGGTCTCACCTGGAAGTTGGCACCCCTACCTGCACTGTGGCATCAGAAGGAGATATAATAGTATAAATGAAATGGAGCATGAAGTGTGATTGAAACCACATGTTTGTCCAAGCACTGGTCCTCGGTTTCATTTGTAAAGGGAATGCACATTGGTTCTATCTCACAAACTGTAAAATGCAAATGGAACTACTTTGGCCTCTGGTTGGATCCAAACAGCCTAGATACCTTATTTCCCCAATTTCTTTTCCAGACGAGCATATCCAAGTTACCTAGGGGAGGGGGGGGGGAAACCCCAAGAATGACACTAACTGAATCGCTAGCAAACAATATTAATATTGTGAACGCCTGACTGGATACACTCCAGGTAGCAATCCGAACACAAAAATTTAAAACAAAACCTGAAGAAATGCATAACGCAGGTTATTGCTGTTTTACATTTCTAGCAACACCTTGCTGTTTTACATTTCTAGCAACACCCCCCCCCCCCCTGTTTAGCATCTCCCTTCACTCTAATTTACAATGTGGGCTGTGTTAAAGGGTAACGCGATAAGGAGCTTTTCCTCGAACAAAGGAAAATAAGATTATTCACAAGCGCTGGCTTTGCGAATTTGGACCAGCACGCCAGAACTGGGGAAATAAACTCAAAAGGATTCCCTCAAGGTGCCAGAAAATAGATGCATCCACAGCAGATGAGGGCCCCCCTTTTTCATATAACCTCAGACAGATAATCACATCATTATGCTAAATGTATAACATATAAGGAAATAGCACGCCTAAACGATGGAACATTTGGCTCCATGCTGGAACCCGTAAATCATTTTACGCCGACAGTCAGCGGGGCCCCCATTAATTCACATCGTCCCCGTCCGAGTGGCGCAAAGAGGAGCCTTCCTTTAAGTCACCCCCATTGTGGGGTTTGTCGTTATAATGATCACCTGATAATCCCGAAGTCACCCGCCACTGCAAAACACATGGTGGGAAGTTTTAAAACTAAACTCGCTCAAAACAACAGACGCTTTGCTGTAATTTGAAAGGCGGATTTATGATCCCGAGGAATTTTTATTTTAAAATGTCCTTGGGAGGAAAAAAGGGAAATATTCACAGCGTTGAGGGCTGCCCTCACAGCAATGCATGATGGGAAGACAGAATTCCAGCAAGGATCTGATGAGATCGCATGGCGTTCGGCGTCTTTTGTAACACTATAATGGAGGAAGTGTGCATACATGCTAATGCAGGCCAATAATCCGCTCTTGAGAGCGGGCTGGGTGTTCAGTTGAAGGACACCCCAGGCTTAGAGGAGAAGAACCGGTAGGCCAAGCCGATGAATATGTAAAAGAACTCTTCTAAGAGGAAAGATGTGCAGCCGCCACACTGATAGATTATAGAATTAGGCACACCCAAGCCAGAGAGAAGTTCATCGCCGCCTTTGTTTATTGTGCTTAAAATATTCACAACCTGCTTTTCTCTCGAAACAACCTGAAGTACCCAGCAGTAGAGATCTTAAACAGTCTCTTCACATATAAAAACACAGAGAGTTTGGACCGAAATAAAGTTGTTAATGTACTCCTGTTGTTGTTCAGTTGCGCTGTCAAGTCCGACTCTGCGACCCCATGGGCAAAGTCATGCCAGGCCCTCCTGTCTTTCACCACCCTCCAAAGTCTGCTCAAATTCATGTTAGTGACATCAGTATCACTGTCCAGCCATCTCATCTTTTGCCATCCCTTTCTTCTTTTGCCTTCTGTCTTTCCCAGCATCAGGATCTTCTCCAGTGAGTGCTCCCTTCTCATTGGGTGGTCAAAGTATTTGAGCTTCAGCTTCAGCATCTGACCTTCCAGGGAACAATCTGGGTTGATTTCCCTTAGGACTGACTGATTGGATCTTCTTGCAGTCCAAGGGACTCTTAAGAGTCTTCTCTAGCACCACATCTCGGAAGCATCTATTCTTCTGTGCTCAGCCTTCCTTCTGGTCCAGCTCTCACAGCCATACATTACTACTGGGAATACCATTGCTTTGACTATATGGACTTTTGTTGGCAGGCTGATATCTTTACTTTTTATTATACTGCCCAGGTTCACCATAGCTGTCCTCCCAAGGAGCAAACGTCTTTTAATTTCATGGCTACAGTCACTATCTGCAGTGATAAATAAATAAAATGTATTATTATTATTATTATTATTATTATTATTATTATTATTATTATTATTATTATTATTATTATTATTATTATTATCATCATCATCATCATCATCATCATCTTGGATCCCACAAATGTGAGGTCTGTCACTACTTCCATGTCTTCCCCTTCTATTTGCCAAGGAGTGATGGGGCTGGATACTATTATCTTAGTTTTTTTGATGTTGAGTTTCAAGCCTACTTTTGCGCTCTTCTCTTTCACTCTCAACAAAAGATTCTTTAGGTCCTCTTCACTTTCTGCCGTTAGAGTGGTGTCATCTGCATATCTGAGGTTGTTGATGTTTTTCCCAGCAATCTTAATTCCGGTTTGTGCTTCATCTAGACCAGCATTCCACATGATTTACTCTGCATATAAATTAAATAAGCAGGGTGACAATATACATCCTTGTAGAAATCCTTTTCCTATTCTAAACCAATCAGTTGCTCCATGTCAGGTTCTGACAGTTGCTTCTTGACCCTTATACAGGTTTCTCAGGAGACATGTACTCCTACCTGCCTCCAAATGTTCACTTTGCTTTCAAAAGGCTGTAGAATGGAGGCCTAGATGGTACTCTCTGGGAGGCCAAACTCAGCTTTCCACCTGGAGATAGATCAAGATGGCAGCCATGTTAGTTTTGTCTGTAGCAGCAGAAAAGAGCACAAGTCCAGTAGCACCTTAAAGACTAACAAAAATTTGTGGCAGGAAAGGAGCTTTTGTGAGTCACCACGCATTTCTTCAGATACAGCTAGGATGTAGGGTTGCCAATCCCCAGGTGCGGGCAGGGGATCCCCTGGTTTGAAGGGCTTCCCTCCGCTTCAGGGTCATCAGAAAATGGGGGGGGGGTTGTCTTCTGGACACTCCATTATTCTCTATGAAGATCAATTCCCATAGGGTATAAAGGAGAATTGATCCATGAGTATCTGGGACGGGCATCCTTATTTGCGGTCAAAAAATAACAACAAAGAAAAGGCATGCACTTGCCTCACAAAGTGTGCAAAGACTAAAGCTTGCGTGTTGGAACATCAGAACCATGCTTGACACAGTAGACAGTGGTCGCCCTGAACGACGCTCTGCTCTAGTTGCCCACGAACTTCTCAGTTGAATATCGACATAGCAGCTCTCAGTGAGGTCCGTTTCCCTGAGGAAGGTAGTCTTCAAGAACACGGTGCTGGCTATACCCTCTACTGGTCGGGTAAGTCAAAGGCTGAGAGCCGCCTTTCTGGCGTTGGCTTCATGGTCAGGAACTCCATTGCCTCCAAACTCGAAAACCTGCCAACAGGTCACTCAGATCGCATCATGTCCATGCGCCTCCCACTTCAAAACAAGCAGCATGCAACACTCTTCAGTGTGTATGCCCCAACCCTTCAAGCAGATCCTGCAGAAAAGAACAAGTTCTATGCTGATCTACGCAACCTCGTACGGAAGACCCCTACAGAGGACAAGGTGATCATCCTTGGCGACTTCAATGCCAGAGTAGGTAAAGACACGGAAGCCTGGAAAGGAGTACTTGGCAAACACGGCATTGGCAACTGTAATGACAACGGGCGCCTCCTGCTAGAATTCTGCATGGAGCACCAGCTCACCATCACCAACACTATCTTCCAGCAGAAGAACAGTCTGAAGACAACCTGGATGCACCCACGGTCCAAGCACTGGCACCTTATCGACTACATTCTGGTGCGCCAGAGAGACCTTCGAGATGTCTTACACACCCGAGTAATGCCCAGTGCGGAATGTCATACGGATCATCGTCTTGTACGCTGCAATCTCTGTCTTCACTTTAAACCCACACCCAGGAGAGGAGGTATCCCTCGGAGGAAGTTTCAGGTTGGCAGTCTCCAGTCAGCCGAAGTTAAAGCTGCCTTCCAGGCAAAACTCCAGTCAAGAATTGAGGACCTCAGTTGCCCCACAGACCCTTCTCCAGAAGCACTCTGGGGACACCTAAAAACTACCATCCTGCAGATCTCTGAAGAAGTCCTCGGGTTCTCCACAAGGAAGAACAAGGACTGGTTTGATGAGAACAATCAAGAGATCCAAGATTTACTGGCGAAAAAGAGATCTGCCTACCAAGCACATCTTGCTCAGCCCTCCTGTCCTGGGAAAAAAGCAACCTTTCGCGCTGCATGTAGCAACCTCCAGCGCAAGCTTCGAGACATTCAGAATGAGTGGTGGACCAAGCTTGCAGAGAGAACCCAGCTGTGTGCAGACACTGGTGATTTAAGAGGGTTCTACGAAGCCCTGAAGGCAGTATATGGTCCATCATATCAGGCTCAGAGTCCCTTGCGTAGTGCAGACGGCCAAGTGCTCCTCACAGACAAGGCATCCATACTGAACCGGTGGTCAGAGTATTTTCAGGTTCTCTTCAGTGCCAACCGCGTAGTTCAAGATTCAGCAATCCACCTCACCCCACTTCAACCAGTGAAAACAGAGTTGGATGAGATCCCCACCCTAGAAGAGACTGTTAAAGCCATCAAGCAACTGAAAAGTGGCAAGGCAGCAGGAGTTGATGGAATTCCACCAGAGATCTGGAAGCATGGGGGCACAGTACTACATAGCTCACTTCACAAAGTACTTGTCACCTGCTGGGAACAAGGCAAATTACCACAGGACTTTCGCGATGCAATCATCATCACCCTATACAAGAACAAAGGGGAAAAGTCAGACTGCTCCAACTACCGGGGGATAACCCTGCTCTCCATCGCAGGCAAAATCCTTGCCAGAATACTCCTGAACAGACTGGTGCCCACCATTGCAGAAGAACTCCTCCCAGAGAGCCAGTGCGGCTTCAGAGCTAACAGGAGCACCACCGACATGGTATTTGTTCTCAGGCAGCTCCAAGAGAAATGCAGGGAACAGAACAAGGCTCTGTATGTGATTTTTGTCGACCTTACCAAAGCCTTCGATACCATTAGCAGGAAAGGCCTTTGGCAAATCTTGGAACGTTTAGGATGTCCCCCAAGGTTCCTCAGCATGATCATCCAGCTACACGAAGACCAGCGAGGCCAAGTCAGACACTGCAACGACCTCTCGGAGCCCTTCCCAATAGGCACAGGTGTAAAGCAAGGCTGCGTTCTCGCGCCAACTCTCTTTACGATCTTCTTTAGCATGATGCTTCAAAGAGCCGCAGTAGATCTAGATGATGACGATGGTGTCTACATCCACTATCGCACCGATGGCAGCCTGTTCAACCTGAGGCGACTAAAGGCCCACTCCAAGACGATGGAAAAACTCATCCGAGAGCTACTGTTTGCTGATGATGCTGCACTCGTCTCCCACTCGGTATCAGCTCTGCAGCATATGACGTCCTGCTTTGCAGAGGCTGCCAAGCTATTCGGCCTAGAAGTTAGTCTGAAGAAGACAGAAGTTCTCCACCAGCCTGCACCCCAGGAAGATTATCACCCTCCCTGCATCACTGTGGGTGAATCAGTTCTGAAAACAGTCCAGCAGTTCAGCTACCTGGGGTGCATCATCTCCTCAGATGCCAAGATCGATAAGGAGATTGACAACAGGCTGGCAAAGGCAAACCGTGCCTTTGGCCGACTGCACAAAAGAGTGTGGAGCAACAAGCATCTGAAAAAAGGCACAAAGATCAATGTTTGCAAAGTGGTTGTGATGACAACCCTCATCTACGGCTCCGAATCGTGGGTTTTATACCGTCATCACCTGCGACTCCTCGAGCGCTTTCATCAGCGCTGCCTTCGCACCATCCTCAACATCCACTGGAGTGACTTTGTGACCAACACTGAAGTTCTCAAGCGGGCGGAGGTTACCAGTATCGAGGCACTGCTGCTGAAGACGCAGCTGCGCTGGGCAGGGCATATTTCTAGGATGGAAAACCACCGCCTTCCCAAGATTGCCCTGTATGGCGAACTCTCCACCGGCCATCGAAATAGAGGGGCACCAAAGAAGAGGTACAAGGACTCCTTGAAGAAATCCCTTGGCACCTGTCGCATCAACCATCACCAGTGGTCTGACCTAGCCTCAGATCGCAAAGCATGGAGGCACACCATCCACCAGGCTGTCTCTTCCTTTGAGAACGCACGCATAGCTGGTCTTGAGGACAAAAGGAGATTGAGGAAGAATTGCACTGCTACAGCACCAATCCTAAATCAGACTTTTCCCTGCAGCCACTGTGGCCGGACCTGCCTGTCCGGCATTGGTCTTGTCAGCCACCAGCGAGCCTGCAGCAGACGTGGACTACTGCACCCTTCTTAAATCTTCGTTCGCGAAGCCAAGCCGAGAGAGATCTGGGACTCGGGGAAGCTGTTTTTTGAGGTAGAGTCACCAAATTTTTAACATAGCATCCGGTGTCTCTCCTCAAAACACCCTCTAAATTTTAAAAGGATTGGACCAGGGGGTCCAATTTTATGAGCCCCAAAAGAAGGTTCCCCTATCCTTCACTATTTCCAATGGAGGGAAGGCATTTTAAAAAGTGTGCAGTCCCTTTAAATGTGATGGCCAGAACTCCCTTTGGAGTTCAATTATGCTTGTCACAACCTTGGTCCTGGCTCCACCCCCAATGTCTCGTGGCTTCACCTCCAAAGTTTCCTGGCTCCACCCCCAAAGTCCCCAGATATTTCTTGACTCAGACTTGGCAACCCTACTAGAATGTAAATCCATATGTCCTATTTATTGGAAAGTGGAGTGAATTCAGATGCCAAATGATATTGGCAAGAGCGTGATCACAGACTGTACAAAGTCAGCCAACAACAACAAAAATCACCATGATAACTGGCTACTACTTCTCTCACAACGCAATCTACAGTTCACTCCCGAAATACTAGCGCGTTGTTTGTTAACTATACTCTCAGAACAAATATGCAAAACGGAACAAGTTATATTTCTACAACAATAAATATACAGTTTGCTACAACTGGGGCTTTTTAAAAAATCAGGAAAGCACTGGAACACAATTGCAGCTGGCTTGGTGTCAAGGTGTATGGCCTAATATGCAGATGAGTTCCGGCTGGGCTTTTTCTACCTGACTATAAGATTCAAAGGAACACAACGATAAGGAAATGCTGTTGAGCCTTACAGACCAAAAAAAAAATCTCCCCTGGAAAGTTCCATCAAATAAACATCCACAGAAGCTTCAACGATGAACACCCTAGTGTTTACTCGTTTCCTACAGAGTCTTCTTTGTGGTCAATGCAGCTTCTAAGTTTTTTTCGTGCTACAATTCGGAACCAATCTCCAGCACATATTATTTTAATGGGATAGATATTGCGCAAGAAAGTGGGAACCCTCCAATATGCACAAAGGGTAATTCCTCTCCTCATTTTAATTACCCACCCCATCCCTGCTGCAATCCTTGGGGCCACCGTGGCTCTTGCCACCATCTCCCTCCCACCATCAATGGTGGGAAGCCATATGCAGCCCGCAACTGCCAAGCCTATCAAAAATCTCTCCCCACCCCCACCCCCGTCATCAATGACTATGATGACAGCAATAGAACAAAATAGGAGTCCAGTAGCAGCTTTAAGGCCAACTAAGTTTTATTCAGAATGTAAACTTTTGTCTACATGTATCCCCCTGATGTAGCCAATCCTCCAAGAGCTTACAGGGCTCTTAATACAGGGCCTACTGTAAATTCCAGGAGGATTGGCTTCCATCAGGGGTGTGTGGCCTCATATGCAAAGGAGTTCCTGCTACAAAAAAAGCCCTACACGTTGCCATTAGAACATGGACAGTGGATTTACTGCTTTCCATGGAAAGGGATTGGCATAAGGTACCTTCTTTCCCAATATCCATACCAGTTTCTTTTGGGGAACATCGCTCTGAGCTTCTCATAGAATCATAGAGTTGGAAGGGACCTCCAGGGTCATCTAGTCCAGCCCCCTGCACAATGCAGGAAACTCACAAATACCATTTCTTACATTCACAGGATCTTCCTTGCTGTCAGATGGCCACATAGCCTCTGTTTCAAAACCTCCAAGGAAGGAGAGCCCACCACCTCCCAAGAAAGAAAAAAAAGATATTGGATTTATATCCTGCCCTCCACTCCAAAGAGTCTCAGAGCGGCTCACAAACTTTTTTACCTTCCTCCCCCACAACAGACACCCTGTGAGGTGGGTGGGGCTGAGAGGGCTCTCACAGAAGCTTTCCTTTCAAGGACAACCTCTGCCAGAGCTATGGCTGATCCAAGGCCATGCTAGCAGGTGCAAGTGGAGGAGTGGGGAATCAAACCCAGTTCTCCCAGAGTCCGCACACTTAACCGCTACGCCAAACTGGCTACCAAAGTGGAAACCTGTTCCACTGAGGAACCACTCTAACAGTCAGGAAGTTCTTCCTAATGTTGAGCCAGAAACTTTTTTGTTTTAATTTCAACCCATTGGTTCTGGTCCTATTTCTGGGGTCACAGAAAACAATTCCACCTTCTATAAGAAAGCCCTTCAAGTACTTGAAGATGTTGAACATATTGAAGAAGAGGGCTCTCACAGCAGCTGCCCTTTCAAGGACAACCTCTGCCAGAGCTATGGCGGACCCAAGGCCATTCCAGCAGGCGTAAGTGGAGGAGTGGGGAATCAAACCCGGTTCTCCCAGATAAGGGTCCGCACACTTAACCACTACACCAAACTAGCTCTCCTTTCACCTTTCAGCCGCCTCTCCAGGCTAAACATCCCCAGCTCCTTCAACCTTTCCTCATAGGACTTGGTCTCCAGACCCCTCACCATCTTCGTCGCCCTCCTCTGCACCCGTTCCAGCTTGTCTATATCCTTCTTAAAATGTGGTGCCCCAAACTGAACGCAATACTCCAGGTGAGGTCTTGCCAGAGCAGAGGAAAGCGATACCATCCCTTCATGTGATCTGGACACTAGACTTGCCAGAAACGAACCCGAAAACTTAAAGCTGCCTCGACTGAAGTGAAGAAGGTAATCATTCCGTGAAGCCCTATCACTCTCCAGCCCAAGGGCGCAGCTGCTCCCCTCTGGGGGTGAATTGAATCCTAAACGAATGGGTGTAATTTGCCTTTTTTTCATTCCGAGCGGCATAATTTATTGAAAGAATCGGAACATTCCCAACGCTCATCTTCATGCATCCCGATCCGATGGGGATAATTTTAATCACAAACCGCCAAAGAGGTGCCAAATCGGCAAGAGACCGTGCACAACAGTTGACATTTCAGAGGTGACAAAAAGGCCATGCCATCACTCCGAGTGGCAAACGCCACAGAGAATAGGATCGTAGCGAAACACCCCAACCGTTCAGCGACTCTATGCTAAGTCTAACCTCCCCCCCAAAAAAAAAATTATGCTGAGATATATTAACCGGAGTACAGCATGCAAAACAAGCAAGGTAATTATTTTGCTCTTTTTGACACTGATTAGGTCTCAGCTGGATTACTACGTTCGGTTGGGGGCAAAACATGTTAGAAAGGACAGACAAATTGGAGCGAGTTCAGAGGACAACAAGGGGCGGGGAGGATAAAAGCGTTCCGAAAATAGGATCTATGAGAAAAGGGTAAGTGATTTGAGCGCGTTCTGTTCAGAGACAAGAGGACTGGAGGGGGACGTGACCCATCTACAAATTCATAGACGGCTGCCCTAAAGGAGTAGGATACAGACCAATTATCCTCATTAGTAAATGAGAACAGAACAAGAACTAATAGGCTTATGTGGCTGCAGAGATGATCTGAATGGAATACAAAGGACAACCACAAGCTGTTGGAATCATTTAGTGAACACACAGGGCGGCTGAAGTCTTTTAGGGACATCTTTGCTCTCCCCAGGGGCCAACTGCAGCTAGGCCTCCATTTACCTGCCCCTCCACCCCAGTTTCCCAATTTCTCCACTCCGCCATGAAATTAAAAGATGTTTGCTCCTTGGGAGGACAGCTATGGTGAACCTGGGCAGTATAATAAAAAGTAGAGAGATCACCCTGCCAACAAAAGTCTGTATAGTCAAAGCGATGGTATTCCCAGTACCCAGTAGGTATTCCCTGGTCTTCTCCAGCCCACCCCTACAGCGGAACGCCCTTGGTCTGTAGTCTCTATGGATTTTATAGTGGAGTTGCCGGCCTCCCAAGGTCGAACCGTAATATTGGTGGTAGTAGATACTTTCTCAAAACAGGCGCATTTCATTCCTTGCTGGGATCCAGGATGAGCTGACCGCAGTGGAGATAAGGAAGTTACAGTGAGAAGTTTCACACGTGAATGTAGAATTGTTTAGAGAATGTAGAGTTGTTTATAGAACCTTTGATGTGCCATCTTTAAGTATGCATTTTACTGTTACACTGTATCAGTTTCATTACCTAGCTCAGCTGAGCCACATGGATTATCAATAAACCAAACTTTGTTTCAAAATTCAAGGACTGGTTACTTTGAGATCTAATGCTTGACATTATGGCTGTGAGAGTTGGACCACAAGGAAGGCTGAGCACAGAAGAATAGATGCTTTCGAGATGTGGTGCCAGAGAAGAATCCTGAGAGTCCCTAGGACTGCAAGAAGATCAACTCAGTCAGTCCTAAGGGAAATCAACCCTGACTGTTCCCTGGAAGGTCAGATGCTGAAGCTGAAGCTCCAGTACTTTGGCCACCAAATGAGAAGGGAGCACTCCCTGGAGAAGACCCTGGTGCTGGGAAAGACAGAAGGCAAAAGAAGAAGGGGACACCAAAAGATGAGATGTCTGGACAGTGTTACTAATGTAACTAACATGAATTTGAGCAGACTTCGGAGGATGGTGGAAGACAGGAGGGCCTGGCATGACCTGGTCCATAGGGTCGCAAAGAGTCGGACTTGACTGTGCGACTGAACGACAAGAACCACCCCAGTTTCCTTGCCCCAAGGAAATGAGAAGTGGGAGCAGAAATGGCATCCAAATACTGACAATCTAGGAAGCTCACCTGGTCTTTATGGTCTTTACAAGTTGAACCTCAAAGGGGAAGACATTCCAAAGGCAGGGTGCCAGCACCAAAAAAAACTATGTGGACCATACGCTGGACATGAGTCAACAGTGTGATGCGGTGGCTAAAAAGGCAAATGCAGTTTTGGGCTGTATCAACAGAAGTATAATGTCCAGATCACATGAAGTGATGGTATCACTTTACTCTGCTCTGGTAACACCTCACCTGGAGTACTGCATTCAATTTTGGGCACCACATTTTAAGAAGTATATAGACAAGCTGGAACAGGTCCAGAGGAGGGTGACGAAGATGGTAAGGGGTCTGGAGACCAAGTCCTATGAAGAAAGGTGGGGATGTTTAACCTGGAGAGGAGGCGGCTGAGAGGTGATATGATCACCATCTTCAAGTTGTTGAAGGGCTGTCATCTAGAGGATGGTGCGGAATTGTTTTCTGTGGCCCAGAAGGTAGGACCAGAACCAATGGGTTGAAATTAAAGCAAAAGAGTTTCTGGCTCAACATTAGGAAGAACTTCCTGTCTGTTAGAGCGGTTCCTCAGTGGAACAGGCTTCCTCAGGAGGTGGTAGGCTCTCCTTCCTTGGAGGTTTTTAAACAGCGGCTAGATGACCATCTGACAGCAATGAGGATCCTGTGAATTTAGGGGGAGGTGTTTGTGGGTTTCCTGCATTGTGCAGGAGGTTGGACTAGATGGCCCTGGAGGTCCCTTCCAGCTCTATGATTCTAAATCTCCAGTAGTCAACCAGAAACCTTGCTGGGCAAAACCCCTATCTGACCCTGCCCACTTCCTAAAAAACACTTTGTGGGCTCCAGGAAAGATTCTGACAGGCACCAAACTGAATCTCTGTGACATCGCAACATAAACACCGAGATTTGTCTGGAGCGAATGCATACAAACCAGTCGTGAAGCTCCCCCAGCTGCGAATGCTTTCATGGTGCTAAGCTAGTTATTTTGAACACCGAGCTCAAAACAGAAATATCGATATCGTCCCAGCTTCCTCGGCAATCTCCTTGAAGTTAACAGCAGTAAGATATCATATGAGTTCCTACGGCAATCAAACAGCTAATGTTATTTTCATCCTCGGGAATCAGCGCACGATTAGTGGATAGGATGCCACTAAACGAAACAAAACAAAAAGCCAGGATTTCCTGACATTATTCGTTGCGAGATGCACGTTCATCCGGAACTGTATTTAAAGACTTCAACAGGTTTGTGAGTTTTATTTGCATTTCCTCCCACCCTCTCTCCTTTTGCAGCTTTACGGCTTTGGTGATGTCAGTAATGAAAGGGAAGCACAATTGTCTTTCCCTAAACTGTCACTGATGACAAAGATAAGCAAAATGGAGGTGGGTGTTCCTGTTTTGTTTCTCGCTAATGAGGCCTTTCAAGTATTTTTGTAATGGTACGAATGTGACACTCAAAGTGTTTCGTCTCCAGTTTCCCTCCGCTGGGTTGCTACGGGGGTGGAGAACCGACAAAGTTTACACCCAGAAATAAAAGAAGCATTTGAGGGAAGGATGATAGATCTGTAACAAAAGGAGGGCAGAGGCCAAATATAGAATCTGAACCGTCTGAATGATCGCAAAAAAATAAAAATGGATTTATTCAGATATATGCCGCCCTTCCAGAGACCTGCTCGAAGCTGTTACAATTTAAAAGAATGCCATTCAAAACATGGCCGTTAAAAAACCCCAAAGCCATTAAAACAAACTGAAGCCATTAAAGGAAGCCATTAAAGAAACAAGCCAGGGAGTAAAAACTGCATAACATACACAATTGAGCTGCCTAAAATGATATAAATAAATAAAACTTCTCAGACCAGAAACAGAGATGTAAATGGGGGGGGGGGGGGGGGAAACCTCCTAAGGTAAAAGTCTGAGTGAAAAGCAATGTTTTAGCCTGGCACCTAAGGAAAGGAAAGTAGGTACTGAGCAAGTCTCATAGGGGAGGATATTCCAAAGGATGGGGCTACCACTGAAAAGGCCCTGTCTCTGGCTGCTGTTTTCTTAATCTGTGAAGCATGGCTACATGGAACAGGGAGAGGATTTCAACTGGCCGGCTAATTAATTTTGGTGAATAGGAGCGCCAGGTCTTACCTTGCTACTGGCGGGGGACTCCAATCCCCTGCTGAGTGCAATGACATCACCCGTAAGTGACATCATCGTGCTGGGCACATCACTCGGGGGACACTCTAGCATATGGGGGGGACTCTATGGTCACCATGGAGTTTTTTCTCAAATGCTAGAGCATCCCCCATGCGATGTGTCTGGCACAATGATGTCATCTTCAGGTGACGTCATTGCACTGGGCACATCGGGGGTGCCTGAGTTCTTCGAGGGGGGCCTCCCCTTGCTGACCAGCTCCGTGGCGGCATGTTGAAGTCCTCAAAAGTCAGGGAATCCATGCCCCTGGCAGGGGATTAGAAAATCTACCAGTGGATCTGTTACCATAGGCAGTCCTCATTAACAATAACTGATGGGCTCCACGATGTCCATTGGGATCATCGTGTTTCTGAGGCTCCTCCCTAATAAATTCTCTAGGCTACTGAGTGTCAAGCCCGGTTGTTTTGCTATAAGATGGTTGAACAAATGTCAGGTTGATGCTCTGGTTCTTCTCCATCATTTACAACGCAGCAACCACGTCCTGTTTACCACCTGGCCAGAGAATGTTTATGTTACCAGGGAAGGCTTGCTGTGTCTGAAAGATGCGCTCCCTAAAATTCACAGGCTCCTTATCAGTTCGCGGTGTGGTGTGAGAGCCAGTTTGGTGTAGTGGTGAAGTGTGCGGACTCTTAACTGGGAGAACTGGGTTTGATTCCCCACTCCTCCACTTGCACCTGCTAGCATGGCCTTGGGTCAGCCATAGCTCTGGCAGAGGTTGTCCTTGAAAGGGCAGCTGCTGTGAGAGCACTCTCCAGCCCCACCCACCTCACAGGGTGTCTGTTGTGGGGGAGGAAGGGAAAGGAGATTGTGAGCCGCTCTGAGACTCTGTCCTTGAAAGGGCAGCTTCTGGGAGAGTCCTCTCAGCCCCACCCACCTCACAGGGCATCTGTTGTGGGGGAGGAAGGTAAAGGAGATTGTGAGCTGCTCTGAGACTCTGTCCTTGAAAGGGCAGCTTCTGGGAGAGTCCTCTCAGCCCCAACCACCTCACAGGGCGTCTGTTGTGGGGGAGGAAGGTAAAGGAGATTGTGAGCTGCTCTGAGACTCTGCCCTTGAAAGGGCATCTGTTGTGAGAGCCCTCTCCAGCCGCACCCACCTCACAGGGTGTCTGTTGTGGGGGAGGAAGGGAAAGGAGACTGTGAGCCGCTCTGAGACTCTTCGGAGTGGAGGGCGGGATATAAATCCAATATCTTCTTCTTCTTCTTTTGTAGTAAAATGAATAGTTACTGCTGTACCCTTTGAACCCCAGATTTGAATGAAGCGTCTTTTGTAACGTTTTATGATACCCTATACATGCACCATGTAATCTCTGGTATCTCAGTATTTCCAAGGACCATGTTCCTTGGGGCACCTTTGAATTACTAAATAAACCAGTCTATTTGAAACAAAACAAAGGACTTCATTATCGGGAATCTCAGAGCTTGACACTGAGCCCTCATCAGCCATAGGTAGAAACATTCATTCATTCATTCATTCATTCATTCATTTATATTTTTATCCCGCCCTCCCCACCAAAGCAAGCTCAGGGCGGCTTACATATTCATGTCTAGACATGAAACACAAAAACACAGTTAAGACATAAAAATATAAAACCATCAAAACTTTAAAAACATTCCAGGTGCTATTGATCTTTAGACCGTAGTCTGTTTAATAAAATGGATGACTGTTTTGTTGTTCCAGCTGGATGTTCTATATAAAAACAGATCTTGGGTTCATGCTAGAGGTGGTCCAGATGTTTCAAAGTCTGCTGTAGCCATGACAATTTTAACCCCCGCAAACAGTAAAAAAAAAAAGGTAAAGGTAACCCTGTGCAAACTAACCTTGTGCAAGCCCCAGTCATTTCCGACTCAGGGGTGATGTCGCATCACGATGTTTTCACGACAGACTTTTTTTTTTTAAGGGGTGGTTTGCCATTGCCTTCCCCAGTCATCTACACTTTCCTTCCAGCAAGCTGGGTACTCATTTTACTGACCTCAGAAGGATGGAAGGCTGAGTCAACCTGGAGCTGGCTACCTGAACCCGGCTTCTGCTGGGATTGAATTCGGGTCATGAGCAGAGAGCTTGGACTGCAGCACTGCAGCTTTCTACGCTGTGCCATGGGGCTGTCCACAAACAGTAGGCGGTATGAATCCTTGGAACTGATCAAGGCTGAGAAACGGTCAGACCAACCTGGTGTCTGGCTAGAACAGCAGTGCCTTTTGCTTCCTGTACTTCAGGCTTCAAGCCAATCAGATCTGGGACCCTGAGCTTTGAGTCAAGAGTGATGATACCTAACATGGTGCCCGGGGGTCCCATCGTGCCCATTCATGTGCTTCTTGGAGCCCACAGCCTTTTCCCCATCTCACTGGAGGAGGTTCTTTGGGAGACTCCAGGAAGCATCACATTTGTTGCTACAGGGAATCCCCATTTTCAGAAACGGCTGCCTACCTCAGATGAGGACATTCGGCTTGGAATCTCCCAACGTTTTTGTGGCATGTTGTTGTTGTTGCTGTTATTGTTATTATTGTCATCATCATCTATTACATTTATGAATCACCTCATCCCAGCCAATGCCAGTACAACGAGAGGGACACACAGAATCAATAAAACCAGTCATTTTAAACAGTTGCAATCCAAGGAACCTACTTTATGGCGTGCTGCGATTCTGCTTTCCAGGCATTGGGAGCAGTTCCCCCCTTAACAAGCCCCCTCAAACAAAAGCCTGGCGGAACACCTCTGCTTTGCAGGCCCTGCGGAATCCCAAAAGATTCCGCAGGGTCCTGGCGTCTTCCGGCAGAAAGTTCCACCAGGTTGGGGCCAGGACTGAGAAAGTCCCGACCCTGGTTGAGGGGACATAGTGGAGGAGGCGGTCCCATACATACGTCGATCCCAGACCGCTCAAGGTAGGGTTGCCAAGTCCAATTCAAGAAATATCTGGGGGCTTTGGCGGTGGAGCCAGGAGACTTTGGGGGTGGAGCCAGGAGACCTTGGTGGTGGAGCCAAGATCAAGGCTGTGACAAGCATCATTGAACTCCAAAGGGAGTTCTGGCCATCACATTTAAAGGGACGGCACACCTTTTCAATTCCTTCCTTCCATAGGAAATAATGAAGGATAGGGGCACCTTCTTTTGGGGCTCATAGAATTGGACCCCCTGGTCCAATCTTTTTGAAACTTGGTGGGTATTTTGGGGAGAGGCATTAGATGCTATACGGAAATTTTGGTGCCTCTACCCCGAAAAACAGCCCCCTCCAGAGCCCCAGATCAATTCTCTATGATTTTCTATGGGAATAAATCTCCCTAGGGAATAACAGAGTTCCCAGCAGACATTTCCCTCCCCTCCTCCCGCTTTCTTACGACCCTGAAGCGGGGGGAGGGCCTCCAAACTGGGGGATCCCCTGCCCCCACCTGGGGATTGGCAACCCTAGCTCAAGACCTTAAAGGTCATAACCAGAACCTTGACTCTAACTCGATACTCAATCGGAAGCCGGTATAGCTGACTGTCCTGAGCCCTGACGCAGCACACATAAAATATGTGCTGTCCGTGGCATTCCCGTCAGGACTTGCACCACTGCACTCTGGACCCCTTGGAGTTTCCGGGTTAAAGTCAAGGGTAGGCCAGCGTACAGCGAGTTACAGTAGTCTAGTCTGGAGGTGACGGTCGCATGGCAGCTACTCTGTGACTAGCCACCTTTGCCCCGCCTTCCCTCAGCAGTCGTTTTATTGTGACACCCCCTACCAGTTCTCAAAACCAAAAAGGGCCCAGAGGCTCAACACGTACCTAGAAGGTACAGCCACCCAAGATGGTCTCAGCATAGCTCTGACAGTAGCCATCTATGTCACTTATATTCCAGCCTTCAGATCCTTTCCAAAGCAAGAATGACATGCATTTAAAAAAATAATAATCAGCATTTCTTACTTACATACCCAGCTCCTTCAACCTTTCTTCATAGGACTTCGTCTCCAGACCCCTCACCATCTTCGTCGCCCTCCTCTGGACCCCTTCCAGCTTGTCTTTATCCTTCTTAAGAAGGTCCATTGTCTTGAGTTTGAGGTTTGGGCTTCTTCACATTGCGTGGCTACCTGTAGTCAAAATGGAGTCCACTGAGGGGGGGAGGGGAGGCGGCCTTTTGTGCCAGGCAGCATAAGTCCAGAATTGAGAGCAAAGCAAGAGCCGAGGAAGAAGAAGATGATGAAGATATTGGATTTATATCCTGCCCAATACTCTGAATCTCAGAGTCTCAGAGCGGTCACAATCTCCTCTACCTTCCCCCCACCCCACAACAGACACCCTGTGAGGTAGGTGCGGCTGAGAGAGCTTTTTACAGCAGCTGCCCTTTCAAGGACAACTCCTGTGAAAGCTACAAGAGAGAACTTCCCTTTTATGTCCAGAGAACCCATAAACCTGGGGTCCCCAGTGTGGTGCCATGGCACCTACCACCTTTTCTGGTGCCTGCCAAGTGTTTTTGAAAAGTGGGTGGGGCCAGGTAGGACGTTTGCCCCCTAAGGCCTCTGACTGCTTCCTGGAGATTTGATTGGCTGTGCAGATATTTTTTTTAATGTTGCTTTGGCAGCAGCTGCTTCCACAGGACAAGGATCTGCACTGTGCAACTGTAGCTAAGGTGCCAATCATTTTGTGGCTGGCTCCGCCTCCTGTGGCAGCCATTTTGTGGCTGTGCCCACCATGTCATGTCTGAATTCCCAATGTGCCTGCAGGCTTTAAAATGTTGGGGTGGGACCCCTGCTAAAAACTGTGCCCCCCGCCCCAAGTTGGGATGACTGTCTCTTCCTGTTTGATACGGAAAGGTGACCCTCCTATCAGATGGTGGTTGGAGGTCTCTGTTAGATTGATTACCCTTAGCTGAGAGTCAGACCAATTTCGCACTAGACATTTAATTTCGCACTAGACCTGGTCTAGCCATGTTCCCAAGCTCACATTCTACACTAAAATCATAGAATCATAGAGTCACAGAGCTGGTTTCTCTGATTCTATTATTCTAGTGTAGAATGTCAGTTTAGGGACAGAGTTAAACCAGGATTAAATGTCTAGTGTGAAACTGGAATTCACTGCCACAGGAGGTGGTGGCGGCTACAAGCATAGCCAACTTTAAGAGGGGATTGGATAAAAATATGGAGCAGAGGTCCATCAGTGGCTATTAGCCACAGTATATATGTGTGTGTGTGTATGCACACACACAAACATACATTGGCCACTGTGTGACTCAGAGTGTTGGACTGGATGGGCCATTGCCTTGATCCAACATGGCTTCTCTTATGTTCTTATGTGACACAGAGTGTTGGACTGGATGGGCCATTGCCTTGATCCAACATGGCTTCTCTTATGTTCTTCTGTGACACAGAGTGTTGGACTGGATGGGCCATTGCCTTGATCCAACATGGCTTCTCTTATGTTCTTATGTGACACAGAGTGTTGGACTGGATGGGCCATTGCCTTGATCCAACATGGCTTCTCTTATGTTCTTCTGTGACACAGAGTGTTGGACTGGATGGGCCATTGTCTTGATCCAACATGGCTTCTCTTATGTTCTTCTGTGACACAGAGTGTTGGACTGGGTGGGCCATTGGCTTGATCCAACATGGCTTCTCTTATGTTCTTATACAGCCCAATAATTTGTTCTGAACATCTTGCTAGTCCTGAAAGAGGTACACTGCTTTTTTACAACCAGGACTTTTTTTTTGTTCTGGGAACTCTTTTGGTATTAGGCTACACCCTCCTGATGTAGCCAATCCTACAAGAGCTTACAGGGCTCTTCTTACAGGGCCTACTGTAAGCTCCAGGAGGATTGGCTACATCGGGGAGGTGTAGCCTAATATGCAAAGGAGTTCCTGCTATAAAAAAACCCCTGCTTACGACAGTTCTGCTACCAAGTAGGTCAAGTACAGTGAAGAGCCATTTTCCGCAAGAGAGAGAGTTCCGAAGTGGTCCACAAATAACAAGGGTTTTGAGGGAATAAAAGAATTTTAAAAGCTCGCATGGAGAGCTGAGGTTCTTACGCAAAGTGACCAACTTAAATTGCTCAGAGAACAAAACATTCTCATTTTCTTCTACTTGGAATTTCATTCAACATCCCCCCCCCCCCCTCCCCAGTATGGTTATGGCTAGATCTGCTAATGGGAGAAGCATTTTTTTTAAAGGTGTGGGAAAAGCCAGTAATTCAGTTCTTAGCATTGTTCTCTTAAAAATGCCTCGACAGGAGTTAGGCTTTTAAAAGCATTTCTTTCAGGAAAAAAATAAGAATGAGAACTGGCAATAATTCAGAATTTACAGTTCAGACTGAGCAAATTTGTATCCTGACTGGAGCCAATGAAGTTCCCTTTGTCTCCATACCCAGTATCGTCTGTTCTGACTGGCAGTGGCTCTCTTGGGCTCTTCTTAGCCTGGCTATTTGAGAGACTTTTGTTGGAGTGAGGCAACTCAGCATGCCTGCTTGTTGTGTGTGCTTGTGTGTGGAGGGGGTGAATTAGGGTTGCCAAGTCCAATTCAAGAATATCTGGGGACTTTGGGGGTGGAGCCAGGAGACTTTGGGGGTGGAGCCAAGAGACATTGGGGGCAGAGCCAGGAACAAGGGTGTGACAAGCATAATTGAATTCCAAGGGAGTTCTGGCCATCACATTTAAAGGGACGGCACACCTTTTTAAATGTCTTCCTTCCATAGGAAATAATGAAGAATAGGGGCACCTTCTTTGGGGGCTCATAGAATTGTACCCCCTGGTCCAATCGTTTTGAAACTTGGGGGGTACTTTGGGGAGAGGCACTAGATACCATACTGAAAATTTGGTGTCTCTACCTCAAAAAACAGCTCCCCCAGAGTCCCCGAAACTGCCAGATCAATTCTCCATTATACCCTATGAGAATCGATCTCCACACAGGGAATAATGAAGTGCTCAGCAAACGTTTCCCTCCCCACCGCACCCCGTTTCTGGCGACTCTGAAGCGAGGGATTGGCCTCTCTACTCACAAGTTGCTGCCAGCTTCTTCAAAGTAACACAGACACACCACCCCAAGAGGAAGCCTTTCAACTGGAGACTGAAGCCTCTGGAGGTGGAAAGGCACAAGCCTAGGGTGAATAGGTGTTTTCTCTTTAAATGGGATGTCTCTCTTTGTCTTAACCTGGGAGCTGACATCTGACCCCTTCTCTCTCTTGCTTTTCCTCTCTCCCCCTCTCTCACATGGTCTTCTATGAAGACAGAGGCCTCTTCTGCAGATACAACACCCTCACGCTCCCACACCCACGAGACTGGACAAGCTGGCCATTTTTTGATACAAAAGTACTATGGTTGCCAGGTCCCTCCTGGCAACCAGCAAGGGATGAGGCAGGGACTTCCTGAGAGCAGCAGGGAGGCCCATCCAATCAACAGCGACGTTATCTATATCACCGCCCCCCATGACCTGGAAGTGATGCTTCATTTCTGGGATGCCAAGGGTCAAGATTGGCTCTTGCCATTATGTATTCTGTAAAGTTTAAAGTCCTATATGCTCTGGGGCCTGCTTACCTTCGAGACCGCCTTTCCCCATATGCACCTTAGCGGGCACTACACTCAGGGTCTCAAAACCTTTTTAACAATCCCTGGGCCAAAAGAAGTATGGTTGGCCACCACCAGGGCCAGGACTTTTTCTGTGGTGACCCCCACATGGTGCAATGCCCTCCCAGAAGAAATTAGAGCTCTGCGGGACCTGGTACGGTTCCGCAGAGCCTGCAAGACCAAACTCTTTCGGCTTGCATTTAACACCTGAGGCAGGCAGCCACTACATCACAGCTCTGAGAGCCCGACCGGCACTATGAGAGCCAGTTTGGTGTAGTGGTTAAGTGTGCGGACTCTTATCTGGGAGAACCGGGTTTGATTCCCCACTCCTCCACTTGCACCTGCTGGAATGGCCTTGGGTCAGCCATAGCGCTGGCAGAGGTTGTCCTTGAAAGGGCAGCTGCTGTGAGAGCCCTCTCCAGCCCCACCCACCTCACAGGGTTTCTGTTGTGGGGGAGGAAGGTAAAGGAGATTGTGAGCCGCTCTGAGACTCTTCGGAGTGGAGGGCGGGATATAAATCCAATATCTTCTTACTATGACAATAACATCTGAGCGCCAACACAACAGTAGGAATAATGTCAGCAATATGTGAGCGCCAAAGCAATAATAGCAGCGATGGTAAACGGCTCTTGGATGATCAGTTATAGTTTTGCAAATTGTTATATTGTTGTTTTTATTATAGCATCTTGTTTTTAAGCCGAATTGTTGTTTTAAAATGTTGTTAGCCGCCCTGAGCCCGTAAGGGGAGGGCGAGATACAAATCTGATTAAATAAATAAATAAAGCTGTAACCTTTACGCTTTGAACTGTTTTACTTGGAACCTCTAGATTGTCCTGTAGTAACCTCCCAGTCTCAGCTATGCAGGCTGTCTTTTGCATTCTGTATCGTAACCATCACGTATCCACTATCGCCCTCTGCTGGATGCCTTAAGGTCGGGGAGTCTGGTTCGCAGAGAAAAGCCTGAACCTGCGTTTGAAGGGACTGCCGGGACTAAATATTGGGGATGTCAAGCATGAGATTTCAAAATAACCAGTCCTTGGATTTTGAAACAAAGTTAGGCTTATTGATAATCCATGTGGCTCATTCGAGCTGAAGATTGGAACTGATACTTTGTAACACTAGAGTACATGCTTTAAAATGGCACATCAAAGGTTCTATAAACAATTCTACATTCACGTGTGAAATTCACACGCTGGGCTCCTTATCTATATTGCGACTAGCACATCCTGGGTTCAGGCCTGGCTGAGCCTGAGAACAAGTCCCAGGAGGTCTTATCTTCAAAGAGAACATTCCTGCATCTGTTAGTAAAAGCAAAAGAAGAAAAGTGGAGGCTCCTACTTTGATGTGCCCATATTTAATTCTGGGTTAGTAACAATTCTGAAATCTGGCTTCTATAATATTAAATGAGTACACAGTGCTTGACAGGGGAGAGGGAATGCTTTTAGTGCCCAGGGCCACCCCTCCCAGGGCGTGGGAGTTGGCAAAGTAGGCACCCGCCTAGGGCGCCACCTGACCTAGGGTTGCCGCTGGACACCCCCTCCCTGACGCATGACTCTGGCTCCTGACTGCTGCTGCCTCATCCTCTCCTACCACTAAGCTGTCCTTGGCCAAGCCAAGCTGCCCCCCTCTCCCCGTCATGCAACTTGGGCTCCCATCTCATCCTCTCCTGCCACCCTCCTTCATGGCCGGGCCAGCAAGCACTTCTTCTCACCATTTTTTTTAGAACTTATCACATTTTTTAAAAAAAAATTAAATATCAGGAAATTAAAAATGTGAAGATTTTCACGTTTTGATGCTCTTCATTTCCCCTAAATTTTTGTTTCTATAAGGGGGGGGGGTGTTAGTGGGTTACTCGCCCATGGCACCAGAAAACCTAGCACTGGCCCTGTTGGTGCCTAATGCTTAGATGGGCTAACAGTTATGCTTAAGGTCAAGGGGTTACGCTTATGTCGAGGGGTTTTGCCTGCCAAAACCAGTTTTAGCAGCTCTGATCTAACCTAGGGGTCCCCAACCCCCGGGCCATGGACCGGTACCCGTCCGTGGCCTGTTAGCAACCGGGCCATAAGTTGCATAATTATTTCATTACGTATTACAGTGTAGTAACAATATTTATTTATTTAAAGATAAATAAATAATAAAATTAATATTACTCTGTAGTAATAATAATAACAAGACGACATTGGATTTATATCCTACCTTCCACTCTGAATCTCCACTCTGGCTCACCATCTCCTTTATCTTCCTCCCCCACGACAGACACCCTGCGAGGTAGGTGGGGCTGAGAGAGCTCTCACAGAAGCTGTCCTTTTAAGGACAACTCTGCAAGAGCTATGGCTGACCCAAGGCCTTTCCAGCAGCTGAAAGTGGAGGCGTGGGGAATCAAACCCGGTTCTCTCAGATAAGAGACCGCACACTTACCCACACACTTAACCACCGCACCAAAATAAAGTGCACAATAGTATCATCCCAAAACCATTGCCCCCCCCCCACCCAGCCCATTGTCAAGCATCTACTCCAAACTATATCCTCTTGTCATGTAACAACTAACCATTGTTTTGGGAACTGTGAGGAGTGTCTGTAACTGTTGAATGAGAGTCTGCATTCTTATCCGAACTATGTAACCGCTGCTTTTCTCTTGCCACTTTTGCTTTAGCAGAAGGCGCATCCCCAATATTATCTCCCTGGCTTGTTAGAATGGTAACCAAGGTCGAGCTGGAGGAGGTCGGAGGAATTAATAGCTTTGCACCTGGACTGTAGCAGAGGGGGAAAGGGGGACATAGAATGCCCGCCAATTGTGCCCGCCAAAGCTTTCCACGCTTTGCTTGAAATGGTAACGGCCCCCAAGGGGTATATAGGTAACGCCACCAGGCATGCACCTCAGTTTCAGCAACGTCTTGTATTGCCTTAAAATGCTTGGATTAAACGTCTGATTAAATCAACTGCGCGTTCCTTGACTCTGGGGTCTGACACCCGTGGAATAATTGTCTTCCACAAAAGAGGTCCCTGGTGCCAAAAGGGTTGGGGATCAGTTGTCTAGCCTGTCATGTTGGTATCCAAATAAATTGATTCTTGAACCCACTCGAGTCGTTTAATGGAGAGGAACTTGCAGGAGGTGACATCAAGGTGACACTCCGGTATTTGGGTAAAAATTTGACTTCTGCTATAGAGGTTTTTACCCAAATACCAGAGCATCAACCCCGGCATCCTGGAAGTGATAACATCATTTCCAGGTCATGAGGAATGTACATAGATACCCACTTCACCTGAGACTATTTTACTTCCCCCCTCCAGGTAAGATCTGCTCCATTGGTCAACTGATCAGTTGTGGGAAGGTAAGGCCTGGCACTAAGAAACCCCTGCCTTCATCAGGAGGTCTGGCAACCCTAGAAAATACTCTTTAGGCTTCCCTCTCTTCTTTTGACTGCAACTAGGATTGCTAAATCCAATTCAAGAACTATCTGGGGACTTTGGGGGTGGAGCTAGGACCAAGGTTGTAACAAGCATAATTGAACTCCAAAAGGAGTTCTAGCCATCACATTTAAGCAGGGCTTTTTTGGTAGAAAGGAAATGAGCAGGTACTCATTTGCAGATTAGGCCACACCCTCTGACATCGAGCCAGCCAGAACTGCATTCCTGTGTGTTCCTGTTCAAAAAAAGCCCTGCATTTAAGGGCACCACACACCTTTGAAATGCCTTCCCTCCACTGGAAAAAAATGAAGGATAGGGGCACCTTCTTTTGCGGCTCATAGAATTGGACCCCCTGGTCCAATCCTTTTGAAACGTGGAGGGTGTTTTGAGGAGAGGCACTGGATACTATGCTGAAAATGTGGTGCCTCTACCACAAAAAACAGCTCCCCCCCAAGAGCCCCAGATCAATTCTCCATTATACCCTATGGGAAACATGGAATAATGGAGTGCCCAGCAAACATTTCCCTCCCCCCCCCTCCTCCGCTTTCTGATGAGCCTGAAGCAGGGGGAAGGCTTCCAAACTGGGGGATCCCCTGCCCCCTCCTGGGGATTGGCAACCCTACTGCAACCTGAATATGAACTGGATCGACTTGAATAAATGCAAGTTTACCTTTTTTTGCAATAGTCTTCTCGGAAGATTTATTTACTGCACTCAGTATCACGCTTCTATGACTGGGCAAACTCTGCTGTATTAACCAAATATCCCAACAGCTTTAAGTGAAGAGACCAGGGAAGGAATCTGCAGTTGTCTACCCAGAAAGCAGAAGCTCCACCAGTGAGCCAAGGTGCAGCCCAAAGATAAAGGGGAAGTAATTTGTGTCTAAGCTGCTCTGTTCACCCGTCAGCTAAATACAAGTTATGCACAAGCAGAGAGCAGCTAAAATCAGCAGCAACATTCGTTCTGACTTCGGCGCGGCAAGAAGGCATCCCCCCCCCCCCGCAACTTCCTGATTACAAGAAGGTGTGTGGCGAGGAAAATAAATCAATCATTAAAGTGCAATTAAGACTTTTATGGGTGGAAAGGGTGCACTGCAAGCTGCCGCCGTAAGATATTATAATTCCCGTCCAAAACAAACTCATTAGTGTTTCTCAAATTCCTATCAGTCCCTTTCGACAAGGCGTGGAGGATTTCATCCCATTTATTCTCACGACAATCCATCTGAACTCTCCGCTAGAAGTGAAAGTGACTACACGGAAGTTTTCATACGTTGCCCTCTATGGTGACTGTGACCATGAAATTAAAGGATGTTTGCTCCTTGGGAGGACAGCTATGGCAAACCTGGGCAGTATAATAAAAAGTAGAGACATCACCCTACAAACCAAAGTCCATATAGTTTTTATATATATATAAATTTTTATTGTTTGCTAATTAGAATGTACAATTTTCCATTGTCTCATTGTTCCGTTATAAATTTTCCTCCCCCATCCCTCCCCTCTCGATCTAGACTTCTTCTTTCTTCTTTCAGCCAGGGGCATAGGGCTTGAAGCTTCCACTGCACGTCTTCCTTCTGTTCCTCTTTTATCCAGCTCAGGTATAGTGACCACTTTTCCTTAATCCTCGATGTTCTATCTTCCCATAGTAGATCCTGGTTTATTATATCTATTATATCTGACTGAACACATTCAAACAAATAATTATGCCAGGTTCTTTCTGTCCATTTATTTTTATCTTTCCACCCTACTGCTATTATTGCTTTACCAGCTAATAGCATCGCTTTTAAAAGATCTTGGTTCTTTTTCCCTATTATCTCATTACCTAGAACGCTCATCGACATCAATTCAAAATCTATATTCAGCTTTACTTGAAAGAGCTTGTTTATTATTCTTACTATATTTCCCCATACTATTTTGACCTCATGACATTCCCACCACATGTGAGTGTACCATCCTTTCACTTTTTTGCAGTGCCAGCAGTTTGAGCTTAATCCTAGAAACATGTTGGCTAATGTGGCTGGGGTTACCAAAGTCCATATAGTCAAAGCAATGGTATTCCCAGTAGTAATGTACGGCTGTGAGAGTTGGACCAAAAGGAAGGCCAAGCGCAGAAGAATAGAAGCTTTCGAGCTGTGGTGCTGGAGGAGAATCTTGAGAGTCCCTTGGACTGCAAGAAGATCAAATCAGTCAGTCCTGAGAGAAATAACCCTGACTGTTCCCTGGAAGGTCAGATGCTGAAGCTCAAATCCTTTGGCCACCAAATGAGAAGGGAGCACTTACCGGAGAAGATCCTGATGCCGGAAAGGACAGAAGGCAAAAGAAGAAGGGAAAGGCAAAAGAGGAGATGGCTGGACAGCGTGACTGATGTAACTAACACGAATTTGAGCAGACTTTGGAGGATGGAGGAAGACAGGAGGGCCTGGTGTGACTTGGTCCATGAGGTCGCAAAGGGTCGGACTCGACTGTGCAACTGAACAACAACATCGTATGTTGGTTGTATCATGAGAAGACAAGAGTCCCTGGAAAAGACAATAATGCAAGGAAAAGATGAAGATAACAGGAAAAGAGGAAGATGAAACATGAGATGGAAGCCATGGGCCTCAGTTTGTGAGACCTGAGCTAGGCTGTTAACAATATGGAGTTTTAGAGGTCATTAACTGATATGGTTGTCATAAGTTGAAGCAACTTCACACACACACAGAGTACTCACAGGGCTCTTTTTCTAGCAGGAGCTCCTCTACATATTAGACCACCCCTCCCCCTCGATGTAGCCAATCCTCCTGAAGCTTACATCAGATACTTTCAGAGAAAGGGGGGGATATGCCCAAATAAGAAATTAGCTTGCTCAAAATTTAGTTTTTAAACTAACGAAGCGGGGGTGGAAACCCAAATAAAACATGAACCGTCTGTTCTGTCCCCCACACACACACACTTTCCATATAAAGCACAATATAAGCTTACAGAGCTTTGTAAAGCATTTAAACGGCGGAGAATAGCTTGTTTCTCCTCCTTCTAAATGACACTTGGTAACAGAAAGAAAGGTTTCCAGCAGACTATTAATGGAGGTTAGAAGTGGAAACGACTGGGAGGTTTTTAAGAGGTTTTGTTTGCCTTTTGCCTCTCTAACGCTAGATGCATTTCAGAGCAGCAGTTTCTAAATCTCCTTTTTTCTGTGAGAGTGCTAGAGTTCCATTAGAAAGCATTGCGACTCGCCTCCGATCTCTACACTTATGTATGAAGAGAATGTGAAAAAGGAATTTGCATGGCAAGCCTCTTTTTTAGGGTTGCCAAGTCCAATTCAAGAAATATCTGGGGACTTTGGGGGTGGAGCCAGGAGACTTTGGGGGTGGAGCCAGGAGACATTAGGGGTGGAGCCAAGATCAAGGCTGTGACAAGCATAATTGAACTCCAAAGGGAGTTCTGGCCATCACATTTAAAGGGACTGCACACCTTTTCAATGCCTTCCTTCCATAGGAAATAATGAAGGATAGGGGCACCTTTTTTGAGGCTCATAGAATTGGACCCCCTGGTCCAATCGTTTTGAAACTTGGGAGGTATTTTGGGGAGAGGTGCTAGATGCTATACTGAAAATCTGGTGCCTCTACCCCAAAAAACAGCCCCCCAGAGCCCCAGAAACCCGCAGATCAATTCTCCATGATTTTCTATGGGAATAAATCTCCATAGGGAATAACAGAGTCCCCAGCAGACATTTCCCTTCCCTCCCCCCGCTTTCTGGCGACCCTGAAGTGGGGGGAGGACCTCCAAACTAGGGGATCCCCTGCCCCCACCTGGAGATTGGCAACCCTACTCTCTTTAGCTATGCCTTCTTCCATCTGCCTTCTTCCATCTACGGCAGATCAGGCAGCTAGCACCATATCTTTCCCCCCAAGACCTGGTTACGGTGACCCATGCAATGGTCACTTCCAGTCTAGATTACTGTAACTCGCTCTATGCTGGCTTGACCTTGAAGGTGATCCGGAAACTACAGCGAGTGCAGAAAGCGGCAGCTCGCCTGCTGACTGCATCACCTGTAGAGTACCAGATTCACTTTAAGGCATTAGTCCTGACTTTTAAAGCCTTACGCGGCCTGGGACCAACATACCTGCAGGGCCGTTTCTTCCCGTATATGCCCTGCAGGTCGCTTCGTTCGACCTCCCAAGATCTTCTGACTGTCCCCGGTCCAAGAGATGCCCTTTCTCAGTCTTGGCCCCAACCTGGTGGAATCAGCTCCCTATGGAGATCCGGGCCCTACCTGGCTTATTAGCCTTTTGTAGGGCCTGTAAAATGGAGCTGCTCTGCTAGGTTTTTGGGTGAGGCGGTGGGCATCTATTCACTAGATCGGTTGGCCTCCCCTATTGTACTGTCCTACTGTGCTGTTTTGCTGCATTGTATTGTTATGCCATCTGGTCCTGCTGAACTATTCTGCTGGACTGAATATTGAAACTGGTTTTTACTGCTACGCTGTTTTATTGTTATGTTGATTTTATTGTGATTCTATTATTTTATTTATTTATTTATTTATTTATTTATTTATTTATTTGAGATTTATATCCCGCCCTTCCCACGAATGACTCAGGGCGAATTCTATTATTCATGTTGTGCTCCGCTCTGAGCCCCTATGGGGAATGGACAGAATATAAATAAATAGATAATGATGATGATGATGATGACGACGACGATGATGATGATGATGATGCAAAAACAGGCATTGGCTGGCCAATTCAGGCAACCAATGAAACACTGGAGGAGAAACAGCTGCCCTTTATGCCAATCCAGGAGACCCCAACATGGTGCCTGTGATCGCCATGGTACCCGCCAACACTGGACTGTGCCTCTGAAGAACTGGGTGAGCCACTGCAAGCCATGGGTGATTGGTTGCACCAGGGCCAGCTGAAGCTAAACAGTGTGATGACTTTTTGGTGTCCTGACCTCACTGGTGGACCTCCAGATGGCACCTGGGTTTTTTTGGCCACTGTGTGACCCAGAGTGTTGGACTGGATGGGCCATTGGCCTGATCTAACATGGCTTCTCTTATGTTCTTATGTGACACAGAGTGTTGGACTGGATGGGCCACTGGCCTGATCCAACATGGCTTCTCTTATGTTCTTATGTGACTCAGAGTGTTGGACTGGATGGGCCATTGGCCTGATCTGACATGGCTTCTCTTATGTTCTTATGTGACCCAGAGTGTTGGACTGGATGGGCCATTGGCCTGATCTAACATGGCTTCTCTTATGTTCTTATGTGACACAGAGTGTTGGACTGGATGGGCCACTGGCCTGATCCAGCATGGCTTCTCTTATGTTCTTATGTGACTCAGAGTGTTGGACTGGATGGGACATTGGCCTGATCCAACATGGATTCTCTTATGTTCTTATGTGACACAGAGTGTTGGACTGGATGGGCCATTGGCCTGATCTGACATGGCTTCTCTTATGTTCTTATGTGAAACAGAGTGTTGGACTGGATGGGCCATTGGCCTGATCTGACATGGCTTCTCTTATGTTCTTATGTGACACAGAGTGTTGGACTGGATGGGCCATTGGCCGGATCCAACATGACTTCTCTTATGTTCTTATGTGACACAGAGTGTTGGACTGGATGGGCCACTGGCCTGATCCAACATGGGTTCTCTTATGTTCTTACGTGACACAGAGTGTTGGACTGGATGGGACGTTGGCCTGATCCAACATGGCTTCTCTTATGTGACCCAGAGTGTTGGACTAGATGGGCCATTGGCCAGATCCAACATGGCTTCTCTTATGTTCTTATGTCCTGGCACCCACCAAGTGTTTTTGGGAAGTGGGCGGGGCCATGTAAGGCTTTTGCCCAGCAATGCTTGTGAGTGGCTATTGGAGAGCTGATCAGCTGTGCAGATGTTTAAAATTGTTGTTGTCACACTGGCAGGGGACCTGAAAGGGTCTACTGCCGCCACCTGGTAAGGGTCTGTCTAGGGGAGCCCAGAGCACCCACCCGATCCCTGTGTCTTCCTTCTTAACAAACACTTTATATCCATGACCAAAGAGACATGAGGACTCAGGCAGCATAACAATAATGCATTTATTCTAAGTGCTCGAAACAGTAACCAAGTTTTAATTGTTAGTGCAACAGTGAAAGGTAGGAACAGTAAAAGTGATGCAAAGAAAATAACAGCCCTGATGTAAATAACTAAACATTCCTTTCCTTTAATGCCAACAGACTCACCACCCTCCTAGGATGGGGGGTTCCTCCTGCTGCAGCCTCTCTCCAGATCAGCATTCCCAGAGAAAACCCACTTCCCTCTCTAGCTGCAGAGCCAGTTTGGTGTAGTGGTTAAGTGTGCGGACTCTTATCTGGGAGAACTGGGTTTGATTCCCCACTCCTCCACTTGCACATGCTAGCATGGCCTTGGGTCAGCCATAGCTCTGGCAGAGGTTGTCCTTGAAAAGGCAGCTGCTGTGAGAGCTCTCTCGAGCCCCACCCACCTCACAGGGTGTCTGTTGTGGGGGAGTAAGGGAAAGGAGATTGTGAGCTGCTCTGAGACTCTGTCCTTGAAAGGGCAGCTGCTGTGAGAGCTCTCTCCAGCCCCACCCACCTCACAGGGTGTTTGTTGTGGGGGAGGAAGGTAAAGGAGATTGTGAGCCGCTCTGAGACTCTTTGTAGTGGAGGGCGGGATATAAATCCAATATCTTCTTATTATTATTATTGTTTCCTCCCAGGTCTCACCCCCTCTGGGCAAGTTTTCCCTCCAAAACAGCTCTCCACCCAATGGTGGCCGTCTCACCCTCCTGTGGCAGCCATTTTGTGGCTGCCACTTTCTGGCTGTGCCCACCATTTGCTGAAGAGTCACTGAAGTGGATTGAAACTGCATTATTTAGCATGTGGGAAAGCACTCTTTTGCGAGAAGCCCACAGGGATATTTGTGATATTTGAGGGAGTGGAATTTAGCAGGTCCTGACCAGGCCTGGAATATCGGCACAGGTCTGGAATTAACAACTGCAAATATTTGGCCTAAAGAGAATGGAATCAGGCCCCAGGAGAAAATAATAACATTTCTTAGCAACAGTGGATTCTTTAATAGAGGATCATTGCTAGGAGACAGCTGTGTTCAAGCGGCTACCGGAGCCTGCCCGTGGTGATCTGCTTCAGCTCAAAGGAGATAGGCAGGCACACGTATCAGTGAAAAAAAAGAACAGGGAGTGAGCATACAAGAGAAGCAAACAGAGAGATGCATGCTGTTGGGATATTTGTTTAAATTCGAGGTGAGGAGTTTGCATAAAGGAATCAAAGAAGAAGAAGACTGTGGATTTATACCCCGCCCTTTTCTCTGAATCAGAGTCTCAGAGCAGCTTACAATCTTCTATATCTTCTCCCCCCACTAGAGACACTCTGTGAGGTGGGTGGGGCTGAGAGAGCTCTCACAGCAGCTGCCCTTTCAAGGACAACTCCTGCGATAGCTATGGCTGACCCAAGGCCATTCCAGCAGCTGTAAGTGGAGGAGGGGGGAATCAAACCCACTTCTCCCAGATAAGAAGATGATATTGGATTTATATCCCGCCCTCCACTCCGAAGAGTCTCAGAGCGGCTCACAATCTCCTATATCTTCCTCCCCCACAACAGACACCCTGTGAGGTGGGTGGGGCTGGAGAGGGCTCTCACAGCAGCTGCCCTTTCAAGGACAACCTCTGTCAGAGCTATGGCTGACCCAAGGCCATTCCAGCAGGTGCTAGTGGAGGAGTGGGGAATCAAACCCGGTTCTCCCAGATAAGAGTCCGCACACTTCACCACTACACCAAGCTGGCTCTCATTGCTTATCAAAAGAACATTGCTTATTAAAGAAAAAAATAAAGTTTACTAGCATAAAATGTCAGGAAAAGGTAGTTGAGAGTCAGAAGAAATAAACCTTGCATTCTACATGCCGCATCTACGTCCTATCTGCTCATGGCTACATTTACAACTCTGCGTTAAGCTGCTTCTTGTTCCCAGAGAACTTTGAGACAGGAAGACTGGCAAGTCAACTTGCAGATAACATCAAAGCTTCTCGCACACAAGATGCCAACTCACCCATACAATTTTACAATTTCCCCGGGCTTAGATGAGAGAGTCCCTAATTGGATCCAAGCTACAATGCATCATTTCGACTAAAACAACAACGGTTAACTCTACAATGGCTGGAATGCGCATAGCTTGCTTTCCAACACAGGCTAACGGAAGCGCCTTCGTGGCGCAGCTGTCCCCTGTTGTGAGGCAACTGATCTGTTGCTCTGAAGGAGCTCCTCTTGCCCTCCACCTGTGCTAACCTCTGTCTGATTCTGAACCTGGCTCCTGTGTGGATAGAAAAACCCAGAAAAAGGTAAATCTCCCCCTTCCACAGAGAGGAATGCTGCCCATGCTGGTGTGAAGGATCACCCATGCGAAGGCCAGAAGTGGGCAGAGGAAGAAAGAGTGGAAGCTGTGTGAGCCAGACAGCCAAGATGGAGGGGAGGGCATAAGCCCAGTGGGCGGAGGAAAGAACCTGAGCCCCTACCGCATGATTCGGGCAGCCCTTCGTGGCAGCACTGCGGGTTTGCTGGTGAATGGGCATCTCATTGGAGGGGCGGGGGGGAGGTGATGGAACTTCCTCCTCTCTGTTAATCTTGCAAGTCCCCCACGTGTATTGCTACATTTGTAATCATGCAAAGCTACAAACACACTGCAAGTCTCCAACGCTCTCTCCTCTCAAGAGAACCAACCCAGGCGAGTTTACTTTTGGCAGGTATTTTTCGTAGCAGGAACTCCTTTGCACATTAGGCCACACACCCCTGATGTAGCCAATCCTCCAAGAGCTTACAGTAGGCTCTGTAAGAAGAGCCCTGTAAGCTCTTGGAGATTTGCCAAATCAAGGGGTATGTGGCCTAATATGCAAAGGAGTTCCTGCTACAAAAAAAAGGCCTACATTTTGGTAGTAAAGCTTGTTGTTGTTCAGTCGCACAGTTGAGTCCGACTCTTTGTGACCCCATGGACCAAGTCACGCCAGGCCCTCCTGTCTTCCATCATCCTTTGAAGTCTGCTCAAATACGTGTTAGTGACCTCAGTAGCGCTGTCCAGCCATCTCATCTTTTGCCGTCCCCTTCTTCTATTGCCTTCTGTCTTTCCCAGCATCAGGGTCTTCCCCAGGGAGTGCTCCCTTCTCATTTGGTGGCCAAAGTATTGGAGCTTCAGCTTCAGCATCTGACCTTCCGCGGAACAGTCAGGGTTGGTTTCCCTTAGGACTGACTGATTGGATCTTCTTGCAGTTCAAGGAACTCTCAAGATTCTTCTCCAGCACCACAGCTCAAAAGCATCTATTCTTCTGCACTCGGCCTTCCTTATGGTCCAACTCTCACAGCCATACTTTACTACTAGGAATACCATCGCTTTGACTATACAGACTTTTGTTGGCAGGGTGATGTCTCTACTTTTTATTATACTGCCCAGGTTCACCATAGCTGTCCTCCCAAGGAGCAAATGTCTTTTAATTTCATGGCTACAGTCACCATGGCTTACCAAGTAAAGCTTACCAAGCCCTAATATCCATGAGGGTGGCGCTGTGGTTCAGTGGGAAAGCACCAGCTTGGCATGGAAAAGGTCCCAAGTTCAGTTTTCTGGCAACTTCGGTATAAAAAGATCAGGCACGAAATGTCTCTACCTGAGACCCTGGAGAGCTGCTGCCAGTCTGAGTACACAAGACTGACCGTGACAGATCGATGGTCTGATTCAGTATAAGGTAGCTGTAAGTGTTCAAGTAGGCATTTAGTGAGGGCTGTGGCTCATTGGTAAAGCATCTGCTTGGCATGCAGAAGGTCCCAGGTTCAAGCCCTGGGATGTCCAGTTCAAACAGACTAGGCAGTGGGTGAAGTGAAAGCCTCCACCTGAGACCCTGGAGAGCAGCTGCCAGTCTGAGTAGACAATACCGATCTTGATAGGCCAAAGGTCAGAGTCAGTATAAGATCTCTACCTGAGACCTTGAAGAGCTGCTGCCAGTCTGAGTAGCCAATGCTGACCGTGATAGCGCAAAGGTGTGATGTGGTGGCTAAAAAGGCAAATGCAATTTTGGGCTGTATCAACAGAAGTATAGTGTCCAGATCACATGATGTGATGGTATCACTTTACATTCCTCTGGTAAGACCTCACCTGGAGTATTGTGTTCAGTTTGGGGCACCACATTTTAAGAAGGAGATAGACAAGCTGGAACGGGTCCAGAGGAGGGCGACGAAGATGGTGAGGAGTCTGGAGACGAAGTCCTATGAAGAAAGGTTGAAGGAGCTGGGGATGTTTAGCCTGGAGAGGAAGCGGTTGAGAGCTGATAGGATCACCATCTTCAAGTACTTGAAGGGCTGTCATCTAGAGGATGGCTAGATGGCCATCTGACAGCAATGAAGATCCTGTGAATTTGGGGAGAAGTATTTGTGAGTTTCCAGCATTGTGCAGGGGGTTGGACTAGATGACCCTGGAGGTCTCTTCCAAGTCTATGATTCTATGTGTGCTCGTGAAGCTTCAGGACTTTTTGGAATAGTTAAAAGGGTACATGATTGGTAAAATTCACTTTGGGGGAGAGGAGGTCACCCCTCTAAGCAATCTTGCAGAAACAACTCGTTTTACTCGTCTTAATAGCGGTGGTGGTGGGGGAGATATTATAAATAAACATCAGCTTGCTATAAAATCCAGTGTGACACAAGACATTAGGCAGAGAAGATTGGACGTGGGTGTGAGAGACACCACACACAAACATGCACATATGTAATTAAATCCTTAAACTACAGCTGAATGATTTTCTTATCCCCCATCCAGGATTTATTAATACACATGTCAGTGTCGCATCTAATAAAGGCACTGTGTTAATTGTAATTGTAGTGCCAGCTGCTAACACCTGTCAAGGTATTTCTGGTGCAGAGTATGTTCATTGTGTGAAGCCTCGGTGACAGTCCTTAAAGCGAGTGTGGCAGCCTTTTATTTCCAGACTCTGGTTTAAGTGTCTAATGGGTAGCTTGCTGCATGTCACGAAAACCTTTAGAGACAACACAGTTTTGCACTAAAAAGAAATTCATGAAAGGCCCAAGACTAGGTTACTGAAGGTTAGGCTCATGGCTAGCGAGTCAAGTTGTAACCGAAGGTTTGCGAAAGACAAATTGGAATGGCTACAGGGCCAGATTAACCATGAGGCTATTGAAACGACGACGATGATAGAATCATAGAGTTGGAAGGGACCTCCAGGGTCATCTAGTCCAATCCCCTGCACAATGTAGGAAACTCACAAATACCTCCCCCTAAATTCACAGGATCTTCAGTGCTGTCAGATGGCCATCTAGCCTCCGTTTAAAAACCTCCAAGGAAGGAGAGCCAACTACCTCCTGAGGAAGCCTGTTCCACTGAGGAACTGCTCTAATGATCAAGAAGTTCTTCCTAATGTTGAGTCGGAAACTCTTTTGATTTCATTTCAACCCGTTGGCTCTGGTCCTACCTTCTCGGGCCACAGAAAACAATCCCACACCATCCTCCATATGAGAGCCCTTCAAGTACTTGAAGAAGGTGATCAGATCACCTCTCAGCCGCCTCCTCTCCAGGCTAAACATGCCATGATGATGGTGGTGGTGGTGGTGGTATCAAACTGCCGCTGGCTTATGATGACCCCTCATGGAGTTTTCAAGACAAGAGGTGATTTTGCCATTGCTTATCTCCTTATAGCAACTCTGGACTTCCTTGGTGGTCTCCCATCCAACTACTAACTGATCCCGATCTTCCTTAATTTCTGAGATATAATGACTGTGGGCCATCAAGATTAGGGCAAGACCCCTCAGACCAGAAACAGTGTTTTTGGCCCCATGGTTTTTACTTCTCAAAACTCAAGGATCTAATCAGCACATTAATTGTAATGGTGAGGACATCAATAGCTGCCTGATAGAAAGACCAACGTTCACCAACCTTGTCCCTCTGATGCAGTAAAATGTGGGACTAGTATATAATGGAAAATACCACAGATCGTATCAATAGATCCTAGCAGTTCTCTAAAAAATATTAATTTTGCCGCGAAACATCTGTAGAAATAGTGAGCAAATCAGAATTTCTTACCTGATGGATGGTCCTGATTACAGAAATGGCTATGCAAGATACTCTTTAAAGTCATGGGAGGTATGTGTTACTAGAAGCGATAGTCACGTAACAATTTTTTTTTTTTAGTCTTATAGTCAAAACATATAATCAACTTAAGGGCAATATCACTAAAATACCAGATAGCCATTGGACCATAATATACTTCAAAGTTGTCTCAGTTCAGCTTGATGGTCATATATAATTCTGCGTATTAAATTACTTTAAATGTTCTTCATTATATTTACATTAAAAATTAAGCCATACTATTGAATATGGAAAAAAAGTTGTTTTAAATGTCAGGGCAAGAGACAACCTGAGGTAATTTCCATTGCCCTCCTCCATGGAGTTCCCTGGTGGTATCTCAAGCAAATACTAATGAGGGCTGACCCTGCTTCGCTAGATCCAATTACCTCTACTGACCCAGAGCAGTAAGCGCAGTTCAAGTGACTTCAGTGTTGTTATTTGGAAAAAAGGGGAAACGAACCCCAGGCGGTTTTTGCGATGCGAAAGACAGAAACACGAGTTTGTTCCCCTCAGCAAAGGAAGCGGGTAATGGTGCAGGAGGAATTAGCTAAGTTAGTGAACCGCTTTTTGAGATCCATATTGATACTTTGCCCTGTTGCGTCACTGTCAACTCATCTTTTTATTAAAAAAAAAAAGCCAACACGCTTACATTTAAAAAAAACACCCTACACCACAGCAGTCCTGCTATTTGATTAATGTCTCGGATGATTTAATCTTTCAATTAATGAGCCCTAGAATTCTTCCCTCCCTAAGCATGTAGTGATTGATTCCAGACTTGCTTCAAAAAGCCTGTCACTCAAAACGTCATTTTTTTTTTCTTAAAAGGTGAATTCACTGCCACAGGAGATGGTGGTGGCTACACGCATAGCCAACTTCAAGAGGGGATTGGATAAGCATATGGAGCAGAGGTCCATCAGCGGCTATTAGCCACAGCATATTGTTGTAACTCTCTGTCCAGGGCAGTAATGCTCTGTATTCTTGGTGTTTCAGGTGAGGGGGCACAGTGGGAAGGCTTCTAGTAATCCTGGCCCCACTGGGGGACCTCCTGATGGCACTTAGTTTTTGGGGCCACTGTGTGACACGGAGTGTTGGACTGGATGGGCCTTTGGCCTGATCCAACATGGCTTCTCTTATGTGACACAGAGTGTTGGACTGGATGGGCCTCTGGCCTGGTCCAACATGGCTTCTCTTATGTGACACAGAGTGTTGGACTGGATGGGCCATTGGCTGGATCCAACATGGCTTCTCTTATGTTCTTCTGTGACACAGAGTGTTGGACTGGATGGGCCATTGGCCTGATCCAACATGGCTTCTCTTATGTTCTTATGTGACACAGAGTGTTGGACTGGATGGGCCACTGTCCTGGTCCAACATGGCTTCTCTTATGTGACACAGAGTGTTGGACTGGATGGGCCATTGGCCTGATCCAACATGGCTTCTCTTATGTTCTTATGTGACACAGAGTGTTGGACTGGATGGGCCACTGGCCTGATCCAACATGGCTTCTCTTATGTTCTTCTGAGCCTCAAACAACCTTACTCTCATGTATACAGAATTTAAAAGACAGGATTCCTTGCCTGCCGCATCTGCAATTTGTGACTCATATACCGGACTGGAAGCTAAGCAGGGTTTGCCCTGGTTAGTACTTCGATGGGAGACCACCAAGGAAGTCCAGGGTTGCACCGCAGAGGCAGGCAATTGCAAACCATCTCTGCTCGTCTCTTGCCTTGGAAACCCTACAGAGTTTCTACAAATCAGCTTTGACTGGATGGCACTTTCCACTACTGGATGGCACTTTCCACTACTGGATGGCACTTTCCACTACTGGATGGCACTTTCCACTACTTGCGGTCCATGCTCTGCTCATGATCTGAATTCAATCCGGGTGGAAGCTGGGTTCAGGTAGCCAGCTCACAGTTAACTCAGCCTTCAATCCTTCTGAGGTCGGTAAAATGAGTATCCAGCTTGCTGGGGCTAAAGTGTAGGTGACTAGAGAAGGCAATGCTAAACCTCCCCAGAAAAGTCTGCCATTAAAATGTCCTGATGTGATGTCACCCCGTGGGTTGGTAATGACCCAGTGCTTGCACAGGGGACCACCTTTACCTCTCTTTTTTACTTGATTTTGTAATAAATATATATTTTAAACAAACCAAGAGGTTCTTGAGAGATAGGGTCCAAATTTATGAATTGCCTAGCCAGCCATCCTAACCCATAACATTGATAAATATCCTCACTTCAACACATTGAGAACTTGTTGCCTGTTTTTCTCTTTACAAAAAATGAGAGGAAAAACAGGGCTTTTTTATAGCAGGAACTCATTTGCATATTAGACCATGCTTACAGTAGCTTACAGTAGGCCCTGTACGAAGAGTCCTGTTAGCTCTTGGAGGATTGGCTACATCCGGGGTGTGTGGCCTAATAGGCCAAGGAGTTCTTGCTACCCAAAAAGCCCTGGGAAAGCACAGAATCAGAGGAACAAAATAAGGGAAATGAGAAAAGGGAATGGCTTTGGAAGGGTCTAAGTGACTGGATGCTGTGACTTGGATAGCTCAGGAAGGCCTGATCTCATTAGACCTCAAAAGTTAAGCAGGGTCAGCCTTGGAGAGCCAGTTTGGTGTAGTGGTGAAGTGTGCGGACTCTTATCTGGGAGAACCGGGTTTGATTCCCCACTCCTCCACTTGCACCTGCTAGAATGGCCTTGGGTCAGCCATAGCTCTGGCAGAGGTTGTCCTTGAAAGGGCAGCTGCTGTGAGGGCCCTCTCCAGCCCCACCCACCTCACAGGGTGTCTGTTGTGGGGGAGGAAGGGAAAGGAGATTGTGAGCTGCTCTGAGACTCTTCGGAGTGGAGGGCGGGATATAAATCCAATATCTTCATCTACCTCACAGGATGTCTGTTGTGGGGGAGGAAGGGAAAGGAGATTGTGAGCTGCTCTGAGACTCTTCGGAGTGGAGGGCGGGATATAATCCAGTATCTTCATCTACCTCACAGGGTGACTGTTGTGGGGGAGGAAGATAAAGGAGATTGTGAGCCGCCCTGAGACTCTTCGGAGTGGAGGGCGGGATATAAATCCAATATCTTCTTCTTCTTCTTCTTGGTGGGTGCATGGATGGGAGACCACCAAGCCTCGGATTCAGTGGGAGCTCATAGGAGTGCAGCTCCTGAACCTTTCTAAGAGTTCCCCCTCCTCCTTCCCACCTTGTCCATTGAATAGGAGGTGCAGCTGCGTAACAATCCCTGGATGAGCTCCACCACCTTTTTTTCTACAAAACGACCCCTGGAGACCACCAAAGAAGTTCCACCATCATACCTCAACTACCGAAACCCATTCACGTTGCCAGACACATCCCCACTCCCCAGTTAACAACCTGCTGCCCAGAGATGTCACAGTTGTCTAACGAGCTTCAGTGTTCTATATGTGCTAGGAGCACCCTGTCTATAAATAATCATACTCCCATCTCTTGAGAACCTGATCTCCTTCCCCAGTTCCTTCTGCCACCTTCATTGTTCTGAAGAATCAAATGGCGAGGCATCGGTCATGTTCAAATGAAGGCTCCTTGTTCAAGGTCCTGCTCACGCAGGCTCCAGACAAAAGAGATCCGGAAATGAAAAAAAGGGCCAGTCACTCAAGGTATTATGTATAATAGGGAAGGGGGGGCACACGACCTGTAAGTTAAGATATTACAAGGGGGGAGAGAAGAAATATGGTTGTGTGTGGGAGCTGCGGAGTAGGTCACCTTCTAGAATGAGCACAAGGACAGAAGGCTTGCTGAAGGAATTCAAAAACTGCAATGATGGTGTAAAGTGCATGGGAGTAGGCCAAGTCGGCAGCCGCCTAGTTCAGGTGGCACCACCAGGCGCACCCTCTCCCCATGTGCAGCGTGTGTGCTCCTTGGAGCCTGCCTTCCCCAATGGAAAGCAGGTTCCATGGAGCGTGATGCTGCCCGGCTGGTTTTGCGTTCCTCAGGGCCCAGCAGGGATAAATGAACCAATTGGAAAAGCTGAAGAAGAGCCAATTAGTTTCTAAAAATTGGCTCCTGCTGAAGTTGGATGCTGCCACTCATCCTTCCTACTCTACTTTTAACAGAGCCATGGGGTGGGAGCCATAGCTCAGTGGTAGAGCATCTTTCTCGCATGCACAAGGTCTTGTCAGCGGGGCCTCCAAATGAAAGGATCAAGTAGAAATGGTCATGTGAAGGTCTTGGCCCTGGCACCTCCAGCTAAAAGGACCAAGTAGAAATGGTCATGTGAAGGTCTTGGCCCTGGCACCTCCAGCTGAAAGGACCAAGTAGAAATGGTCATGTGAAGGTCTTGGCCCTGGCACCTCCAGCTAAAAGGACCAAGTAGAAATGGTCGTGTGAAGGTCTTGGCCCTGGCACCTCCAGCTAAAAGGACCCAGTAGAAATGGTCATGTGAAGATCTTGGCCCTGGCACCTCCAACTAAAAGGATCGAGTAGAAATGGTCATGTGAAGGTCTTGGCCCTGGCACCTCCAGCTAAAAGGATCGAGTAGAAATGGTCATGTGAAGGTCTTGGCCCTGGCACCTCCAGCTAAAAGGACCAAGTAGAAATGGTCATGTGAAGGCCTTGTTCCTGGCACCTCCAGCTAAAAGGACCAAGTAGAAATGGTCATGTGAAGGCCTTGTCCCTGGCACCTCCAGCTAAAAGGACCAAGTAGAAATGGTCATGTGAAGGCCTTGTCCCTGGCACCTCCAGCTAAAAGGACCAAGTAGAAATGGTCATGTGAAGGCCTTGTCCCTGGCACCTCCAGCTAAAAGGACCAAGTAGAAATGGTCATGTGAAGGCCTTGTCCCTGGCACCTCCAGCTAAAAGGACCGAGTAGAAATGGTCATGTGAAGGCCTTGTCCCTGGCACCTCCAGCTAAACGGACCAAGTAGAAATGGTCATGTGAAGGCCTTGTCCCTGGCACCTCCAGCTAAAAGGACCAAGTAGAAATGGTCATGTGAAGGTCTTGTCCCTGGCACCTCCAGCTAAAAGGACCAAGTAGAAATGGTCATGTGAAGGCCTTGTCCCTGGCACCTCCAGCTAAAAGGACCAAGTAGAAATGGTCATGTGAAGGCCTTGGCCCTGGCACCTCCAGCTAAAAGGACCGAGTAGAAATGGTCATGTGAAGGCCTTGGCCCTGGCACCTCCAGCTAAAAGGACCAAGTAGAAATGGTCATGTGAAGGTCTTGGCCCTGGCACCTCCAGCTAAAAGGACCAAGTAGAAATGGTCATGTGAAGGCCTTGTCCCTGGCACCTCCAGCTAAAAGGACCAAGTAGAAATGGTCATGTGAAGGCCTTGTCCCTGGCACCTCCAGCTAAAAGGACCAAGTAGAAATGGTCATGTGAAGGCCTTGTCCCTGGCACCTCCAGCTAAAAGGACCAAGTAGAAATGGTCATGTGAAGGCCTTGTCCCTGGCACCTCCAGCTAAAAGGACCAAGTAGAAATGGTCATGTGAAGGTCTTGGCCCTGGCACCTCCAGCTAAAAGGACCAAGTAGCATTCTCAGTTTTTATTGCTTAATCTCACAGATATATTTTTTTAAAATTTAAAATAAAAAAAACCGTAAATTAAAATGTAAGTCATTTCGAGATTCTTCATTTCTCCTACAATTCTCTGTTGTTGTTGTTTATTTTTTAATTTCGGAGGGGGACGCCAGTGGGCAGCTCACCCAGGGCACCAAAAACCCGAGCACCGGCCCTGCATAAGGAGCCTCCTCTACCAGCTCTTCCCCACCAAAGTTTATCTCCCTTGTGCTTTCTAGTGATCCATTTCAAGAACATTAGCACTTCTTGCAGTGGGCAGTTATAGAACAGCAAGAGATGGGATATGCATGAAGGTAAAGCTTGCGTAATGTAAGAATCGCGGCTGCCATCAGACAGGGAATGCTCTGGCAGCAGCAGAGGGTTGTCCATCAAGTGCCAGATGGCAAGAGCAGGTTGTGTTTCCAACACGAAAGCATCGAAATAATAAATTCATACGTCCCATCCCCCCACCATGAAGAAGCATTTACTTTCCCCATAGGAGTGAGTGGCACAGTACTCCTCAAACGAGCAGTAATAACGGGTCAACTGTATACTAGGTCAGTAGTCCCCATCGTGCCCTCCAAGTGTTTTCAAAAATTAGGTGGGGCCGGGGGGGGGCTTCTGCCCAGCAATTGGCTATTAGATAATTCATTATTACAGAATTGATTGGCAGCAGTTGCCATCACCACAAAAGGTTCTTCGCTGCATGACTGAAGGTAAAAAGGGGCAGCCATTTTGTGGCGAGCTCCACCTCCTGTAGCGGCCATTTTGGAACTGCACCCATCACACTATGCCAGAATTCCAGTGGTGCCTATAGGCTCAGAAAGACTGAGGGCCCTGTACTAGCTCACTGCCCCAGGAAAGACCAGCTCGATTCTCAAAGTCCCACCTCTTTAACTGAGAAAAAGTCAATCTGGCTTTTGCTTTTTTGTAGTGATGAGATCCTGGTATTTTCCATGCAAGGATTGGCTTGGTGGTTTCCCCATAGGGCTGGGGATGGGGTATCCTCTGGTTTGGGGGTAGGCTTCCCAAATACCCCGCCCTGGCGGGGGACCCCCAAATTAGCAGTCTCCTTCCCCGCTCTCCAAAAATCCAGAAGCGGGGAGGGGGATGCAGGCTGCCCGTATACGACGTGCAATGTATGGTTTCCAGGAGGTCAGGCTCTCAACTGCAAAATTAAAGAGCATCATATTTACAGCTCACCGGCATCTGAGTTTAAAGTCCTGATCACAGCAGGCTAAGCCAAATAGCTTTGGGAAGTCTCAAACCTCTCCCTGCTGTCGCTCTTCCATCTGCATCATGCGCGCACACACACACACTGCCGTTTTAGAGCTCCTGCAGGAATATGTCCCTTTAAGGCTGAGCAGGAAGCAGGAAACAGGAAGGGCTTCGGAGAACAGCCCCTCCCTTTCTTTTGGTTTCGTTTTCAGAGCAAGCAGGAATATTCTGCAGGAACGAGACCCAGTAAGTATTTGTGTGAGAGAGAGGGAGGGGGCAGGGGATTCCCTGGTTTGGAGGCCCTCCCCCCCGCTTTAAAAAGTGTGAGGGGAGAGGGAAATGTCTACTGGGCACTCTATTATTCCCTATGGAGAATGATTCCCATAGGGAATAATGGGGAATTGATCTGCAGGTATTGGGGGCTCTGTGGGGGCTATTTTTTGAGGTAGAGACACCAAATTTTTAGTATAGCATCTAGTTCCTCTCCCCAAAATACCCCCCAAGTTTCAAAATGATTGGACCAGGGAGTCCAATTCTATGAGCCCCAAAAGAAGGTGCCCCTATCCTTCATTATTTCCTATGGAAGAAAGGCATTTGAAAAGGTGTGCTGCCCCTTTAAATGTGATGGCCAGAACTCCTTTGGAGTTCAATTATGCTTGTCACACCCTTGTTCCTGGCTCCACCCCCAATGTCTCCTGGCTCCACCCCCAAAGTCTCCTGGCTCCACCCCCAAAGTCCCCAGATATTTCTTGAATTGGACTTGGCAACCCTATTTGGGGGCTCCCAACCCGCTGGCATGAAGCGAGCCCCTGGGGGGGATCCCCTCAGTGAACTCTGTAATCACGCAATGTGCCCAGCACAATGACATCACCTGGAAGTGACCTCATCACACTGGGCACGTCACACCAGGGACGCTCTAACCATCGTGTCTAGAGCATCCCCAGCACAACATGCCCAGCGTGATGACATCACTTCCGGGTGACAGCATTGCTCCAGATGAGCCAGCCCCCCCACCCCCCGCCAAAGCCAAGGTAAGACTCTGCAGCATTTCCCCAGCACTGTTGCAGCTGCCAATATACCACTGCTGCAACAGAGCTTTCTTGCAGTTTCCCTCCCCTGGTCTCCTGCAGCTATTGCCTGCACACACCGCCCACCAGGGGCTTTTCAGATTTTTAAAACAAACTCTTGAACATCACTATAACATTATAGCAGTCTCTGAATTCCCAGCTTTCCTTTAGGTAGAAGGGTCTCTAGCCTCTCGAGTTGCAGAAATATGCCTTCCCATTTATATTTCTGCAACAAAAGGCCCTAGAGATTTACATGTTTAAAAAGAAAGCGGAACATTCACAGAACCTGACCTGCAGGTTGTTATGACGCTATAACAATAGTCAGTTGCTAATTTGAAAAAAGACCCAAAGCCCCCTAGTGGTGGTGAGAGGAAATTACTGCTACTGGGGCAGAGAAAATGGCTGCCATGCGGGCAGGGACTGGGGAAAATCCAAACTCTCCCACCCACATAGCATCAGTCTTTCCCAAAATGTCACAGCAAAGATGGTTTGGGGAAGATTGGAGAAAAGGCTGGGGGAAACCTGGGAGGTGCATGAATATTCCACAGTGCTGTGGGGAAGCAAGAAAAAAAACTTTGCTTTTCAACAGTGACAAACCCTGGGCAAACACATTGTGTGGAAAACATCCCAATTTTGTTATGCAGTGAGATCCAATTTATTAAAGATCTAAGTTATGGCACCAAAATTAATTTTAATACAATTGTAAATTGATTTATGATGATTTTATATTTATAAGTGTAATTACTATGTATGATTTTATTGTATTATATTCGTATGTTGTGAGCCACCCTGAGCCTGCCCTTGCGGGGAGGGCGGGATACAAATAAAAAGTATTATTATTATTATTATTATTATTATTATTATTATTATTATTATTATTAGCTATGCTGTCCAAGAGTTGAACTTGCTAGAACACCTTCCAGTACAACTCAGTTCCTTTGAAAGGTATGATCTTCCCTTCAATGTAGTTAATTCGCACCCGTGAACCTGGCAGATGTCAGATTAGAAGCTAGCATGAGGATCAGTGCCAACGTGGCTGGTTGACTGAGCCAGATATTCTGGGCTTTTTTTGTAGCAGGAACTCCTTAGCATATTAGGCCATACCTCCCTGATATAACCAATCCTCCTGGAGCTTACAGGGCTCTTCTCACAGGGCCTACTGTAATCTCTTAGAGGATTGGCTACATTAGTGGGTATGGCCTAAGATGCAAAGGAGTTCCTGCTACAAAAAAAGCCCTGCAGATATTTATATGGTCGAGCCAAAAAAGGTATGCCTTTTCAAGCCCCACACACCCACATGAGGGTAAAGAACAAGGAAAGAGGAGGGTTTTAAAACCCTATTTCTCTGTACCATAAGGAGTCTCACAGCAGCTTACAATCCCCTTTTCTTCCTCTCCCAACAAGAGACACCTTATGAGGTAGGTGGGGCTGGGAGAGTTCTAAGAGAAGTGTGACTAGCCAAGGTTCCCCCAGCAGGCTTCATGTGGATGAAGAGAGGAGCATCAAACCCCATTCTCCAGATCTGAGTTTGCCACTCTTCTCGACACGACTACTACAGTACAAAGAGAGCTGTTTCCTTCTTTGCGAGTTTGCACTGATCCTCACGCTAGCTTTCTGTTCTGTTATCTGCCAGGTGAATAAAGTCCCCGAGAGGAATATTTCTTCTTTGCAAATGAAGATAGACAGTTGAATCTGACCAGTCTTTTAGTTCAAAAACACGATGTCTTCGAACGTTTAAAAAATGATAGCATAAAAATGTCTTCAGGTATGATGGTCTTATCTATTTGTTGGATTCAAAACATTTCATCTCACGTTTCCATTGTTCGGTGCCGCTTGTAACAGAAAAGACAATAATTAGCCTTAAAAAAATCCTTCTCAAATGTGATTATCACCATTAGAGTAGCGTTAGTAGCAGTAATCCCAAATCAATAGAACAGTCCTTGTGAGGTACTTTTGGAAGTGATCAAAACACTTCATATATACTACTTCAGGCACTATATGTTCATTAAACTATCAAATCAGTAAATATTATCCTCCTATGTAATGAATCCATGACCAAAGGAAGTTTCAAATCCCAGTACCCTAACATGACAGCAGTAATGATGTACATTTGGCTATAAGCAAGCCGGAAAAATAGCCAAAAACAAAACCAAAACCTTATCAGTATTCCTTCAGCAAAATATGCATCTGAGTATTTTTTTTTTTTCCAGCTATCCAAAATAACTGAGCCTCAGAATCCCAAAAACACTTTAGATTTTTTAGCATTGCCAGACAGCCAAAGTTAAAGGGTGCTTAAAGTAATTGCATTCCCTTTAAATACCTTCCAGGTGAACCTGCAGCTTGCAGAAGGCATTTTAAGAGAATGCAATCCCTTTAAAGAAGAGCCCCGTGGCGCAAAGTGGTAAAGCAGCAGTACTGCAGTTGGAGCCCTCTGCTCACGACCTGAGTTCGATCCCAGTGGAAGCTGGTTCAGGTAGCCGGCTCCAGGTTGACTCAGCCTTCCATCCTTCCGAGGTCGGTAAAATGAGTACCCAGCTTGTGGGGGGAAAGTGTAGATGACTGGGGAAGGCAATGGCAAACCAGCCTGTAAAAAGTCTGCTGTGGTTTGAAACAAATATATAATCCTTGGTAAGATATTCATTTTTACTGCAGCTATTCTGCCCAACAATGACAAATTGAGCTTGTTCCACTTTAGCATATCTTCTTCTATTTTGCGCCAGAGCTTTTCATAGTTGTTCCTAAACAGATCAATATTTTTCATTGTTATCTCTACCCCTAGGTATTTTACCTTAGAGGTAACTTCACAACCCGTTAGTCTTTGTAGTTCTTGTTGTCTATTTTTCTGCATATTCTTACATAAAATTTTTGATTTTTCTTTGTTTATATAAAGTCCCGCCAACTCCCCAAACTCTTGTATTCTCGTTAACAACGGTGTAGCTTGTAAGGGATTTTCATTTATAAACATTATATCATCCGCAAATGCTCTATATTTATAGGTATACCCTTTTATTTGCAGTCCTTCTAAATCTTTTTCATCTTGGATCTGCATCAGTAAAATTTCAAGAGTCATTATGAACAACAATGGTGAAAGCGGGCAGCCTTGTCTAGTACCTTTACTAATTTTCATTTCGTCTGTAAGATCTGCATTGATGCACAACCTTGCCCTTTGTTCAAAATATATTGCCTTTATCATTCTTATAAAACTTTCTCCAAGCTCCATTTTTTCCATCACTGCAAACATGAAGTCCCAATTTAAGTTGTCAAATGCTTTTTCTGCATCCGCAAAGAATAGTGCTACTTTCTTTTCTGGATGTCTTTCATAGTATTCTACAATATTTACAACAGTTCTAATATTGTCTCTTATTTGTCTTTTAGGAAGAAAACCAGCTTGGTCCTCCATCCCCATTGTGAAAGATGCTAAGCAATTTGATAAATGGCGAAGAAAAATCTCGGAATTTGTGTGGGCCGGGAGGAAACCTAGAATTAAAATGAAAGTCCTGATAGATGCAAAAGAGAGAGGTGGGTTTCAATTACCAGATTTGAAACTGTATCATGAAGCAGTTTGTTTAGTATGGTTGAAAGAATGGATAACGTTATTAAATAAAAAACTTCTAGTGTTAGAAGGCCATGGGAAAAAATTCAGCTGGCATGCCTACTTGTATTATGGGAAAAAGAAGATGGACAGTCTTTTCTCTCACCATTATATAAGGAGCAGCTTACTAAATGTGTGGATAAAGTACAAGAAATATGGCGATGAGAGAAGACCTTTGTGGATAGTGCCGGCTGAAGTGATAAAGTTAACGGCCAAAACAGTTAAGGAAAAACAACTATCATACAACCAACTACTAAAAATACAAAGTGGGAAAATAGAAATGAAAACTGCAGAAGAATTGAATTATAAATATGATTGGTTTCAAATGCAACAAATAAAAAGCTTGATGGAGAATGATATCAAAGCTGAAGGAATAAGGAAAGAACAAACAGAAATGGAAAGAGTTCTGCTTGGAGATAATGAGAAATTAATTTCAAAAGTGTACAAATTACTTTTACAATGGACTACAGAAGATGAAGTAGTGAAATCTCAAATGATAAAATGGGCAATTAATGTAAATAAAGAAATAAAGATGGAATCTTGGGAATATCTGTGGAAAAACTCTATGAAACTCGCAACATGTCATAGTATTAAAGAGAACTGTTTTAAGATGATGTATAGATGGTATATGACTCCAAAAAAATTAGCAAAGATGAACAATAAGATGCCAGATAGGTGTTGGAAATGTAAAAAGCATGAAGGTTCTTTCTACCATATGTGGTGGACTTGTGAAAGAGCTAAAATGTTTTGGCAGATGATTCAACAAGAGATATCTAAGATCCTAGGATATGAATTTAACAAAGAAGCAGAGACATTTCTGCTGGGATTACAAATGGAAAAATTTCCAAAAGAAGATAGAACTTTAATATGGTACTTGCTCTCAGCTGCTAGGACATTGTATGCGCAGTTGTGGAAGCAAGAAAAAATACCAGAAAAATGGGACTGGACTATAAAAGTTATGTCATGGAGTGAAATGGACAAGCTAACAAGAAAACTAAGAGACTGCGATTTAGAACTTTTTAATCGGGAGTGGAAGAAATTCAGAAGATATGTAGAAAAAGAGTGGAAAATAAAAGGACATTGGACAATTTTTGAAGATTAAGACCTTTAAGACAAGAATATAACTTTTGAAGGGGGGATCTTTTTCTTAATCAATTTTTGTTTTTTCTTGATAGTTAAAGGTACCTTTAATATCTGGTTTTTTTAAAAAAAAAATAACACTGGCGGGGGTCAACTATTGGAGGGAGGGGTGGGAGAAAAGTAAGATGTGGGGTAGAATGATGGGTTTTTTTTTATCTTAAGCTTTTTATAAGTTGTAGATATAGTTCTACTACCATATGTTACTAATAAAAATTGTTTATACGAAAAAAGTCTGCTGTGAAAACATTGTGAAAGCAATGTCACCCCAGAGTCGGAAACGACTGGTGCTTGCACAGGGGACTACCTTTACCTTTTACCTTTTTAATCCCTTTAAATGCCTTTTTTTCCTCCTCGATTGAAAACAATGGAGGATAGGAGCACCTTCTTTGGCGGACCATAGAATTGGCCCAATATTTATGAAACTTTGGGAGGGGGCAGAGGAGAGGCACCAGCAGCTGTGTTGCAAATTTGGTGTCAAAGAAGAAGAAGAAGCCCTCTCAGACCTCCAGATCTATTCCCCATAATACATTATGAAGACCACTGAATATAATAGTACCCATAGAATAGAATCAGAAAAAAATAATGGTATGGGGATTCGGGAATATCAGAAAACACTGATTTTATTTTGAGGGGTTCAATATACTCAAACCTGAAAAAATTCAAATTCTGGCACACTCCTAGATAGCAGCATTCTGATCTGCTGTCAGCATCAAAAAGTCAACATAGATACCTCTTTGTATCCCTTTCCAAATAGGGAAAGATGGCCTAGATCTCACAAAGCTGTTGTATAACCTCAGATAATTACATAAAGACCTCATACAAGGTATAGGGAGGGATGGTAGCTCAGTGGTAGAGCAGCTGCTTGGTAAGCAGAAGGTCCCAGGTTCAATCCCCAGCATCTCCCAACTAAAAAGGGTCCAGGCAAGTAGGTGTAAAAAACCTCAGCTTAAGACCCTGGAGAGCCACTGCCAGTCTGAGTAGACAATACTGACTTTGATGGACTGAGGGTCTGATTCAGTAGAAGGTAGCTTCATATGTTCATACGCCACCCAGGTGGGTCTGGAGATCTTCCTGGTATTGGAACAATTTCTGGACTACTGACATCAGCCCTCCTGGAGAAAGTGGCTGCTCTAGAAGATGGACTCTATGATATTGTACCCGGCTGAGGCCACTCCCTCCCAAATTCCACCCTCTCCAGGTTCCATCCCCCAAATCTCCAAGTATTTCTTAATTCAAACTGGAAACCCTGGTTGTCTAAGATATAAGCTTCAGGCTACCAAGGCAATTAGACGAGGAACCTAGATGAAAATGTTGACTAATGAGAAAACTGGTAAGACAAGAGGCAGTCTCCAAGGGATGTAGATTCCAGGTCCTGGTCAGTAAATTCAAGAGCGTGGTTGAAGCACTCAAGTGAGGAACAGCTTGATAGCATATTACAGGGGTGGCCAACGGTAGCTCTCCAGATGTTTTTTGCCTACAACTCCCATCAGCCCCAGCCATTGGCCATGTTGGCTGGAGCTGATGGGAGTTGTAGGCAAAAAACATCTGGAGAGCTACCGTTGGTCACCCCTGGCATATTACTATCTGTTACAGCCCACAGGAGTTCTGCCATTTTGATTATTATGATGTCACACATAAGCATGTAAAAAGTCAGTTGCCGCACTTCTGCTATATTAAAGTACACATTTTAAAGGTTGGTTAAATGCTGGCTGTTAAAAGAGCATTGTGCCCCATGAATTTCAAGCTGTTTAAAAGGGTACCAGGGAAAAAAAATGACTTTAACATCATGTTAATATGTTACAATTAACTTATGAATAGCCATATACACATTAAAATAATATATTTTCCCTTTCATAAAACATTGTTAAAAGCACCGCATTTGGGCATGTTACAGCCAAAGTTGAGTATTTTACACTCCCACGAGCTTCGGTGGGAGAGATTTTGAAGTATGATCTAAATTCCCTAAAGAAAATCAACCAAGTGTCAAAGTACATCGTGCCCTGTGCTTAAGCATTAGGGTAAAGAAACACTTCTGTTTTAAAAATGTCAAAAATACTGTCAGTTCAAGTAGACAGTCTGCTAGGCAGTCACATCTGTGTGTGTGTGTGTGTGTGTGAAATGTGGTCAAGTTGCCTCTGACTTATGGCGACCCAATGGATTAATGTCCTCCAAAATGTTCTAACCTCACTCACGTCTCGCAAACAGATTAAGGCAAGCCAACTCATGTTGGGTCGACTCACGGGTGACATGATAGAGGTTTACAAGACTATGCACGGGAAAGAGAAGGTAGAGAAAGAAGTCCTTTTCTCCCTTTCTCACAATACAAGAACTCGTGGGCACTCAATGAAATTGCTGAGCAGTCGGGTTGGAACAGATAAAAGGAAGTTCTTCTTCACCCAAAGGGTGCTTAACACATGGAATTCACTGCCACAGGAGGTGGTGGGGGCTACAAGTTTAGCCAGCTTCAAGAGGGGATTGGATAAGCACATGGACCAGAGGACCATCAGTGGCTATTAGCCACAGCGTATTGTTGGAACTCTCTGTCTGGGGCAGTGATGCTCTGTATTCTTGGTGTTTGGGGGTGGGGCACAGTGGGAGGGCTTCTAGTGTCCTGGCCCCACTGATGGACCTCCTGATGGCACCTGGGGTTTTTTGGCCACTGTGTGACACAGAGTGTTGGACTGGATGGGCCACTGGCCTGATCCAAATGCCTTCTCTTATGTGACACAGAGTGTTGGACTGGATGGGCCATTGGCCTGATCCAACATGGCTTTGCTTATGTTCTTATGTCTTCCTTTTTTCTTGCTGCCTTCAGCTTTTCCTTGCATGATTGCCTTTTCCAGTGACTCCTCATGAGTTGACCAAAGCACTTTTCATGAGTTAAGAGAACATAAGAGAAGCCATGTTAGATCAGGCCAATGGCCCATCCAGTCCAACATTCTGTGTCACACAGCGGCCAAATATATATACACACACACACACGCTGTGGCTAATAGCCACTGATGGACCTCTGCTCCATATTTTTATCTAACCCCCTCTTGAAGGTGGCCATGCTTGTGGCCGCCACCACCTCCTGTGGCAGTGAATTCCACATGTTAATCACCCTTTGGGTGAAGAAGTACTTCCTTTTATCCATTTTAACCTGTCTGCTCAGCAATTTCATCGAATGCCCACGAGTTCTTGTATTGTGAGAAAGGGAGAAAAGTACTTCTTTCTCTACTTTCTCCATCCCATGCATTATCTTGTAAACCTCTGTCATGTCACCCCTCAGTTGACCAAAGAAGTTTGCTCATCTTAGCATCTAGAGAGAGTTCAGGCTTGATTTGGTCTCAAACTCACTTCTTTGTCTCTGTGGCAGTCGACAGTATCTGTAAAACTCTTCTCCAACACCACATTCTGAAGGAATTCACTTTCATCTTCTCAGCTTTCTTCATTGTCCAACTCATACCCATACCTAGCAATATCTACAGAACATATTAAGACTTTGCAAAAAAAAAAAAAACACCACCACCCGAAATACTGACTTTTAGGCAGGCTTTCCTAATTCTGTATTGGGTTAGCTTTGGGAATCAGTCACTTAAGTAAGTGCTGCAGTTATGCATCATTGTGTGCGTATTATCCCCTTGTCTGATATACAAAAAAAAAATCAAGAAGAAGATGATGATGATATTGGATTTATACCCTGCCCTCTACTCTGAATCTCAGAGTCTCAGAGCAGCCTACAATCTCCTTTAACCCCCCCCCCCCACCCACAACAGACACCCTGTGAGGTGGGTGGGGCTGAGAGAGCTCTCCCAGAAGCTGCCCTTTCAAGGACAACTCCTGCGAGAGCTATGGCTGACCCAAGGCCATTCCAGCAGCTGCAAGTGGAGGAGTGGGGAAATCAAACCCAGTTCTCCCAGATCGGGAAGTAAAAAAGATTAAGGGGGGGGGGGAGAGTAAGCAGTGAACAAACAGAAAGAACTCAGGTTAACAATACATAGTTTCCTCATGTGATTTAAAAGAAAAACCCACAACATGTTAATCACCAAAGAAGTTCAAGAGAAAGAGATCCTCGTGAAAATGCTCAAGTGCACAGCCTTAAAATGCTCAGGCTGCTGCAGAAAATGTGCCTAGCTGTGTGTGCATTTGTGTTCCACAGATGGCCACACGACAGCTGAAGGTTGTTCCATAATTCACCTGTTTGCTAAAGCAGCAAGAGACGTCTAAGGACTCAGTTGCCAAGCCAACCTATAATTTTTGTTGTTGTTCAGTCGCACAGTTGAGTCCGACTCTTTGCGACCTCATGGACAAAGTCACACCAGGCCCTCATGTCTTCCACCATCCTCTGAAGTTTGCTCAAATTCATGTTAGTTACATCAGAAATGCTGTCCAGCCATTTCATCTTTTTGCCGTCCCCTTCTTCTTTTGCCTTCTGTCTTTCCTAGCATCAGGATCTTCTCCAGGGAGCACTCCCTTCTCATTTGGTGGCCAAAGTATTGGAGCTTCAGCTTCAGCATCTGACCTTCCAGGGAACAGTCTGAGTTGATTTCCTTAGGACTGACTGATTGGATCTTCTTGCAGTCCAAGGGACTCTCAAGAGTCTTCTCCAGCACCACAGTTCAAAAACATCTATTCTTCTGCGCTCAGCCTTCCTTATTGTTCTTTGCAGCATTGGACTGTTCTTTCACCATCAGACACATCCACAGCTGAGCGTCCTTTCGGCTTTGGCCCAGCCGCTTCACTCTTTCTGTGATTACTTGAACGCTCTTCCCCAGTAGCATATTGGGCACCTTCTGACCTGAGGGGCTCATCTTCCAGCGCTGACCTGAGGGGCTCATCTTCCAGCGCCTCATCTTCCCCTCTGACCTGAGGGGCTCATCTTCCAGCGCTCATCTTCCAGCGCTCATCTTCCAGCGCCTTTTAGCCTTTTGTTTCTGTTCATAGGGTTTTCTTGGCAAGGATACTGGAGTGGTTTGCCATTTCCTTTTCCAGTGGATCACATTTAGTCTGGATTCTCAGCTGTGGCCTGTCCATCTTGGGCGGCTCTGCATGGCATAGCCCACAGCCTCATTTAACCATGCAAGCTCTCTCGCCACAACAAGGCAGCAATCCATGAGAGGGCAACCTATAATAGCACTATATATTAGTCCTGCCACCAATGCTCCCTCTAAGCTGTGGAATCTTATGAGCAAAATTGCTTCTTTGTGAACTTACTGGCATTAAAGTTGTGAGTTACTGCATAAACTAGTTTGCTCTGGGGTCATTTTTCCTGTGCTAAGACACAAATGTGTGAGCCGGAGGCTAAAAAATGGTGAGCTAGCTCACACTAACTCAGCTTAGAGGAACACTGCTTGCCACCAAAACTCACAGGAAAGCAAAGCCAGGGTAAAATAGCCTGGCCCTAGTTAAGTCTGTTTCCAAAATGGGCGACCCAGTGTGCCAAAACTGGGCAGCCCTCTAAGCTGTGCATGTGAGTGGCCACTCATTAACAAAGGAAGCCTTACTCAGCAGCAATCCAGAGCCACACAAGGTCTGGCAGTGACCATTGCCCCATTTTAAGATTACAGCTGTTATATTCTGCATAGGGTATAAACTGCTCCACTCAGGAGTTGTGTTGCCAAGTCTCTCTGCCGCTGCGACAGGGGACTTGTTCCTCATGCACACTTTGTGCACACGTCACAGTGACGTCACCCAGAAGTGATGTCATCGTGATGGGGATGTCAAGCTAGGGATGCTCTAGGACTCACAATAAAACTCTATGGGTACCATAGAGTTTTTAGCTTGAGTCCTAGAGCATCCATGGCACAACGTCCCCAGCGTGATGATGTCACTTCCAGGCTCTGGTGGGAGCTTCGGAGCCCTATCATAAGAACATAAGAACATAAGAGAAGCCATGTTAGATCAGGCCAATGGCCCATCCAGTCCAACATTCTGTGTCACACAGCGGCCAAATATATATATATATATATATATATATATATATATATATACACACACACACACACACACACACACACTGTGGCTAATAGCCACTGATGGACCTCTGCTCCATATTTTTATCTAAACCCCTCTTGAAGGTGGCTATACTTGTGGCCGCCACCACCTCCTGTGGCAGTGAATTCCACATGTTAATCACCCTTTGGGTGAAGAAGTACTTCCTTTTATCCGTTTTAACCTGTCCGCTCAGCAATTTCATCGAATGCCCACGAGTTCTTGTATAGTGAGAAAGGGAGAAAAGTACTTCTTTCTCTACTTTCTCCATCCCATGCATTATCTTGTAAACCTCAATCATGTCACCCCGCAGTCGACGTTTCTCCAAGCTAAAGAGTCCCAAGCGTTTCAACCTTTCTTCATAGGGAAAGTGCTCCAGCCCTTTAATCATTCTAGTTGCCCTTCTCTGGACTTTCTCCAATGCTATAATATCCTTTTTGAGGTGCGGCGACCAGAACTGCACACAGTACTCCAAATGAGACCGCACCATCGATTTATACAGGGGCATTATGATACTGGCTGATTTGTTTTCAATTCCCTTCCTAATAATTCCCAGCATGGCGTTGGCCTTTTTTATTACAAATGCACACTGTCTTGACATTTTCAGTGAGTTATCTACCACGACCCCAAGATCTCTCTCTTGGTCCGTCTCTGCCAGTTCACACCCCATCAACTTGTATTTGTAGCTGGGATTCTTGGCCCCAATGTGCATTACTTTGCACTTGGCCATATTGAACCGCATCTGCCACGTTGACGCCCACTCACCCAGCCTCAACAGATCCCTTTGGAGTTCCTCACAATCCTCTCTGGTTCTCACCACCCTGAACAATTTAGTGTCATCCGCAAACTTGGCCACTTCACTGCTCACTCCCAACTCTAAATCATTTATGAACAAGTTAAAGAGCATGGGACCCAGTACCGAGCCCTGCGGCACCCCACTGCTTACCGTCCGCCACTGCGAAGACTGCCCATTTTTACTCACTCTCTGCTTCCTATTACTCAGCCAGTTTTTGATCCACAAGAGGACCTGTCCTTTTACTCCATGACTCTCAAGCTTTCTAAGGAGCCTTTGATGAGGAACTTTATCGAAAGCTTTCTGGAAGTCAAGGTAAACAACATCTATCGGCTCTCCTTTGTCCACATGTTTGTTCACCCCCTCAACGAAATGTAGCAGGTTAGTGAGGCATGATCTTCCCCTACAGAACCCATGCTGAGTCTTCCTCAATATCAGGAGCGGGGGTGGGTGGGGGCGAGAATGAAAGGGAGCATTGGTGGCCGCACTGAATGTCCACGAAATATTCCTCCTGAAAGAAACAAATTTTAAATGATTGTCCCCCTTATGGCAATTAACATGATCTATCTTTGCAATATTTAACACATCCATTTCACACCACCATTCAACAAAAGCCTACAAAAAAACCAGGACTGAATAAATGCATGAAATAATTACTCAGTCACCGCTCAGCAACGAAGACTACAGTGTCTATGATGTAGAGCAACTAAAAGCCTGCTTGACAATGTCCAGGGTCTGGATAAACAATTCCAAACGGACATTCATTTAGAGAATGTTAAACCCACTTTCTCTGAAATGCGATTCAGGTTGCTTTGGAACGATCATCAAAACAATAGACCATTTGAAAAAATTAAAACAGACAGCTTTAACTAGCATCCAAGCCAATTAGATGGCAGGGCCACCACATGAAGAATTTCACATTATACCACTTGCAGGACCTCAGCAAAATAGGCAACTTCCTAGAAGCTCCAGGAAGGCTATTCCATAGAACAGGTGAAACCCCTGAAAATAGTCCAACATCCCTACAGGAGAAGAGCCCCGTGGCGCAGAGTGTTAAAGCTGCAGTACTGCTGTCCTAAACTCTACTCACGACCTGAGTTCGATCCCCGGTGAAAGCTGGGTTTTCAGGGAGCTGGCTTGAGGTTGACTCAGCCTTCCATCCTTCGGAGGTCGGTAAAATGAGTACCAAACTTGCTGGGGGGGAGGTGTAGATGACTGGGGAAGGCCATGGCAAACCACCCCGTAAAAAGTCTGCCATGAAAACGTCGTGAAAGCAACATCACCCCAGAGTCGGAAATGACTGGTGCTTGCACAGGGGACCTTTCCTTTCCCTACAAGAGACCTTTCCTTTCCCTACAAGAGAGAATGGAGAGCGGTCTGGACATCCAATAGGAGCCAGCATTGCGAGACTCATGGCAAGCATTATCTTTGAATTTATTGAAGCAGTGTGACGGAACGGCCCTGGTTTGCCTACCAGACCCCGTTCCCCTTTTTGGAGGGAGCTATTTCTCCTCCGGCCACTTGGGCTCGCTGCCACCACCTGCTCAGTCTAGGGGTTCAGATTGAGAGGAACAGGACTCCCAATCCCCCTCTCCAGCTCTGAGGCCAGGCCTCAAGGTCCTCTGCCACCCTGTACTTGGGTATCACAGAGACCACAACACTTCTTCGGGAAACCCCTGGAGGATTGGCACCTTATCCAAATACATGCCTTCCCCCTTTCCCCGGGGCACCCTTCATAAAGCAGCATGATCTAAAGCGGTTGGGGATCTATGTGGTACAAAGTTTGACTGCCAGCATTCAAAACAGTAAAAATATTTAATTAGAAGAGAAAAAGAAAAGAAAAGAAAAAAACAAAAGTAGTTGCATGTAAAAGTTTAGCACAGCACCTGAACAGCAACCAGAAGGACAAAAAAAAGGTGGATTTAAACGCATCCTCCCGTACCTGGTTTAAACTTGCCCTGCCTTGCGGATGACTTCCTCGGTCTGACTGCCTGGAGTCCACTTCTCTCCCTCTTGAGAAGGCCTCTCCCACAGTCAGGAGCCCACAGACTGACAACCTCTCTCCTTGAGGGCCAGCCGAGAACTGAACTTTTCCCGCCTCACTCCAATTAAAAAAAGAACTTCCTGCCCCTCTAGGGGGCTTTCCCCCTAGAGTTGATGGTTTAACTCCGGAAGGGAGGAGGGAGTGAAGGGAAGGCTAGGCCACAAAGCCTGCCTTAGCAGTTTCATCTTCCCTCCCAACCAAGCACCACCATTAACTAAGATGGCGTTTCTCCACAAGCAGAATCACCCCAATCTGAATATCTGACAAAGCAGACCAGTGGGGCGGCCGGCTCCAGTGTGCGGCCCCATCGTGGAATGCGGTGGGGGGCGGGGGGTTTGCTACCTCTTTACCCACTTGCTATTTCCAAAATGCAGACTGGATCCTGTTATGAACTTTGTGATGATTGCAGTGGGGTTAGATATATTGACAGGTCTTGAGTCCGCTTGATTGTGGTTTGTTTCACAAGCCTTGTTACCGTACAAGATTATTGTACACGTGTATTGTTACACGTTGTGAATGTTTCAATTTTTGTATCTTTTGTACACCTTTTGATACGCATTTCTACTATACCAATTTTCCAGTAATTTCAGCCGTGTGCCTTTTTTGTCTGTTGGGTAAGGAGGTACGGCATGTATGTAGGTCCGTGGCCGTAAAGAGCTTTGAAAGTATTCAAAGTTTTCTGTTGAAGGGACATTTGACTCTCAAAAGCTTATTCTTGGAAAATCTTTCTGCCTTCTAAGGCGCTACGGTACTTCTTGAGCTGTCCTACTGCAGACAATACAGCTGCCCTCTGAAACTACCTTCGAAAAAGTTTAAAGTATTTCATAGTTATGAGGCTTACATCATTCCAAAACTGTACGCCTCGTGAAGCATTGCAGCCCCTCACACGCAGAGACAGACAGACACACACCTCCCTTTGTGTGTGTGAAAGGACACGCCAATATTCCAGATGAGAAACAGAACTGACGTCAAATCTCAACGATCGCCGAGCAGACAGCGCTGTATTTACAAACCTCCAAAGGCCTGGCGTTTCGATGATAAAGGACACTGCTTTTTATAATCTGGTATTAACTGTCATGTGTCTGTCTGTATGTATAATGGCAGGATTTCTCCAAAGAGAAGCAAAGCATATTTTGGACATGGAGCGAAATGATGAATCGCTCCCCTCCCTGACTCCTTGGAGGCACCCCCGCCTCCTCGCTCCACTTTGACACAGTTGTTTACAGGAATCAGTTCCAAAAACCACCATTGCCTGAATTGTTTCGCGCAAAACCAGAATCTTACCCAGCATCTCTCGCCCTCTTTGGTCTTTTACAAGCAATACCTTTAAATAAATATCATTTTAAAAAGGGGGGGAACCACTCCAGTACCTTTCTCCTCTGTTTGCTTTCCTTTAATAGATTTTTGTTCAAAATGCATCGGATTTTTTCCCCTTGAATTACTTTGCTCAAACGTTTATTATTACCAGGCATCTGCATGCTGCACTTCTATTTCAGTTAGATCCGACGGCTTGAAAAAACCATTGAGGACAGGAAATAAACCAATAATCGGGGAAATCCAATTAGTGCTATTAGTGTTATGGATACTGTGAAGAAATGGATCCAGAGAATCAGCCCTGAGTGTTCCAGTGTTTCTTTATCTATATGATTGAGATTTATTAACTTACTTCAATTATGCCTTGCCTTTCTCCCCCATCCCCTTCATGGCTCACCTCCTCTCCTCCACTGTATCCTTACAACGACCCTGTAAGGTGGGTTAAGTGGACAGTGCGTGACTGGCCCATAGTCAACCAGCAAGCTTCCATGGCAGAAGTGAGGATTTGAACTTGGGTCTCCGACCACCAGGGCCATAGACTGGTGCTGGTCCATGGCCTGTTAGCAACTGGGCTGCAGAGGCACCCCTTTCACCTGCCCAGGCCCTAAGCAGACAAAAGAGATGGCAAGGCCTCACTCCAAGGCTCCCTCCCACATTTTTTTAGCTTGTGGGCACATTCAGAATTTTGAGAGGAGATGATATCCAAAATGGCTGCCACAAGAAGCAGAGCTGAAGAAAAATCCTCACACCTCCCAAGAAGAGGAGAAGCCTGAAGAGGAAAAGGAACCATACACTGACTAAGGAAGCCCAAGGGCTGACCAGTCTTCCTCATCTCCCCCAGAGGAAAACCCTTTCATTTGAATGAAGGCAGCCTTCCCTTACAAAAGCCCCACCACCCACTTTCTGGAAAGTTTGGCAGAAGCACTGCTGAGAACCATGTTTGGGAACCCTTCTCAAGCATCACCCCACACTGGCTGCAGGAGGGGTTCCTTGACCCCTTTATGCTTATTCAACATGAATCATGGGCTCAAAATGGCCACCACATTTGAATAGGGATACCAGTCCCCCAGTTTGGAGGCCCTCCCCCCGCTTCAGGGTCATCAGAAAAGGGGGGGGGGATGCAGAGGGAAATGTCAGCTGGGCACTCCATTATTCCCTATGGAGACCTATTCCCATAGGGTATAATGGAGAATTGATCTGTGGGTATCTGGGGCTCTGTTTCCTGAGGTAGAAGGCCCCAAATGTGCAGCACAGCATCCAACGACTCTCCTCAAAACGTCCTCCTAGTTTTAAAAAGATTGGACCAGGGAATCCAATTCTTTGAGCCCCGAAAGAAGATGCTCCCATCCTTCATCACTTCCAATGGAGGGAAAGCATTTAAAATGTGTGCCGTCCCTTTAAACGTAATGGCCAGAACTCCCTTTGGAGTTCAGTCGTGCGTGTCACAACCTTGCTCCTGGCTCCACCCCCGAAGTCCCCAGATATTTCTTGAATCGGACCTGGCAACCCTACATCTGAGACAAGCAAGCAAAATTGGGGCTGTGATGACAAGCACGGCCTTCTGCTTGGGCATTAACAAATTAAGCAGCTCTCTAATGGTACCAACACTGGCTAAGTTCAAGCCCGGAGCCAAGCAACAGATTTTTTTAAAAAATGCAAAGATGGACCCGTTCTGCCATCACACTCTTCTGCAAAGGCTTCCTTTCTCCTTGAAAATAAGGTGATTCCCCCTCCCCCGCCCCAATGATTTATGAGGTTCAGGATCCTGTTTCTCTTATTCGGAAGAACAATCAGGCTGAGCAAAATTTCCTTTTGAAAAACGGAGCTGAGCTAAGGGAGAATCAGCATCCTTTATCCTACAACAAACTCCGGCGCGCGTCGTGATCTGTTGCTTTGGTCTTCCATCCATTACAAAAATGCTGATCCCCAAACCATCTGTGTTGCTTTTTGTGCCGGCACTCAATCACCAAAGGAAGGAATACAACAGGAGATTAATGAGATCTTTTCCTTCTCGTACCCTTCGGTTTATCTCGGAAGATCTATTTCCTGGTCTCTTCTTTCAAGGGGTGTAGTAGTATCTCTGCTTCCACCTGGCCCCGTTTTTCATTTCCTTTTCTTTTTTTCTGAGTCCCCCCCCCCGACCTCGCTCCCCCATCAGCAATTTCTCAACATTGCCTCACTAGGAGATGGAGAAGTAATTCTTGTTTCTCAAATGGTCATGATGAAATCTCAAAGTGGGATCCAACGCTCAAGAAGATGCAAATAGGAAAGAGCAGACTGTGCATGAGAGAGAGGGCAAATTGCTGGTCTTGACCGGCGATGCAAATTGGCTGCCGCCACAGCACAAGCATCTTCACTGAGCAACTGAAGGCGTGTCCATATTAATGGTATGTTCATATTAAAATGCCTCTAATCAAGGAGAGTTTCTGCCTGTTTGGTGTAGTGGTTAAGTGGGCAGACTCTTATCTGGGAGAGCCGGGTTTGACTCCCCACTCCTTCACCTGCAGCCGCTGGAGTGGCCTTGGGTCAGCCATAGCTCTCGTAGGAGTTGTCCTTGAAAGGGCAGCTGCTGTGAGAGCCCTCTCCAGCCCCACCAACCTCACAGGGTGTCTGTTGTGAGGGAGGAAGACAAAGGAGATGGTAAGCCACCCTGAGACCCTGTCCTTGAAAGAGCAGCTGCTGTGAGAGCTCTCTCAGCCCCACCCACCTCACAGGGTTTCTGTGTGTGGGGGGAGAAGATAAAGGAGATTGTAGGGTGCTCTGAGTCTCTGTCCTTGAAAGGGCAGCTGCTGTAAGAGCCCTCTCAGTCCCACCTACCTCACAGGGTGTCTGTTGTGGGAGAAAGAGATAAAGGAAATTGTAAGCCTTTCTGAGATTCAGAGTATAGGGTGGGATATAAATCCAATATCTTCAATATCTCAAATGTTGAGGAGTTACTATTATAATAATAGGTTCTGGGGGGTATGCCAGGGGGGATTCCCCAGTTGGGGGGGGCCCAACCCACCAACACAGTGCACACCACAGGGGGATCCCTGCCCCCAAAGAGCCCCGTCATCACACAATGTGCTCTGTGAGATGACATCACCCAGAAATGATGTCATTGTGCCAGGCACATCATGCCGGGGACACTCTAGGATTTGCAGTAAAACTCTATGGTACCATAGAGTTTTACCGCAAATCCTAGAGCGTCCCCGGCGTGATGTTCCCGGCTTGAGGATGTCCCTTCTGGTTGATGTCATCGCCAATTCCGCAGTGGCGGAGGGACTTGGCAACCCTAGGCAGCCATATTGGTCTGAAGTAACAGAACAAAGTTGGAGTCCAGTGGCACCTTTAGGAGCAACAAAATTTAATTCCGGGTATAAGCTTTTGTCTGCATGTGCACTTCTTCACATATTTGTAAGTATCTGAAAAAGTGTCCATGCACATGAAAACCTAGTGTGGCAGAATGAGCTTGCTCTGCCCTGCAGGCCCCATTCTGCCTGGCCCTCCTTGGAGTTTCCAAGTCCCTGGAGGGGTTTTCCTTTACTCTTGAGTAGCTGCCACCACCACCTGATCGATGTAGGTATTTCCCACTGAAAGGCTCAGGACCCTCAGCTCCCCTTCCAAGCTCCAAGGCCTTGCCTCAGTTTCTCCCACTAACCCAGTGCCTGGACACCAGGGGGACAAATTAATGCCTCGTGTGCCTTTGGAGGTATAGCCAGTTGCCAATTTTTTGCCTCCCCCCCCCCCCGCTTGGGGCTCCCCTTTAAAATAGCATGTCCCAAACAGTGGGAGGTGTATGTGGTACAGAGAACCACTTTCAGGATCAAAAGTTTAAAGCATTTCTCAAAAAGAAAATGTTCACAAACGTACTTTTAGCACAGCGCCAGAGTGAAGCAAGGAAGAACAAAAGAAATTGGTAGAATGCAAATCTTCTGTCTCTCTTTGCTATACCTGCCCTAACAGATGTTAAACTAGGGCAGGCTCTTTAGATTTAAGAAGTTACAGCTCCCTAGAGAGTTTTCATTACCTTGAGGGTTAGTCTAGCTCTCTAGGCCAGTTGCATGGTCCAAAATGGAAACCTGCTCCCAGCTTCAGACAAGAGGTCTGTGCAGCTTTGCATCCCAAAGAAAAGAGAGATGCTGGGGATTGAACCTGGGACCTTCTTCATGCCAAGCAGAGGCTCGTCTGCTAAGCCACAATCTCACTCTGGAGACTTTTAGATTCATATCGAAGCACTATTGGGACAGCAGTGATATACATATCAATGGTAAACATCTTAACTGAATGAGGTCACGGGCTGAGAGTATTTTCACATGCGCCAAACCCGATCTGCTTATCACTGTTCTCTTGCAGGGAACAAAAGGGGAAAACCAAGTCAGTCCCCAATTACTGCCCAAAAGAAATTCCCCACTCTGACTATCCTACCCTGTTCTGGCAAGAGCCATTTTGATATGATTCATTTGAAGAACTTCCCCCTCTTTAGGATCTATGATTGAGGTTGACGATTTATCAGTTATTTCTCTCTGCCTACACCAACGACAGCAGAGACTGGTATATATATATTTTCATTTCCCTGATCTTCCAAGCCTGTCCGGTCAAAATCTCTTTTGCTCCCAAATTGATTTCTGATATCGCACGATAAAATTCACTGCAGTGTGTCTTCGGGAAGGCTTCAGAAAGGGTACATGATTGGCCCTGACGGACCTCAGCACAATAAATTCCTGGACGCTGCTATCCCTTGACCTTCTGCCGCTAAACGCTTTTGTATCAGAGAGGCACTGCAATTGTACACCTGAAGAATCAGTAATGAACATATCTTTTACCAGACCGACTGTAGCTCCTGAAATGGAACTTGGTTTTTTTTCCCCCTTCTGTGCTGGCTGAAATAACGTCTTTCAAATTGTTGCTCTCTGGATTCCCAGCCAGCTTAAATCTTGTAAAAGGGATACCGCCCCAGATGACTGCTTTTGTACTTGATTACTTGCAAATGGTCAGTTGATGATTCTGAAATGAGACTTGATAGGCCGGGGCTACTGTAAGCGAGGTCACGCTTACTGGATAGAGTACAGCTGAGATGGTGTATTGAGAGAGAGAGAGAGAGAGAGAGAGAAATTGATGGAGAGATATTTTGGACTGGAAAGCAGAAGCTAACCAGGGAGAATGCGCTCCAAGTACTCCAAGATTAGAAGGGGTCCTGGTGGTCTTTAAGTGTAGGCTTACTAAAAAGGTAAAGGTAGTCCCCTGTGCAAGCACCAGTCATTTCTGACTCTGGGGTGACGTTTTCACAGCAGACTTTTTACGGGGTGGTTTGCCATTGCCTTCCCCAATCATCTAAACTTTTCCGCCAGCAAGCTGGGGACTCATTTGACCGACCTCGGAAGGATAGAAGGCTGAGTCAACCTTGAGCCGGCTACCTGAACCCAGCTTCTGCCGGGATCAAGCTCAGGTTGTGAGCTTAGGACTGCAGTACTGCAGATTTACCACTCTGCACCATGGGGCTCCTTACTAGGTGCCTGCTAATGGTGGACAAACTCCTGGTCATTGTTGCTGATACCCACTGATGCTCATCTGGTCGGGAACCTGTCTGGCAAATCAGGGGAGCAGCCATCTTTATCACTGCACAGTGGCATCACTTCCAGCAGTAGTGGGAAGTTCCGGCATTGCACCAGCACAGTACTCTAGAACTTGCCCTATGGAGATTCAGGGAGAGTCCTAGAGCAGGGTGTCAAACATGTGGCCTGGGGGCCGAATGAGGCCTTTGGAAGGCTTTTATCAGACCCCCAAGCAACTGACTGTCATCTGCTTCTTTCTCCCTCTCTCTTGCTTCCTTCTGCATAACAGCTTGCTTTTGCAAGGCTTGATAAATTGCACAGGAGCCTCTGAGCAAAGCCTCTATTTTCTCCATTGGCTAAGGCTCCTCCCTTGGGGAGAAAGAGGGGAAGGCAGAGCTTGTTTTTCCAGGCTCTCTCAATCATACAGCAGAGCTACTGAGCCAAACCTCTCTCCCTGGGGAAGGAAGGAAAGAGCCACAGCTTCCTTTACCCAGTTCCCTAGATCCCATGGGAGAAATACAAGGAAAGCACCTTTAAGACCAACAAGTACTAACATTTTAAGCATGTTTTAAGATGTGTGTGTGTGTGTATATATAATTGTGTTTGTGTTCTTTATAAAGTTTATATCTCTGCTACCTAATCTTAAATAAGGTACACACATGGCCTGGCCCAACATGGGCTGGCCAAACAAGGTCTCATTGATGTCAGATCCAGCCCTCATAACAAATGAGTTTGACACCCCTGTTATAGTGTGCTACCCTGCTACAGTGCTGCAGTTCTGGGTTGCAATGGAAGTGACTTCATTGTGCACCTTCGAAGATCACTTCTCTCCCACAGTAAGTACCTCCCACATCTCATCTGCTGCCAGTTGGCAGCCACAATGCTCTAGGGTTGCCCAGTCCAATTCAAGAAATATCTGGGGACTTTGGGGGTGGAGCCAAGAGACATTGGGGGTGGAGCCAGGAGACATTGGGGGTGGAGCCAGGAACAAGGATGTGACAAGCATAATTGAACTCCAAGGGAGTTCTGGCCATCACATTTAAAGGGACAGCACGCCTTTTAAAATGTCTTTCTTCCATAGGAAATAATTAAGGATAGGGGCCCATCTTTTGGGGCTCATAGAATTGGACCGTCTGGTCCAATATTTTTGAAACTTGGGGGGTATTTTGGGGAGAGGCACTAGCTGCTATACTAAAAATCTGGTGCCTCTACCTCAAAAAATAGCCCCCGTAGAGCCCCCAATACCCATGGATCAATTCCCTATTATTCTCTATGGGAATCGTTCTCCATAGGGAATAACAGAGTGCCTAGTAGACATTTCCCTCTCCCCCCAAGCTTTCTAAAGGGGGGGGGGCTCCATACCAGGGAATCCCCCCTCCCTGCCCCCTCCCTCTCTCTCACACACACACACACAAATACATACCGTACTTGGTCTTCTTCCAGCAGAATTTGCTTGCTGTGAAAACGAAAGCAAGCTGCACAGGAAAAGAAAGGGAGGGGCCGTTCCTGTTTCCTGTGCAGCCTTAAACGGACACATTTTAAAAACGGATCCCAAGCTGTAAAACAACATGATGCCAACAGATATGTTCTCTCTCCCCCCGCCCCCAGATTTTTTAAGAGCGGGGGAAGAGGCTGAAAATTCAGGAGTCCCCTGCCAGAGAGGGAGGGTTGGGAAGCCTATAATGCTCTCGTTGTTTGGGTTCTTTCCCGCTTTCTTGGTCTCACCTTCCACACTTTTAAACATCCCCGACCGTAGACTATCTGGCACCCTAGGCAAGGCTAATTTCTGGTGCCCCCCCCCATGCACCGATAACATCACCAAGTCACATGGAGGTGCCCAATTCGGCACCCCCAGAAGGCCGGTGCCCTAGGCAACCCCCTAGTTTGCCTAGTGGCAGGGCCAGCCCTGCTTTTAAATAAAATATTATCACAAATAACACCCTAAATTGCCAATGAATTATTACCCAATGCTAAACCTAGGGGGTTTTTTAAGCGGGAATGGACAGGAATGCAGTTCCGGCTGGCTTGGCACCAGGGGGTGTGGTGGGGCTGATGAATCCCTGCTTGCCCTTTTCTACACAAAAGCCCTGCACAAAACCATGGTGATGTTGGGGGGTGGCCTAATATGCAAATGAGTTCCTACTGGGCTTTTTCTACAAAAAAGAAAAAGCCCTGGCTAAACCAAACCCGGAACCCCTGCATCTGAAATTTCTCACCGCTCGGGGAAGTGAAGGGAGGCTACCGATACTGGATGGAAACAAAGATGGCGGCAGAGCTGATCTCCCAGGAAGGAGTATTGCACTATGCACAATTATTTCCGAAACTCACAATTATGTGCTACATGGGTGAGAGGCAGTATTGCCAATCCCCAGGTGGGAGCAGGAGATCCCCCAGTTTGGAGACCTTCCCCCAGTTTCAGGGTCATCAGAAAGTGGGGGAGGGGGAGAAGAGAGAAATGTCTACTGGGCACTCCATTATTCCCTATGGATAATGGAGATAATAGAGAATGGATCTGTGGGCATCTGGGGCTCTGGGGGGGCTCTTTTTTTGAGGTAGAGGCACCATATTTGCAACATATCATCCAACTCCTCTCCTCAAAACACCCTCCAAGTTTCAAAAGGGTTGCACCAGGGGGTTCAATTCTATGAGTCCCCTAAGAAGGTGCCCCTGTCGATTATTTTCAAAGGTGGGATGGCATTTAAAAGGTGTGCGGTCCCTTTAAATGATGGCCAGAACTCCCTATGGAATTCAATAATGTTTATCACACCCTTGCTACTGGTTCCACCCTCAACATCTCCTGGCTCCACCCCCAAAGTCCCCAGATATTTCTTGAATTGGACTTGGCAACCTTAGACAGAGGGGTCATGAACTTGCAAAAGTAAGGGGGAAGGAAACAACCAGATCCTTTCTGACTTCTAACGCTCCTGCACAGCTTTGTCAGAACCAGCCCTCATTGCTCCCGTTGGTGCGCCGTGCGGCAGACGCATCCAAAGTAACACGCTGGACTGAATAAAAGCTTTTCAAAATTATCTCTCCGAAAGCCCAAAAATATTGAAATAAATGCCGCACTGATTATGCGAGTGTCCCTGTGGGCAGATTTGCATATGAAAGAATCCCAGGGCACTAAAACAAAGGATTAGCGAACATGACAAGAGTGCCATTAGCATAGAGAACAGAGATTGTCCTACAGACCAACCTTTCAAACAATTGCATTGTATTTATCACTCCAAAAGTATATAAGGCCTCATTGAATTCCCAGCCATAGTAAAAATGGGAAAAGAGAGAGGCCTTATCAATGTTGTATAGGGTTGCCAAGTCCAATTTAAGAAATATCTGGGGACTTTGGGGGTGGAGCCAGGAGACTTTGGGGGTGGAGCCAGGAGACATTAGGGGTGGAGCCAAGATCAAGGCTGTGACAAGCATAATTGAATTCCAAAGGGAGTTCTGGCCATCACATTTAAAGGGACGGCACACTTTTTCAATTCTTTCCTTCCATAGGAAATAATGAAGGATAGGGGCACCTTCTTTTGGCTCATAGAATTGGACCCCCTGGGCCAATCTTTTTGAAACTTGGGGGGGTATTTTGAGGAGAGGCACTAGATGCTATACTGAAAATTTGGTGCCCCTACCCCAAAAAACAGCCCCCCCAGAGCCCCAGATACCCGCGGATCAATTCTCCATGATTTTCTATGGGAATAAATCTCCCTAGGGAATAATAGAGTTCCCAGCAGACATTTCCCTCCCCTCCCCCCGGTTTCCAACGACCCTGAAGCGGGGGGATGGCCTCCAAACCAGGGGATCCCCTGCCCCCACCTGGGGATTGGCAACCTTAATGTTGTAAGAGCCTTGCCGGATTAGACCAGTGGTCCCTCTAGTCCAGCATTCTGTCTCACACAATGGCAAACCAGTTACTCTGGACATCCAGCAACGTGACATACAGCAGGGACGTCAAATTCATTTGTTATGAGGGCCGGATCTGACGTAAAATGAGACCTTGTGGGCCAGGCCATATCAGGCGGGGCCACGTCGGACTGGGCCATGTGTGTACCTATTTAAGATTAGGTAGCAGAAATATAAACTTTATAAAAGACACAGACAAGCACAATTACAGATTTAAAAAAAAAAAAATCTTAAAACATGTTTAAAACATTGGCACTTGTTCTTTTTTTTTAATTTTAATTTTATATTTATTCCATACATAACAAACAATATAACTTCCTGCTAACAATCGATACATATCATCTCACACCCACACCAATCACCCATCCACCCATCCAATCAAGGAGCTTGTGGGACATTCCCATTATACAATTTCTATTTCCTCATAACAATTCCCATGCTTTTGGCCCAAACATATATTGGTTCCCACGCCTTCCTACATTCTTGCAAATTCCCGTCTCTTAACCTTGTAGTTTCTGCAGCTTCAAATGATTTTAATAAAACTTCTTCTCTGTCAGGTATTTTGGGGGCTTTCCAATACTTCGCGTACAGGATTCTAGCAACCGTAATTATGTGAAGTAATAATTTTTTCTCGGATTTGGGAATGCTTCCTTTGCACACACTCAGTAAATACAGTTCCGGTGAATGTTGAAACCTTCTTTTTAAGATTTTTTGGATCCAGATATTTATCTGGATCCAATATTTTTTGGCATGATCACGCTGTCACCATATATGATATAGCGTCCCCTTAGCTTTCCTACATTTCCAGCACTTGTTTTTAGTAACTTGGATATATTTTAGCCAATCTTTCTGGTGTAAGATACCAGCGGTACATCATTTTATATAAGTTCTCCTTAAAAACTGATGATTTTGTCAACTTCACATTTTGTTTCCAAATTTTTTCCCATTCCGCCAAATCAATCGTAAACCCAAAACCTTCTGACCATTTTATCCAACTTTCTTTCACAGTTCCATCTTGCATTTTGATCTGTAGTTGCCAATTATAAATTTTTGAAATCAGTTTCTGAGTATCTCGAATTATAGTATCAAATTCGTTTGGTTTTTTGGGAAAACCTACTTCTTTATCAGATTGATATCTTGACTTCACCTGACATCTAATCCACCAATCCAATTTTCCAGTATCATCTAACTTCAACTTATTCTCATTATCCAGTAACAAAATATAATTGTAATTAGTTTCCCAATCATATAGATTTGGATGCATGGAAGCCTCTACAGGAAATAACCAAAGTGGTGTATATATAAAACATATTTTTAACTTCCATCCACACTCTATATATTGCCTTCCTTATTTCATGTCTCAAAAAGACGTTATTTCTTGAGGGCTCCTGAGACCAAATATAGGCACTTGTTGTACTTAAAGGTGCATTCTTTGTATTTCTCCCATGGGATCCTGGGAAGTGGGCGAAGGAAACTCTAGCTCTTTCCTTCCTTCCTTTCCTTCCTATTAGCCACAGTGTGTGTGTGTGTGTATATATTGGCCACTGTGTGACACAGAGTGTTGGACTGGATGGGCCATTGGCCTGATCCAACATGGCTTCTCTTATGTTCCCCAGGGGACCAGAAGGGAGAGGAGCCTCAGCCAATAGAAGGAAGAGAGGCTAGCCTCAGTAGCTCTACTGAGCAATTGAGAGAGCCTGGCAAAGCAAGCTATCCCTCCCTCCCTTCTTCCCCAAGGGAAGAGCCTCAGCCAATAGAGAAAATAGAGGCTTTGCTCCTGTTCAGTTGAGCAAGCCTTGCAAAGCAAGCTGTGATGGAGAAGGAAGCAGCTGACAGCCAGTTGTTCAGGGGTCTGACGGGTTCCTCTGGGGGCCTGATTCAGTCCCCGGGCCGCATGTTTGACACCCCTGGCATAGAGGCTGAGGCTTTCCTCTGATGTTGCCTCCTGGCACCAGTATTCAGAGGTTTAGTGCTTCTGAACATGGAGGTTCTCTTCAGTCACCATTGCTTAGGGTTGCCAAGTCCAATTAAAGAAAAATCTGGGGCTTTGGGGGTGGAGCCAGGAGACTTTGGGGGTGGAGCCAGGAGACATCGGGGTGGAGCCAAGAGCAAGGGTGTGACAAGCATAATTGAACTCCAAGGGAGTTCTGGCCATCACATTTAAAGAGACAGCACACCTTTTAAAATGCCTTTCTTCCATAGGAAATAATTAAGGATAGGGGCACCATATTTTGGGGCTCATAGAATTGGACCCTCTGGTCCAATCGTTTTGAAACTTGGGAGGTATTTTTGGGAGAGGCACTAGATGCTATACAAAAAATTTGGTGCCTCTACCTCAAAAAATAGCCCCCCAGAGCCCCCAATACCCACGGATCAATTTCCTATTATTCCCTATGGGAATCGTTCTCCATAGGGAATAATAGAGTGCCTAGTAGACATTTCCCTCCCCCCCCCACGCTTTCTAAAGGGGGGGAGGGCCTCCAAACTAGGGAATCCCCTGCCCCCTCCCTCTCACACATACACACACTTACCAGATCTTTCTCCGGACAACTCTACTTCCTGTGAAAACGAAAGCAAAAGAAAGGGAGGGGCCGTTCTCAGAAGCCCTTTCTGCTTTCTGCTTCCTGCCCAGCCTTAAAGGGGCAGACATTTTGCAAACAGCTCAGGAGCTCTACAACATGAAGCCTAAAGGTATGTTCTCCCCCCCTCCATCCCCTACCCCCGCTTCCAGAGTTTTGAAGAGCGGGAGATGAGGTTGCGAACCCAGAAGTCTCCCGCCAGAGCGGGAGGTTTGGGAAGCCTACCATGGCTAGTAGCCGCTGACAGACCTACTCTTCTCTTTGTCTAGTCCCCTTTCAAAGCTGTCTAAGTCTGTGACCATCAGTACATTTTCTGGCAGTGAATTCCACATTTTATTCACTCATGTAAAGAAGTATTTCATCTTCAGAGAAGGTGATGACAGAAACATGACTTATTTGAACTTACTGAATCACCAGCTTGCTTTTCTTGACAGTAATGATACCTCTTCTTGGTTCCTGAAGAGGCAGTGAGGGCTTTCCTAACCTAGCTCAGGAATGCAAAGTAGTTCAAAGAGTCAATTCAGAGAGCCAGTTTGGTGTAGTGGTTAAGTGTGCGGATTCTTATCTGGGAGAACCAGGTTTTATTCCCCGCTCCTCCACTTGCACCTGCTGGAATGGCCTTGGGTTAGCCATAGCTCTGGCAGAGGTTGTCCTTGAAAGGGCAGCTGCTGTGAGAGTCTTCTCAGCCCCACCCACCTCACAGGGTGTCTGTGTCAAGCATGCGGTTTTCAATGACGAGTCAAGTTTGATACAAAACTACGTTTATTGATAGACCGATACTTTCTCTTGAAACAGGTTCTTGAGAGTGATGTTAAAGATACATTGATAAAATACTTTTAAGGCATACTTCAAAGGATTCCAAAAGGTGGGGGCGAGGGATGCACTCTAACACATAAACTATCATAAATGTCTACATTCTCATAGTGTTATCAGTACTCCGTCCTTGATTTCCCCAGATGTTCCACACTCCCCAACAGGAATGTATGGGAAGGTGCTGATTACTCTTTCTCAAGTTAGTTTCGTTTCTCTCTACTCTACTTCACAAGCAATAAAGCAAGAAGTAAGGGGGAGAATAACAGAGTTAATAGGCTTTGGTCCTCCAGGATACTTCACAGGCCAGCTTTATGGAGGACCCTAAAACAATTAATTACCAGTGGAATTCTACCATGCTTGACAGTCTGTTGTGGGGGGAAAAGATATAGAAGATTGTAAGCCTCTCTGAGTCTCTAATTCAGAGAGCAGGGTGTGGTATAAATCTGCAATTCTTATTCTTATTCTTCTTCACCACCTACCAGTCCATCCAGCTGACCTACCAGAGCTGATCCACTGGGATGAGAAATTTGTTCCTTATGTGGCACGACCTGCAGAAGTCAGTGCTCCATGATTATATAAACTTGGCGGGTCAGAAAATGCCACAAGCTAGGTAGAAGTGAAGAGAGGGGTGGAAGATGTGCCCTCTGAAGCTACGATGGGACCATCGTCTCACGGATAGGTTTTTGCTTATGCGGAACATCTGGGGAAAGGGCCACACTTTGCACGCAACAATTCCTACTGGGAATGCAGAAAACCATCTGAGATCTTTTTGACTGGATCTGGAAAGCAGACAGTAGAATTTTGCAAAGGGGCAAAGTGAATTTGGAGGATACTCCTCTTGGCTTCAACCCATATCCATGACCCTCTGTCAAGAATGCTTCTTGCCATGAGCATATCCATTTTGGAGTCCAGACAAATGCTATAGTGGGAACTGCTGTAGAGGGAAATTGCTATGTTTAACCTGCTAGGTACCTTATCAACTGCATTATGTTTGTAACATTATACAGTAACTTTCTCACCCTAAGTGCATGGTATGGCTTTGAGCTGAAGGCCATGGCTTGGAGACTTCCACTTTTGGAGCAACCTGCTTGAGCTGGACCTGGTAACAGTGAAGGAGGAGGAAGGGGGATGCTTCATTGGTAGAGAAAAAGGTGCCAAGTTCCTGGGGTGAGCGGGGGTTTCCCAGCCTGAAAGGTTCCCAACCCACCAACCCCCATTGGGCCGGTGTGGGGGATCCTCCAGTGACGTCATCACGCCAGCATCCTCCGGTGTGGGGGATCCTCGCAGTGACGTCATCACGCCAGCAACGTCGAGTGCCAGTCGCTCTAGGAGCTTCCAGGAAAACTCTATGGTTTTCCCAGACGCTCGAGCAATTTGGGAGGGAAAACTCTATGGCACCTGCTGATGACCTTGCGAGTGATGTCATCATGCCACATGTGCAAAAACTGTCCTCCGCTGGAGACTGTGAAGAACTTGGCAACCCTGTGCCTAGTGCTTCAAACATGTAACAGTCTGGACCCAAGGGTATAATTGTAATCCTTATGTCAAAAGGGTCTCTTGCCATGAGTTGTCTTGAGTTATGTGACTTCTGATAACTTTATGGGTCCTGCTTTGCTTCACTGCTGATCATTGTAAATATTGTTGTAAATATTGTAGAATACTATGAAAGACATCCAGAGAAGGAAGTTGCATTATTCTTTGCAGAGGCAGAGAAAGCTTTTGATAATTTGAATTGGAACATTATGTTTGCAGTAATGGAGAAAATAAAGTTGGGGGAAAACTTTATAAGAATGATAAAAGCAATTTATACTGAGCAACGTGCAAGGTTATGTATAAATGCAGATCTTACAGAAAAAATGATAATCAGCAAAGGTACAAGGCAAGGTTGTCCGCTTTCACCATTGTTGTTTACAATGACTCTTGAAATCTTATTGATGCGAATATAAGATGATGAAGAAATTGAAGGAACGAGAATTAAAGGATTTTCCTATAAATATAGAGCATTTGCAAATGATATAATGTTTATAAATGAAAATTCTATGCAAGTAACACCTTTGTTGTTAGCCAAAATACAAGATTTTGGAGAATTGGCTGGACTTTATGTTAATAAAGAAAAGTCAAAAAAAATGTGTAAAAATATGCAAGTAAGTAAACTAAATCATTCCCTTCTAATCCTTATTTTCATAAAATGTGTTATCTGTGATAGACCTCTGTATGCAATATGTTTTCTATCTTCGGATGACGGTAAGTTTTGAGAATGCAATTTTGGGCTGTATCAACAGAAGTATAGTGTCTAGATCACGTGATGTGATGGTATCGCTTTACTCTGCTCTAGTAAGACCTCACCTGGGGTCTTGTGCTTAGTTTTGGGCACCACATTTTAAGAAGGATAAAGACAAGCTGGAACGGGTCCAGAGGAAGGCAACGAAGATGGTGAGGGGTCTGGAGACCAAGTCCTATGAGGAAAGGTTGTTGGAGGTGGGGATGTTTAGCCTGGAGAGGAGGCGGCTGAGAGGTGATAGGATCACCATCTTCAAGTACTTGAAGGGATATAGAGGATGGGGTGGAATTGTCTTCTCTGGCCCCAGAAGGTAGGACCAGAGCCCATGGGTTGAAATTAAATCAAAAGAGTTTCCACCTCAACATTAGGAAGAACTTCCTGACCGTTACCATTGCCTGCCTCTGCTGTGTAGCCACCCTGGGACTTCCTTGGTGGTCTCCCATCCAAGGCCAACCCTGCTTAGCTTCCAAGCTCTGATTCCTCAGTGGAACAGGCTTCCTCGGGAGGTGGTGGACTCTCCTTCCTTGGAGATTTTTAAACAGAGGCTAGATGGCCATCTGACAGTGATGAAGATCCTGTGAATTTGGGGAAGGTGTTTCCTGCATTGTGCAGAGGGTTGGACTACATGACCCCGGAGGTCCCTTCCAACTCTATGATTCTATTCTATGTAGATAGTTTGTTATTTTTGAGTAATAAATTTTATTAAATGGTTTTTTCTTTTAAAAATGGTCACAGCAACCCAAGAGAAGCAGACAAAATTACATGGCAGAAATGGTACAGAAAGACCGGAGGTTGCCTTTATGAAAAAATGGTTACTTTTCAAAATCCCCATAAACACAAAACATAAACACAAAAACAAACATCATTAGACCTCCTTGGCAACACCAGTTGGCTGATGCACATTTTGGAAACCCTGAAGCTAAAACGGACTATCGCACTTCCAACACAAACAATCTAAAACCCAGATTATTCAGCTCAGCTCGGAGTTTAAGTTACCTTTCATGTGTGCATGCAGACACGGTGTTCTGGGGATTGTTCTACAATAGCTTTTCTCTGAATAGAAACAAAATGTTGTATAATTAGATTGTCTGAGCTCCTTTGGGCGAACCATCAGATGAAACCGCTTCAAAGGAGAAACAGGAAACCTCAGCCTACTATACAACAACACCATTAAGCCGCTACACTGTGCCAAGGTTTTATTTGGGAGTCTTTAGTTTTAATTTCTTGTAACACGTATGCTTTGTCATCGAATCATTTCTAGATTTGGGGCAGGGTTTTTTTGTAGCAGGAACTCCTTTGCATATTAGGCCACACACCCCTGATGTAGCCAATCCTCCAAGAGCTTACAGGGCTCTTAGTACAGGGTCTACTGTAAACTCAAGGAGGATTGGCTACATCAGGGGTGTGTGGCCTAATATGCAAAGGAATTCCTGATACAAAAAAAGAGCTGATTTTGTAGGGATGCCAAGCTCCCACGGGGGGCAGGGGATCCCCTGCCCATGAGGCCCCCAACCCACTGGCAGGGAGCAGGCCGCTGGGTGATCCCTGCCCCCGAAGAGCCCCATTGGCTCACACTGTTCCCGGCACGATTACATCACCCGGAAGTGATGTCATCGCCCCAGGGCTGTCACTCCAGAAACACTCTAGGACTCGCATTAAAAACTCTATGGTACCATAGCGTTTTATCGCAAGTCCTAGAGCATCCCTAGTGTGACATCCCTAGAGCAGCCCTAGTGCGACATCCCCGGTACGATGACATCAGTTAGTGCACGCGAGGAGCAAATCCCACAATGCAGCTGCATAGGGACTTGGCCACCCTATGATTTTGGGGGTGCATTTTCATATCTACAGACCTAAATCTTCCTCAGATCCTTTAAGGGGAGGCAACAAAACGAGTTATGGTTTCTAACAGTAGTCAAGATCTAGCCCTCTTGTGGAATCGGCCAGATTGTGAAAAGACTGCAGTGACATTCGACGACAAACCTCACATTTATACTGGAGTTTTGCAGATTTAAAGGGATTGCGGAAATGAGGGGTGATTCCTCTCGACGTACAGGCACAGAGTTCTCACTTCTGGGCAGTATCAAATAGGGTTGCCGTAGCCCTGCCGGGGGTGAGGAATCCCTGCCCCTGGGCCCCACCCCACACACTAAAATCGCAGCATTTTTGCTGGCAAAGCAGTGGCATCACTTCCAGTGCATACCGGACATGACATCATCACTTTACTGGTAATTTGGGGGCAAAAAACTAAACAGTAGAAGCAATTTCTACCTTAGAGGTTTTGCCCAAATACCAGAGTGTTCCTGCGCCACCAGAAGAAGACCACAGATTTATACCCCGCCCTTCTCTCTGGATCAGAGCACCTTACAATCGCCTATATCTTCTCCCCCCACAACAGACCCTGTGAGGTGAGTGGGGCTGAGAGGGCTCTCACAGCGGCTGCCCTTTCAAGGACAACTCCTGCAATAACTATGGCTAACCCAAGACCATTCCAGCAGCTACAAGTGGAGGAAGGGGGAAATCCAACCTGGTTCCTCCCAGATAAGAGTCCGTGCACTTAACCACTATGCCAAACTGGCTCTCCAGCTGGTGAAGGCCTTTTCTGCCGCTAGTAAGTTCCCACCATCACCACCATCACTGGTTGCCAGGGTTAAGTTTTTGGTGCTCTCCTCATTATGTGCCTTGGAGAGCCTTGCGCTTCACAGATCAACACACCTCCTGGTAATCCCCAGCCCAAGAGACATCCACAGCCTCAACCAGGGCAAGGCCTTTTCTGGGCCTGATCCCAGCCTAGTGGAACACACTCCCACCTGAGATCAGGGGCCTGAAGGACCTGTTACAGCTCTGCAGGGCCTGTAAGATGGAGCTGTTCCTCCAGGTCTTTATTTGTAGCAGGTAGGGTTGCCAAGTCCCTTGAAGCCTCCAGCGGGGGACTTCCTCCAGCACAATGACGTCACCCGGAAGTGAAGTCATCGCACCAGCAACATTGCCCGGTGGTACATTACCTATTGTACCATAGAGTTTTCCCTCCCAAATGGCTAGAGCGTCCAGAAAAACCATGGAGTTTTCCCAGAAACGCCTAGAGTGGCCGCCGCGCAACGTCGCCGGTGCAATGATGTCACTTCCGAGTGACATCATCATGCTGGTGATGTCGGGGGAGGTCCCCCCCTCAGTACTAATGTAGGCCAGTGGGTTGGAAACCTCCCGGACGGGGAAACGCCCGCCTGGACCAGAGGCTTATCAGGAACTCCTTTGTATATTAGGCCACACACCCTGATGTAACCAATCCTCCAAGAGCTTACAGTAGGCCCTGTTCTAAGAGCCGTGTAAGCTCTAGGAGGATTGGCTACCTCAGGGGTGTGTGGCCTTAGATGCAGATGAGTTCTGGTGGCAGGTGCTCCATCACCTCCGCCTCCCCTGCCCATAGTACCCATTCAGTGCCTCCCAACTATCTGCTTGTTACCTGCAGGACACCGTTACAAATTAAGGTACTTTATCATCATCCGTTTAACATGCTACAGGAGGCATTGGCATTCTGTTAGTGCCACCCTCTTTTGACAGTTCAATTGTTTTTATATTATTGGTTTTATTGCTACTTATGCATTGTGACTTATACCCTGTTATTTATATGTTGTGAGCCACCCCAGGTCCACTTGTGGGGTAGGCGGGATATAAGATTAATAAATAAAAAAAATCCTAGAATCAAGGCAGATCCTCCTGCTCTAACCAAGCTCCCCTGAAAACAACACTAGGACTTCGAGCTTGTTTTCCCTTGTAGTAACTCTCCTTGGGTATTTTACGGACCAGTTCTCCGATGTGAAGTGTGTGGTCCTAAATCATAAATTACGTTTAGATGGCATTTTTGATCCTTTGTGGATGTGTAGGCAATGCTCACTAGTTATTTGGGTTGCCATGGTGAGGACTGGCTTCGTTCAGAGGCCTCCTTTGGGGCACCAAGGGGCTACCGTCGAGGGATTCTTTAATTTTCGTGCGGCGAAGAAAAGTCATTTCATCGCCAAATCCTTTGCAAAATTTCTCCCCCTCCTCCATTTGTACCGCTCTCTTTATCATCTCTCTTCTTTTTTTCACTCTTCTGCGCTTTTTTTGTAGCTTATCCCACTCACTCCGCAGTACAGACTAAAACCACAGCAAGGGGTCAGCTGGTTTATTCATTACTATTCCGCATAATTGGTCAGGCATAGTCTCCCTGAAGAATGTTATGTGACAGCAGACCTAATAAAACAGTTGATCTGCACAACACAGAGAGAGCGAAAGGAGAGCTCAATAGTATTTCTCAATAAACTCCTCCTACAAGCTGCCTTTTCCTACTAGGCATCTCTAATTCTGATATTCAGAATTCGAAAACAAGCATATTCAACATAGATGAAGAAGGGCTGATTCCACACTAACCTTACTCCAGGCCAGGCTTCCTTTTCTATCCGGAGCAACCTAGCAATTTTGCACCAGTTGCTCCACGCCACCATTTTGCTTGGGGAAAACCCGTGATTTGCTGCACCGCAGTGTAAACCTGTTTTTTCAGGTTTACACTGCGGCGCAGCAAATCTCGGGTTTTCCCTGCACAAAATGGCGGTGCAGAGCAACTGCTGCGAAATCGCTAGCTTGCTCCAGAGAGAAACATAAGGTTGGCCCGGAGCTGGGGTTGCCAAGTCCAATTCAAGAAATATCTGGGGACTTTGGGGGTGGAGCCAGGAGACTTTGGGGGTGGAGCCAGAAGACATTGGGGTGGAGCCAGAAACAAGGGTGTGACAAGCATAATTGAACTCCAAGGGAGTTCTGGCCATCACATTTAAAGGAACAGCAAACCTTTTTAAATACCTTCCTTCCATAGGAAATAATGAAGGATAGGGGCACCTTCTTTTGGGGCTCATAGAATTGGACCCCCTGGTCCAATCGTTTAGAAACTTTGGGGGTACTTTGGGGAGAGGCACTAGATACAATACTGAAAATTTGGTGCCTCTACCTAAAAAAACAGCTCCCCCAGAGCCCTCGAAACCTCCAGATCGATTCCTCATTATACCCTATGAGAATCGATCTCCACATAGGGAATAATGAAGTGCTCAGCAGACGTTTCCACAGGAGTCCCCACTGTGGTTGAGAGCCAGTTTGGTATAGTGGTTAAGTGTGCGGACTCTTATCTGGGAGAACCAGGTTTGATTCCCCGCTCCTCCACTTGCACCTGCTGGAATGGCCTTGGGTCAGCCATAGCTATCACAGGAGTTGTCATTGAAAGGGCAGCTGCTGTGAGAGTCCTCTTACCCCACCCACCTCACAGGGTGTCTGTTGTGGGGGGAGAAGATATAGGAGATTGTAAGCCGCTCAGAGTCTCTGATTCAGAGAGAAGAGTGGGGTATAAATCTGCAGTCTTCTTCTTCTTCTTTCCATGGGTGCTATGGCACCCACCAACACTTTTTCTGGTGCCATCAAGTGATTTTAGAAAGAGGGCGGGGCCAGGTGAGGATACTGCCCATCAAGGCTTCTGATTGACTCCTGGAGATTGGCTATGCAGATTTGTTTAAATATTGATTTGGCAGCCTCTGTCACCTCAGCACAAGAATCGACCCTTTGTTACAAGATGTAGCAGCTATTTTGTGGCGGGCTCCATCTCCTGAGGCAGCCATTTTGTGACGGCCATTTTGGTGCTGTAGCTAGCATGTCATGTCAGAATTCCAAATGTGCCCGCAGTCTCACAAAGGTTGGGGACTCCAGCCACAAAGCATCAGAGACATCATAACGTCACTTCATTTGTACCATAATTCCCCTCCCCTTTTCCCCCTCCTGCTGGTCCATCAATCCACATGGGTGATGGAGCATGGGAGAGGGTGGTTGCTGGTAACTAGGGTTGCCAAGTCCGATTCAAGAAATATCTGGGGACTTTGGGGGTGGAGCCAGGAGACATTGGGGTAGAGCCAAGATCAAGGCTGTGACAAGCATAATTGAACTCCAAAGGGAGTTCTGGCCCTCACATTTAAAGGGACAGCACACCTTTTCAATGCCTTCCTTCCATAGGAAATAATGAACAATAGGGGCACCTTCTTTTGGGGCTCATAGAATTGGACCCCCTGGTCCAATTGTTTTGAAACTTGGGGGGTATTTTGGGGAGTGGCACTAGATGCTATACTGAAAATTTGGTGCCTCTACCCCATAACACGCCCCCCCCAGAGCCCCAGAATCCTGTGGATCAATTCTCCATGATTTTCTATGGGAATAAATCCCCATAGGGAATAATAGAGTTCCCAGCAGACATTTCCCTCCCCTCCCCCCACTTTCTGATGACCCTGAAGTGGGGGGAGGGCCTCCAAACCGGGGGATCCCCTGCCCCCACCTGGGGATTGGCAACCCTACCGGTAACCCTCCATGCCTGGTTCCAGTACTATATAAAGCAGGGGTGTCAAACTCATTTGTTATGAGAGCCGTATCTGAACATATATGAGACCTTGTTGGGCCAGGCCATGTGCCTACCTATTTAAGATTAGGTAGCAGAGATATAAACTTTTTAAAGTCACAGACAAACATGATTAAAGATTTACTTTAAAAAAAAAAACTTAAAACATGCTTAAAACATTAGCACTCATTGGTCTTAAAGCTGCTTTCTTTGTATTTCTCCCATGGGATCCAGGAAATTGGGCGAAGGAAGCTCTGGCTCTTTCCCTCCCTCCCCAGGGGACCAGAGGGCAGAGGAGCCTCAGCCAATGGAAAAAATAGAGGTTTTGCTCTGTAGTGCTCTGTGTGAAGCAAGCCTTGCAAAGCAAGCTGAGATGCAGAAGGAAGCAAGAGAGAGGAAGAAAAAAGCGGAGAAAAGCCAGTTGTTCAGGGGTCTGATGGGAGCCCTCCGGGGGCCTGATTTGGCCCCCAGGCTGCATGTTTGACACCCCTGATATAAAGAGTATGACAATTCGGTTAAAAACTGGAGTTTCACCCACTTCCCAAAAGTTACTGAAGGACGGGGTGGCTCTGACAAAGGCCACAGCTATGAATGAGGCTCAGGGTTCTGCTGCACAGACTCAAGACACCATTCAGGGATGTTAAGAACCTTACGCAAGGAAGTTCCACCATCTAACAAGCCTCTCTATGGCCATTTCAGCGGGGTCTAGGAGAGGAGAGGGCATCTACAGAAAGAATGATAGGAGGGCCACAGCCGATTAAGTGCAACCGTACAGCACCCGTCCTAGACTGGCCGGCACAGCAGGGAAGGCTAACTTCTGGCACCCCTCCTACACTGCTAATGACATCGAGCCACAAGGGGGGACCCAATTTGGGGCCCCCAGAAGTCTGGCACCCGAGGCAATCACTTCATTTGCCTAGTGGCAGGGCCAGCTCCGCAACACAAATGTACATTGTTTCAGGTTCCCTGTATAGGTTGTAGGGTTGCCAAGTCCAATTCGAGAAATATCTGGGGACTTTGGGGGTGGAGCCAGGAGACTTTGGGGGTGGAGCCAGGAGACATTGGGGTGGAGCCAAGATCAAGGCTGTGACAAGCATAATTGAACTCCAAAGGGAGTTCTGGCCATCACATTTAAAGGGACGGCACACCTTTTCAATTCCTTCCTTCCTTCCATAAGAAACAATGAAGGATAGGGGCACCTTCTTTTGGGGCTCATGGAATTGGACCCCCTGGTCCAATCTTTTTGAAACTTGGGGGGTATTTTGGGGAGTGGCACTAGATGCTATACTGAAAATTTGGTGCCTCTACCCCAAAACACGCCCCCCCCCCAGAGCCCCAGAATCCTGTGGATCAATTCTCCATGATTTTCTATGGGAATAAATCTCCACAGGGAATAACAGAGTTCCCAGCAGACATTTCCCTCCCCTCCCCCCGCTTTCTGACGACCCTGAAGCGGGGGGAGGGCCTCTAAACCGGGGGATCGCCTGCCCCCACCTGGGGATTGGCAACCCTAATAGGTTGCCTTGTGCTTTACTTCTGGATTGATCTCTCACTTCTTCTTGCGCATGCACCTCATTTCAGAGCGTCAGCTGAAAGACGCCCGATTTGTCAGGAAAAAGAAAGCCCTTGTGCCCACACCCTTGCTGCCTTTCTGAGCAAGATAAAAGCCATATAAAAGATATCCCTTTAATGAGCAGTACCAGCTGCCCTTGGAAGTACTTGTTACAATGCTAATTCCCCCCCCCCCGAATTGGGTGCTGCTATCCATCACAAGAGCCCTTAGAGGTACGCTCCATCCTTTTCTTGAGATCAGCTCTTTTCAACACACTCCAAAGGGGAAAAGAGAGAGAGAGAGAGAAGGAAGAGACACAAGCTCGCCTACATCAAGAGGGGCTACGACGCCTCCAAAGCAGCTTGCAGGCCCTAGCACCCAGGGACCAGTGACAGAAGTCGCGTTTTATTTTAACCAACACTGCGAACAGAAGGTTTTCCAACAGAGACAAGGAAAACATCGCATTCTCTCCAGTAAAGGGATGTATTGAAAAGCACAACCGAGCCCCTCTTGGGCAAAATTTGTGTAGAAAATCCAGATATCGCAAAGATTCTGTTCTGCTTTCAAGTATGACAGCTGCTAGAAATGTGAACACTCAGTTCCATGTTTATAGAACGTCTGTATCAGGCGCATCAGTGCCGCCACCCACCTCCACCCCCCGAAATTTCAGGGGGTTGTCTCGTACACTAGAGCCCATGGCTTGTAACGGAAGCAACCCGCTAGAATTAAACGGGGTAACGTTTTCTTGCTGCGGATGGATAGTGACAGAGGGCCCTGAAGGAATGATGAGGAGTCCATTTTGCCTGACAGAATTTTTTGTCATTTGTTTCTTAAACGACAGGCCCTTCTCAGCACGGGGAAGATGAAGGGAAAAAAATAATAAAAAAAAATCAATAGTACAAATGGAAATCTTTAAGAGCAAGTCATAGTGAGTCAAAACCTCTAAAAATCTCCCTCAGTTCTTTTTAGTGTGCTACACAAAATCAATCCACGGTGACCCCAGGAATAAGCCGCTCTCACCCCTCTGACAGCCAAAGGGAAAAGAAGAAGAGAAGAAAATTTTAAGACTATTTTTCCCCTCCTTTCCCAAGGCTTTTGTGTGCTTCTGAACGAGGAGGGCACTTGAAAGATACTTGAATCTTCCTCAGCGCAATCCTTTCCCTGGATGAGAATTGATATCGCTTCCCTCCTCAGATGATTGAATGTCGTTCTACTGATGTCCTCATTTGCAAATACAGTTTTGCTATGCATGAGATGCATAATCCATGAATGCGACACTTTCTTACAACGGACAGATGTCTACCAGAAGTTTTAATTATCAGCACCTGTTCTTGAGCCAAGGAGGAGTTTGGGGACCTTTCCTTGGCAGGTGAAATTTGCTCCCAGAAATCAGGAGTCCCCAATGGAACCATGGTACCCACAGACACTATTTACGGCACTCGTGAAGTGTTTCTAGAAAGTGGGTAGGGCCAGATGGGCTCCCCCCCCCCCCAGCAAGCTTCCGATGGCTGTGCAGAGTTTTAAAAATGTTGCTTTCTCTGTGTGACTGAAGGTAAGCTATGGGAACCATTTTGAGTCTGGCTCCACCTCCTGAGGCAGCCATTTTGTGGCTATGTCTCCCATGCTGGGTCAGAATTCCAAAGCCTGAAAAGATGTGGGGACCCGGACGTAGATCCAGATTGTCAAACATGAGCGTGAGTCACGTTTGTGTTTTGAATATCTCCACTGGCCTCATTCTATAACAGCTAGCATAGTGTAGTGAGTAATAGTGCTGGTCTAGGATCTGGATCCCTACTCTGCCATGAATGTTTGGGCCAGTCACTCTGTCAAGCATGCATATTTCTAAGTGCCATGATGGTTTCTTAGACAGAGAACAGGCCACTAGTATCCACCGTCCCCCTCCTCTTCACAACGGTTGGGCAAGCAGTAAATCTATCTAGACCAAGGATGTTTACGCTGCAGCCTGGCTGGTAAAGCTGTGAGGTGCCTCTCCTCCAGATTCACACAGACAGTTCTTATCAGGTCTCAGAGAAGTGTGAGAAAGGGAGATGTTTTAAATAGCCTAAATTCCTTAGTAATAAAAGAGATACTATGTAGTAACCTTTGAACCCATGACTCAAATTGCATCTGTATACTATCCTTTGAAGTAATCCTATATAGTAACTATTTAACCTTGTATACATCATTACTTCCAAGGATTCTGTCCTTGGTAAAGCTTCTGAGTTTCTACAATAAAGCAACTTTTGATTTAACAACAAAAGACTGGTTATTGAGAAATATCGCTGCTTGACACACACATAGATGGCAACTGACAGCAGTACTGATTCTACGAATTAGGCAGATCATGAGGCGGTCAGAAGGGGGTGTGGGTGGGAGCAATGTTCCCTCTAAGCTGCAGAGGCTTGTGAGCAAAATCGTGAGATAAAATTTCTGAGGTAAATCAATATAGGCACAGACGACAATTAATATATTTCAAGCAACTGAGAGTTTCTTAAGCTTTTCACTGTGATTTAAAATCTTCAATATGAGAAGCATCCCCCCACTCCCACTCTTCCTAAACATTCCAGTATATTTCCTTGAGTGAATTTGGCTCTTTCGATTTCCAGAAGACAGGGATACTCTGACCAGTACCCAAACTTCTTCTTTAAACATACCAATACACCTCTTGAGTTTTAATTGACTCCTCGGGATTTAAAAAGCACTTTCTACATGCACCAAACCAGGGATCTCTCCACTCTTCAGAACTATCTCCTTTTGGGTAGGGAATTTCTTCTCTCGGTAGAAGATCTATTCCTTTTCTGGCCTAAATGGGAGTCTTCTCTGATCTACCCACACTCCCTTGCCAACCTCTCCAATACTCTGCCTATATTAAAATGTTTTCAGTCAGGGCTAAACAAAAACCCTGTCAGTACAAAACCCTTCTGTCAGGGCTAGACTCAGGGTGGGATTATATGAGAGATTTGGAGCAGCTGTATCCCAGATCTGAAAAAGCCGGTTCTCTTTGATCCATGTCACGGCATTCACACAGCCCCTGCTCTTCTGCAAGGAGAGGCACAGGCGACATACATGCAGGAGGAACATTCAGACTGCTCATGAGGCAAGTGCAGCAAACACCCGGCCATTCAGACAGTCAGGAAATACACCCTACATATGTTTTAGGGCTATTTAATCCAGTCCTAGCCCATCCTTAAGATGAGGTAGGTACAGGCGGGAGTCAGGGGCAGATGTGTGTATGTGTGATTGTGCACATTAAATCTGGAGGGGAGGCCTGGCCAGGTCAGGCCAAATCTCTTGTGTGATCCCACTCCCAGACTCTTCAGTACAAGAATATTTTCAGTCGAGGCTGAATTCAGGCTGAATTTCTCCTCAGCGTCCAGCTCTCGAGACTTTCTCTGCTCAACTCGTGCTAGCCAATCAGATCTCTTGAAGCAGCCTGTCATTCAAGGCTCTCTGGATATAAACCCTCCACAGTCTAATACCTGTTTACACAGCACTTGAAAGATTTTCAAGTGCCGTCCACCACAGTAGGCTTAGATAAGGCCTAACCACTACAGAAACAAAGAGGTTTACCATATTGATGAGGATCGGATTTTGGACTCAGGCTGATGGTATGGTAAGCAGACTGATGGTATGGTCCCTTTCTCTTTCCATACCGAGCAAGGAAATGGATTCAAAATTAATTGCATTGTAGAGGGGAAACATACTTTGTGATCATGAAGATGGGATCTGGAAAGATGGTTTCCTTGATTGCATTCAATGCCTTGCCTTTATCTGGCGCACCAAACACAGAGTAGTCTGCAAGATTGTTGAGAATGGAATTAAAATACTGCAAATACTTAGATACTATTAGGTTTAATGTAGAAAAAAATATCAATTCGCCATAGTAGCCCAGTATCTGTGATTCTCTGTGTTTCTTAGTTAAGAGGAAAATGTTGTTCAAAACCAATTAGACTTAGACTAAGCAACGTGGCTTAGACTGAGTGGGCTGAAGTTAAATCCAGCGAAGACAGAGGTTCTCCATGTGGGTCGTGGCACTCTGGGGAAGGAAATATCTCTCCCAGCCTTTGACGAGGCGCCGTTGAAGACGGCGCAGCGGGTAAAGAGCCTGGGCGTCTTACTGGAGCCTTCATTATCAATGGAGGCCCAGATAATAGCCACTGCCAAATCAGCATTCTTCCACCTGAGGCGGGCGAGGCAGCTGGCCCCTTTCCTAGAGCGTCAGGACCTAGCAATGGTGATCCACGCGACGGTCACCTCAAGACTGGACTACTGTAACGCTCTCTACATGGGGCTGCCTCTGTACCGGACCCGGGAGCTGCAGCTAGTGCAGAACGCGGTGGCCAGGCTGTTACTTGGTCTCCCAAGATGGGAGCATATACGGCCGGGGCTGCGCGGACTGCACTGGCTGCCAATCGTATACCGGATCCAGTACAAAGTGCTGGTCATAACCTTTAAAGCCCTATATGGCCAAGGACCGACCTACCTGAGGGACCGTCTCTCCCCATATGAGCCCCACAGAGCACTGAGGTCAGTGGGGAAAAGCAGACTGAATATCCCTAGGCCAAAAGAAGTTAAACTTCAAAGCACCCGCACTCAGGCCTTTTCCGTTGCGGCCCCACAACTCTGGAACCAACTCCCAGAGGAGGTGCGGGCCCTGCGGAACCAGTTCCGCAGGGCCTGCAAGACCGCCCTCTTCAAACAGGTGTTCACCAATAACTGAATTAATGTTTACCGCCAGATTAATAACGTTTACCGCCAGTGTTGATTTAGGAATGTTTTAATTAATTATTGATTATTGACTGATTTTAATGTGAATTTTAATGTGAATTTAATGTTTTTATTACTGTATTGTTTACTTGAAATGCTGTTAGCCGCCCTGAGCCTGCTTCGGCGGGGGAGGGCGGGATATAAATAAAATTTTACATTACATTACATTACAATTACAAAGACGACCTGACTCCAAGGGTAACAGAGAAAGAAATTTTACTTTCAAAAACAGAACCACATCCTACGTGACACATTCATGTAGGTACATTTAACTTATTGTGAACAGGTTAGCTTAAAAAAGGTTAACTTGTGACAGCTCCAAGCCCAGGTAAGAGAGAGAAGAGAGGATTCATATAAAATGAAAACAGAAGGCAAAAGCAACAGCCAAAGGCTGTGGTCACACGTGCTAATTAATGCAGTTTCCATCCAGTTTCAATGCACTTTCAAACTGGATTTTGCCAATTCACACAGTAAAATCCGATTGGAAAGTGGATTGAAACTGCATTACTTAGCGTGTGTGATCACAGAGGCTCAGCATCTAACAGATGAGAGGATGGGGCCAACCGCCAAGTGTACCTGAATGAGAGAATTCTCTTAACTCTTTCCCTCCCGGATCCTCTTGCATGCAGTCACAATACCCAAGATACTTCCCCACCTCTGAATCTGGAAGGGTTGTCACAGCAACAGAATACCCAACTCTGTTAAGTCCTGCCCGCCCTAGGCTCCTGGAGGTGGCCAGCCCCTGGCAACCCTACCAGGCACACAACCATAGTAATGTCTATTCGTGGAGCTGAAGATGTCAGGGGCAAGGGAACTCCTTCAGAATACTGTGGAGCAGTGTCGTGTAGGAGTTACGGTGCTGCACTCAGACTAGAGAAACCTCAGTTCAATCACCAATCACCCCCAAGCATGTGTATCTTATAGTATAGTATGTGTACTATACTAAAGAGAGCCAGTTTGGTGTACTGGTGAAGTGCGTGGACTCTTCTCTGGGAGAACCGGGTTTGATTCCCCATTCCCTCCACATGCAGCTGCTGGAATGGCCTTGGGTCTATCACAAGTCCTCTCAGAGATGTTCTCAAAAGAGTCCTCTCAGCCCCACCTACCTCACAGGGTGTCTGTTGTGGGGAGGGGAAGGGAAAGGAGATTGTAAGCCGCTCTGGGACTCCTTTGGGTAGTGAAGGGTGGGGTATAGATCCAATCTCTTATTATTATTATTTTAATTTGGTATTTTTTTTTTTGGATGGTTTTTAAGACGTGTTTTTATTATGTACTTTTAAAATCTGTTAGCCAGCTGAGTGCTTCTCCTCCTACACAAGAGCAGAAAGACCTGATAAAATTCTATAAATAAATAAATGTACATAAGTAATTCACTCCTGAAAGATCTTGGTCCACACATTTTTTTTTTTTTTTGCTTAAAAAAAACATGGCTTTTTGCTGCTCTTTATGTTTTCTGTAAACATGTTTATCTGCTTTATTTTTAATGTCAGGCAAACAGTGTTTGCTTTAAACTCAATTCAGTTTTACTTCGTTAATTAGAAATATGTGCCTTGGGTGTCAAGAAAGTGTTACTTGGCAAGGATTTTATGCTATTTGGTGGCAGTGAGGGGGGTGCCTCACACTCTGTCTCTGTGCTGATGTTGCAGCCAACTGTAGGGTTTTCGAGGCAAGAGACCTTCTGAGGTGGCTTGTCTTTGCCTGCCTCCACACAGCAACCCTGAACTACCTTGGTGGGCTCCGATTCGAGTACTAACCAGGGCCAGCCAAGCTGGGACATTTTTTGGTACCATCACAAGTTTGGTGCTGAGGTAATGTTGAAGACCTTTTCGTGAGGGAACTTCAGAAGGGAGTATCCATAAGCTCTGTCATGAACATCTGGGGTGAGGATCATCTAGGGAAGGCTTTTGTATGTTTGGGCTTGGTTTGTGACTACTTTGCCCAACGCCATTGGTCATATTTGGCTCAATAACATTCATCCCTTACTTTCAGTCATCTCCAAGCAATGATAAAATATCGACACTGTGTGAAACTTACCTTGTCAAACTTGCTAATTCTCCTGTCAGAAAAGCTTTTATTTTTACTCCATTGAAGGCTCAGCAAATATCAGTCATTCGAGGGTCACTACAATAATCTGCCTCCCCTTGGGCTTTACCGTGCTGCGTTCCATTTCTGTCAGTATTTTTCTCTTAGCATGTCTGACTTCCCATATTGGCTCAGAAGAGGGAAAGGGATAATAGTAATCGATTAGGAGAAGTCATTCTTCTGTGTGGAAGAAGAATATCTCATAAATGATTGTTCTTCCCTCTCTTTGACGGTACAGGGAGCAAAGACGGGGGAGCATCTTCCAAGCTTGAGGCCTGAGAGTCAGTGTTAAAATGTGGGGCTAGATCTGCAGAGAACTGGTTACAGATTCCCCACTCAGCCACGGAAGCTCACCAGGTGGCCTTGAGCCAATCACCCATTCTCAGACTTTTCTACCTCACTGGGTTGTTGTGAGGATAAAGTTCCTTCCTGTCCCAGAAAGCAATGAGTTAAGTAAGTAAGGCCCTACAAACTGGATGAGATCCTGCTGAAATGGAACATAAAGAACCTCCTAAAGGATTTTCTGTAGAGTTCCTCTCCCCAAAGCCAAATTTCTTCTAGGGGGGCATAAATGCAGTGTGTTACAGCAGCATTAGTCCTACCTAGCTGATTAGTTCCAGAATATGTTACCAAGAGAGAACTGCTTGAGCAACGCCATGTAGTGTGCACCAGAGATGAGGTCTTTTTAGTAGTAGTGTCATTACTTTGGAATTCACTCCCCACAAGAGATCACCTGGTGCCAGGCTTACATATCATCAAGCACCAGGTGCCTTTGTGTAATCTCCCAAGTTTTTTAGATACCCTCAGCAGCAGCAGTGAGATACAGATATTCAATGGATATAAAAGGCAAGACGTCATGGCAACAACTCATCTGCCCACCAATTGGCTGAGCTGTTTGTTGCTCGGTCTCCATGGAGAACAACCCAACCCTTCAGCTCCAGGACAGATGAGGGTTGGGCCTCTGGGAAGCTGCCTTTGCATCCTATTGGCCCATCCCACCAGGTTCTCCATTTTCCCTCAGTGGATGTTGCTAGACAATGACAGGTACAATGACATAGACTCCACCCACCAAACCAACCATTTCTTCCTGAGGCACTATTGTTGCTAATCTCCAGGTGAGGGGCTAGGGGTCACTCAGAATCACAGCTGCTTTCCGGATAGCAGAGATCACTCCCCCTGGAAAAAATGGCTGCTTTGCAAGGTGTACTCTGTGTCATTATACCCTGCTGAGGTAGTTTCCTTCCTGATTTGGTCCACATTGTGGAGAATGACTATCCTTTTCCTAAGTAGAGGCTGCAGAGAGGGGGAGGAGATGGAAAACTGAAGTCAGATTAATTCCCATACAGAAAATAGCTGCCTTGAGGTGAATACTCTATGGTATACCATAACACAAGAAAGAAAGAAAGAAAGAAAGAAAGAAAGAAAGAAAGAAAGAAAGAAAGAAAGAAAGAAAGAAAGAAAGAAAGAAAGAAAGAAAGAAAGAAAGAAAGAAAGAAAGAAAGAAAGAAAGAAAGAAAGAAAGAAAGAAAGAAAGAAAGAAAGAAAGAAAGAAAGAAAGAAAGAAAGAAAGAACATACCACAAGCATATGTTGATGATAAATCCTGGAAGGCTGGATACAACAGGAAAAGGTGGCAACAATGCACTGCAGATGAAAAGAATGCTGTGCTTCAGCATCTGCATGATTGTCATTGTGTTATGATGCCCCAGCAAACTGACCTTGAGTGCCCAAGGCCGGGGCACTCGCCCAGACCCTCTTTCTAGACCCTGTTGTATTTAGTCTCAAAATGGACCTTATTCCTAGTTTTAAATAAACCAATAAATAGCCCATCTATATTTTTCAAGATACAAGGCAGCACGGAAATTTGAGTTGCCAATGATGGATTGGAAGAAGTGGTATTTATTTATCGTATGCAAGAAGTGGTGATACATACACACTTATATAATAGGATCTGTGAATATAAATTCCATAAATTAATCAAAAGGAGCCCAAGTGCAAATACATTTACAGGAAATGGTCTGGAATGCTCCTGACATATGTGCCATGTCCCATCCCATTTTGACTGCATTATAAAATTCGGAATGGAATGATCTGATTTTCATATTATAAAGGTCAAATCCCATCAAGTCCTTTCCAGGAAAGAAGACTCGCAGCATCTTACTAGAATGTTAATATATCTAAAACCTCCGAGACCTGATTTTGTGGTTTTTCACAATGATTTACAGTAGACGGAACTGACGTGGAGTCCCAGTTGCTCTTTGATATGTGGAATTTCTCTAAGTAGCAAGAAGAAAGGTTCGAGGCTAACATAACCACAGGCACAAATGTAATCAAACACCTCGAGTCAGGGACTGTGTGTTCAAACCGATCAGTCAGAGCACGCATGCATAGAAAGAAAGATCACTCAATAGGTAAGAGCGTCAGAACAGCCCTGCTGGGTCAGGCAGACCAGGGGGTCACCTAGTCCAACATACTGTTTCACGCAGCAGCCAACCAGTTACTCTGGAGGGCCAAACAAACAGGGTAAGTAGACCAAGAATTCCACCTGTTCTTGCCTCCTAGTACCGGTATTCAGAGGTTTTGTTGCCTTTGCACACAGAAGCTCCCTTCAATCACTGCGGCTAGTAGCCATTGATGGCCTTCTCCTTCATGAAATAGTGCTGCCCAGGGGTCATCTCATAGAAAAAGAGGTGCCAGTGCTCATTAGCACAACTCATTTGCATAACTCGTTTGCCTATGCCACACACCCCTGACATCACCGGGGTGATTTTTTTTAGAGTTCTTTAAGATTATGGCCTGGTATAGCTCCTCCCATTGAAGGTAAGCATAATCATTCTTTTTGCTTATAATAACCTGGGACAGCTGATTCTTAAGATCAAAGTACTCTGATGGTAAAGACAAAGCCCCAGAGTCGCGGTAACATTTGTAGGTGTTCCGCAACAGAGTTTTAACGGCTCTACATTCTTCATCAAACCAGGGCAGCAGAGATTTTAATGGAAAAGAAGAAAAACATTCTAACTGTAAAATTCAGCTTTAATCAATTATAAGGATTGTATATTCTAATAAAATACTGGTAATAGTCTCAACCGGGGTGATGTCATCACTAAATTATATGCACTCAGCATCTACCTTAAAATGCTTCTTGAATTAGAATTGTCATAATAAAACGTGACTCCCATCATACTTTTTAGATTACTTTCTCCTACGTAGCCACAGTAACACGATGAAGATTTCCATCTGCCTGTTTTCTACGTTTTGGTTATCTTCCCATTTTTTTGTGGGGGGGAAATATTAGAAAGTTTGCCAAATCTTAGCGTTCAAAGCAAAACCACTGCGCAAACACAAAACGAATCAACGATGATAGAACCAAGTGTCCAAATAATTTATAAAGCTACCCCAAATACACAGGAAGTATATTTCGTGAGGGGATGGATTCCACAATAATTTTCAAGAATGCAAAAGGTCCATTCAAAAGGCTTCCCCTGGAAATTCAATCACAGTCAATTTTACAAGATGTCGCTGAGCCAGTCTCCCAAAATAAAGGCTCCAAAGGTACAAAGTTCCTTCCTTTAGGTGTTTGTCAACTTGATATACCACGTTTCGCAAACAAGCTTCATCCAAGAGCCATCCTGTAAACTCACAACGATGGCGTCCAACGAAGACATATCCAGTTTCCAAAAGGCACAAGCTCATGTTTCCTGTCCTCCTGGGTTTGTGGCAAATCTTAGAGTTCAGCAAAATTCTCACAGGGGGTTGGAACAATGGAGCCCAGAAGGAAATATTTGGGGAGGGGGATAAGAAAGAAAGGGCACAATGAAATTTAGAGGTTCTGGAGCTCTGCTCCTGCCCAGTATGAGGCCTGGTGTTGCCAGCCTCCAGCTGCTGCTTATATAACTGTACTTTTATAATAATGAAATCGTGTTTTGAAAAGCAGTATGTGTGGCAGTCTTTAATTTTCGCGAAGTCTACAATGAGCAATAGTAACTGGTTCAAAGAGCCAAATAATGTGAAAATCATAAAGAATTGACCACAATATCATCAGCTTGATCACTGGAAAACAGGTGACCGGTGTCCTTCCTGTTTCAATACAAATCTACTTCTGCTCTCAAAACAAGTCGCTGTATTGTCAGGGCCCGTGCCATCCAAGACTGCAGCTAGCCACAACACTTAGAGAAATACATACAGAAATTTTCAAGGTCAATAGATCCAAATTTCAGAAAGGAGAATTACCACTCTACAGTATAACAGAGGAACAAAGCCTCGTTGTTCAGTCGCACTGTCGAATCTGACTCTTTGCGACCCCACGGACAAAGTCACGCCAGGCCCTCCTGTCTTCCACCATCCTCTGAAGTCCACCCAAATTCATGTTAGTTACATCAGTAATGCTGTCCAGCCATCTCATCTTTTGCCGTCCCCTTCTTCTTATGCCTTCTGTCTTTCCCAGCATCAGGGTCTTCTCCAGGGAGTGCTCCCTTCTCATTTGGTGGCCAAAGGATTTGAGCTTCTGCTTCAGCATCTGACCTTCCAGGGAACAGTCTGGGTTGATTTCCCTTATGACTGACTGATTGGATCTTCTTGCAGTCCAAGGGACTCTCAAGAGTCTTCTCCAGCACCACAGCTCAAAAACATCTATTCTTCTGCGCTCGTCCTTCCTTATAGTCCAACTCTCACAGCCATACATTACTACTGAGAATACCATCGCTTGGACTATATGGACTTTTGTTGGCAGGGTGATGTCTCTACTTTTTATTATACTTCCCAGGTTTGCCATAGCTGTCCTCCCAAGGAGCAAACGTCTTTTAATTTCATGACTGCGCAGTGATCTTGGATCCAGGAATGTGAAGTCTATCACTTCTTGCATGTCTTCTCCTTCTATTTGCCAAGGAGTGAGGGGCTGGATGCCATGATCTTAGTTTTTTTGATGTTGAGTTTCAAGCCTTACATAGTTGTGAAAGATTGCTGGTCTGTTCAGAGCAGGGCACATATCCACTACTACAATTAAATCTCTTCTTTTGTAACAGGGAAATATACATGGACGAGTTCTTAAGCTAGTGTGGCAAGAGCACCAGAATAAATGGAGCATTTAGCTGTAGAACAGCTTGAGAATTACATGATACATTTGGCAAAGAACTGAGCCATCAACCGTGAAGACCTTGATCATCCTGAGATCCTGGGGCAGAGGGGTAATAATCGCCAACGGTAAATGCAGGACATTGCAAGAAAGCAACTTGCAAAAACAGATGAGAAAGAATCCGCTGCAGCTGTTAACAGCAGCCTTTCAGATATATCTCTTGGCTTTCATATCTCTGAACCTTTTCAAGAGATGCCACTCTGGAAGAAATAGTTGGATCTTGTAACTCTGCATTCAAGAGAATCTCAGAGGGGAAGGCTTAAGAAGATAATTCTCTCACTTCGGTACACTAGGCAGCTGGCTCCACCCTCTCAGAGGTAGATGTTGAGCCTCTTTGGCCATTGCTTTTACCTTCTGTTTTTCTTCTTAGATATCAGGGGTGGCCAAACTGTGGCTTGGGAGCTGCATGGCTCTTTCGCACATATTGTGTGGCTCTCAAAGCCCCCACCATCCTGTCAGCTGGCTTGGAGAAGGCCTTTGTCTCTTTAAATCACTTCTCCAAGTCAAGCCAGCCAGTGGCTTGGAGAACACATTTAAAGTTGTTTTCTTTCCACCTCTCTCTCCCTCCTCCCCTTCAATCTATTTGCCTTTTGGCCTCCCTCCCTCCTTCCTTCCTTCCTTCCTTCCTTCCTTCCTTCCTTCCTTCCTTCCTTCCTTCCTTCCTTCCTTCCTTCCTTCCTTCCTTCCTTCCTTCCTTCCTTCCTTCCTTGTCTTGCGGTTCTCAAACATCTAACATTTATTTATTCTTACATTAAGCAAGTTTGGCCACACCTGTTATATATTATTTAACCCAGGGCGCTTTTTTAGAAAAAGCCCAGCAGGAACTCATTTGCATATTAGGCCACACCCCCTGTCAGCTAGAACTGCATTCCTCCTCTAAAAAAAACCCTGATTGTACCTCTTTTCTCTTTCTTATCTGGGCTTGGAGCTGTGGCAAGTTAACTTTTTTGAATTTAATCTCTTCACAATAAGTTCAATGTACCTGCATGGATATGTCTTGTAATGTATGCTGCTATTTTTGTAAGTTAAATTTCTTTCTCTTGTTACCACCGAAGGCAGCTTATCTTTGAAATTTGTTTGAACAGCATTTTCTCCTTACTGGGAAATGTAGAGAATCGGGGAGAGTGCAAAAAATGACATCTTTTAGTGTCTGGAGTTAGTTCTGTACTTCCATGGCAAATGATTTTTTTTTTTACATTGACCCCAATATTTTTAATGCCAGACAATATTCCAGTACTCTTTGAGGGTTGTAACTTGGAATTAGGCTTCCCAATCCCCACGTCCCAGAGGGGGATCCCCCGGTTTTACAGGCTTCCCCCCTCCCCCAGCCAGCTGGCTGGCGGGGGAAGCCCCGCCCCCACAGCTATCATGCACCTCCATGAACAATTCCCATAGGGAATGATGGGGAATTGATCCGCAGGTATCGGGGGTTCTGGGGGGCTGTTTTTTGAGATAGAGGCACCAAATTTTCAGTATAGCATCTAGTGCCTCTCTGCAAAATACCCCCCAAGTTTAAAAAAGATTGGACCAAGGGGTCCAATTCTATGAGCCCCAAAAGAAGGTGCCCCTAGCCTTCATTATTTCCTATGGAAGGAAGGCATTCAAAAAGGTGTGCAGTCCCTTTAAATGTGATGGCCAGAACTCCCTTTGGAGTTCAATGATGCTTGTCACACCCTTGTTCCTGGCTGCACCCCCAAAGTCTCCTGGCTCCACCCCCAAAGTCCCCAGATATTTCTTGAATTGGACTTGGCAACCCTACTTGAAATAGCCATCATTAAGCCATCATTAAGTCTTGGTGTTACTTGGGTTTATTAGTTTTCTGAGCCCTTAAGTTTTCGCAGGCCCCTGGATCGGCCTGCTAGAGGCAATGTGCTTATTTTGGCTCCATTCACCTGTGGCTTTGGGCTGTTAAGATAACCTTGGGAATATCCCTAGCTTTTTTCAACTACTAGTGCCAATTAGCAAGCCATGTCCTGTGAATAAAATGAGTTCAGCCAGCTCTGAATCAACCAAGAACACTTTATTGCAAGAAGAAACAGTCCCAAACAGCACAGACATTTCACTCAATAGATACACTCTGGCCATGGTTAACCACGCCCCTCTATCAGGCAACAGTTACTTCTATCGGCTCATTCCAGAATCCTTCATTTGCATCTCTTTGGTACAAGTCGTTCCATGCCTAGCATCCTAATTGGCCAGTTCTTCCAGGCTTCAGGATCCTGGTTTGCAAGGAGTGCCTGTCTCAAGCTCAGGCAACAAGAACCCAGGGAGATACAATACCCTGATTGGCTGATTGGTTCACGAGCTGAGGCAAGGACATCTGCAAACATGCCTCTCCCAGGGAATAACAAGTCAGCTGTTACATCAACAGTTGAGAAGAGGCTATGTTGCTGATCCTCCCATAACGTGGACTGCCTAGTACGGGATGGACTTTCTCCCTCACGCCTGCATGCAAGAAACATGTGGTGGACCCGCGTCTGATGAGCAAGAGTCTTTCTTTTACTTGTTATTGTGTGCGCCTTAAGAATGCTTCCACTCTAGCATACACCCTTTGTAACTCAATCTGATTACTAAGTTTGAAACCTATCCTTTTAGTGTCTGGAGTTACTTACTGTGAGCTTGCAGATAACCTCAGAGAACCTGGGAGGTTAAAAGCCCCTGGCAGCAGGTCTAGAACCTGTGGGACCCCTGGCTGCCTAGGTGAGTGTGGTTCAGTGCCTGGGAGAAGGAGTAGGGCTCTCTAGGACCATATATAGATGGTCCAGATCCTTTGAGACTCCTGCTGGCCCAGGTGGCTGTGGTTCAGTGCCGGGAAGCAGGGGTGAGACTCTCTAGGACCACACCAGGATTTAGGAACTGCTGGATTAGACTGCAAGGCTACAGTCCTAGGTACACTCTATTTCACAGTAAGATCCCAGGCATTGTGTGAGAGATGGGAGACCAGTAAAACAAGAACTCTACGGTAGGGTTGCCAATTCCAAGTTGGGGAATTCCTGGAAATTTGGGGTAGGATTCCCCATTCCCCACCCTTGACAGGGATTCCCCTGATTTCAGGGCCTCCAACCTGCTGGCACGGAGATGGCCAGTGGGTGAGCCCTGTCCCTGAAGAGCTCCATCATTGCCCGATATGCCTGGCATGATGGCATCACCCGGAAAGGACATCATTGTGGCAAGCATGTTGTGCAGGGGATTCTCTAGCATTTGGGTAAAAAAAGCCCTCTATGATTCCATAGAGGGGTTTTTTTTACCCAAATGCTAGAATGTCACTCCGTGCTTAATACATGATGACATCACTTCTGGGTGATGCCATTGCATTGCCTGCATGCTACACATGTGAAAAGTACCCCGCTGGCATCCAGGTAAGACCTGGCAAGCCTAATTTGGAGAGTGGACCCTGTGTAGGGTGGGTTTGGAGAAGGGAGAGACCTCAGCAGCAAGCTTTAAAGCAAGCAAGAATACATTAAAGCCTGTGGGCACCTTTGGAATTCTGACACAAAGGGTGGTGGATGCAACTACAAAATGGCTCCCACAGAAGGTGGAGCAATAAATAAATATGTGCATACACAGTGCATAAATATGTGCATACCCAGAGAGATAGAGGATGCCCAAGCGCAGGGAACAAGAGGAATAATTTGTAAAAATAACACTAGGAAGAGGATTGAGGAGGAGAATAAGAACAAGGGGAAGGACGGTGGCTCAGTGGTAGAACATCTGCTTGGTAAGCAGAAGGTCCCAGGTTCAATCCCCGGCATCTCCAACTAAAAAGGGTCCAGGCAAGTAGGCATGAAAAACCTCAGCTTGAGACCCTGGAGAGCTGCTGCTAGTCTGACAATACTGACTTTGATGGACCGAGGGTCTGGTTCAGTAGAAGGCAGCTTCATATATTCATATATGTAACACTTAACGTTGTAATAGCAGCTACCACTGAAATATTATTTCCATCTGCACAGCCAAAAACATTTCCAAGCTTCACCTATCTGTTGTATATTGAAGTCTGTCTTGCTGGAGCTGGAGCCTTCAGCTAGGCTCCTAAGAACTCTAAAGCATTGTCCAATCAGGAAAGAGACTGTTTCTGAGGGAACTGTCCTGATTGGGCCTTCAGCAAATGTTTGGATTGGCTGACTTTTGGGACACTTGTAACGTTGTATATAGTTCTTAAAAGATGATTGGCTGGAGGCAATGTCTGGAGTGTATATAAGTGGGGATATTGTTGGGCTGTTGTTGTGTTTTGTGAGCTGAACAAATCACTTGCTGTTTTCAAAGAAGAGCTGTTCTTGTTTCAGTTTCTAATACTACCCCCACTCACTTAAAAAAAAAAAAACAGAGGGTGCCAAAGAAGTTTTCAGGGGGTGCTGACACCCCACCGTAAGTTGCCGTGCACTAAAGAGTTTGATGTCTTCATTTGTTATAAAGTTTAACTTAATATCCAAATACGCTGATAGCCCTATCTGTTTTGACTGCACAAAACTGTTTCTGTCAAAACAATACGTTTTCTTTTGCTTACTACATAATTTGTTTTCTGCCTTTGCACTCCCCCCCCCCCCTTCAGATGGCAGAAATTAAGATACATGCGCTATGGCAGCATAGATGGGGAATTTTCTTATCGCAAACAAAGGCATTTCTTCTTTCAAATGCTATAAATATGCTAGTACAATGTTGTGTACTAAGTTACAGATGATGCATTGTATGTCATTAAAGCAGTAAAAGAAGTTAAAAGTTTGACGGGAAAGTGTTTAATATAGTTAAATTTGCTCCCAGATTTCTGTTAGTTTTTTTTTTTCAAAAACTGGGAGAAGGAACTTTCCACCCACCCCGCATTCTAAATTTCTGAAAATTGGACGAGACAATTTTATCAGGAATATCTCACCACAGCAAGTTCAAAGAGGAATACATCTAACCATTACATATCTATCATTATATCTATCAGGGCTTTTTTCTGGAAAAAGAGGTGCCAGAACTTTCGAGAGAGAAATGAAGGAGGAACACGTGCCACTCATGAACTTGTAAAACATTTTTTAGAATTTTGTTTCCACAAAGAGGTTACGGAATTCCATTCTACCACATTCCCACAGGGGGGAAAAGCCCTGACTACGTCTATCTACTCGTGCAGGCACTGGTAACTTTCTTCATTAAAAAAAAAAATCTGGTTTAATGTTTTTTGAAGGCAAAAGCAAGCAGATTTCAGCCAAGGCAAGAATTAGACTTTGCAGGCATGTCATGCGCAACATAACCTCACTGCATTTTAGGTGTCCCTCCCTCACCTCACGGGGAACTGTTTTGCAAAACCAGGACGATCAAGCCAATAGCACATACTGCCATTTGTATTGCTAAATTTTACCAAGGCAAGAGAGAAAGAGAAAGATGGAGGACTGCCATTTTCAGTAGCAACAATGCATTCGTTGTAATATCAACTTCTGATGGGTTAAAAATTGGATGGTGGAGACAAAAGAGACCCGATGGCTAATCCACAAGGACTCTTCATATCCTCACACAAACTGGATGGCAATCCTTCCGGCAGTCTTTTCCCCCTGAGCAATTAAAATCTTTATGAACATTCCATGCATCACATACAGTTCAGCCAGACTTTGGCAGAGTCTTCGTTCCCACGAGCATGATAGAGATTGATAATTAGGGTGTCCTGAAAGGATTGCGCATTCCATATTCACCCTGCATCCTTCTTTAAAGAGTGAGATGAAGAAATTAATTTCTACAAACTCACAATGAGAACTTTCCCTCCTGGGCTTTTAGAATATTTCCCCTAGAAATTAAAGCTAAATAGATAAGTGATTTAGATTTGTCTTCACATTTCCTCAGTAACCAAAATCCATTACAGCGAGGACGTACAATTCGTCTTGTTTACACTGTTTCACGAATCGTCAGGAAGAAGAAGGAGAGATTTAAACACAGAACTAAAAATAACCATGAAAAGGAACGCTAATGCAGTTTGAAACAACATGCGACATCGTTTAATAGAATTAGTAGAAAGGAAGACAACCTTATTAAAAAAATGTGGTACGCACAAAAAAATTATTGGACATAAATGTAACTGGGGAAGAAGAAGAAGAAGAAGAAGAAGAAGAAGAAGAAGAAGAAGAAGAAGAAGAAGAAGAAGAAGAAGAAGAAGAAGAAGAAGAAGAAGAAGAAGAAGAAGAAGATGAGATTGGATTTATATCCCACCCTATACTCTGAATCTCAGAGCGGTCACAATCTCCTTTACCTCCCCCCCACACACACACACACAACAGACACCCTGTGAGGTAAGTGGGGCAGAGAGAGTTCTTACAGCAGCTGCTCTTTCAAGGACAACTCCTACGAGAGCTATGGCTGACCCAAGACTATTCCAGCAGGTGCAAGTGGAGGAGTGGGGAATCAAACCCGGTTCTCTCAGATAAGAGTCTGCGCACTTAGCCACTACACCAAACTGGCAACCCCCTTTTTTTTCTTGATGGCATACCTGGATAAAAAGCTAGTCCTGTTTTTGAGTAAATTTTTTATTTTGATATGTCTGATTTTGCTATTGTAAGCCGCCCTAAGCCTGCTTGAGGGATAGGGCAGGATATAAATCCAAAAAATTAAATTAAATTAAACATTATAACAACCACATTAAATTCAGCATGTTGGTATTCATTAAGCCATCTCGTGGCGTTGGCAATGTAAATTAAAGGTGCCCTGACCTTCTGACTACTAAGATTTCATTTTGGCTAGTGTGATAAGGAACCTGTAATTTTATTTGTTTATTAATAAGGGTTGCCCACAGGACTTTTTTTTTTTGTAACAGGAACTCCTTTGCATATTAGGCCACACACCCCTGATGTAGCCAATCCTCCTGGAGCTCACAGCAGGCCCTGTACGAAGAGCCCTGTAAGGAATTCTAGCAGGACCTCCTTTGCCTATTAGGCCACACACACCTGATGTAGCCAATCCTCCTGGAGCTTTCAGAAGGCCCTGTACGAAGAGCCCTGTAAGGAATTCTAGCAGGACCTCCTTTGCCTATTAGGCCACACACCCCTGATGTAGCCAATCCTCCTGGAGCTTACAGCAGGCCCTGTACGAAGAGCCCTGTAAGGAATTCTAGCAGGACCTCCTTTGCCTATTAGGCCACACACCCCTGATGTAGCCAATCCTCCTGGAGCTTACAGCAGGCCCTGTGCTAAGAGCCCTGTAAGGAATTCTAGCAGGACCTCCTTTGCCTATTAGGCCACACACCCCTGATGTAGCCAATCCTCCTGGAGCTTACAGCAGGCCCTGAACTAAGAGCCCTGTAAGGAATTCTAGCAGGACCTCCTTTGCCTATTAGGCCACACACCCCTGATGTAGCCAATCCTCCTGGAGCTCACAGCAGGCCCTGTACGAAGAGCCCTGTAAGGAATTCTAGCAGGACCTCCTTTGCCTATTAGGCCACACACCCCTGATGTAGCCAATCCTCCTGGAGCTCACAGCAGGCCCTGTACAAAGAGCCCTGTAAGGAATTCTAGCAGGACCTCCTTTGCCTATTAGGCCACACACACCTGATGTAGCCAATCCTCCTGGAGCTCACAGCAGGCCCTGAACTAAGAGCCCTGTAAGGAATTCTAGCAGGACCTCCTTTGCCTATTAGGCCACACACCCCTGATGTAGCCAATCCTCCTGGAGCTTACAGCAGGCCCTTTGCTAAGAGCCCTGTAAGGAATTCTAGCAGGACCTCCTTTGCCTATTAGGCCACACACCCCTGATGTAGCCAATCCTCCTGGAGCTCACAGCAGGCCCTGTACGAAGAGCCCTGTAAGGAATTCTAGCAGGACCTCCTTTGCCTATTAGGCCACACACCCCTGATGTAGCCAATCCTCCTGGAGCTCACAGCAGGCCCTGTACAAAGAGCCCTGTAAGGAATTCTAGCAGGACCTCCTTTGCCTATTAGGCCACACACCCCTGATGTAGCCAATCCTCCTGGAGCTCACAGCAGGCCCTGTACGAAGAGCCCTGTAAGGAATTCTAGCAGGACCTCCTTTGCCTATTAGGCCACACACCCCTGATGTAGCCAATCCTCCTGGAGCTCACAGCAGGCCCTGTACAAAGAGCCCTGTAAGGAATTCTAGCAGGACCTCCTTTGCCTATTAGGCCACACACCCCTGATGTAGCCAATCCTCCTGGAGCTTACCGTAGGCCCTGTACGAAGAGCCCTCTAAGCTCTTGGAGGATTGGCTACATCAGGGGTTGTAGCCTACTGTGCAAAGGAGTTTCTGCTGCAAAGAAAGCTCTGTGTGTGGGTGGAGATCTCCTGGGATTACAACTGATCTCTAGGCAATGGCGATCAGTTCCCCTGGAGAAAATGGCCATTTTAGAAGGTGGACTTTATGAGTTAAAAACCCAACGAAGTCTCTCCCCTCCTCAAACCCCACCCTCAAAATCTCCAGATATTTCCTAACCCAGAGATGGCAACCCCATTTATACTCTGCATTCCTCCCCAGTGGAGACCCCAAAGTGGCTTATATGAACATATGAAGCTGCCTTCTACGGAATCAGACTCTTGGTCCATCAAAGTCAGTCTTGTCTATTCAGACTGGCAGCGGCTCTCCAGGGTCTCAAGCAGAGGTTTTTCACGTCTATTTGCCTGGACCCTTTTTAGGTGGAGACGCCGGGGATTGAACCTGGGACCTTCTGCTTCCCAAGCAGATGCTCTACCACTGAGCCACCATCCCTCATTCTCCTCTCCTCCATTTTATCCTCACAACAACCCTGTGAGGTTCCATGCCACAAGTGGGGGTTTGAACCCAGGTCTCCCAGACGCTAGTCCAGCACTCTCAACCACAACCCCACACTGGGGCTCTCCATTTCTGCACCTGTTTTAAAAGAGCAAAACAGAAAGAGATGGCGGGTCTGATAAATCTCGCTCAGATCCATCTCCGAGCTGTAAAAGACGGAGAAACACAAATCCATCAGTGCTTTTAGGCGCCGCAAAGAAGAAGGTGAGCCAAGCTTCGCCCCTTTCCGTTAAACGTGAGCAGTGGGGGGGGGGGGGAATCCTTTTCAAAATGAGAAGAGCTCTTTAAAAACCTGAAGCGCGGCAGCCTTTTTTGTGGTCAGTTTTAATGGCAATTTTCAGGCTATTGATACACATTGGCGGCGCTTCCCCCACCTCCTCCCCCCCCACCCCATTAAAAGCTTGTGTGCTTGACTGAAAGACAATCAGGAATCCGTGCCATTAAAAGATGTCTGGGAGTATGAAAACATAAACCAGGAAATGTGTGAAAAATCTGCCAAGGAGTCTTCTTTGTGCTTCCAGGATTCAGGTTTCCGGAGAGGAAAGGTCAACTTCGTCTGCATAATTCAGCTTGTTATTCAGCAGAACAAAAAAGGGCAGACTTGGGCATCCTCTTGAGATGAAGACTCAAAAAGGTGATTTAAATCATGCCAAAGGGAAAGGCCTCCAGGCCTAGCAGCCAGTCTTCCAGGTGTCTTTTCATCTTTTCCTTCGCGACTTTCCCAACCTTCTGCCAGTCTAAGGGGTTTGGAGGGGATTTTTTTTTTTACAGGAAATCTTCCAGCTCTTTGCATTTTTAGCCATTTTTAAGTATTTGACCCTATGAAATTACTGGGATGTTGGGTTAATATAGCAGAGAATTTTGCCCAGTCGTAGAAGTGTGATCCTCAGTTCAGAAAATAAATCCTCCAAGAAGAATACTGCAAAAAAATGTAAACCTACGTTTATTCAAGTAGATCTAGTTCATATTCAGGTTGCCAAGTCCAATTCAAGAAATATCTGAGGGACTTTGGGGGTGGAGCCGGCAGACTTTGGGGGTGGAGCCAGGACACATTGGGGGTGGAGCCAGTAGTAAGGTTGTGGCAAGCATAATTGAACTCCAAAGGGAGTTCTGGCCATCACATTTAAAGGGATTGCACTCCCTTTAAATGCCTTCCCTCCACTGGAAATAAAGACGGATAGGGGCACCTTCTTTTGGGGGTCATAGAATTGAACCCCTGGTCCAATCTTTTTTATTGGAGAGCCAGTTTGGTGTAGTGGTTAAGTGTTCGGACTCTTATCTGGGAGAACCGGGTTTGATTCCCCACTCCTCCACTTGCACCTGCTGGAATGGCCTTGGGTCAGCCAGAGCTCTCTTATCTGGGAGAACCGGGTTTGATTCCTCACTCCTCCACTTGCACCTGCTAGTATGGCCTTGGGTCAGCCATAGCTCTGGCAGAGGTGGTCCTTGAAAGGGCAGCTACTCTGAGAGCCCTCTCCAGCCCCACCCACCTCACAGGGTATCTGTTGTGGAGGAGGAAGGTAAAGGGGATTGTGAGCCACTCTGAGACTCTTTGGAGTGGAGGGCGGGATATAAAGCCATTATCTTCTTCTTCTTAAACTTGAAGGATGTTTTGAAGAGAGGCACTGGATGCTATGCTGAAAATTTGGTGCCTCTACCTCAAAAAATAGGGGGGCCCCAGAGCATCAGATCCCCGCATATCAATTCACAATTATACTCTATGGCAGCATTTCCCATTAGCAGGGTCATGACCTGGTTCTGTGCCATGGAAGCCTTAGTACCGTGTCACAAGGAAAGCCAAAGCTAGCCCCACCCACAGCAAAGCATGAGTTCTGCTCTGCTTCCTTCCTTTCCTGTCTCTCTGTTGTGCAGAGAAAAGCTAGGCCTGAAGACTGACACAGGCTGCAAAGCCTGAGCTCCGTTTTCCTTCCTTCCATCCCCCAACATCTCTGTGGTGTGCATAGAGGAGCTGAGCTGCTTTTAAAGGCATGGAAAACACAGCCAGTAAAAAGCTGCAAGCCCCCATAAATATCATTTTTGAGATAACTGCAGAAAAGCTTGTATGAACTTCATATAACTTGAAATTACAATTTTCTGCAACCTTTTACAGCAATTTCCCAGTGTTTCAGCCAAGGAAAAGTATTAAAAATAACTGTCAAAAGATTTTCTTGAAACCAAGCAAACTTGGTTGTAGCTTGAGGCAGGGTTCCAGTAGTAGCGGCTGAAGAAAGGGCCTACTAAAGGTGTCAGCATATTTTGAAGAAGAGCAGCTGCCAGGGCCCAGTGCGGGTGGTACATAGCACTAGCATTCCTGATGGCGATGGCAACAGCACTCCCAACTGCATACACTGGCCAGTGCTGTTGAGGAAGGGGTGTGTAGGTGGTACAGGCAATTGAACGTGGGTATTAGGAGTGCTTGTAAGCTGGAGAAGAACACACAAACAGATAGGTGCATGCAACTGTGGGGGTGGAAAGAGAGGACTTTGGGAATGTATGAAAAAGTTGCAGATCACCCACTTTCCACCCCCATTTTGGCTCAGCATGAATTTCAGAGAGATTTTTCTGAAAACGAAGTTACTTCAGAAGAGGTAGGTTTGGGGAGTGCCCTGGAAGTTACATTGCAGGAAGAGGCGGAGTTTTGGTTCAGTGTGCTGTGGAAGTGACATCACTTGGCCCTTGACCTGGAAGTGACACCACAGGAAATTATATAATTCCTGTCTCCCAGCTCCCCCCCCCCCAAAGTCTTCTGGCTCCACCCCCAAATTTTAGTGGGCCATGAAGAAATGTAAAAATAACCGGGCCATAGGGGGGAAAAATTGGGGAAACCCTGCTCTATGGGAATCGGTTTCCATAGGGAATAATGGAGTGGGCAGGGGATCCCCTGGTTTGGAGGCCCTCCCCTCGCTTCAGGGTCATCAGAAAGCAGGCAGAGGGGAGGGAAATCTCTGCTAGGGTTTTTCTACAAAAAAGCCCTGGTAGTACTTATTCTAAAGAGCCCCGTGGCGCAGAGTGGTAAAGCTGCAGTACTGCAGTCGGAGCCCTCTGCTCACGACCTGAGTTTGATCCCAGCAGAAGCTGGGTTCAGGTTGCCGGCTCCAGGTTAACTTAGCCTTCCATCCTTCTGAGGTTGGTAAAATGAGTCCCCAGCTTGCTGGGGGGAAAGTGCAGATGACTGGGGAAGGCAATGGCAAACCACCCCGTAAAAAGTTTGCCGTGAAAATGTTGTGAAAGCGACATCACCCCAGAGTCGAAAACAACCGGTGCTTGTACAGGGGACTACCTTTACCTTTTAGTACTTATTCTAAAAAAAAAAAAAAAAAGAAAGCTGTATAATTTTTTTCGTCAGAGCTAGTGAAAATGAAAAGGCTCATGGCATTAATTTCCTTATTTGAAGGAGAAAATCTAAACACGGTGCTCAAACTTAACAATGCGCTGTATCGTTGTTGTTACCTGTCTGTGTAGAATCTGAAAGATCCATATGAGAAATTGGAGCCAGTCTGGAGTTTTTAGTGTTATGTTCCTCTTTTGCATAAAATGTATTCTTCAACAATGCAATTCACAGCCTTGAAGGTTAGTGCCATTTAAAATACAATCGGTGATGTAAAATTTCCACTTAAAGGCGGTGCATTCATGGAGCCATAAGTACATTTATCTAGGCAGGCATTAGCAGGCTGATAGAGATGTGTAGTAGAATACTTGTTGAAAAGCGATACACCTTTGTGAGAATGGAAGTAAAACATTTACTTTAAAATCCATTCATTGATCCAGGCCTGTGCCATATTTACTCAATAGGAAGACAGCCCTGAATGGAAGACAATCCCCTTAAAAATGTACATAGACAAAACTATTATCCCACATAACTGTACCTTGTTTGTGAATGTAAAATAACCTTTCCCTCTTCTTCTTCTTCTTTTTTTTTGATGGCGTCTCTGTAAAAAAAACTTAGTCCTGCATTTGAGTCAATACTGTATTTTAGACTGCCCTATTTGACCATATAGCAGCCCTGTGTGCGCAGCGGTAAAGTTACAGTGCAGTCTGAGCTCTCTGCTCACGACCTGAGTTCGATCCCGGCCAAAGCTGGGTTCAGGTAGCCGGCTCCAGGTCGACTCAGCCTTCCATCCTTCCGAGGTCGGTCAAATGAGCACCCAGCTTGGTGGAGGGAAAGTGTAGATGACTGGGGAAGGCAATGGCAAACCACTCCGTAAAAAGTCTGCTGTGAAAACGTCATGATGCAACGTCACAGGAGGGAGGGTCTTTTTTTCTACCCGGCTAAGGTTTCTTGGCTCCAGAATGAGAGGGGATCGAACTCAGGTCGTGAGCAGAGCTTAGGACTGCAGTACTGCGGCTTTAGCACTCTGCGCCATGGGGCTCTTTTAGAGGGTGGACTCTGTGGAATTTTACCAGCCTGAGGACACTCCCCTCCCCAAACCCTGCTCTCTCCAGGATCCACCCCCAAAACCTCCATGAATTTCCCAACCTAGAACTGGCAACCTTTCCTCCAGGTGGGGTCTGGTGATCTCATGGAATTAGAACTGATCTCCAGACAACAGAAATCAGTTCCACCGGCAAAAATGGCTGCTTGGAAGGGTTGACTCAATGGAATTTTATCCCAATGAAGTCCCTCCTCTCCCAAGACCCACCTTCTGCAGGCTTCACCTGCCCCCCCCCAAAAAAAAATCAAGTATTTCCCAATCCAGAGTTGGCAACCATCAATTCCTCAGACTAGCCTCTCAGGGCTATGAGGGCTGGGGAAACTGGGATGAGAAATGTTATCTATTTGCTGTGTTATGCATTTGCTGTGTTTGGTATTGCATCTCAATGGGTTATTATTGACTAAGCTTGAGACAGGCACTCCTCGCAAACCAGGATCCTGAAGCCTGGAAGAATTGGCTAACCAAGATGTAAAAACTTGTAACAAAGAGATGCAAATGAAGGATTCTGGAGTGAGTCAATAGGAGTAACTGTTGCCTGCTAGGGGGCGTGGTTAACCGTGGACAGAGTGTATGTAATGAGTGAAGTGCCTGTGCTGTTTGTGACTGTTTCTTCTTGCCATAAAGTGTTCTTGGTTGATTCAGAGCTGGCTGAACTCACTTTATTTCAAGAAACACCTCAAGACTAGCGCTGATTTCCCACTAGTCTTATGCCGCTCTCACACGCCTCTTCTCCGCGGGGCTTCCATCAGATTTCACACTATCTGCCCCGGGGCTGCAACTAGCTTCGCCCTTTTTGCGAGGCAAACAGAAACTGGTTTTTAGAGGATCTTGTTTGCTGCGCAAAAGAGGCGGAGCGAGTTGCAGCCTTGGGGCAGCTTGTGCAAAATCTGATAGAAGCCCCGCTGAGAAGATGAGAGTGAGAGCGAAGTAAGGCTAGTGGGAAATCGGTCTAGAACAGGGGTGTCAAACATGCGGCCTGGGGGCTGAATCAGGCCCCCAGAAGGTTTCTATCAGGCCCCTGAGCAACTAACTGTCATCTGCTTCCTTTTCCCTCTCTCTTGCTTCCTTCTGCATCTCAGCTTCCTTTGCAAGGCTTGCATAATCGCACAGGAGCTACAGAGCAAAACCTCTATTTTCTCTATTGGCTGAGGCTTCTCTGAGGAGAGCCAGTTTGATGTAGTGGTTAAGTGTGCGGACTCTTATTTGGGAGAACCGGGTTTAATTCCCCACTCCTCCACATGCACCTGCAGGAATGGCCTTCGGTCAGCCATAGCTATTGCAGGAGTTGTCCTTGAAAGGGCAGCTGCTGTGAGAGCCCTCTCAGCCTCACCTACCTCACAGGGTGACTGTTGTGGGGGGGGGGAGATAAAGGAGATTGTAAGCCACTCTGAGTCTCTGATTCAGAGAGAAGGGCAGGGTATAAATCTGCAGTCTTCTTCTTCCAAAGCTACCATTTTCTCCAGAGTACCTGATCTCTATAGTCTGGGAATCAGTTGCAGTTTGGTGTAGGGAGAGCCAGTTTGGTGTAGTGGTTAAGTGTGTGGACTCTTATCTGGGAGAATCGGGTTTGATTCCCCACTCCTCCACTTGCAGCTACTGGAATGGCCTTGGGTCAGCCATAGCTCTGGCAGAGGTTGTCCTTGAAAGTGCAGCTGCTGTGAGAGTCCTCTCAGCCCCACCCACCTCACAGGGTGTCTGTTGTGGGGGAGAGAGATAAAGGAGATTGTAGGTCACTCTGAGACTCTGTCCCTAACCCTAAGCCCTCTCCAGCCCCACCCACCTCACAGGGTGTCTGTTGTGGGGGAGGAAGGTAAAGGAGATTGTGAGCCACTCTGAGACTCTTCGGAGTGGAGGGCAGGATATAAATCCAATATCTTCTTCTTCTTCCCTTGGGGAGGAAGGGGAGAGGTAGGGTTGCCAAGTCCAATTCAAGAAATATCTGAGGAGTGGACTTCCAAGATTTGGAGAATGCTGAGCTGACCTGCCTCTCTAAGGGTGGCAGTCTGGAGTTTCTGTTCGGGGTAGTAAAGGGCAAATTTTTGCCTTCTGCCTACTTTTCTCAGTGAGAGATTAGTCCAAGATACGCACAGGAAACTTTGAGGTGATTTACCTTGACTAAAAGGGAGTCCCGGGAAGGGGCTCCTTTGAGGGATCCCTGGAGAAGAGTTGCATATTCATCATCTGCAGAAGCTTACAGTCATTTATTTGACATGAGCTTGACAAGATCCTAATCTTCTTTGAGACTGCTAAACATCTGATGCTGTACGAGACGAGTGTTGATTTGGATAACCTTAGAAAAAGGTACTGATTGCTATCTACCATTCCGGGACTATTTTAAAGCAAACAAAATAATATTAGAAGGTGGGAAAGAGAAAGTTTGAAAGCTTGGAAGAAGAAGAGAAGAGGTGAATTTTGGACTTTGTTAAATTAAGGACAGTGTTAAAAATTGGAAAGGAATTTATTGTTTTGTCTACCTGTGGTTGTGGAGTGAAAGCACCATCATCAGAGATCTGCAGTTTCTACAGGTAACACAGGAAATACATCAAGTATCGTGAGACTTTGTTACCAGTGAGAATGTGACTTAGGGCAAGCAAAGCAGGAAGTAACTATTGAAGAAGTGGACCTGCTTTAGGATTGTATTACCATAGAAAAACATCGGCAGCCATTACTGGGAGGCTAATTTTTTAAAAAATTAATATCTGAGTTTGGGAAGGTCGTAGGATGGCGAAATTAGGCTCATTTGAAAGGGCAAGTTCTAATCTATCAAACCTGATAGTTGAAATTTAATTTGGCGATATCAATTTTTTCACTGTTTTTTTAATGTCAGAGTCAAAGGTAACCCGTGCAAGGGCTGCCTCATTGAAGAAGATGCAAAATCAGTTGGAAGCAATGGAAGCTAGGATGATGAAAAGGGTGGAAAAGATGATAAATGCTTTCAAAAAAGAACTTAAAAAAGATATTGAGGACTTTAAAAAAAGAAATGGAAGAGCTTAGAAATGAAACAGTGGTGGTGTCAAAAAAAGTGCAGGAGGTAGAAGGGAAAGTTAAACTCCAGGATTCCACCTTATTAAAAATGCAAGAAAAAATAACAATCCATGACTGTAAATTGATGGAGACACAAATACGTCTGAGAGGAGTAACCTGGAAAAGAATGGACAGACTTAAAAGAACATGTAATAAAAATAATTGCTGATTTCTTGGAGGAAGATCCTGAAAAGACTAGAAATATGTATGATTATATGTATAGAGTGAATTCATCATATGCCAAGAAAAATAACTTACCAAGGGATGTGGTTATAAGATATATGACAAAAAAAAATGGTGGGAAAATCTTGAATAAACATTTTGAAAAGACATTGATAGTGGGAGGAAGCAGAGTAAGAATAATGAAAGAATTGCCAAGACAAGTGATAAATGACAGGAGAACATATAATAAATTAACAGAAAAACTATGTGACAATGGAATGAGGTATAGATGGATAATACCTGAAGAGTTGAGCTTTGAGCTACAAGGAAGAAGGATTACAATTACAAATACACAGGAGCTGCGCAAATTTTATGAAGAGAATAAAGAATTTGCACCATGATGGATTATAAATTATTATCTTGGAATGTAAATGGACTAAATTCACCACAAAAAAGAAAGGCAATATTTCATTGGATTAAAAAACAAAAAAATTGCTTACAAGAAGTTCATATTAAACAAAAGGATTATAATTTTTTATGGAATAAACAATTGGGACTGGAATTTTTTTCATTGTCTGAACAGAAGAAAAAAGGTATGATTTTTTATAGTAAACAAGAATTGGACCCAAAAATAATATTTAAAGATAGATGGAAGATTTGTGGCTGTAGAAGTAATAATAAATGCGAAAAAAACCTTAGTATTGGGACTGTATTTACCAAATGGTGCAAAAGATGTTTTTTTAAAAGACATTATAAAACAACTTGATGAAGTGACACATGACCAGGTCATGATTATGGGAGACTTTAAACGGAACAATTCAGAATACGTTGGACAGATCTGCGGAAAAAAAATAATAAAGAAGGAAAATTGCCAAAATCCTTCTTTGAACTAGTTAAAGAAGAAAACCTGGAAGATATATGGAGAAAATTTAATCCTGAAGTACTAGATTATACATAATACTTTTTCCAGAATTGACATGTTATGGGGTACAAAGGACTTAGGCCTTATAACTAAGAAAATAGAGATCTTACCAAAGATAGATGCAGATCATAACCCAATAGTATGGATTACAAAATTGTCTAAAAAAGTGAGAAGATGGAGATTAAATGAAGATTTACTACAAGAATTAGTGACGTCTCTAGAAAATGAAACTAAAGCTTTCTCCAAATAAATGATAAAGATGATATAGAATTTCAGATGGTATGGGATGCTTATAAAGCCGTAATGAGAGGAATATTGATTACATTAAACAATAAGGACAAAAGGGCAAAAGAAAAATGGATGTTGGACATTCAAAATGAAATAAAGAAACAAGAAGGGGAACTGAGGAAAAGGCCAGGGAAAAAGAAAATCATAAGGGAGATTACAATACTACAAGCACAAATGAGACATTTGTTAAATAGGAATTGGAATGGAATTTTTAAAAATTACAACAGAAGTCCTTTGAGGGAGCAAATAAACCTGCAAAGTATTTGGCCTGGCAACTGAAGAAAAAGAGAGGAAGTAAAATTATTAATAAAATTGTGGTTGATGGAAGAGAGATGATCAATCAAAAAGGAATAAAGAGAGAATTTTTCAAGTACTATGCTAAATTATTTAAAGGTGTTAAAGTAAATAAGGAAAGGATGGAAGCGTATTTGCAAAAGATTAAAATAGCACCCTTAACTGAATATATGAAAAAAATGTGAATGATCCAATTGAAAAAATAGAAATTGAAGCAGCGATTAATGCAATGAAAATTGGAAAAGCACCTGGGTCAGATGGATATACGACAAAAAATTTTAAAGAAGAATTAGTACCAAAACTTCAAAAATTGATGAATATGATAAGAATAAAAGGGAAAATACTAAATACATGGAAGGAAGCTGTAATTTCTTTGATTCCTAAGGAAGATAGTGATGTCACAAATGTAAAGAACTATAGACCAATTTCATTACTAAATAATGACTATAAGATATATACAAGAATTTTGGTAGAATGACTTAAACAATATTTGATAAATTTCATAAAGGAAGACCAAGCAGGATTTCTCCCTAAAAGGCAAATAAGAGACAATATTAGAACTGTTGTAAATATTGTAGAATATTATGAAAGACATCCAGAGAAGGAAGTTGCATTATTGTTTGTGGATGCAGAGAAAGCTTTTGATAATTTGAACTGGGACTTTTAAGATTTTAAAAGGGAGTGGAAAAAATTTAGAAGTTATGTAGAAGACGAGTGGAAAGTAAAAGAAAGGACATTGGACAATTTTTGATAATGATTAAACTTAAAAAGAAAGAAGAATATTAATTTTAGTTCTTAGGAATTAAAGGTACCTTTTAATGTTAGTATTTTGAGTAAATAACACTGGTGGGGGTCAAGTAATGGGGGAGGGGTGATTAGAAAGAAGCATATGGGATAGATGAAAAGAAGTTATTAATGGAAATTGTTATCATATGTTTTCAATAAAATTGTTTAAAACAAAGAAATATCTGAGGAGTTTGGGGTGGAGCCAGGAGACTTTGGGGGTGAAGCCAGGAGACATTGGGGGTGGAACCATAAGCAAAGTTGTGACAAGCACAATTGAACTCCAAAGGGAGTCCTGGCCATCACATTTAAAGGAACTGCACGCCTTTTAAATGCCTTCCCTACCTTAGAAATAATGAAGGATAGGGGCACATAAGAACATAAGAGAAGCCATGTTGGATCAGGCAACGGCCACATCAAGTCCAACACTCTGTGTCACACAGTGGCAAAAAATTTTATATACACACATACACTGTGGCTAATAGCCACTGATGGACCTGTGCTCCATATTTTTATCTAAACCCTTCTTGAAGGTGGCTATACTTGTGGCCGCCACACCACTCCTGTGTGCAGTGAATTCCACATGTTAATCACCCTTTGGGTGAAGAAGTTACTTTTGAGGCTCATAGAATTGGACCCCCTGGTCCAATCCTTTTGAACCGTGGAGAGCATTTTGAGGAGAGTAATCAGATACTATGCTGAAAATTTGGTACCTCTACCTCAAAAAACAGCCCCTCCAGAGCCCCAGATACCCCAGATCAATTTGCCATTATAGCCTATGAGAATCGATCTCCACATAGGGAATAATGAAGTGCCCAGCAGACATTTCCCTCCTCCCCCCCCCCACCTCCCCCCATTTCTGATGACTCTGAAGCCAGGGATTGGCCTCTCTCTACTCACCAGCTGCTGAACTTCCAACTTCTTCAAAGTAACACAGAGCAACCATCCCAAGAGGAAGCCTTTCCAGCAAGCGGAGCCTGAAGCTTCCGGAGGTGGGAAAAGCACATGGGGCTGTGGGGGGGCGGGGCTTCCCCCCACCGGTCAGCTGACTGGGAGCGGGAAGGAGCCTGGGAAAGTGGAAGAACCCCTGCTGGGACCTGGGGATTGGCAAGCCTAGGGGGAGGTAGAGGTTGCTCTCCTGAGCCAAGCCTCTCTTCCTTCTTTTGGCTGAGGCTCCTGCCCCTCCTGGTCCCCTGGGGTAGGAAGGAAAGAGCCAGAGTTTCCTTTGCCCAGTTCCCTGGATCCCATGGGAGAAATACTAAGAAAGCACCTTTAAGACCAATGTTTTAAGCATATTTTAAGTTTTTTTAAAAAAAAATCTGTATCCTTTCAAAGTTTATATCTCTGCTACCTCATCTCAAATAGGTACACGCATGGCCCAACCTAACATAGTCCCGGCCCAACAAGGTCTGTTTTATGTTAGATTTGGCCCTCATAACAAACGACTTCGGCATCCCTGGTCTAGAACTACCAGTAGCCAGCTCTTGGTCTTGGGAAGGCCTCCGTTAGCATAGTTATCTATGAGGAGCCAGGCATATTTCACAACCACCCTGGGACTCAGAGATGGGTGGACTACCCATGCATGGCAATTAGGCACGGGAAGAGAATGCCTCAGCTGTGTAAACCCAGGTAGATTATACCTGAACTGAGGGGGCGAGTTAATCCAATTAACCAAAAGTTTCCCCTGTGGCAGGTTCTTTAAATTTTAATGAAAGTGTGGCCTGAATTTTATACTATATTACTGTCTTGTTATTTCTGGGTGTGTGCACAATAACTATGAAAAGCTATTGAGAACAGGCTCTGGGTTGTTTTTTTTTTTTAATACACTTATGAAAATGAGGCAAGTAAAGTTGGCTTTGCTCTACATTTATATGCACTGGCTGACATTTCTTTCTTTGCACGGCTTTCTTCTCTTCCTTTCTTATTTCTCTCCTCCCCCCCCCCCCCCGAGATATCTAGATTGTAAACTTACTGGGGAGAACCTTTTCTATCATTTTTAAAAATCAGGTTACTGTACAGCAGTTTTGGGGTGACACAATTGTGCATTTTATTTCTCTTAGTTTGGTGTAGCGGTTAAGTACGCGGACTCTTCTCTGGGAGAACCAGATTTGATTCCCCATTCCTCCACTTGCAGCTGCTAGAATGGCCTTGGGTCAGCCATAGCTCTGGGAGAGCTCTCTCAGCCCCACCCTACCTCACAGGGTGTCTGTTGTAGGGGAAGAAGATAAAGGAGATTGTGAGCCACTCTGAGATTCAGAGTGGGGGGTGCAGGGTTGCCAAGTCCAATTCAAGAAATATCTGGGGACTTTGGGGGTGGAGCCAAAAGCAAGGGTGTGACAAGCATAATTGAACTTCAAGGAAGTTCTGGCCATAACATTTAAAGGGACTGCACATCTTTTTTAAATGCCTTCCTCCCATAGGAAATAATGAAGGATAGGGGCACCTTCTTTTGGGGCTCACAGAATTAGACCCCCTGGTCCAATCTTTTTGAAACTTGGGAGGTATTTTGGGAAGTGACACTAGATGCTATACTGAAAATTTGGTGCCTCTATCTCAAAAAACAGCCCCCCCCCAGAGCCTCTGATACCCGCAGATCAATTCCCCATCATTCCCTATGGGAATCGTTCATGGAGGTGCATGATGGCTATGGGGGCGGGGCTTCCCCCACCAGCCAGCTGGCTGGGGGAGGGGGGAAGCCTGTAAAACCAGGGGATCCCCCTCTGGGACCTGGGGATTGAGAAGCCTAGGGGGGGGTGGGATATAAATCCAATGTTCTCTTCTTCTTCTTCTTAAGGGTAAAAGTGCAAGCACCAGTCATTTCTGACTCTGGGGTGACGTTGCATCACAACGTTTTCATGGCAGACTTTTTATGGGGTGGTTTGCCATTGCCTTCCCCAGTCATCTTCTTCTTCTTACATTGTATTATATAATGAAATAATTCTACAACTCACGGCCCGGTTGCTAACAGGCTACGGACTGGTACTGGTCCACAGCCTGGGGTTTGGGGACGTCTGCTGTACAGCACACCACTTGTATCGTTGGTGCCATTGAAACAATGACCGTCTCACAGAGCTCCAGGCACAAAGTCAGTGTTGGGGCGACACGATTTGTGTGTGGCTTCTTATCACAGTGCTTTTCCTCCTGCTCCTCAGGTGAAAATTAAATTTCCTAATGAGTTATGACAGCCCTAATGAGACGCACGGAAAAGGTTAGGCTTTTAAGGAACGAAACCACACCCCCCGTTCCGGTGGCTACCGATAAAAAGGTTTCGCAGCTCATTAGCAAAAGTAACTCAAGCTAATGTATCAAGCCCTCATTAGAAAGGCGACACTGCAGTGAATTGTTTCAGTACCTTTCGCATAATATTATTGAAGTGTGTATAATTGAGAGAGAAAAAATAACACTGAACTTCATACAGCGGTCCCTCCAGTCTGGCTGCTTTTCAGATAAATATTTAAATTGTTTGTCACAGAACGCACACCTTAGATCTACCTGATACTCGTTTGAATGCTATTCAGTCTGCTTACTTTGAGACCTGCAAGGTTGAATTTCGGGTATAATTGTGCATGCACACAAAAGCTTATACCCAGAATTAAACTTTGTTGGTCTTTTTTTTTTGTTTACAAGCAGAAAGTGCTAGATATAGAACAACAAACATATTCTCCGTTCCACAGACTATTTCTCTTCAGCAAACAGTAGATACATACTTGCTCCTGCCGCCTACCTATACTTTCTTGAATCTCACAACACTAGAAGGGCCTTTACTTTAGCTAGGAGTATGTCCCTGCCATCTGCGGTAGTAGAGGGGAGGTATAAAGGGACTCCTTATGCCCCGTGGTGCAGAGTCTTAAAGCTGCAGTACTGCAGTCCTAAACTCTGCTCACAATCTGAGTTCAATCCCCAGCGGTAGCTGGTTTTTCAGGTAGCCGGCTCAAGCTTGACTCAGCCTTCCATCCTTCCGAGGTCAGTAAAATGAGCATCCAGCTTGCTGGGGGGAAAGTGTAGGTGACTGGGGAAGGCAATGGCAAACCACCCCATAAAAAAAGTCTGCCATGAAAACGTTGTGAAAGCAATGTCACCCCAGAGTCGGAAACGACTGGTGCTTACAGAGGGGACCTTTCCTTTCCTTATGTACTTAAGCTCTGTTCCTGTTCCCAGCCTGAAATAGATTCTCTGGAGCATATAGTCTTTATTGTTCTTTTCATACGGCAAGCCGAAGGGAAATTATCAGCCCACTGTTGGAAGCGTTCCCTGGCAGGTGTCACGACCCGGACCTTCAGGTAGAGACGGGCGGCTGCTGTTGCCCTGGCAATCGGCCGGGACGCTGGCAGCCGGCTACGGTGCTTTCAAGGCACAGCACAAGCGTTATCTAGCAGTCCTAATTAGTCCCTACCATAAATCAGTCCAGCCGAAGGGAGAAGCAGGGCGCGTCGTCACAGGAATGCAGTGGGTCAAAAGCCAGAGGAAGCAAGCCGAATATATTCAAAGTACCTAAGCCAGTCCACAGAGCAAAAGCAGAGTCCAGTTCCAAGTCCAAGATTCAAGCCGGGTCAGGAGCAAACGGGTTCTCTCAGCAGGCAAGAGGGTGCAGGGCGTGGTCACGTCCGAGGAGGATCGTTCGTTGCCAGCACAGTTTGCCCTAAGGCGAGGACTACAGATATACTGTGCTGGCTTGTTAACTCGTTAGTACTCCGGGCTTAGATCTCTCCTCCCACGCATGCGTGCTTCTTTCCGTCTGTCTTTGAACTCCTGCCATCTCCTTTCACGGAGCCGGCTCACAGGTGGCGGGGATTCAGGAGGTGATGCACTAGGGCCCGGTGTGGCCTGATCAGTTTCAGGAGGGGATGAGCTAGGGCCTGGTGTGGCCTGATCAGTTTCAGGTGGCTCCTGCTCTGGGTTAGCAAGGGCTGGGTCTGGTGCAGGCATGACAGCAGGTCAAATAAACTCAAATTAGATTATCTTCTACCGGATAGGAACCACCAAACAACAAGACAGGTGGCTAGGTTCTGTTCCCAGGTTTATAAAGAACGCAAAAAGTGAGACAAATAGGCCAAACCGTAAATTTTTAAAAAACAAATTTTAAAGTGACTTTTTACAATGCTTTAAAGGGTTAAATAATAATCTTCTAAATTCTTTTTTTTTACTGTTATAACCCTCAAGTCATCAAATTTTAACATGCAGATTCTTTGTGGGACTTTTTATAAGGTACTTTTAAGGTTGTTCTAGATGACTAAAATGTTCTGGTCAATGACTGTAACAATGAACTGAACTGAATACAATACATTACTACAACCAGGGTGGGGTTTTTTTAGCAGTAACGCACAGGAATGCAGTTCCAGCTGGCCTGGTGTCAGGGGGTGTGGCCTAATATGCAAATGAGTCCTCCTTTTTTCCTACCAAAAAAAGCCCATTTATACCCATGATATAGACCAGAGGCGTCAAACTCATTTGTTACGAGGGCCAGATCTGACGTAAATGTCGCTTTGTTGAGCCAGCCCAGAAAACGTAACAAGAGGTACTGGAGATATAAAACTTACAAAGGTGATTTCAGATGTCAAATGTCTATAGCAGGTGAATGACAGCAGAAGATTTGATTAGCTTAGGTGTGATGCAGAGGGGTAGTAGGCATGGAGATACTGATATTGGTAAGGAGATAGGAAACCTACATCTCTCTCTCTCTCCTCCCCATTCATCCTCAAAAAAGGAGAAGCATTGTACCATTTTACATTCTAAACCACAGCCTACGAGATAATTTTACTTCACTGTCATTGGTTCTTAAATCTGTACCATGTTGCATTCTGGGCCACTGCCTGCCAGCTCTGTGTGGCTCTGCTCAGCTACGTACGGCTCTGCTCACTGTGCTGGATTCCTCGTCTGATGAAGTGTGCTTAAGAGCACACGAAAGGTTATGTTCTAAATAAAAATTGGTTGGTCTTAAAGGTGCGACTTGACTCCTGCTTCATTCTATTTATCTGCAGAACGACTTGTTTGCAAACATTCAAAATGTAAGGGCAAAACCACCAGCGATGTAAATAAGAAGCAGTCATGTCACATTGTTTAGGACAGTGGTCCCCAACCTTTTTGGCCCCGGGGACTAGCCCCAGGGCCAGCCTGCCAACCATGGCCCCAGGGCCGGCAGGGTGGGGGTGCCCAATTCAGCCTCCCCCCCATGGTGTTTCCTCCTCCCTCCTTTGACCCCCGTGCAACCTCGCCGCCCCCCTGCGCAGCCTTGCTGTCTCCTCCTCCGTTTTCTTTCCTGTTTCCTCCTCCCTCCTTCACCTGCCTCACCACCTCCTCCTCCCCCCCACGTTTCCTCCTCCCCCCCACGTTTCCTCCTTCCTCCACTGCTGTCGTCCGCGCAGCCTCGCCACCTCCTCCTCCACCCACCCCCATTTTCACCATTTTAAGGCCAGGAAAGGGGCCATGAAGTGCCTCCCAGGCAGACACCCACCCGTCGATCAGCTGATGGGCGGGAAAACCGCTGCAGCAGTAGCCAGCGATGCTGTCCTTGCCTCCTTCCCTTCCCTGGCCTTAAAATGATGAAAATGGAAGGGGGGGAGAGGAGGCACTATGGGGGTGGGATTTTTGTTAGAAAAAGCCCAGCCGGAACTCATTTGCACATTAGGCCACACCCCTGCCACCAACCCAGCTGGAACTGTGTTCCTGCTCAAAAAAAACAGCCCTGCATGCAATACATTGTCTTGAAGTGAGAGAGAGCATGTGTATAGACTGCCTGATAATGAAGTGTTGAAGTTTGACTATATGGAGCCCGTTGAAGCCTATGTGAAACGAGGATGCAAGCATGGCCTCGCCGCGTGATATTACTGCCAAGCTGCCACTGAATTCAAGAATTCTTCAACTGGAGCGCTGGACTCTTTTAAGAGTACTTATTTTGGATGCTTCCTCCGTCCTGAGCCGCTAACCTGAAGAAATTGCTTTGATAGCATCTTAAAAAGACTTTGGGAACGGGGTGGGGGGAGGGAGGGGGGAGGGTGTGCAGACGTTCTTGTTTGCATGCACTAGCAGTGATGTGTCCAATTCAAAATAATGTATTATTGTGTGATAAAAATTACTTTTGTGAAATTGGTTCGAGGCTGGTTGACATGGCGGCTTTGTGCCCTTTCGCCCCCTGCTGCAATTTTCCACGTTTCTCTTCTGGCTTCCACAATCCCCAGGTGGGGGCAGGGGATTCCCTGGTTTGGAGACCCTCCCCCTGCTTCAGGGTCATCAGACAGCATGAGAGGGGAGGGAAATGTCTGCTGGGAACTCTATTATTCCCTGTGGAGACTGATTCCCATAGGAAATAATGGAGAATTGATCTGTGGAAATCTGTGGCTCTGGGAGGGTGCTGTTTTTGGAGGTAGATGTTCCAGATTTTCAGCATAGCATCCAGAAGCTCTCCTCAAAACACCCCCCATGTCTCAAAAAGATTGGGCCAGGGAGTCCAATTCTATGAGCCCCCAAAGATGGTGCCCCTATCCTTCATTATTTCCTATGGAAGGAAGGCATTTAAAAGACGTGCAGTCCCTTTAAATGTGATGGTCAGAACCCCCTTTGAAGTTCAATGATGCTGATCACACCCATGCTTCTGGCACCATCCCCAATGTCTCTTGGCTCCACCCCCAAAGTCCCCAATTTCTTCAATTGGACTTGGCAACCCTACCAGCATGCTCGCTCAGTGAACTTTTAAGGCTGTTGGGTGTACCGGCCTCTAGTGCTAGGACACAGCAGAATCACCTGTTCTCAGAGATGGCTGCCCACTGCATCTCTGCATGAGTCAGTGCTCTGGGCTTGCTTCCATGCAGGAAACATAATCAGATCAGTGACTCAGGCAGCCATAGCGAGTGTGGGTGTCGCCGAGGGTATTTAATTGTTACTCTTACACCGCAAGGTGTTAACATTTACAGTATATAAGTGACGTCTGTCTCCTGTTTTTAATTCAGTAGGGAAAGTGCCAGGGAAACACCCAGCAAGCTGTTTCTGAGCTGCTAAATTAAATTTCCCAAGCCAAAAATAAGACCTAACAAAGGAAGCCTGCATTTAGCAAATCAGGGTCTAGTGCTGTGCCAAACGTAACAAAAAGATTAGTACAACCACCAGAAAATTAAGGGAATCATATTCTTCTCTAAATGCATATGCATCTTTAGATAGATTTGGAAGTCCAATTGAAAATCGGCATGATGTAAAGAAAAACTGTGGATTTAAAATAGAATCAGGTATAAATTCAGTTGGGTGCTAATTGCAAAGGCTGTGCCTGCCTTAGCTGGAAGACTGAGGGGTGAAGATGGGGCGGATTACAGCAGCAAATTTTTAGCATTTATTGTATTTTTATAAGGGAACAGGAATAACTTCACTTTGAATTTTACTAGGCACTACCTATCACAAGGGGCCAGCCAAACGGAAAGTGCACAACCATTTTATTACAACCACAAAAGGAGCGTGAGGATTGGAGGAAACTTTAAACCAAACTTCAACTAACAAGAAGAGAGCCCCGTGGCGCAGAGCGGTAAAGCTGCAGTACTGCAGTCCGAACTCTCTGCTCACAACCTGAGTTCGATCCCGGCGGGAGCTGGGTTCAGGTAGCCGACTCAAGGTTGACTCAGCCTTCCATCCTTCCGAGGTCGGTAAAATGAGGACCCAGCTTGCTGGGGGGGAAGTGGAGATGACTGGGGAAGGCAATGGCAAACCACCCCGTAAAAAGTCTGCCGTGAAAACGTTGTGATGCAACGTCACCCCAGAGTCAGAAACGACTGGTGCTTGCACAGGGGACTGCCTTGACCTTTTTAAACCAACAAGAGCCAAAAAGGCAGCGGAAAGTGAAACTGGGGGAGGGACGGTGGCTCAGTGGTAGAGCATCTGCTTGGGAAGGTCCCAGGTTCAATCCCTGGCATCTCCAAAAAAGGGTCCAGGCACATAGGTGTGAAAAACCTCAGCCTGAGACCCTGGAGAGCCGCTGCCAGTCTGAGTAGACAATACTGACTTTGATGGACCAGGGGTCTGATTCAGTAGAAGGCAGCTTCATATGTCCATATGTCCATATGGTCTTGCCAAAATTCAGCCCTTGCTGATATGGCAAGCGGAGAGATCCTCCAATTGCACACATAGCCACTGGAAAGCAGGTCTCATTTTGGTCAGGAGCTCACAGGAGCCGAGCTCTGGAACCTCTACATTTTATTGCGCTTTTTGTTTCTTAACCCACCCCCCCTTCCCCAAAAAATACTTGCTTCTGGGCTCCATTGTTCAAACCCCCCGTCAGAATTTTGCCGAATTCTCAGATTTGACAAACTTTCTAATATTTTCCCGCAGAAAAACATGGGGAAATAACCAAAACCAGACAGAAGTATGATGGGAGTATGCTTTTATTATGCCAATTCTAATTCAAGAAGCATTTGAAGATAGGTGCTGAGCTGATAAGATTTAGCCCACCTTCCAGTGATGTCAGGGGTGTGCAGCCTATGCAAATGAGTTGTGCTAATGAGCTCTGGCACCTCCTTTTATATTAAATGACCCCTGCTGGGAAGTAACTGTGCAATGAAAGCAAACTGACAATTTACTGAGTCATATAGCTAACATCACAGTTTACATCTCCTTCCTTGGAGGTTTTTAAGTAGAGGCTAGATGGCCATCTGACAGCAATGAGGATCCTGTGGATTTCAGGGGAGGTGTTTGTGAGTTTCCTGAATTGTGGGAAGGGACGGTGGCTCAGTGGTAGAGCATCTGCTTGGGAAACAGAAGGTCCCAGGTTCAATCCCTGGCATCTCCAACTAAAAAGGGTCCAGGCGAATAGGTGTTAAAAACCTCAGCTTGACACTCTAGAGAGCCGCTGCCAGTCTGAGTAGACAAGACTGACTTTGATGGACTGAGGGTCTGATTCAGTAGAAGGCAGCTTCATACGTTCATATTAGGGGATGGATGGTGGCTCAGTGGTAGAGCATCTGCTTGGTAAGCAGAAGGTCCCAGGTTCAATCCCCGGCATTGCCACTAAAAAAGGGTCCAGGCAGATAGGTGTGAAAAACCTCAGCTTGAGACCCTGGAGAGCCGCTGCCAGTCTGAGTAGACAAGACTAACTTTGATGGACCCAGGGTCTGATTCAGTATAAGGTAGCTCCATATGTTCATATTGTGCATGGGGTTGGACTAGATGACCCTGGAGGTCCCTTCCAACTCTATGATTCTATCTCACTTGTGGAAAATGGAAGAAGGAAGACAGGGAAGAATAGGCTGAAGCTATAGTTGAACCACCCTGACCCAAATGGCTCAGAATAGCCTGATCTCCTCAGGTCCCAGAATCTAACTAGGGTTGGCCATGCTTAGTGCTTGAAGAACACCAAGGATGTCTCAGATTGCTGCACAGAGGCAGGCAAACCACCTCTGAACATCTCTTGCCTTGGATACCCTCCAGGATAGTCGTAAGTAAGCTGTGACTTGACAACACTTTCCACCTCCAGCAGTAGAGTCAACCCCCAACCCATTCCACTCCCCCAACCCACTAGCTAAATAGCCCCAGCTCAGATTTCAGATCTCAGCCTTTCCTCGTAGACCGTAAAAAGCCTGTTCCAGAGCTGCCTTGAAACATTCGGTCTCCAAGCTCCACCAAGGGACCGTTCTTATCGACTGCCTTACAATATAGCTACCATTTGGCCTCGGTTTGGAGGCTTATGGTCCATCTGTGTACAGTAACACAAGATGTTAAAAGAGAACACTACGCGCTGAAGGATGGCTCTGCTATCCACATTCTTGTTTATCTACCAAAAGGGGGTTCAGGGACCAGCAGTAATGGAGTCGGGCCTTGGATCTGATGTTGAAAATGTAAAGCTCTCCAAATGCTTGCTTAGGGAGTTTGGTGTAGTGGTTAAGCGTGTGGGCTCTTATCTGAGAGAACCGAGTTTGATTCCCCACTCCCGCACTTGCACCTGCTGGGATGGTCTTGGGTCAGCCATAGCTCTCATAAGAGTTGTCCTTGAAAGGGCAGCTTTTGGGAGAGCTCTCTCAGCCCCACCCACCTCATAGGGTGTCTGTTGTGGGGGAGGAAGATAAAGGAGATTGTGAGCCGCTCTGAGATTCGGAGTGGAGGGTGGGATATAAATCCAATATCTTCTTCAACCTTGCTTTATCTCCAGAAACTACCTGTGCCCATGACCTTGGCTTGTGTAGTCCAGCTGCCCTTTGCTGAGTTAGTTCCTCTTGCTCTCTTAAATAGGTCTACCATTTCCCTCGCAGGACTGTACAACTAGAGGTCCATCCTAGGCTATCCACATTAGAATCATAGAGTTGGAAGGGACCCCCAGGGTCATCTAGTCCAACCTCCTGCACAATGCAGGAAATTCACAAGTACTTCCCCCTAAATCCACAGGACCCAAGTACTTCCCCCTAAATTCACAGGATCCCCCCTAAATTCACAGGATCCAAGGAAGGAGAGCCCATCACCTCCCAAGGAAGCCTGTTCCACTGAGGAATCGTTCCAACGGTCAGGAAGTCCTTCCTAATGTTGAGCCTCTTCCAAACTTCCGACACCTTACCTGTTCTCCAAGAATTCTCAAAAATAATGGCCAGAGGCTCAGAAATTACATCCGCAAGCTCTTTTAGTACCTTTGGATGCAGTTCATCTGGCCCTGAGGACTTCGTTTCATTTAAAGAAATGAGGTGTTTATGTACTACCCCTATGCTAATCCTAGGTTGCAACTCCATAGCCTCATTATATGTTCTGTTTTTCCCATGTTGAGCACCGTTTCCCTCAGAAGAGAAGACTGAGGAAAAGTAGGAATTGAGCAGTTCTGCCCTCTCTTCGTCATCTCTTACAATTTCACTTTCCTGCCCTCGCAACGGGCCTACCATGTCCTTGCTCTTTTTCTTAATTTGAACATCAGAACAGAACACTTTTTTTCCTACGTCTCTTTCTCTTCATTCAAACGCCAACTGAAATTCCACCCACCTCCACTGGTTTAAGATTAAATATATGGTTCAGTCTCCAATTTCAATGGTTCAGGTTCAGGCTTCTAATTTATACCTGGAAATTAAATCCGGTTAGTCTGCATGCTTGGATCCATGCATCGGTTTCCCTAGCAGGCCAAATTAGTGCCTTTCAGGCAAGAAAAACGGTACAGGTAAGCTTCCCAACTCAAGATATTCCTGGAGATTTGGGAGGTAGAGGAAGGTGGGGTTTGGGGGCAGAAGGAAGCTCAGTGGAGCAGCCCCGTAGCTAAGAGTCAAAGAGGGAGGGGGCCAGTGGGGGCCATAGGAAGGGCGGCATGGGGGTGAAAGCAAGAAGCTGGAGAGGCTGGGGGCCACCCCTCCCCCCTCCAGTGTGATACAAATGTCAGCTCCGATTCCCCTTCTACCTTTCCTGGAGCTCAGCCTGCAGCGATCACCTTCCAGTTCCAAAGATCAAAGAAGGCTGATTTGTATCCCTGTGCTCCCTCCCCATTCCCCTGCTTTCTTGTGCCCTTCTCCAACTGGGAGCACACGGCTTGTACACGCTGGCTGGGGGGGAGATATGTCCTGGCCGCCCTCCTCCCTCCCTCCCCACCCCACCTGCCCTTGTAGCCTGTGCAATCAAGGGGTCTCTCTTCCCTAGGATTGCCAATCCCCAGGTTTGGAGGCCCTCCGCCAGCTTCAGGGTCATCAAAAAGCAGGTGGGGGAGGGAAATATCTGCTGGGCACTCCATTATTCCCTAGGAACATAACATAAGAACATAAGAGAAGCCATGTTGGATAAGGCCAATAGCTTATCCAGTACAACACTCTGTGTCGCACAGTGGCCAAAACAACCAGGTGCCATCAGGAGGTCCACCAGTGGGGCCAGGACACTAGAAGCCCTCCCACTGTTGCCCCCCCCAAAGCACCAAGAATTAGAGCACAGAGCATCACTGCCTCAGACATATAGAACATAAGAGAAGCCATGTTGGATCAGGCCAATAGCTTATCCAGTACAACACTCTGTGTCGCACAGTGGCCAAAACAACCAGGTGCCATCAGGAGGTCCACCAGTGGGGCCAGGACACTAGAAGCCCTCCCACTGTTGCCCCCCCCCCAAAGCACCAAGAATTAGAGCACAGAGCATCACTGCCCCAGACATATAGAACATAAGAGAAGCCATGTTGGATCAGGCCAATGGCTTATCCAGTCCAACACTCTGTGTCGCACAGTGGTAAAAAAAAACAGGTGCCATCAGGAGGTCCACCAGTGGGGCCAGGACACTAGACGCCATTGCCATAGGGTATAATGGAGAATTGATTCATGGGTACCTGGGGCTCTGGGGGAGGCTGTGTTTTGAGGCAGGGGCACCAAATTTTCAGCATAGCATCCAGTGCTTCTCTTCAAAACGCCCTCCAAGTTTCAAAAAGATTGGACCAGGGGGTCCAGTTCTATGAGCCCCAAAAGAAGGTGCTTCTATCCTGCATTATTTCCAATGGAGGGAAGGCATTTAAAAAGTGTGTGGTCCCTTGAAATGTGATGGCCAGAATTCCTTCTGGAGTTCAATTGTGCTTGTCACACCCTTGCTCTTGGCTTCACCCCTAATGTCTCCCGGCTCCACCCCCAATGTCTCCTGGCTCCACCCCCCAAAGTCCCCAGATATTTCTTGAATTGGACTTGGCAACCCTACTCCTCCCATCCACCCAAGAACTTACCGTTCAGGCTCATGGGGGTGGGAAAAGGGCAGCACATGGAGCCCCCAGCTCTCTCTTCGGAGAGCCAGTTTGGTGAAGTGGTTAAGTGTGCGGACTCTTATCTGGGAGAACCGGGTTTGATTCCCCACTCCTCCACTTGCAGCTGCTGGAATGGCCTTGGGTCAGCCATAGCTCTGGCAGAGGTTGTCCTTGAAAGAGCAGCTGCTGTGAGAGCCCTCTCCAGCCCCACCCACCTCACAGGGTGACTGTTGTGGGGGAGGAAGGGAAAGGAGATTGTGAGCCGCTCTAAGACTCTTCGGAGTGGAGGGCGGGATATAAATCCAATATCTTCTTCTTCTTCTTCTTCATGGCCAGACTAAGGGCTGCTGGGAGCAGGGGCTGGGACTGGCTGCCCACCGACCCACCCGACTTTCGGAATCTGCCCGCCCACCCCACTCTGCTCAGAGACTGCTTCAGAGGAGAGTTTGCCAGTGCTGCTCCATGTGCTGAGGCAATCGGGGGGAGGGCTCCCCAGGGGGAGGGGGGGAGTCAAGTAGGGTTGCCAAGTCCAATTCAAAAAATATCTGGGGACTTTGGGGGTGGAGCCAGGAGACTTTGGGGGTGGAGCCAGGAGACATCAGGGTGGAGTCAGGAACAAGGGTGTGACAAGCATAATTGAACTCCAAGAGAGTTCTGGCCATCACATTTAAAGGAACCGCACACCTTTTTAAAAGTCTTCCTTCCATAGGAAATAATGAAGGATAGGGGCACCTTTTGGGGGGCTCATAGAATTGGACCCCATGGTCCAATCGTTTTGAAACTTGGGGGATACTTTGGGGAGAATCACTAGATACTATACTGAAAATTTGGTGCCTCTACCTCAAAAAACAGCACCCCCAGAGCTTCGAAACCTCCAGATCAATTCCCCATTATACCCTATGAGAATCGATCTCCACATAGAAAATAATGAAGTACTCAGCAGACTTCCCCCCCCCCTCCATTTCTGGCAACACTGAAGGGGGATTGGCCTCTCTACTCACGATTTGCTGCCAACTTCTTCAAAGTAACACAGACACTCCATCCCAAGAGGAAGCCTTTCAATCAGCGACTGAAGCCTCCGGAGGTAGAAACGCACATGGTCCTCTGGGGGCGGAGCTCACCCCCCTCCGCTGGCCAGACTCCCCGAGGAGATGCCTGTGACAGCCGAAGAGGATGCAAGGACTATGAGTCCCAGCATGTACCTCGCGAAGGGAGGCCGGACTGGAGCGAATAGCAGGCCGGCGATGGGCGGGTCTTTGTGACCCGGAGGAAGGAAGAAGCCTAAAGCCTGCAAGGGAGGAAAGCAGGCAGGGAAAGAGACACCGAGCCATTTCCCCACCCCCACCCCCCCGCTTCCACATTTCTGGAGAGCGGGGGATGAGGCTGCTAATCCAGGGGTCCCCCGGCAGGGCGGGGTGGGTGGGAAGCCTAGAGTCAAGACTTGGGGAGGAGGCCTGTAAAATCCACAAGGAGGCTGGGCCCTCTGGGCCCCATGGAACACTACGGGCCTGCAGTGGAGTATAATGCTGTAGAGTCCACCCTCCAAAGCAGAAACGAACCTATGTTGTTTGGAGACAAATTGTAATTCCAGGAGATTTACAGACACTACCTGGAGTTTGACAACCTTAGGACGGGCTTTCTTTGAGCAGGAACCCACCGGAACACAACTTCAGCTGGCTTGGCATCGGGATGTGTGGCCTTGTATGCAAATGAGTTCCTGCCGGGCTTTTTCTACAAAAAGCCCTGCGCAAAACAATGGCGACATCAGGGAGTGTGGCCTCACATGCAAATGAGTTCCTGCTGGGCGTTTCTGTACAAAAAAGCCCTGCCTAGGACACAAGGATGGGAACCTGGAACCAAACCTGGATTCTCAGTTATGCATAAACCAGCTGCTGTACAGTTTCTAATTCAAATTCTCCTTGCAAACATGAGTAACGAAAAGAAAAGGATGAGAAAAGCCCGTGTGTGAGCCTGGCCACAAGCTGGCCATCAGGATATCCTGGTTCACCAGCAGTTAGAAGTGATGGCTGAATCGCAGGGCTTTTTTTTTAACAGGAACTCCTTTGCATATTAGGCCACATCCCCCTGATGTAGCCAATTCCCCCTGTAACGAGAGCCCTGTAAGCTCTTGGAGGATTGGTTACATCAGGGGTGTGTGGCTTAATATGCAAAGAAGTTCCTGCTACAAAAAAGTCCTGGTTGAATGTAGCCTTGTGACCAAAAGCAATATTCCTTCCCTCCTTCCCTCCTTTCCTCCCTCCCTCTCTTTCTCACTCATCCCAATTTATCCGCACAGTTGGTGGGAGGATAAAAGTTATTTCCTTATGCGTTTATTGGATTGTCCTGATGTTAGGATCTGCCTTGAGAACCCTGTTGAGAGTGCAGTAAGTTAAAGCAGAGGGGAGATGGTATAATTACCTACAGCTCTTTGGAAGAGGTGATAGGCAGGTAATAAATCATTCATTGCCCTCCCCCCACAACACAAACCCAGCCAGATTTTCAAATCAATACTGGATGAGCCAACTCATGCCTTCTTTCTTTTCCACCTTCACCCCCCACACACACACCAAAATAACGAGTGTATGCATTCTTACCTATTTAAAACAATTATCTTCTCCTCTAGAACAGAACTGGTCTGAAGTGAACACATCATAATCGTGAATCCTAGAGCATCCCCATCACAATGCTCTAGGACTCGCAGTAAAAAAAAAATCTATGGTACCATAGAGTTTTATTGTGAGTCCTAGAGCGTCCCTGACAAGACATTCCCAGTGCAGTGATACCATTTCCAGGTGACATCATTGTGCCATGCGCATAAAATCTTGAGAGAGAACAGTCCCCCACCGCAGCGGTGGGGGGACTTGGCAATCCTATTGCTGTTGACCTGTGAACTAAGTACGTATTTTAGTGCCAAAGAGCGTGCAGAAGGTGCAGGGTGACAGATGCTTGTTACTTTGCACCTTTTGTTGTTACCGTTATATTGCTTATCTTTCTACCATAACAATGGGCACGTTCTTGCCTGGAAATGCAGCTAATGCCCTTGAAGATATCGGGCCCTTAAGATGTAGTGTCTTGCACTGCTGGGTACTGAACTCTGTGGGAAAGAACTGACAAAGGGTGGAGACTTGAATTTGCCCCCACTTTTGTTTCCTATAACAATACACACTTATGCTAATTGTGCCATTCTTGGCAATGGCTCTCTGAGTGAAGAGTCCCTACCTGTATCTAACTTTTAATAAATTCCAACCAAGTTTTCATGAGAACGAGCTTATTGAGTAGATAACTGGCAGAACCTGACGCTAACAAAACTGCAAAAACCCTCAAGGGATAATCATGCAAGCCAACGTTTTCAAAAAAATCATGACACCATCATATCTCTAATGTTGAGCAATGGCGCTAAAAGGCAGATGGAAAAATTAACACGAGGGGGCCATGTTTCGATAGGCGGGATTTTTCTACAAGCTTGGAACAGCTCTTGGATCTGCACAGATATCTCCTGAAGAGAGCTGCCTGACATGCGGAAGGCCATGGGTTCAGTCCCCAGCATCTCCAACTAAAAAGTCAAAGCAGCAGTTATGGCTCCACACCTATGGAACCAGCTTCCAGAGGATCTGCGGGCCCTGCGGGAATTTGAACAGTTCCGCAGGGCCTGCAAGACTACCCTGTTTTGATTGGCCTTCACCGATTAATGGAAACTGCTAGGGAAACCTATACGATAGCACCAGTATATTAATTTTAAAGATTTTATTGATTTTAGAGTTTTAGTAGAATTTTAATTGATGTGTTAATTAGTTATGTTTGAATACTTTGTAAACTAATGCATTGATTATGTTGTTAGCCGCCCTGAGCCTGCTTTGGCGGGGAGGGCGGGATACAAATAAAATTGATTGATTGATTGATTGATTGATAGCAGATCTGACTCCCGTGCTCTTCCCAGAGCCCACCTGGCTCAGTAGGGAGAAAACAGGGGCAATAGATTGGGGGGATTGGAGCGTGAATCTCCATCTGGTGGTGGAAAGTGCCATCATCTGCCTCTGCATGGCAACCCTGGTCTTCTTTGGTGGTCCCCCATCCAAGCACTAACCAGGAATGACCCTGCTTAGCTTCTGAGATCTAATGAGACCCGGGCTAGCCTGGGCCTGGCTGTTCTGGTCAAAGCAAGAGACATTCAGAGGTGTTTTGCCATCATCTGCCTCTGCACGGCAACCCTGGTCTTCCTTGATGGTCTCCCATCCAAGCACTAACCAGGGACGACCCTGCTTAGCTTCTGAGATCTAATGAGACCAGGGCTAGCCTGGACCTGGCTGTTCTGGTCAAAGCAAGAGACGTTCAGAGGTGTTTTGCCATCATCTGCCTCTGCATAGCAACCCTGGTCTTCTTTGGTGGTCTTCCATCCAAGCACTAACCAGAGACGACCCTGCTTAGCTTCCAAGATCTGTGATTAGGCCAGCCTGGGCTATCCAGATCAGAACAGACCCCAGTAACTTCCATAAATCACCAGTATGTTTTTGTACTTCCTCAATCTCATGTCAGGGCACATTTTCAGAATTACTAAACATGGATGCTTGAAAACTGCTCTTTATCTACAGAAGAAACACAAGTGCATACATCAGAAAGTTACAACGCTGCAGCAGAAAGGCTGGATTTCATTCTCTGACAAAGGGCTTTTTAAAAAGCTCAGCCTGTGGAAATAAATTTTACACCAAGTTAAGACACATCAAGATTGTTTCAGTACATAATATTTTAATTTGTTACTGCTGTTGAAATACAGGCACTGCTGTGAACTGCATCTTGAAAGCCAAGTGATTAATATTAGGGTTCCTTCCCAAACCCACACACAACTTCAGCAGGCGCAGTATCGAGATCAAAGAGCTGGGAGAGGAAGATTAAATGGCCATTCCTCTCCTGTAAAATATGCAGTTTGCTTTGCGACTTTTTTCTTTCTTTTTTTGCCATCTATTTACAGCCAACCCATGGGAAGGGACCTGCGGGATGTTCAAGGCAATCGATGTTCAGAGGTGGTAAACCATTGCTTACCTCTGTGCAGCAACTCTGAACTTCTGTGGTGGTCTCAAACCCAAATAAACAGGTACAACCCCTTCAAGGGGTTCACATATGTGTATGTGTGTGTGTGTGTGTGTGTGTGTGTGTACATATGTAGATGATGATGATGATGATAGATAGATAGATAGATAGATAGATAGATAGATAGATAGATAGATAGATAGATAGATAGATAGATAGATAGATAGGTAGGTAGGTAGGTAGGTAGGTAGACAGACAGACAGACAGACAGACAGACATATGTGTATAAGTGTATGTATATGTGTATAGATGTATGTATATATATGTATGTATATATAGGGAGCTCCGTGGCGCAGAGTGGTAAAGCTGCAGTACTGCAGTCGGAGCTCACGAGCTGAGTTCGATCCCAGCAGAAGCTGGTTCAGGTAGCTGGCTCCAGGTTGACTCAGCCTTCCATCTTTCCGACGTCGTTAAACTTAGTACCCAGCTTGCTGGGGGGAAAGTGTAGATGACTGGGGAAGGCAATGGCAAACCACCCCGTAAAAAAGTCTGCCGTGAAAACGTTGTGAAAGCAACGTCACCCCAGAGTTGAAAATGACTGGTGCTTGCACAGGGGACTACCTTTTTTTTAATATGTATATACATGTGTACACATACATATGTGTGTGTGTGTGTGTGTGAGAGAGAGAGAGAGGATTTTCAAAGAATTCACAGCAGCGTCCATTCACTTACCGCAGCTGTAAATGCCAATATTATGGGGGGGAAACACTCTGTTCTGCTGCTCCTCTCTCTCCTCATAATCCCAATTCCAAATTTTATTACATGGACTGAAATTTCTAGCCTTATCTCAAGACACAATGTTAGTTTCTTTAAGTGATATTTTCTGTGGAGCCTGCCGGACATCCTCTTCTCTTGCACCACAACTAAGCTTAGTGAACAAAGTGGGGACAGGATAGGGTGGAGACAGTCGACGAGAAATCTTTCTCCTCTCCCAAAATACTAGAACTTGAAGGAATCCAATTCAGCTGATGGGCAGTGAGTTCAGGATGGACAAAAGAAGATATGACTTTACCCAGGAAGTTATTAAAATGTAGAATTTGTTGCCAGAGGAGGAAGCGATGGCCACTGGAATAAATAGCATTAGATTGATTTGTGGGAGATAAGTCTATCAATGACTGCTAGCCATGGTGACTGAGGGGAACCTTCGCACTCAGAGGCACTCATTCTCTGGATTCCAGAGCCAGGAGGCAACATCAGGGGAAGGCCTCGGCCTCTGTGCCCTGTTGTTGTCCCTCCAGAGGAACTGGTTGGCCACTGTCTGAGGCAGGATGCTGGGCTAGATGGACCACTGATCTCATCCAGCATGGCTCTTCTGATGTTCTTATGAAGGCCTCGGCCTCTCTGCCCTGTTGTTGGCCCTCCAGAAGGACTGATTGGCCACTGTGTGAGAGAGGATGCTGGACTAGATGGACCATTGGTCTGATTCAGCAGGGCTCTTCTCAGGTTCCTAGGAGGGCCTCGGCCTCTCTGCCCTGTCGTTAGCCCTCCAGAGGAACTGGTTGGCCGCTGTATGAGACAGGATTCTGGACTAGATGGACTATTGGTCTGATCCAGCAAGGCTCTGATGTTCTTATGACACTGGCAAAGTTATTATAATTTTTTTTTTTGCTTCCAGTTTTCAGGGGTCAGTAGACAAAGAAGGCAGGGAAACAACAACTTCTGTTCAGCAGTTCTGTTCCGTAAACCATGTATTAATTAGCTCTGTTCCATAAACCATGTATTAATTAGACACTACCTTTCAGGTTCAGTGGTTATTTAATCAAATCATGGATCAAAGTACACACCTTTTTTGTGTGTGAATTTCCCCTGCCTCAGATCACATGGACTTTAGCTCACGCTTGCCTGGTTTTTGCATTTCCATGTTTCACAGTGTCCCTTTTGCATTAAACTGAGATTTAACACAATTCCTCTGAAGTATCAGGTATTAATGGCAGAAGGACATGTTACTGGTGTATTTCCAGATGGTGCATGGTACTAGAGAAAAGCTATTTTAAAACTGCTACTTGGGCCTCAACTAGGGTTGACAGCTCCTGCTTCCTGGAGATTTGGGGGGTGATGCCTAGGTTTGGGGTTTGGGGAGGAAAGGGATGGCTGCAGGAAGGGGTCATTTTTTAGAAAAATAGGTGGTGGAGCTCATTAGCATAACTCCTTAGAGCCACTTTGGTGTAGTGGTTAAGTGCACGGACTCTTATCTGGGAGAACCGGGTTTGATTCCCCACGCCTCCACTTGCAGCTGCTGGAATGGCCTTGGGTCAGCCATCACTCTAATAGAGAGCCAGTTTGGTGTAGTGGTTAAGTGTGTGGACTCTTATCTGGGAGAACCTGGTTTGATTCCCCACTCCTCCACTTGCACCTGCTGGAATGGCCTTGGGTCAGCCATAGCTCTGGCAGAGGTTGTCCTTGAATGGCCAGCTGCTGTGAGAGCCCTCTCAGTCCCACCCACCTCACAAGATGTCTGTTGTGGGGAGGAAGATAAAGGAGATTGTGAGTCACTCTGAGACTCTTCGGAGTGGAGGGCGGGATATAAATCCAATATCTTCTTATCTTCTTCTTTATTTTATTTATTTATTTTGTACATTTATAGCCCACCCTTTCCCTTGAAGGGCTCAGGGCGGATTCCAACAAGCTAAAACATTAAAACAAACAATAAGACATCAAAATAGTTAAGCCAATTAAACCAATACATTACGTCAATCATTTCAGTCGGCACGGATGATATAAGCACTTGAGGCGTAATTATCGTGGGCAGCCTAAATTTACCACTTCTTTACCACTCTGCTCCATGGGGCTCTGTTCCCATGAAAATCTATTACATTTTTTCCTAAAAACAGAAGAAAAAAATACAATGTTGAAGTATTTAGTTATATCAAAAATCATTTGAATATTGACATCATTATGGTGGAAAGGGCTCATGGAGGCAAAAATGCCGAGAGGCCCACGAAAGACAGAGTGTGGCCCCGGCTGCCGCTGACGCCACTTCCAACTCTAACATGGTGCCGGCCTATGGGTGTCAAGGTGCTCGCCAACAACTTTCTTGAGGCCCACCAAGCATTTTTTAGAGAGCGGGTGGGGCCCAGTAGGGATTTTGCCCAGCAAGACTTCTGATTGGCCACTGGAGATTTGATTGGCTGTGGAGATTTTTTTAAAGCATTGCTTTGGCAGCAGCTGCCACCACAGCACAAGGATCTGCACTGTGCGACTGAAGAAAAGCTGCAGAAGCTGCTTTGTGGTTGGTGGCAGGGCTCTTTTTCTAGCAGGAGCTCCGCTGCATGTTAGGCCACGTCCCCTGATGCAGCCAATCCTCCAAGAGCTTAGAGGGCTCTTAGTACAGGACCTACTGTAAGCTCCGGGAGGATTGGCTACATCGGGGGGGGGGGTCTAATATGCAGAGGAGCTCCTGCTAGAAAAAGCCCTTGTTGAAGGCAGCCTTCGTGTGGCAAGCATTTTGTGGCTGGGCCCACCACACCATCTCAGAATTCCCAAGGTGCCTGAAGGTGAGGGCTAAAATGTTTTGGAGAGCTCTCACATAAGCTAACAATATCAGTCTTCAACAGCCTTGGGAGGAATGGCTGACGGTTAAAGAATCAGGGACTGTCCTGCTCTCCTAGGCAATGGCAGAATTTCAGAAGCAGCCTCCAACCGCTTCATTTTCTGAGTTGTTTCTATACTGTAGTTGTGAGCAGGGTCTTTTTCATAGCAGGAACTTCTTTGCATATTAGGCCACACACCCCTGATGTAGCCAATCCTCCAAGAGCTTACAGTAGGCCCTGTATTAAGAGTCCTGCAAGCTCTTGGAAGATTGGCTACATTGGGGGGGGGGGGGGTGGCCTAATATGCAAAGGAGTTCCTGCTACAAAAAAAGCTCTGGTTGTGAGGGACATCAGTGGAAGTGGAGAATGGTCACAGGTGCAGAATTTACCTTCTGGAGCAGGGGTGTCAAACTCATTTGTTATGAGGGCCGGCTCTGACATAAATGAGATCTCGTTGGACTGAGCCATGTCCGGCCGGGCTGCATGTGTACCTATTTAAGATTAGGTAGCAGAGATATAAACTTTATAAAGGACACACATTAACACAATTTAAAAAAAAATTCAAAAAAAGAAACAAACTTAAAACATGCTTAAAACATTAGCACTCATTGGTCTTAAAGGTGCTTTCTTTGTATTTCTCCCATGGGATCTAGGGAACTGAGCAAAGGAAGCTCTGACTCTTTCATTCCTTCCCCAGGGGACTGGGAGAGAGAGGAGCCTCAGCCAATAGAAAGAAGAGAAGCTTGGCACAGTAGCTCTCCTGTGCAAGTGAGAGAGCCTGGCAAAGCAAGCTATTCCTCCCCCCTTCCTCCCCAAGGGAGGAGCCTCAGCCAATTGAGAAAACAGAGGTTTTGCTCTGTAGTTCCTGTGTGATTAAGGAAGCCTGGCAAAGCAAGCTATGATGCCGAAGGAAGCAAGAGAGAGAAAGAAGGAAGCAAATGACAGCCAAAGGGACCTGATAGGAACCCTGCGAGAGCCTGATTTGGCCCCCAGGTCACGTTTGACACCCCTGTTCTGGGGAATCATAGGTTTCATTTATGGAAGAAGCAACTTTTCTAACCTCCTGAGGATGACTTGATCACAGATTAAACTGCCCCTCCTTTGGCATTTGGTTCCCAGTTCCCACCTTTAGCTTGCCTTTAGGAGAATCAGGGACCAAGAGAGCCCACTATGAAGAATATAGCCTTACCCGACAGTTCTTGAGCTAACAGAGGTGGACAGCTTAGGCTAAGTAGATCAGAAACCCTCTTGGAAAGCAATACCTTCCTGTCGGGAGCATATTGCCAAGTGCCCTGGTAGAACTGCTCCAGCTGCAAATTTGTGGTCAGAGAGGTCTAGTAATTATTTTGGAGGAAAATAACGTTACTTCTGAAGGACAACATTCATTCAGCGAAGGTCCTGGTATCGCTGGCTGCTTCTAAGACATTTTTAAACGGCATGGGGCCAGGGTAACCAAGAGGCAGTCCTCTTCCCTGGAGAACAAAGTAGGAGTCAAGCTGCACCTTTAAGACCAACAAAGTCTTATTCAGAATGTCAGCTTTCAGGTGCTCTAAGCACACGTCATCAGACAAAGAATCAGGTACAGTGAGCAGACCTACATACAGCTTCCTCATTTGATTTCTACAGATATCACTTAGGACATTCTCATAAGAGAAATTTTCCCCAGCCGTTTCTGATTATGCATACCTGAATGGCATTGAGCTAGCACTGTATAATGAGTGATCCTCATTCTGTATAATTAAGTGGGCATGTACTCCAGGTATGCATGCCAAAGGTACCCATTTTCTTTAAAAGAGGAGTGAGCCATGTTAATTACATTAGTGTAGGAGTTACGAGATGGTTGCCCTTAAAATACACTGGACTTTCCTACAATTTAATAATGAATGGAAGGAAGTATGAATACAAGACAAGCCGTGTTGGGTCAGGCCCAGGGCTTATTTTGCACCAGGAACTCCTTTGCATATTAGCCACCCACCCCTGATGTAGCCAATCCTCCAAGAGCTTGCAGGGTTTTTAGTACGGAGCCTACTGCAAGCTCCAAAGGAGTTCCTGCTACAAGAAAACAGGCCTGATCAGGCCAATGGCCCATTTAGACCAACACTCTGTGTCACACAGTGGCTAAAATCCAGGTGCCAATCAGGAGGTCCACCAGCAGGGCCAGAACTCTAGAAGTCCTCTCACTCTTGACCCCCCCCCCCCCAGCACCAAAGTACGTGCCTTGGAACTTTGAAAATCCCCCCCCGCCCCATCCTCATACCACACTCAATTCTGAAATAAAATCTACCTGCAAAGGAAATTGCTGTGGATCTCCTCTTGGATGGGGGAATTAGCAGAGGAGAACCCTGGTAGAGCATAGGAGGGATCTTTCACCAATTGATGGAGGTGCAGTTTCAGACAGAAAACTCCAGGCTGAATATATTTTAAAGTGTTTACTACAAAAATCGATAAGAAATACAATCACACATAAGCCATCCAACACATACAAACAAGAACTAGGAAAAATAGGGGTGAGGAATAGAGATTCTTATGAATTATTGCAGTGGGTGATACTACCTGGTCCATGGATCCTTGAAGCAGAAGACGTGAATGTGAAAAGTGGCCCAAACAGAGTTTGGGGGTGCAAGTCTGTGGTAGGGTAAGACAAGACACACTGAACTGGCCACGTGCTGGCCTTGATATAGCCAAATTTGTGCCCTCAGGAGATGATGTCAGGTATTCTGTGACATGAAGGTCAGATGACCTGTGATGCTGTATTACATGCCTCCTTGACATCACCAAATGTAGCTGAACTTAACTTACTTACACAAAAACAAGGTCAGGCGGGGGTTCTCCTGTCTTGGAGTTTCCCAACCTGCCAGCCCACATTGGGCTGGCGGGGGGAATCTCCTCCAACATTGCTGACACAATGGCATCACTTGCAGGTGATGTCATCGCACCAGCGATGTTGCGTGCAACCACTTTAGGCATTTCTGGGAAAACACTATGGTTTTCGCAGGCAGTCTAGCAATTTGGGAGGTACCTATTGAACCATAGAGTTTTCCCTCCAAAATTGCTAGAGCGTCTGGGAAAACAATAGAATTTTCCTGGAAATGCCTAGAGCGACCATGCAATGTCGCCAGCATGATGATGTCACTTTGCACACTCATGAAAGAACAGAGGATGCAGAAGAGGAGGACACAGGTGCCATGGCAACCCTAGGCTCCTGCTTGGCTCTCTTGGCGTCCAGAGAGGCTTGCCGTTGTTGTTCCAGGACAGCCCAGGCATATGGCTTCTAGACTGCTTAATGGCCGCCAGGAACAGGAAAGCAGTTAGGATCTGCAGGGCTGAACAGCTCAGAGAAGAAGCACGATCTGGAGTCCCCTTTTGGGGCAGGCAAGGGGAGCATGCAGTCACAGCAAGGGCAGGAACAGGCAGGAGGTCTCCCTCAGCTTAGTTGGAGGGCTTGTTATATAGCCTAGCTCAGAGTAGAACATCCATAGGGGGCTGGTGCTCATGTATTTTGATTGGACTCAAGTATGGCCGAGAGTCTAATAGATCAGGCCACATGTGTTTATAAAGATACATATTCCACAAATAACTCGGAGTCCAGGGCATCTGGCGCCAAGGTCAGAGTGAACATAGTCCATTAAAGATGGAGGAGGGGGCTTGGGCTTACACACTTGGAATCAGTATCCTAACATTCTGCACCTTTCTTGAAAGAACTTCCATAGTGCCCACAGGAGACACTCTGAAGGGGCTGCGGCTCAGTGACAGAGCTTCTGATTCACATGCAGAAGATGCCAGGTTCAGTTCCCAGCATCTTCGAGGGAAAGGACCAGGTGGTAGTGTCGAGTGCGGCACAGTCCCCATCAACGATGACCTCTATGATGGAATCAAAGTAGGTTTATTCATTAAATGAAGAGGTGACGGGTTCAAAACTCTGTCTTGGTGAGACTGGGGCACTCAGGCTCAGGATTACAATTATACCCATGGGCCCAGAGTCCAGGGGTGGCCAAACTTACTTAACCTAAGAGCCACATAGAATAAACGTCAGTTCTTTTAACAGCTGCAAGACTTGAATGTCCGATCTTTGAGACAGGAAGGAAGGAAGGAAGGAAGGAAGGAAGGAAGGAAGGAAGGAAGGAAGGAAGGAAGGAAGGAAGGAAGGAAGGAAGGAAGGAAGGAAGGAAGGAAGGAAGGAAGGAAAATAGATGGGGAAAGGGAGGAGAGAGACAGAGAAGTGGAAAGAAAGTAAATTTAACTTTAAATGCATTCTCCAAGCCACTGACTGGCTTGGCTTGATTTAAAGAGACAAATGCCTTCTCTAGGTCAGTCAATGGGGCAGTGGGGGCTTTGAGAGCCACACAATATGTGTGAAAGAGCCACATGTCGCTCCCGAGCCACAGTTTGGCCACCCCTGGTCCAGACCATTACATGTTTGAAGCCCCAGGCACCTTTTTCTCAACCAATGATTTATTTATTTATTTCCTATTTATATATTGCTCTTCCCATGAGTGGGCTCAGGGCCGCATTCCCCTTTACTGTTATCGGGTCCGACTCAAGCAGGTTGCTTCAAAAGCGAAAGTCTCCAAGCCATGGCCTTCAACTCAAAGCCATACATAAGAACATAAGAGAAGCCACGTTGGATCAGTTTGGTGTAGTGGTTAAGTGTGCGGACTCTTATCTGGGAAAACCGGGTTTGATTCCCCACTCCTCCACTTGCACCTGCTGGCATGGCCTTGGGTCAGCCATAGCTCTGGCAGAGGTTGTCCTTGAAAGGGCAGCTGCTGTGAGAGCCCTCTCAGCCCCACCCACCTCACAGGGTGCCTGTTGTGGGGGAGGAAGGTAAAGGAGATTGTGAGATGCTGTGAGACTCTGTCCTTGAAAGGACAGCTGCTGTGAGAGCCCTCTCAGCCCCACCCACCTCACAGGGTGCCTGTTGTGGGGGAGGAAGGGAAAGGAGATTGTGAGCCTCTCTGAGACTCTTCGGAGTGGAGGATGGGATATAAATCCAACATCTTCTTCTTCTTCTTCATATATATACACAATGTGGCTAATAGCCACTGATGGATCTCTGCTCCATATTTTTATCCAATCCCCTCTTGAAGCTGGCTATGCTTGGGGCCACCACCACCTCCTGTGGCAGTGAATTCCACATGTTAATCACCCATTGGGTGAAGAAGTACTTCCTTTTATCCATTCTAATCCGACTGCTCAGCAATTTCATTGAATGCCCACGAGTGCTTGTATTGTGAGAAAGGGAGAAAAGTACTTCTCTCTCTACCCTCTCCATCCCATGCATAATCTTGTAAACCTCTATCATGTCACCCTGCAGTCGACGATTCTCCAAGCTAAAGAGCCCCAAGCGTTTTAACCTTTTTTCATAGGGAAAGTACCACGCACTTAGGATGGAAAAGTTACTGTATAACTTTACAGACATAATACAGCTGATAAGTGCTTCTGTCTAAATTCAATCAATTGGGGTTAGAGGTAGATGATTTTTCTACCGCTGATGAGTCATATATCTTCAGATGTATTAAACTGAGACTATGGGAATCGGAGGATACGAAATTACGGCCAACTGACCCTTATATTTGCTCTCCAGCTTCCTTAGGTCTTTATGCTTTTTGTGGCAAAATGCCCAATTATCTATCAGTCCTAACCACTCCAAGTCATCGCAGGGCATTTATGTTGGCTAGACTAAACGCGTTTCCCTCCAAAGTTTTACAAGGGAGACATCAGCGAGTCCCTTTAGCCGACAGACTTTGCTCCTGTGGAGCAAATACCCCTGACTCAATCCAGCATATATTGCTTGATTGTTCTTTATACCATAACCTCCGTAAAGATTTATTTGGCAAGCTTTCTTTTTCTCCAGATTTGTCCATTCTGCCACCCTGTTATTATTTATTGAGTGATACTGAGGGGGTGGCTAGTGAGGCTGTGGCAAAATTTCTGGCTGACATCCTTAAATTTAATTTTGACCATGTTTGAATGCATCTGTAAGCTCGGTTTTATCTTGATTTTATCTCCAATGTTTAAATTTTTATATTCTGTGTATTTTTATCTGAATCTATTATGCCATTAAAGGTTTGGTATGGTATGGTACAGCTGATAAACCAGCAAGGGGGTTAAACATAGCCATTCCCCTCCTCAGCAGTTCCCACTACAGCATTTGTCTGGACTCCATAATGGATGTGCTCATGGCAAGAAGCATTCTTGACGGGTAGGTGATATGAAAGACCCTTCCACCTGAGACACTGGAGACCAGTTGCCAACCTGAATAGACAATCCACACCCTCATGGACCAGGGGTCTGGTTCAATATAAGGCAGTTTCATGTGATGCATTCCACTACATTTGTGCCGATGATCAAACACCCACACCATATGGCTACGTAATGCATACCTGTTGTTAGAGGAACGTTATTGTTTGAGTTAACTGTGCAGCTGTACATAAGGATTTCTGTGCAACAGCTGTTATCAGCTGTGTGGGGGCGAGCTGGATAACCGATCTGTGAAGCTGGAGGCTCACCTCAGCTAAATGGGATCACCTTCACCTTGAAAGGTGTTTTGCTGCTTGTTTCAGCGTCTGGAGTTGGATTTTCAGTTGCTGCTTGTTAATTATACACGACTGAAATCGGTCGAGTTCCTTCGTTACCGCCAAACTTTCTTTTTCCATTTCCAAAGTAGTGAGAAACAGGCAATGGGGCATGATGGGAAAACTTGACAGTTACGTGCCTGATGGGCACATTATCCAACCCTAACGTTTAACACGTGTTCACATCACAGGATGGCGTCTCTAACTGGGACCGATTTCCCACTCACCTCGTTCCAGTCTTGTTTCTCTTCTTCCCTGTGGGGCTGCTACTGGATTTTGCACAAGCTGCCCCAAGCCGATGAGTTGCCCCACCCCTTTTCAAGTTCCCTCCGCAGCAGACAGAAACCAGTTTTCAGAGGATCCTGCTTGCTTTGGAGGGAACTTGAAGAGAGGTGGGGCAACGCACTGGTCCCAGGCCAGCTTGTGCGAAATCCAGCAGCAGCCACGCGAAGAAGAGGAGAGCAAGAGTGGCAGAAGGCTAGTGGGAAATCGATCTGGCATTTCTGTGTGCAGCTTCTGCCTCTTGATCACACTACTGGCTCTTAGGATTGGCTCGTTCTTTATAAGGGAGGACACTCCTTACTGACACTAGTCCAGCTATGGGGCAGTAGCTGGGCTGCAAGGGCATATGCATGCTGTGTTTCCCACTTCTGGGGAAAGCCTTTGCCTTCTTAGCTTTCAAGATGAGGTCTGCCTCCCCACCTGTGTGGGGGAAGCACAGTCAAAGAGCCAGAAGACATTTCTCACGTGCTCCATTCTTTCCCTTCCTGTTTCCACAGTTCATGAAATTATATGAATGTAGACGAAGTGGCCTTATACTGAATCAGACCCTCAGTCCATCAAAGTCAGTATTGTCTACTCAGACTGGCAGCAGCTCTCCAGGGTCTCAAGCGGAGGTTTTTCACGCCTACTTGCCTGGACCCTTTTAGTTGGAGATGCCAGGGATTGAACCTGGGACCTTCTGCTTTCCAAGCAGATGCTCTACCACTGAGCCACCATCCCCTCTATCTCCATCACCTACTGCCTGGACCCTTTTTAGTTGGAGATGCCGGGAATTGAACCTGGAACCTTCTGCTTACCAAGCAGATGCTCTACTACGTAGCTACCATCCCTCCCTATGTGCAAGGAGCAGCATATTTGTTTAAATAGTACACCTTTTCCCACCCCAGGAGTTCTACTAAAAAATTCCCATACCGAAGTGAGGATGTAGCAATCCCATGAAGTATATTCAGTGAGAGCAGGGCTTTTCTTTTTGTAGCAGGAACTCCTTTACATACTAGGCCACACACACCCTCGATGTAGCCAATCCTCCTGGAGCTTACGGTAGGCCCTGCACTAAGAGTCCTGTAAGCTCTTGGAGGATTGGCTACATCAAGAGTGCAGCCTAATATGCAAAGGAGTTCCTGCTACCAAAAAATATCCCTGAGTGCAAGGGAAGTTGGGATTGGTCATCTTCATGTTGAAGCTTAGGGGGAGGGATGGTGGCTCAGTGGTAGAGCATCTGCTTGGAAAGCAGAAGGTCCCAGGTTCAACCCCCGGCATCTCCAACTAAAAAGGGTCTAGGCAAATTGGCATGTAACACCTCAGCTTGAGACCCCGGAGAGCCGCTGCCAGTCTGAGTAGACAAGACTGACTTTGATGGACCGAGGGTCTGATTCAGTATAAGGCAGCTTCATATGTTCATCCTCTATATGACAGCCCTTCAAGTACTTGAAGATGGTGAAGTTTGGGGGAGGAGGGTGGCTCAGTGGCAGAGCATCTGCTTGGGAAGCAGAAGGTCTCAGGTTCAATCCCTGGCATTTCCAAAAAAGGGTCCAGGCAAATAGGTGTGAAAAACCTCAGCTTGAGACGCTGGAGAGCTGCTGCCAGTCTGAGTAGACAATGCTGACTTTGATGGACCCAGGGTCTGATTCAGTAGAAGGCAGCTTCAGATGTTCACATGTTCAAGCAGGACTGCGGAATTCATCCAAGAACAGCATCCCCCCCCCCCCCCCCTTAATACTTCAGCTGTGTACAGAACATGCACTATACCAGGAGTGTCAAACTCAATTGTTATAAGGGCCAGTTCTGACATAAATGAGACCTTGCTGGGCTGGGCCATGTCAGATCGGGCCATGTGTGTACCTATTTAAGATGAGGTAGCAGAGATCTAAATTTTATAAAGAACACAGACAAACATAAATATATATACATATATTTAAAAAAACTGAAACGTTAGCATTCATTGGTTTTAAAGATGCTTTCTTTGTATTTCTCCCATGGGATCCAGGGAACTGGGCAAAGGAAGCTCTGGCTCTTTCCTTCCTTCCCCAGGGGACCGGGGAGGGAGCCTCAGCCAATAGAAGGAAGAGAGGCTTGGCTTAGTAGTTCTGCTTTTGAGAGAGCCTGGCAAAGCAAGGATGTTCCTCCCCCTTCCTCCTCAAGGGAGGAGCCTCAGCCAATGGAGAAAATAGGGTTTTGCTCTGTAACTCCTGTGCGATTGAGCAAGCCTGGCAAAGCAAGCTGTGCTGCAGAAGGAAGCAAGCGAGAGGAAGAAGGAAGCAGATGGCAGCCAGTTGCTCGGGGGCCTGATAGGAGACCTCCGGAGCCTGATTCAGCCCCCAAACTGCATGTTTTGACACCCCTGCACTATACTGTGTGTCAAAGTTCTTCTTTGAAAAGGGAGTCAACATGTATTGTATTCCTGATTGAAATTGCTTTATTTGCCTCCAGTAGTGCCTTAGGAACCAACCGATTTTAGGGTAGAAACTTGGAGACTGAAAAAGTTCCCTTTGTCAGGCATTGGGCATAGGGATGCCAGCCTCCTGAGGGGGATTTGGAATACCCCAGCTCATCTCTAGACTACAGCCATCAGTTCCTCTAGAGAAAATGGATGCTTTGGAGGGTGGACTCCATGGCACTGTTCCCCACTGAGATCCCTGTCCTTCCCAGGCTCCACCCACCCCACCCCCATATCTCCAGGAGGTTCCCAGCCTTGATTTGGCAAGCCTAGCCCCCCTAGGGAGACATAGGAAATCTAATTCAATCAGAGCTCCCTCGTTAGTTAAAGTAAAGGTAGTCCCCTGTGCAAGCAATCGAGTGGTTATCAACCCATGGGGTGATGTCACATCACAACATTTTCACAGCAGACTTTTGTGGGGTGGTTTGCCACTGCCTTCCCCAGTCATCTACACTTTCCCCCCAGCAAGCTGGGTACTCGTTTTACCGAACTCGGAAGGATGGAACGCTGAGTCAACCATGAGCCAGCTGTCTGAACCCAGCTTCCGCCAAGATTGAGCTCAGGTCACGAGCACAGCTTGGACTGCAGTACTGCAGCTGACCACTCTGTACCACGGAGCCCTCCATTGGTTACCTGACAAGAATTTCAGGTATAAGTTTTGAAAGTCAAAGTTCTCTTTGTTAGGTATCTGGCAAGATTTTCAAGATCTAAGCTTTTGAGAGCTGAAGTGAAGATGTTGTTTGTCTCCCAGATGTTACTGGACTCAATCCAGCTGTTCTACTGCAGACGGACATGGCTTTTCGCTGGAACTGAGGAATAAGTGTTCTTAACCTTCAGTGTTGGGAAATCCACAATTAACTTAAAGGCAGTCCAAAATCCCTTTGTTCCCCTTTAAAAAGAGAGGGAGGGAGGGAGGGAGAGAAACACAAAGATGATAGCTTTAAGATGGGCATCTCTAAGCTATCTTTTACATTTCATGCCACACAATGGGGGAAAAAATACAGCATTACAGTGCGAAAGAAATTGATATGCAGAACGAGGGGGGGGGGGGGGAACAGCGGTGCATGATTACTTTCTTTGCTCCCTTCTGCTCCACGCTGACATTCTTTGGTTCTATTGAAGTCTGCCAGAAAGAGTGCTGTTGTCGCCAGGGCTGCCAAACTCCTTGTTTGCCGCTGAATAAAATCAGCTATCTTTCAGCAATCTGCGACCAAGGGATGAGTTAGCTTCAAAGATAAATGAGGAAAAGTCGGCGCTGGAGGGCAATTCCATTCACGGATCCATAGATTCCAGACAGGTGCTCTCGGTGAGATGTTGTTCAATTGAGCCACTAATGCATGCTAACGTTGCCTCTTCAAGATGTTGACCACGGCTCGACTCGCAGGGGCGGGAGAGTGGGGAAGAAAAAGATAATTTTCTTCTTATTTTCAAACCTGTTTATCAGGCTGAGAAAATAACTGCTTTTAGAAAGAAGACTTTTTCTTCTCGTCTGAGTAAATTCTGTTCCAATTTTGTGTTGGCCTCAAGTCAAAGATAACAGCTGTACGCTTGCGGGTTCACTGAACTTTACGAGATTGCCGGTCGCATTTGCTGACTGGAGGGAATAACCAATAATTAGAACATTTTGGGTCATCGTCAGAAGAACTGGATTTTCTCATGTCATGTGGCAACCGCCCCCCCCCCCCCCCCGTTCCTTTCTCTCCTTGATTTCCCTGAATGGGGATCTGGCGGCCATCAAGCATAGAGTCGTGTGAAGATACTGCTGTGAGCTTAGTGAAAATCGTTACAATACCACTACTTCCAGATGGGGTATCTGCCGTATTTACTGACTTTCACGGCTACAAAATGTCTCCACTGCCCTTAATAAGCATTGTACAATGCCTCCCATAACAGTATTTACCTGGTCTTTCTGCCTCTCGAGCTCAGGTTTTGGAAACCCATGTCTCTGTTCTGCTAAGCTTGAATGAGCTTCACTTATATGTCCTCTCCTTGTTTTTGTTAAGCACAGGACTTTTTGTAGCAGGAACTCCTTTGCATATTAGACCACGCACCCCTGATGTAGTCATTGCTCCTAGAGCTTACAGTAGGCCCTGTACTAAGCCCTGTAAGCTCTCGGAGGTTTGGCTACGTCAGGGTGTGTGGTTTAATATGCAAAGGAGTTCCCGCTGCAAAAGAAGCACTGGTCACACACCTCTGATGTCGCCAATCTCCTGGATCTTACAGTCGGCCCTGTACTAAGAGCTTGTACTGTAAGCTCTTGGAGGCTTGGCTACATCAGGGAGTGTGGCCTAATATGCAAAGGAGTTCCTGCTACAAAAAAAGCCCCAGTTCAGCACTACGCCAATTCTATTTCCTGGCTGGTGTGAGATTCAGGGGCATCTCTCTTGTGACCTGGCCCTCAGTATCTCTCTTATCCCTCTAAGGTTGGGGCCTGGAATTACAGTTGATCTCCGGAATGCAGAGATCAGTTCCCCTGGAGAAAATGGCTGCTCTGGAGGGTGGAGAGTCTATGACTGTTATGGACACAGGGCCAGCCCTAGACTGTGGGGCACCCTCGGCAAGGCTAACTTCTGACACCCCACCCCTGTACTGATAGCCTCACCAAGTCACATGGGGGGGCCCAATTTGGTGCTCCCAGATGGCCAGTGCCCATGGCAATCGCCTACTTTGTGCAGTGATAGGATCAGCCCTGGGTGGACAGGTAAACTATATAAACAACCACCAGAAGCAATAAAACTTTCACCTCAATCTTGTTGTATAAGGGCCCTGAAGGATCTTTCTACTTTCCACAGGGCCTGTAAGACTGAATTGTTCCAACAGGCCTTTGATATCTAACCGGGAGAGAACTGCCACCCCACATCATTATAGAGTTACTATGTGATCAACCATCAGAAAAGAAGAACTCGCTTATATTGCAGTGGTACAGCACCACAAAATGGTTTTAAATTGTAACTATGTTTTATTAATTTTAACTTGCAAATGTGAATGTTGTTAGCCGCCCTGAGTCCGCTTGCGGAGAGGGCGGGATAGAAATTTAAAGCAAATAAATAAGTAAATGTGTTCTTTTAGTGAAAGCCAAAATTAGACAAAACTAAAGAACATTTGATACTCGAACCCCCCCACCCACCCCTGCAAAGTCTCTACATCAATCTTTGGAGTACAACTTCCTCATCAAAGTGAACGCAGTGTAGATGTGGGTGGAGTCTTTAGGTCACTTTGTGTTCCACTCGTGAAAGTACGGAGAGAACAAGGAGCCACTTTTGAAAGGAATCCTCACGGTTTCACTTATCAGTTCTACTTCAGCCTTTTTCTCCCAACATTACGTGGACCCACAGCTCTATTTTCTACAACAGGGATCTATGCATGCTCTCATCTGCTACTACCAGCACATCTTTTTGCTTGAAATGACCCCTGCTTGCAATTATCCTATAAAATGCCACCGCTACAGTGGTTCTAACTGCCAGCTGGCTTCTCAAAGACTTCCATCGCTGTTTTGGTAAAGTGCTTCCCTCAGCTTGCTTTTTGAGAGAAGTATCAGTTGGGTTGGGGGGCTAGGTCTCCTCATGGGTGAGTCTGATAGATGTAGACAGGGCTTTTTTGTAGCAGGAACTGCTTTGCATATTGGGCCGCACCCCCCTGATGTAACCAATCCTCCAAGAGCTTAGTGTAGGCCCTGTGCTAAAAGCCCTGTAAGCTCTTGGTGGATTGGCTACATCGGGGGGGGGGGGTGCGGCCTAATATGCAAAGGAGTTCCTGCTACAAAAAAAGCCCTGGACGTAGGGTTCTGTTTCAAAGCTGCCTCGTTTCTTTTTCTGTATCCCATTGCAGAGATGCATCTGTGGGCAGGGGATTGTGGCTCAACGGCAAAGCATCTGCTTTGCATGTAGAAGTCCCGAGGGCTTTTACTTGTAGCAGGAACTCCTTTGCATATTGCCCTGGAAGCTCTTGGAGGATTGGCTACATCAGGGGTGTGTGGCCAGTGCTTTTTTTGTAGAAGGAACTCATTTGTATTTTAGGCCACACACCCTGATGTAGCCAATCCACCAAGAGCTTCCGGGGCTCTTCTTACAGGGCCTACCGTAAGCTCTGGGAGGATTGGCTACATCAGGGGTGTGTGGCCTAATATGCAAAGGAGTTCCTGCTACAACCGCTACAATGTGCTTGTTGTACATTTGCTAGGACTTGCCTTTGAAATTCATCCATCCTTTCATTTGTTTTTCTAATATCTTCCTTTAATCCTGCCTGAATCTCTTCCAAAGCCTCCTGGTTCTGCTTAAAACCCGCCAACATTGTGGCATGTAATTTTTCAACAGCATCCTGATTCAATGCTGAAGTAGCAGATTTCCCTAGGCCAGGAGGGGTAGCTTGGGCTGGTGGTGCTTTCTTAATTTTAGGATCCATTTTAAATGCTGATTTTATCTCTCTTTATGTTCTCCAGTATTATCACAAATACCCCTTTTATGCTTTTCCTTAAATTTGCTAAAGCTTTATGAACCCAAGCAATATTAATATGAGTTCTATAGTTCTATAGTCAAGCTAGGATTTCAATACTTAATTATATCAATAACACAGACAGTATACTGTGGTGGTCAATTTAACCAGAGAGCTCAAAACCCAGAAAAATACAGCAAGGTTATAATCAATTAGATCAAAGTTGTTAGACCAATCAGTTCAATACATTATAATAAACAGTAAAGAAAACAAGAAAAACAAAGTGGAGCCAAATCCGTCTAACTGAGAGTTTCACCTTTGCTCAAAGTTCCAGACTACAAGTCCCAATGAGTTCAGCATTCAACAATTTATAACAACATTCATGGTATCAGTATTCAAATCACCAGGGTAGGAGAAATTAATTCAATTAGTTCAGCGTTGTGTCAAACAACAAGAAAAACAAATAAAACAAAGTAACGTCAGTTCAGTCTAAGCAGATACTTCACCCTTGCTTAGAGTCCCGGACTACAAGTCCCAGAAGTCTTCTCTCCCTTCTTCCTTCTTCCTTCTTCTTCCCAGAAGCCTCTACACCTTTAATGAGTTCTAATCAAGCTTTCAGTGACGCCATATAAAGCCCAAGTAGTTCCAAAACGTGGGCGCAAAGCAAGAAGGCGGCAGTCAAGAGTCTCAAAATGAAACAGGATAATCACCCACTCTTCAAGGAGGAGGCAGCCGCGGCAGGAGCCACTAAGAACCACCTCCCCCTCCTTTCTTCCACTCCGTCCTCCGTTGTCCCTCTTCACACGCTACCAGCCCCCGCCATCTTTCAAGCCTCTGCACTCTCTAGCTCTCCAGCTCTTCCCTTTCTCTCTCTCCGTTCTCCACTCTCCACACTTCCAAAGTTCTCATTCAGTCATTTCTTTTCATCTTTTTATTTATGTCCATCTTTACCACTTCCCCCTCCTTCCTTTCAACCTCCTCCTTCCTTCTTCACGTTCCTCAGTCTTAATTAATTTCCATGCCTTCTGGCCGTCCTCCCCTCTATTACCACTTCACCAAGATAAGAGGGTAAAGATAAAAGGAAGTCAAACAAAGCTATCGCGTATCCGTCTCTTCAGAGAAAAGTAAGAAGGGGGGGGGGGATCCGCTCCTCGCTCACCTCGTCGGTTTGCTGCTATCCGTTCCGCTTGGATTGTTTTCGGCTTCTTCGCTTTTCAGCCCTGAGGGGAACTCGTCTTCTCAGCACAGGTATTTTGCCCCTTATCCCCGGTCCAGGCTGTTTCATACAAAATCTCTCCAAACCTCTTTTACTTAGTCTTTCAGGGCTAACGTTTAGAGTCGCTGTAGTTTCAGGCGCTCCTTTCTCCGGCGGCCCAGTTTGAGCTATAGAGCAGTTGTAAGCCTCGGCCCAGGGAAGACAGAAGTTGAAAAGAGAAGCCTCCGCTGCTCCCTTCAATCCTCTGTAAGCTCCCTTTGGCTGCGGGGGTGTCCCCAGACACCTCCTTAGAAGGGACCCAGCAGGGGGTCGCTCCCTAAGGCTTGCAACCCAAGTGTCATCCAAGAGCACCTGGACAGGCACTTGCGTTACTCGGCCATCTTGCCGGAAGTCGCTACAGTGGTTCTAACTGCCAGCTGGCTTCTCAAAGACTTCCATCGCTGTTTTGGTAAAGTGCTTCCCTCAGCTTGCTTTTTGAGAGAAGTATCAGTTGGGTTGGGGGGCTAGGTCTCCTCATGGGTGAGTCTGATAGATGTAGACAGGGCTTTTTTGTAGCAGGAACTGCTTTGCATATTGGGCCGCACCCCCCTGATGTAACCAATCCTCCAAGAGCTTAGTGTAGGCCCTGTGCTAAAAGCCCTGTAAGCTCTTGGTGGATTGGCTACATCGGGGGGGGGGGGGTGCGGCCTAATATGCAAAGGAGTTCCTGCTACAAAAAAAGCCCTGGACGTAGGGTTCTGTTTCAAAGCTGCCTCGTTTCTTTTTCTGTATCCCATTGCAGAGATGCATCTGTGGGCAGGGGATTGTGGCTCAACGGCAAAGCATCTGCTTTGCATGTAGAAGTCCCGAGGGCTTTTACTTGTAGCAGGAACTCCTTTGCATATTGCCCTGGAAGCTCTTGGAGGATTGGCTACATCAGGGGTGTGTGGCCAGTGCTTTTTTTGTAGAAGGAACTCATTTGTATTTTAGGCCACACACCCTGATGTAGCCAATCCACCAAGAGCTTCCGGGGCTCTTCTTACAGGGCCTACCGTAAGCTCTGGGAGGATTGGCTACATCAGGGGTGTGTGGCCTAATATGCAAAGGAGTTCCTGCTACAACCGCCCCTCCCCCCCCGGTGAATGGACAGTACTGACCTTGATAGGCAACTGGTCTGATTCAATAAAAGGCAGCTTCACATATCAATGTTTGTACCAGCAAAACACAACCTAAGCCTTTTGGCTACAACGATACATTTGAAAGAGTGCAAAAGAATTTGAAAAGCCAATGGTTTAACTCTGTCCCCAAACTGACATTCTACACTAGAATCAGAGAAACCAACTCTATGATTCTATAATTTTAGTGTAAAATGTCAGCTTGGGGACAGGGCTAAACCAGGATTAAAAGTCTAGTGCGAAATTGGTCTGAAAGATTTCCGCTTGCTAGGAAAGTGGTTGAAACGCCCAGCACAGTTTTCAGCGACTCCCCCTCCCACAAGTAGCACGATCAGAATAAATTATGCAAAACAGGAGCACTGGTAGAATAAATTACGTAAAAGATGCAAGCTTGCCTAATAATTTCTATAATTTATACGTCACAGAATTTAGATTACCTCAGCAGAAAATTGTAATTTTTAGTACTATCTAGGACCCAGATATTATTGGAAATACATTTTCCAGATCAGAAGCTTTGGATTAAATTTTAATGATTCCTAAACAGCAGTAAAAAATTGTTTTATTACACCTATTGCCTATGCCAAATTTGTCATCAAAGAGCAGCTTGTTTCTCGACATGATTCTCTGCCATCTACCATGCGTAGAATAGCGCATCTTTATAAATGATTTTTTTGAAAGCCAATAGGGGGTAATTTAAAAAGATTGTCATTTCTTTATGGGTTGACTTCACCAATTGTCTCCTAAGGCAGTAATAGAAATTGTGGGATCAAATCATGTATTGAGGATTGGTGAATAAGCAGATGGATATGGAAGAAGACTGCAGATTTATACCCCGCCCTTCTCTCTGAATCAGAGCAATTTACAATCTTCTATATCACTGTTTCCCATTTGCAGGGTCGGGACCCGGTACTGGGCCATGGAAGCCTCACTACGGGGTCACAAGAAAAGTCAAAGCTAGCCACGCCCCCAGCAAAGCATGACCTCTGCTCTGCTTTCTTCCTTCCCCCATCTCTGTGTTGTGCAGAGAAAAGCTAGCCTTGAAGACTGACACAGGCTGCAAAGCCTGAGCTCTGTATGGCTTCCTTCCTTCCCCCATCTCTGTGTTGTGCAGAGAAAAGCTAGCCTTGAAGACTGACACAGGCTGCAAAGCCTGAGCTCTGTATGGCTTCCTTCCTTCTCCCATCTCTGTGTTGTGCAGAGAGGATCTGGGCTGCCTCTCCTACCTTCTCCCCCTCTCCCAGTGTTTGAGAGAAAAGCTGGCATCCACCGGCACTTTAGACCCATGAAGTGTTCTTCAAGGTATGAGCTTTCATGTGCTTTTCAGTATGTTCTTTTGGGGAGATTTCCCCGGGAGGCCTGGGTGGCAAAGAAGGGGTGTGTGTTTTTTCAGCTGGGAGGGGCGGGGAGTGGGCATTCCAGTAGCTATTTTTTTTACTAAATGACCCCTGGGCAGAATTGTTGCTGGCTGGGGTAATCTGATGGTGAGTAAGGCTTTTTTTCCCCTTTGTCCCCCCTTCTTTCTTTTTCTGTCTGCAAGGGATGCTCTGTCTGTATACTTGGGGGTGTGGGTGGGGGGAAGCAACAGTGGGAGGGCTTCTAGTGCCCTGGCCCCACTGGTGGACATTCTGGTGCTTTTTGGGCATTGTGTGAGAGAATTTTGGACTGGATTGTCCACTGGTCTGATCCAACATGGCTTCTCTTATGTTCTTATGTTCTTTCTTTCCTTGTCTTTCTTTTCCTTTCCTTCCATTTCATTCTTTTCCTTTCTTTCCTTCCATTTTTACTGGATGAAACTTTTCTGTTCATCATACTGTTGTTGCAGACATAAGAGCTCTGTCAATGAAAAATTGGCACTCCCAGTTATAGCCTGCTGGCCTTTCTATGAGATTTCTGTGTGAGTGAGTGAGAGTTAGAGGTGTGGGGCAGAAAGAGATTATTGGAGATTACTACTGTATATCTCAACAGCACTGGAAGTGATGGCACTATGAACTTGGCACCATTTTACTGCTCCTGCTTTTAACAGCTGTCTGACACCAAAATTAAACTCCTCCTATAGATATTAAAAAGGATGAAAGAAGTTCACTGGCTAAATATCTGCACAACAGGTTGCTTTTAAAGGCATGGGAAACACAGCCAGTAAAAAGCTGCAAGCCTCTCATAAATATCCTTTTTGGGATAACTGCAAAAAATCTTGTATGAACTTTATATAACTTGAAATTAATTCGATAACTACAGTACAATTCTCTGCTACGTTTCACAGCAATTTCCCAGTGTTTCAGTCAAGGAAAAGTATGAAAAATAGCTGTGAAAAGATTTTCTTGAAACCAAGCAAGCTTGGTTGTAGCTTGAGGCAGGGTTCCAGTAGTAGCAGCTGAAGGAAGGGCCTACTAAATGTGTCAGCATATTTTGAGGTAGAGCAGCTGCCAGGGCCCAGTGTGGGTGGTACACAATGCTGGCATTCCTGATGGCAATGGCAAAAACAGCACTCCCAACTGCATACACTGGCCAGTGCTGTTGAGGAAGGGGTGTGTAGGTGGTGCAGGCAATTGAACATGGGCATTAAGAGTGCTTGCAAGCTGGAGAAGAACACACAAACAGGTATGTGCATGCAGGTATGAGGGTGGAAAGAGAGGACCCTGGGAATGTATGAAAAAGTTGCAGATCACCCAGTTTCCACCCCAGTTTTGGCACAGTGTGAGTTTCAGAGAGATTTTTCTGAAAAAGAAGTTACTTCAGAAGAAGAGGCAGGTTTGGGGGAGTGCCTTGAAAGTGACATCACAGGAAAAGGTGGAGTTTTAGTTTTGGTGGAGTTTTGGTTCAGTGTGTCCTGGAAGTGACATCACTTGGCCCTTGATCTGGAAGAGACACCACAGGAAATGACATAATTCCTGTATACCGGCTCTACTCCCAAAGTCTCCTGGCTCCACCCCCGAATTTTAGTGGGCCACGAAGGAGAAGTGTAAAAATAACCGGGCCACAGGAAAGAAAAGTTTGGTAAACCCTGTTCTATATCTTCTCCCCCCACAAAAGACACCCTGTGAGGTAGGTGGGGCTGAGAGGGGTCTCAGCAGCTGTCCTTTCAAGGACAACTCCTGCGATAGAGGTTTACAAGATAATGCATGAGATCGCAGAAAGTAGAGAAAGAAGTACTTTTTTCCCTTTCTCAAAATACAAGAACTTGTGGGCATTGATGAAATTGCTGAGCAGTCAGGTTAAACAGATAAAGGAAGTACTTCTTCACCCAAAGGGTGATTAACATGTGGAATTCACTGTCACAGGAGGTGGTAGCAGCTACAAGTAATAGACAGCTTCAAGAGGGGGTTAGATAAAAATATGGAGCAGAGGTCTATCAGTGGCTATTAGCCACAGTGTGTGTATATATGTGTGTGTGTGTATATAATTTTTTTTGTCACTGTGTGACACAGAGTGTTGGACTGGATGGGCCATTGGCCTGATCCAACATGGCTTCTTATGTCTTATGTGACACAGAGTGTTGGACTGGAGGGGCCACTGGCCTGATCCAACATGGCTTCTCTTATGTTCTTATGGTAGGTATGGCTGACCCAAGGCCATTCCAGCAGCTGTAAGTGGAGGAGTGGGGAATCAAACCCAGTTCTCCCAGATAAGAGTCAACACTTAACCACTACACCAACACACTTAACCACTACACTACTACATAAATAGATGAATCAGTGTAATGGAAAGAGGCCTAGATAACCATAGCTAGTTGGTCTGTGATTTTCAAAGGCATCATTAAAAAAGTTAGTTCCTTCTTTCTCAACTTCTCACAGGGGCATTCCTCTAGACTTTTACCTGATCTGCAAATAGGATCAAAATAGGTCCTACAGTCACAAGGAATATGTGTCATCAAATACTGGCCAGAGGCTTCTCGAGGAAACTGATCCTAGGCTGCGGTCAGACGCACCATTTAATCCATCAGCAAGGCGCCCCTGTTTCGTCCGTCCTTTTTTGAAACGTTGTTGCCTGGTTAGACATCACAAACACAATCCATCTTGCAGAGTGCCTGTCCCGTCATTGACTGATCAGACAGCCCGGCCTTTGCCACTGATTGGCTCAACCTCGTAGGGACTATTTTCTAGAAGCATGGACTAAATAATGATTGTGTCACAAAATCCACCCCTGAAAAATTAAAAAGAAACATTTGCAGTTGCTCGGAATGGATCTGTTGTTGGTGCTTAAGGCACCCGGGACCCCCTGCCACCTTTCACTGATTCCGTGGTTATGTGTGTGTTGCTAAGATTTTTTTAAAATGTTGCCAATCTGGGATGCAAGTTGCGACGACTCGCTAACGCTGGTGCGATCAGACAGGGAAAATCTGTTTTTGGCCTGTCATCAAGCATTTAGGACCGGATTTTATCCACTATCAAAAAAAGTCCAACAGTAAGTCGCAGCATGACGGGATACCCACAACTCACCGAATCCTCCCAGATGTTGTCATATAGAAATACACTTTAAATCCGAAGAGCATTCGCCGCTGTGTCGGATTAAAATGTACGTACGTCTGACAGCGGCCCTAAAGGTGCAAAGGTCTGGCTTTTGGCAGTTCTCTTCCCTCTTTTAAATCCATCAATGCCAAAGTTTAATTTCCAGAAAAGGCAGTACAACTAGCCCATTTCCCCACTTTACCTGATTTTTCCTTACCTGGTTCATCCTATGTGAGTCTCTATTTAGAACTTTTTAAATCCCGTAACACCCATTTGTAATAGTCCTCTTTCTGTCTACTAGAGGCCAACAAACAGCAATAGATATTTTCACATGAATGTCTGCATTGCATTCAGAACGTATGGGAGAGCTATGCCACTTCCCTGGTTCGAATACATTGTTTCAGTCACACTACCACAGCATTATTCTAGCAACAATCACGTTCTGTTCCTTCTTGGGCTCTCTTTTTGTGACTCTGTGTGTGTGTTTTGCGTGTGTGTGTCTGTTGGTCTGTGTTTCTGTGTGTGTATGTGTGTGTGTGTGCATTATCTGGACATCCACTAAATTACATTTTCAACACAAGCTTGCTTCTTTGAGTGAAATGCCTGGTTTGTTCTGCTCATCTTTCTCCTCAAATCTCTGTTCTGGAATTGGTAAATATAGTCCCATGTAAAATAAGTTCCTTTCTTTTCTCTATAAAGCTACCACCTTTATTTTCTGAACCTGTATGAGTGTTTGTAGAGTGTGTTTTCAATTAATAAGTTTGACTTTATTTCTTTTAATTTTCTGTTAATAAAACCTTTGTTAATTCAGGTCTGGTTTATTTGAGAGTTCTAAAGGTGAATGGTAGTCCCCTGTGCAAGCACCAGTCGTTTCCGACTCTGGGGGTGACATCATATTATGGTGTTTTCACAGCAGATGTTTTATGGGGTGGTTTGCCATTGCCTTCCCAGTCATCTACACTTTCCCCGCACCAAGCTGGGGTACTCATTTTACCGACCTTGGAAGGATGGAAAGCTGATCCAGCTACCTGAACCCAGCTTCGGCTGGGATCGAACTCAGGTCATGAGCAGAGGCTCTGACTGCAGTACTGCAGCTTTACCACTCTGAGCCACGGGACCATTTTTGGTAAATATAATCCCATGTAAAATAAGTTTCTTTCTTTTCTCTATAATCTACCTTTATTTTCTGAACTTGTATCAATGTTTATAGACTGCTTTTTTCAATTAATAAGTTTGATTTTATTTCTTTTAATTTTCTTTAATAAAAACGTTTTTATTAATTAAGTTTCCGGGTCATTTGAAAGTTCTACTGAGGGTAAATTTCCATAAACATAGGTGGAGATCCTGTTTACCCATCTCTTGCATAGGCTAGGGATCGCCTAGCTCATCCCCCCCTCCGAAAAAAACACAGGAGATCCTCACAACCACTTAGGGGTAACAGAGGGTAGCCACGTTGGTCTCCAGTGGAACAGCTAGATTTGAGTCTGGGAGTTCTTGAGAGACTAACAAAATTATTCTCATTTGTAGCATCACAGCTATGAAGGATTGTTAGAAGAAATCCAACTGCTTCCAACTTGAGCCAGTGCCGTGTGCTAGTTAAGTGTGTTTGGCTAGTATCTTAAAGGTCCTGGCTCAAATCCCTGCTAGTGCCATGGAAGCCTGCTGGAATCAGTCCAATGCTCCAGCTTAGCCTACCACACAGGGTTGTTCTGAGGATAAAATGGAGGCGAGAAGAAGGATGACAGAAGGAAGGAGGGAGAGAGAGGGGGAAGGAAGGAAGGAAGGAAGGAAGGAAGGAAGGAAGGAAGGAAGGAAGGAAGGAAGGAAGGAAGGAAGGAAGGGAGGGAGGGAAGAGAAGGAAGGAAGGAAGAAAGGAAGGAAGGAGGAGAGAGAAAGAAAGAAAGAAGAAAGAAGGAAGGAGGAGAAGAAGAAGAAAGAAAGAAAGAAAGAAAGAAAGAAAGAAAGAAAGAAAGAAAGAAAGAAAAGAAGAAAGAAAGAAAGAAAGAAGAGAAAGAAAGAAAGAAAGAAAGAAAGAAAGAAAGAAAGAAAGAAAGAAAAGACTTTTTAAAAGTCTGCAAGACCTGGCATTTTAAGTGTGGTGTGGGGATTTTTTTTAATGGAAATAAATGGGATGTGTTTGTCTGGCAGGAGAACAGGAAGAGTTCCTTTGTGAAGTTTTAAACGACATTGGGTTTTAATTTGCAATGCTACCTTGTCATGACCTGCTTCAGGTTTTGGAAAAGCAGGATAAAAATATTTAAGCTTTTTTTTTTTAATCCTTCTGCTCCTGTTGAATGCTCATTCTCCAGTGCTGTGCTTGGCTTCGCCACTTGTTCTTCATTTCAAGGACCTGTTCCTTATTTAGCACAAACAAAAAATATTCACAGAAAATATGACATGTGCTTCCATCGCACAAAAAGGCAACTTGAGTACATTACAAGGACAGCATATTCCCATCAAATTCTAAGCATGCATTGACAAAAAATGTCAGAATGTCACTTCCTTAAGTTCTCACAACTTGTCCGTTCCTTTTAGCTCTTCTTCAGACGGCAACCTCAACTGCATTGCATAGATGCCAACAGGTCTTTTCCTTGGAGGTGGCTCACAATCTGCCATCTGGCAGGGGTGATGGACAGCACAAGCTGCTGGTTGGACTTATTTATTTAAAGCAGGGGTCGTTTCATAGAAAAAGAGGTGCCAGAGCTCATTAGCGCAACTCCTTTGCATAACTCCTTTGCATATCCCAAACAACCCCTGACATCACCGGAAGGTGTACTAACTTATATTAGCTCAGCATCCACCTTAAAGTGCTTCTTGAATTACAGTTGTCAGAATAACACTTTACTCCCATCCACTGTTCCCTCTAAGCTGCAGAGGGCCAGTTTGGTGTAGCGGTTAAGTGCGCAGACCCTTATCTGGGAGAACCGGGTTTGATTCCCCGCTCCTCCACTTGCACCTGCTGGAATGGCCTTGGGTCAGCCATAGCTTTTGTAGGAGCTGTCCTTGCAAGGGCAGCTGCCGTGAGAGCTCTCTCAGCCCCATCCACCTCACAGGGTGTTTGTTGTGGGGGGAAGATAAAGGAGATTGTAAGCCGCTCTGAGACTCTGATTCAGAGAGAAGGGCGGGGTATAAATCTGCAATTCTTCTTCTTCAGACTCTTGTGAACAAAAATTCTACTTTATGAGCCACTGGCATTCAAATTTCTGAGGTACTGCATAAATGACTGTGCTCTGGGGCCATCCTTCCTGAGCAAAGACAAAAATGTGTGAGCTGGAGGCTAAAAATCTGTGAGCTAGCTCACGCTAACTCAGCTTAGAGGGAACGCTGCTTCCAACATACTTTTAAAATTACTTTCTCCTAGGTGGCCACCAGGGCCGGCTCCCCCACTTAGCCAGGGGTGGCCAACGGTAGCTCTCCAGATGTTTTTGCCTACAACTCCCATCAGCCCCAGCCAGCATGGCCAATGGCTGGGGCTGATGGGATTTGTAGGCAAAAAACATCTGGGGAGCTACCGTTGGCCACCCCTGCACTAGGCAAACTAGGGGGTTGCCTAGGGCACCGGGAGGTGGGGGCACTGTATTGGGTTCCCCCCCCTCCTGGTGCCCAAGAGACAAATGGAGCTTCACTCCTCCCTTACTTCCCGTTCTGGAAAGGAGAGAGAGATACCACCTCCATCCGTCTCTTTAACAAAATGCGCTGGCGCCAGCTGCGAGAAACCGGTAGGGCTCAGTTTTTGTTGCGGCAAGCTTCAGGGGGGGACCAAGTGGAGCGCGGCAGCAGGGGGGCAAGCGGAGCACCGGGGGGCAGCGGGGGGTGCCTGCCTAGCGCACTATTCGCTCTAGAGCTGGCACCGGTGGCCGCAGTGGCATGATGAAGATTTCCATCTGTCTGCTTTATACGTTTTGGTTGTTTTCCTTTTTGTGGGGGGAAATATTAGAAAGTCTGTTGAATCTTAAGAGTTCAGCAAAATTCTCACAGCGGGGTTGAACAATGCAGCCCAGAAACAAGTATTTGGGGGGGGGGCAGGGAAGAGTATGAAACAAAGAGCACAATAAAATTGAGAGGTTCCAGAGCTCCACTCCTGTGAGCTCCTGCCCCAAACCAGGCCTGCTATAAAGCATTTGTATGCCACTTTATCCCCTTGGACTCCAGACGACCGAGAACACAGCACCACAGCAGAAACACAGCAGTCCAATTAAGATTTTTAAAAGCACAGAGTTTTTCCAAAGAACAGAAAATGAAAAAAAAAAAGAAGGCAGTCAGCTGGGTGACCTTGGACCAGTCACCAGTCTCAGAATTCTCTCAGTCCCACCTTCCTCACAGAGTGCCTGCTGTGGGGAAAGGAAGGGAAGGCGGTTGTAAGCCCCTTTGAGACTCCTTAGGGTAGAGAAAAGTGGGGGGAAGTGGAGGGGGAGGAGGAGGAAGAGGAGGTGGAGGAGAGTTTGTTTGTATACCCTGCTTACATCCTCCCCCACCTCCTCCTGAGTGTTTGTATTTTTGCGGCTGCAAGGCTGCCCGTACGCAAAGTTCTGTTTTATTCCCACGAAACCACATTACTATGCTTGATCTAACACCAAAAGCTACGCAGAGCGGTGGAGAATTGCAACGTTGGTCAGAGGGATGATAAAATGTAATGCGTATAATTAGGTTCTGGGCTTCATCTACTGCGAATCCTTCTGAATAGAAGCTCCTCTGCTTTGCCTCTTGTGCCGAATCGTTTGCTCTATCAAAAATAAAGGATTATGCCGTCTCAACCAGCACGTTGCTCATAAAAGTTATCCGATGGGGTGGGTGGGTGCGTATGGGAAGAGGTTCATTGTCATTGGTCATCTACATAGGAAGAATTAGACTTCCTGTAACCAAGGCATGAAAAGAGTCAGATTGTACTTGTTTCAGTTGGAAAGCTATGCTGGCAAAATCGAGCCAGGCGTTTTCTTCTTCTCCCCATTCGCTGTCCTGCAGAGCCACCTACCTTTAGGTTTCAAACGCTGGAGCTTTGGATCTCTGATTAGTAGGGCTGCCAAGTCCAATTCAAGAAATATCTGGGGACTTTGGGGGTGGAGCCAGGAGACATTGGGGTGGAGCCAGGAGCAAGGGTGTGACAAGCATAACTGAACTCCAAAGGGAGTTCTGGCCATCACATTTCAAGGGATTGCACATCTTTTAACTGCCTTCCTTCCATAGGAAATAATGAAGGATAGGGGCACCTTCTTTGGGAGCTCATAGAATTGGACCCCCTAGTCCAATCTTTTTGAAACTTAGGGAGTATTTTGGGAAGAGCCACTGGATACTACACGGAAAATTTGGTGCCTCTACCTCAAAGAACAGGGCCCCCAGAGCCCCAGATACTCGTGGATAAATTCTCCATTATTTTCTATGGGAATAAGTCTCCGTAGGGAATCATGAGTACCCAGCAGACATTTCCCTCCCCTCCCTCCACTTTCTGATGACCCTGAAGCGGGGGGAGGGCCTCCAAACTGGGGGATCCCCTGCCCCCACCTGGGGATTGGCAACCCTACTGATCAGTGTGGAGGCCCGGCCTGCAAACTCCTCTTCATGGCTCCGCAAGTGATGTGACTCCTTTGAAAACCATTGCTCTGTCCTCCCGAGACGCTAAGCCACACACGCGGAAGGGAAATGTTCTCACAGGCGAGTTCGTTTTTTCTTTGTGGGGAAAGAGAGCTCCTGTCTGACCGTGCAAGCCAGTGAACTTGTCTGAGCAGGAGAATTAGAGCCATCCTAAAAGGCTTTGAATCAAAAGGGTCAAAAATACCATTATGAAGTGGAGCACAGGCTCCGGTTGACAAAAAGGGACCCATTTCCAGGTTCTGTCTGTGAACAGCAGCAAAGATTGGCATTGGCCTAGGGAAAGGATACTGAGGCTTCTTGGTAACTCTTGATTTTTACTGCTCTGAATTCCTTTTTGCCCTGACCGGGAGGCCCAGCCTAGTCTGGTCTTGTCAAATCTCAGGGATTAAGCAAAGTCAGCTCTGGTTAGCATGGGAGAGGAGACCACCAAGGAAGCCCAGGGTCATTACGCAGAAGCAGGCAATGGCAACACCACCTCTGATCATCTTGCCTTGAACATCATAAGTCAGGAGAGAGAAAGAGGAAGGAAGGAAGGAAGGAAGGAAGGAAGGAAGGAAGGAAGGAAGGAAGGAAGGAAGGAAGGAAGGAAGGAAGGAAGGAAGGAAGGAAGGAAGGAGGGAGGGAGGGAGAGAGGGAGGGAGGAAGGTGGGAGGGAGGGAGGGAGAGTGGATTTATACTTTACCTTTCACTTGGAGTTTCAGTGCAGTTTGCAATTTCCTTTCCCTTCCTCTCCCCACAACAGACACCCTGTGAGGCAGGTGGGCCTGAGAGAGCTCTCAGAGAATTGTTCTTGAGAGAACCGCTCTGCTGAGAACTTGTGGCTGACCCAAGGTCACCCAGCTGGCTGCATGTGGAGGAGTCGGGAATCAAACCTGGTCCTCCCAGATTAGAGTGTGTACATTTAACCACACTGGCTCTCATAAGGAAAAGGAAGGAAGGAAGGAAGGAAGGAAGGAAGGAAGGAAGGAAGGAAGGAAGGAAGGAAGGAAGGAAGGAAGGAAGGAAGGAAGGAAGGAAGGAAGGAAGGAAGGAAGGAAGGAAGGAAGGAGAGAGGGAGGGAGGAAGGTGGGAGGGAGGGAGGGAGGGAGAGTGGATTTATACTTTACCTTTCACTTGGAGTTTCAGTGCAGTTTGCAATTTCCTTTCCCTTCCTCTCCCCACAACAGCCACCCTGTGAGGCAGGTGGGTCTGAGAGAGCTCTCAGAGAATTGTTCTTGAGAGAACCGCTCTGCTGAGAACTTGTGGCTGACCCAAGGTCACCCAGCTGGCTGCATGTGGAGGAGTCGGGAATCAAACCTGGTCCTCCCAGATTAGAGTGTGTACATTTAACCACACTGGCTCTCGTAAGAAAAAGGAAGGAAGGAAGGAAGGAAGGAAGGAAGGAAGGAAGGAAGGAAGGAAGGAAGGAAGGAAGGAGAAGGAAGGAAGGAAGGAAGGAAGGAAGGAAGGAAGGAAGGAAGGAAGGAAGGAAGGAAGGAAGGAAGGAAGGAAGGAAGGAAGGAAGGAATTGATCGCCCTGACTTGGATGACCCAGGCAGGCCCAATCTCATAATATCTGAGAAGCCCAGGCAGGGTCAGTCCTGGTTTGTACTAGGATGGGAGACCCCCAAGGAAGTCCAGGGTTGCTACGCACAGGCAGACAACAGCAAACCATCTCTGCTCCTCTCTTGCCTTGAAAACCCTACCAGGTCACCCTATATCAGCTGTGACTTGATGGCCCTTTTCACAACCACCCTGGGTAACAAGAAATTGCATGAATAAGATCTTGAGGATTGCCGGTGCACCGCAGATCTGAAGAAGGTCCGCGCTTGGGATCAGGAAAACCCTCCGCTTCAACTTGCAGTACATCACAGATGCACACAGGGGTTTGTTTGTAGCAGGAGCTCCTTTGCATATTAGGCCACACACCCCTGATGGAGCCAATCCTCTTGGAGCTTCTAGTAGGTCCTGTAATAAGAGCCCCGTAAATTCTTGGAGGATTGGCTGCATCAGCCAATCATGTGCGGCCTAATACGCAAAGGAGTTCCAGCTACAAAAATAGCCCTGGATGCATGTCGAGCAGCTGTCCGTTGATACCAATACGCTTCACGTGTAGAGACATGCTCCTTTCAGGGGAAGGCATCCAGGAGCCTCTGAGGAGCATGCTGGGGAAAGACCTGTCTACACCTCAAGACATTGGACTTGCAAAAGAGGAAACCAAGCGGGCAGCCGTGTTGGTCTGAAGTAGTTGAACAAAGCAGGAGCCAAGATGCACCTTTAAGACCAACCAAGTTTTATTGAGAACGTCAGCTTTCGTGCGCTCTCTAAGCACACTTCATCAGACGAGGGGATCAGGTATTGTGGGCTGAAATACAAGCAGTTTGTTGATTAAGTATGCAGACTGATCACATAGTAAACCATTTTCATTTTATGTATTCTTGTTGTCAAGTCTGCTTTTAACTCTGGTCAAGCCTGCACTCAATCTTTGGTTCAGAAGAGAAGCATCCTGGGTAAAGCCATACTGTATGCCAATGCTGCTAGCTCGAATCCTCCTCACCCCCCTCCTTTCCTTTGTTATGTAGTTTTGCTTTGAAATGGGAATATGTGAAAGAGATTATAGTGCCTTCTCAGGCCGGGCATCGGGGGGAGGTTGGAGCCGAGGAGGAGACGCTCAAGGCCAAAGCAGGCCTGAGAAAGAAATTGTAACATCAATGTGTGAATGTGCCCTGCATAGTACCCCTCCCTCAAGAATCCTTTTGAGGTGTACCTTATATGATTGCATTCGACTGTATGATCTTTAGTCTTTCAATCTCCTTGTAGTCGAGAACTATGATATCAATAAACTAGTTACTTTGTATCAACAAGGCCTTGTTTTTGAATCAGCCGACTTGACACTTGTGTTCTAATGGCAGACTAGAATGATGTTTATAATGTATAGATCGATGCTGATAAGTAAATCAGGTGGACTACAACTAGGAAATACACGTCCTTTTGTGATTCACCTAGATTTACAGAAACACCAATTGGCAGAGGGCTTTATTACCTTGTATGGCTACCCGGACCAAATGGCCAAGCCACACTGGTTTACCATGTGATCAGTCTGCACCCTTAATCAACAAACTGCTCGTATTTCAGCCCACAATACCTGATCCCCTCGTCTGATGAAGTGTGCTTAGAGAGCGCACGAAAGCTGACGTTCTCAATAAAACTTGGTTGGTCTTAAAGGTGCATCTTGACTCCTGCTTTGTTCAAAAGAGGAAACCGGCACCGTGGAAAGCCGTTCTGTGCACCGACAGGGCTGCAGTTTCCCTGTTTGCGCCTTCCCACTGCGCCCTGCTTTTTTTTAACCATCTGTCAACTTCCTTTCTCGCACTTTACCCTGCCTGACAAATCTGTACATTCAGCCAGCCGGCTCTCCGGGCAGAGCTAGCCAAACGCACCCTCGACTTGCCCCACTTAAGTCAACGGGAATTACTCGCGCTTTACAATGCCGTGTTAGCGGGAAGCGCAGCCCGGGGTCAGGAGCAGAGTTCAGCTCCATCTCGTCTCTCTCAGGCTTATAAATATGTAACTTCAGTGCACTTTCAAAAACGCAAGCGCAAAAAATAAAATACAGATACATCTTCTGACTCTCTTCGAACCACGGTCTTTATCCAGACATTGCTTTCACTGATTTTGTCACTGACATTACAATTTTCCTCCTAACCCTTTCTCAGTCCTATGATAGGTGCCCTAATAGTATTTTCTTCTCCCCTTTTGGCACAATTCTTCCACAAGCTACCAGAGAGCAACGTTAGGTCCCCCAAGGGCTGTCAGAGCTAGATTCAGATTCGGTAGCATGTTAAAAAGCAACTGGATTTGCAGGATGTTAGTTCTCGAGAGTTACAGCTCCCTTGGGCAGATACAAGTAAGAATGGAGACCCTTAGGGTTGCCATGTCTAATTCAAGAAATATCTGGGGACTTTGGGAGGTGGAGCCAGGAGACTTTGGGGGTGGAGCCGGGTTGTGACAAGCACCATTACATTCCAAAGGGAGCTTACATTGAAAGGGACCACACACCTTTTAAATGCCTTCTCTCCATTAGAAATAATGAAGGACGGGGGCGCCTTCTTTCGGAGATCGTAGGATTGGACCCCCTGGTCCAATCTTTTTGAAACTTGGAGGATGCTTTGAGGAGAGGCATCAAATGCTATGCTGCAAATTTGGTGCATCTACCTCAGAAAAACAACCCCCCCCCCGAGCCCCAGATACCCACTGATCAATTCTCCATTATACTCTATGAAAATCAGTCTCTATAGGGAATAATGGAGTGCCCAGCAGACATTTCCCTCCCCTCCCCTGCTTTCTGATGACCTTGAAGTAAGGGGAGGGCCTCCAAACTGGGGCACTGGCAACCTTAGAGTCCCCTGAGCCTTGACGAATCTTGCTTTTTTCACTGCAGACCAACATGGCTAACCTCCCCCCAGAAACTGTTGCTATTTCCACGCAGGCATTAAATTCAGCAGGAGCTCACAGGAGCACAGCTCCTGAACCTTTCTGAGGGTTCCCCTTCCTCCTCCCCACCTACCTTGTCCATTGAACAGGAGGTGCAGCTGCATAAACAATCCTTGGATTAGGAGAGGGGGCAGCCAGCCAGCCACCAGGAGCTTTGCCACACCCCCAGCAGCCCTCATTAACCCTTGGAGAAGCCCATGCCACCCTTTCTCCACTTCTGATGTGATTTTGGGGGGCAGGCAGCTTGCTGGCCTTTTGACTGGGGGGGAGGGGTGGGCAAGGAGAGCCCCAGGTGAGCGAGGCCTGCTTGGGCTGGCTGGATCTGTAGCCAGCCCAAGCAGGCCTCGGTCTCCCAGGGCTCTCCTTTCTTGCCTCAGATTGTTTTGGGGCGGTGGGGGCGGCATATGCTAGTGAGTTATGCTAACGAGCGCCACCACCTATCTTTCTACAAAACGACCCCTGGTTCCACTTCTCCACTGTTGACAAAGAGAGGGCGGCTTTGTGTTTGCTGGGACGAGCATGGGGATCGAACGTCCTGAGTGTGTCCAACCTGTCCATTTGCGCGCGATAAAGTGCAAAGGCGCTTAAAATCACCGAACTCCAAAGAGGCGCGCTGCAGCGACGACAAAGGGAAGCACAGCAGACGGCCAGAAGCTGAATTAAAACCTCGGAGCAGGTATCTTCAGGGTCAGGTTGGGAGGGCGGTTGAGCTGGGATTACCTGGCTTTCTCCGTCTGCAGCGTTTAGTGAGCGCTCTTGAATTGAAGGTCAGCCTCAAAGATTTTTTTTAAAAAACAACCCTCACACCATATGGGTGGTTACAGCAAACAGAAGCCAGGGGGGATGAAGGAAGGCAGGGGGTGGATATGAGATCACACAAGGACTTGTGTGATCCATATAGGGTTGCCAATCCCCAGGTGGGGGCAGGTGATCCCCCGGTTTGGAGGCCCTCCCCCCACTTCAGGGTCATCAGAAAGCGGGGGGAGGGGAGGGAAATGTCTGGTGAGTACTCATGATTCCCTATGGAGACTTATTCCCATAGGAAATAATGGAGAATTGATCCGCGGGTATCTGGGGCTCTGGGGGCCCTGTTTTTTGAGGTAGAGGCACCAGATTTTCAGCATAGCATCCAGCGGCTCTCCCCAAAATACTCCCTAAGTTTCAAAAGGATTGGACCAGGGGGTCTAATTCTATAAGCCCCCAAAGAAGGTGCCCCTATCCTTCATTGTTTCCTAAGGAAGGAAGGCTCTCTTATCTGAGAGAACCGGGTTTGATTCCCCACTCCTCCATTTGCACCTGCTGGAATGGCCTTGGGTCAGCCATAGCTCTGGCAGAGGTTGTCCTTGAAAGGGCAGCTGCTGTGAGAGCCCTCTCCAGCCCCACCCACCTCACAGGGGGTCTGTTGTGGGGAAGGAAGGTAAAGGAGATTGTGAGTTGCCCTGAGACTCTTCGGAGTGGAGGGCGGGATATAAATCCAATATCTTCATCTGCCTCACAGGGTGTCTGTTGTTGGGGGGGGGGGAGGTAAAGGAGATTGTGAGCCGCTCTGAGACTCTTTGGAGTGGAGGGCAGGATATAAATCCAATATCTTCATCTACCTCACAGGGTGTCTGTTGTGGGGGAGGAAGGGAAAGGAGATTGTGAGCCACTCTGAGACTCTTCAGAGTGGAGGGCGGGATATAAATCCAATATCTTCATCTACCTCACAGGGTGTCTGTTGTGGGGGAGGAAGGGAAAGGAGATTGTGAGCCGCTCTGAGACTCTTTGGAGTGGAGGGTGGGATAGAAATCCAATATTTTCATCTACCTCACAGGGTGTCTGTTGTGGGGGAGGAAGGGAAAGGAGATTGTGAGCCGCTCTGAGATTCTTCGGAGTGGAGGGCGGGATATAAATCCAATATCTTCATCTACCTCACAGGGGGTCTGTTGTGGGGGGTGGGGAGGTAAAGGAGATTGTGAGCCGCTCTGAGACTCTTTGGAGTGGAGGGCGGGATATAAATCCAATATCTTCATCTACCTCACAGGGTGTCTGTTGTGGGGGGTGGGGAGGTAAAGGAGATTGTGAGCCGCTCTGAGACTCTTTGGAGTGGAGGGCGGGATATAAATCCAATATCTTCATCTACCTCACAGGGTGTCTGTTGTGGGGGGTGGGGAGGTAAAGGAGATTGTGAGCCGCTCTGAGACTCTTTGGAGTGGAGGGCGGGATATAAATCCAATATCTTCATCTACTTCACAGGGTGTATGTTGGCGGGGAGGAAGATAAAGGAGATTGTGAGCCGCTCTGAGACTCTTCGGAGTGGAGGGCGGGATATAAATCCAATATATTCTTCTTCTTCTTGTTGGGCAAAGTCATGTCAGGTTCGGCCATGTGTGCACCTATTTAAGATTAGTTAGCAGAGATATAAATTTTATAAAGAACATAAACACAAATATATATATTTTTAAAAAAACTTAAAGCATGCTTAAAACATTAGCACTCATTGGTTTTAAAGGTGCTTTCTTTGTATTTCTCCCATGGGATCCAGGGAACTGGGCAAAGGAAGCTCTGGCTCTTTCCTTCCTTCCCCAGGGGACCAGAAGAGGGAGGAGCCGCAGCCAAAAGAAGGAAGAGAGCCTTGGCTCAGTAGCTCTGCTGTGCAATTGAGAGAGCCTTGCATAGCAAGCGATTCCTCCCCAAGGGAGGAGCCTCAGCCAATGGAGAAATTAGAGGTTTTGATCTATAGCTCCTGTGCGATTGAGCAAGCCTTGCAAAGCAAGCTGAGATGCAGAAGGAAGCAAGAGAGAGGGAGAAGGAAGCAGATGACAGCCAGTTGCTCAGGGGCCTGATAGGAGCCCTCTGGGGGCCTGATTCGGCCCCTGAACTGCATGTTTGACACCCCTGATCTAACCCTTCTTTTGGCTATTTGTTTTCAGTCTGAGAAGGACCACTACATGAGCAAAGCCATGCTTGGAGCCTGGTGGGACATCTGCGCAATGGACGGCATATGTCGGCAGTCAACTATTAACATTTCAGAATGGATCTCCATAACTTCGCTTCAGCTTTATTAGCATCGGGCCTTTGAGCTCATCATCTTTAATTCATGCTTTAATTACATTCCAGCCAACCGGCTAGTTAGCCCTGTTTTCCTTCTGAAGCCCAAACAGTTCAACCGATTGCAAGAACATTTAGATGCATTTAGCTACCGAGCCGGTCTTATTTGGGGAGGGGGTGGGGTGTCTACTGGGGATGTGGATTCATCTGGGGTGGAATTCTAGCAGGAGCTCCTTTGCATATTAGGCCACACACCCCTGATGTAGCCAGTCCTCTTGGAGCTTGCAAAAAGGAGCCTTGTAAGCTGTTGGAGGATTGGCTACATCAGGGGTGTGTGGCCTAATATGCAAAGGAGCTCCTGCTAGAATTCCACCCCTGGCTATTAGTTAACATAGCAAGGAAAAGAAAGATCCCCCTGTGCAAGCACCAGTCATTTCTGACTCTGGGGTGACGTTGCTTTCACAACATTTTCACGGCAGACTTTTTACAAGGTGGTTTGCCATTGCCTTCCCCAGTCATCTTCACTTTCCCTCCAGCAAGCTGGGGACTCACAGTAATAGTGGTGTAGTACCAGATGCAGTAAATCAACTCCAAACAGGAAAGAAAAGGTCCCCTGTGCAAGCACCAGTCGTTTCCAACTCTGGGGTGACGTTGCTTTCACAACGTTTTCACAGCAGACTTTTTACGGGGTGGTTTGCCATGGCCTTCCCCAGTCATCTACACTTTCCCCCCAGCAGGCTGGGTACTCATTTTACTGACCTCAGAAGGATGGAAGGCTGAGATAACCTCGAGCCGACTACCTGAAAACCCAGCTTCTGTCGGGGATCGAACTCAGGACGTGAGCAGAGCTTAGGACTGCAGTACTGCAGCTTTAACACTCTGCGCCATGGACTCCGAACAAGTATATTGCAAAAAGTTAACACTGACATGTATTGGGGTTGATTCTGTTCACTTCTGTGTCGCAGACTGGGGTTGCCAGCTGCCGGCTGTGAAAGACCTGGAGATCCAAAAGGTGAAGCCTGAAGAGGGTGGGGTTTGCGGAAGGGAGGGACTTCGGAAGGGTCAAATGCCACACAGTCCGCCTTCCAAAATGGCCAGGTGATATCTGTCACCTGGAGATCAATTGTCATCTCAGGAGATCTCCAGCCATTGCCTGGAGGTTAAACAACCAAAGTGAAACACAGATAAGGGTGGCGGAGATCCAAAGCCACGTTTCCGTGTAGAGATTAGTCGCAATTGTGCTTCTGAAAGCTAACCCAAATAAAGTTACTCTAACACAAAAATATAACTGGTCTCAGGGGTGGAATTCTAGCAGGAGCTCCTTTGCATATTAGGCCACGCACCCCTGATGTAGCCAATCCTCCAAGAGCTTACAAGGCTCTTCTTACAGGGCCTACTGTAACAGGAGGGGTGTGGCCTAATATGCAAAGGAGCTCCTGCTAGAATTCCACCCCTGACTGGCTTTATCAAAATATATTTATAGCAAACAACATCAGCAGGAGAAGAGCCAAACGTCTAACGATATGTGTGTGTGTATGTGCATGTGTGTAATAATATATAAAAGTAAAGGTAGTCCCCTGTGCAAGCACCAGTCGTTTCCGACTCTGGGGTGACGCTGCTTTCACAACGTTTTCATGGCAGACTTTTTACAGGGTGGTTTGCCATTGCCTTCCCCAGTCATCCACACTTCCACTCCCCACCCGCCCCCGCAAGCTCAGAAGGTTTTACCAACCTTGGAAAGGTGGAAGGCTGAGTCAACTTGGAGCCGGCTACCTGAAAACCCAGCTTCCGCCGGGATTGAACTCAGGTCGTGAGCAGAGCTAAGGACTGCAGTACTGCAGCTTCACCACTCTGCACCACGGGGCTCTTCCATGTTTGTGTGTGTGTGTGTGTGTATACTCTGTGTGTGTGTGTGTGTGTGTATATATATATTAAAAAGTCCACAGAGGCAATTTCCTTTTCCTTAAGTCAATTCCATAGAAGGTGCAGGTTCAGTCTCCTGTGAAGCAAAGAGAACGAAGGACCACCTTAAGAACGCCAAGGGGAACGGGCGTACGTCAGCTGGTCAATGGAGATTCTTAGCTGTGCAGCAAATTCCTATTTTTACTGCATAATTGCTAAATGAGGTGTCCAGAAATTCAGAACCCGTTTTCGCCTTCCAGGCTTTCTCTAAGCTCCAGTCATGACAAGGCACTTCTCACTAAGACCCATAAACGTCACTTTTTTACAGTTCCAGATAGGTTACTAACTATCTAGAGTCTGTCTATCTGTCTGCCTGTTTAGAGTTATCTAACTATATGTAGAGAAGGGGGGCTGTGGGGTGCTTGACAGCTCTACCCATAAGCCTACTCGGCCTAATTGTTAATCCGGCCCTGGATGTCCAAGCATGCTGCAGCACCTTACTCCAACAGCGCCAGCGTCACCATCCAGCTACGTATCTTTGGCTATAAACTATGTTGCGAGAGAAGAAAACCAGGAGCGCTTCCCCCTGCTGCAGTCTCTGTGAGGAGGTCAAACCCGCCGATTATTCTGATGCGGCTTTCTAAAGGCCACTGGGTGGGGTGCGAAACTTCAAGGAAGCAAAATTGTCCCCCCACCCGAAATTGCATGCAAAGGAATCCAAGCTGCCGGCTGCCATCCTAAGCACTCTTGCTTGGAAAGCAAGTCCCACCGGGCTTATCTTTGAAGCAAAGGCAATTAGTACAGGGCAGTTTGCAAGCTCAGAAGGCTGTTCTCCGTTCCGCGCTCTACAGTCTCAAGTCCCAAGGAGGAGCGGCGTGACTGTCAGACGGCAGATGCCGAGCTAAACAAGAAGCCCTCCTGCTGAAGGCTTGACGTGAACATAAATTCCCAGGCAAGGATGCATTTTTTTGGGAGAAGGCCTCGCCGCTTGGCGCTTCCTGGAAAGGTTATTCGACAGGTATGAGAGACAAAGCAATTCCGTAGTTCTGATGGACGTTCCAAGGGAAGAAAAGGCTGCATTTCAGGGCCTAGTGGTCTATTTCCTATTTGTTATTGGTAAGGGTATTTTATATATTGCTTTTCCGTCTCACTCCACGCAGGTGCTGGCAAAAAAGATTACTTAGCACGCGTAACCCACAGCAGAAACGGCAACGTCGGCAAGAGTCAAATATAGCCCCAGCCAAAAAAAAGCCTCGTCGCTTTCGAATCAAGAAGATGAAACCATCTGAGTGTCACCTGGGAATAAAGCATCGTGGCAGATCAGCCAGTTGTAGGGTTGCCAAAGTCCACCTCAAGAAATATCTGAGGACTTAGGGGGTGGAGCCAGGAGACTTTGGGGGCAGAGCCGGAAGCAAGGGTGTGACAAGCAACCCTTTAGTATAGAGTATAACAGAGCACCCAGAGGAGGGCGACGAAGATGGTGAGGGGTCTAGAGACCAAGTCCTATGAGGAAAGGTTGAAGGAGCTGGGGATGTTTAGCCTGGAGAGAAGGCAGCTGAGAGGTGATATGATCACCATCTTCAAGTACTTGAAAGGCTGTCACATAGAGGATGGAGTGGAATTGTTTTCTGTGGCCCCAGAAGGTAGGACCAGAACCAATGGGTTGAAATTGAATCAAAGGAGTTTTCCGGCTCAGCATTAAGAAGAACTTCCTGACCATTAGAGCAGTTCCTCAGTGGAACAGGTTTCCTCGGGAGGTGGTGGGCTCTCCTTCCTTGGAGGTTTTAAAACAGAGGTTAGATGGCCATCTGACAGCAATGAAGATCCTGTGAATTTAGGGGGAGGTATTTGTGAGTTTCCTGCATTGCGGAGGGGGCTAGACTAGATGACCCTGGAGGTCCCTTCCAACTCTATGATCCTATGATTCTAAGCATGATTGAAATTCAAAAGGAGTTCTGGCAATCACATTTAAAGGGACTGCACACCTTTTAAATACCTTCCCTCCACTGGAAATGATGAAGGATAGGGTCACCTTCTTTTGAGGCTCATAGAATTGGACCCCTTGGGGGAGTGTTTTGTGGAGAGGTACCAGATGCTATGTTGAAAATTTGGCGCCTCTACCTCAAAAAACAGCTCCTCCAGAGCCTCAGATACCCACAGATTAATTCTCCATTATACCCTGTAGGAATTGGTCTCCATAGAGTATGTCAGACCCAGAGTCAAGGAAAAGACAGTTGAAGTTCAAGATTTTATTCCAGCTTCATGGGCATACACACGCGTTGTCAGAACTGACTTCTCTGTCAGTCCCCCCAACTTATAAACCTTTGCCCTGACCATTATAATTCAAGCCAAAGCGCGCCAAGCAAGAGCGGGGGTTTTGCACGGAGTTTTTGCTAAGCTCTCATCACCACAGGTGCCCACTATCGGTTCACAGTACGCATCTCCTCCAGCTCTTTGGCCTTGGTTACCTAGCAACTAGCCAATTCCCAGACATGCCATCCTCCTTCCAGATAAGCAGCAAGTTACAGTTATATCAAAGACATAGCGAGCGCAGCATAGCATTGAAGCACAGCATAGCATTGTACAATTGAATACACATGACAGAGGAACAAGATGGAGTGACTCTTGACATTCTGCTCCCACTAAGACCCCTTTCCCCCGGGCTTATCAGGATGTTTGTTGTAAAAGTCTTTAATTAAGGCCTTACAGTTGTTATCTTTGGAACTGACCCATTCAGCTTGACTTAATGGAAAGTGAGTCCATTTGATGAGATAGAACAGTTCACCACGTTTGATCTTGGCTTCAAGGATTTCCTGCACTTCATGATGAATCTGACCACGAACCAGAGTAGGGGGTGGTGGTTTCGTCTGGGGGTGCCAAAGCGAGGGTCCAGGGTCCTTCTTCAAGTAGCTGGCGTGGAAACAAGGGTAGACGTGTTTAAGATTTTTTGGTAGTTCCAGTTCAACAGTTACCTTATTTATAATCCTTTTGATTGGGAATGGTCCCAAATATTTCATCCCCAACTTTTTACAGTTTTGTGCATTAGGCAAGTGCTTGGTCAAAATGTACACCTTGTCTCCCACTGCTAAGTCCTAAAGTTCAGAGCGTTTTTTATCATATTGGTCTTTGTAGGCTTCTTGCACCCTCTGTAGTTGTTTACTAATAACCCTCCAACCTCCTGCTATCCCTCGCCACCATTCGGTAAAGTCTGCGGGGGCTGATGGGGGGGGCAAGTTCAGGGAACGGTTTGCTTTCATATCCATATACCGCTTGGAAGGGGCTCACTTTGGTGGCGCTATGCACGCTGTTGTTGTAAGCATACTCAGCAAAGGGCAGCAGAATCACCCAATTGTCTTGTTGGAAGGACGTATAGCAAGTTAGCAACGTAAGCAACTGTTCAAGCACCACGTTGGTGCGTTCCTTCTGTCCATCCGTCTGTGTGTGGTAGGCAAAGCTGAGCCCTTGCTCCATTCCCACTAGTTCATAGAGGTGCAACCAAAATTTAACAACAAATTGTGGGCTCAGCCAGCTGCTTGGCCGTGAGGAGTTGCTGGCAAGGCACGAAATGAGCCTGCTTAGAAAAAGTGTCCACTACGACCCAGATCACTGTCTTCCCCATTGAGGGAGGCGAGTCAGTTATGAAGTCCATGGATATGCATTCCCAGGGGCGCGAGGCGAGGGGAAGAGGTTATAAGTGCCTTGGCCGCAACCCTCCCCTCTTTTTCGCCATGATACAGGTGGGGCATCCTGTTGTATATTCCCCCACATCCTTACGCAGACCTGGCCACCAGAATTGTCTTTGAATCAAATGCACTGTCTTTACAAACCCAAAATGCGCCCCCCCCGGTTTGGAGTTGTGTGCCCTCTGGATCACTCATTTACGTAAAGAGGGGGGCACATAGAGTTTCTCTCCTCAGCATCAAAGCCCATCCCCCGCCTTTGTTAATTGTAAATCCTTCTCTGGGGGACTGTCAAGGAAGGCTTGTTTCAGTTTGGTTAGGAACCCGTCAGGGGGCTCCCCTTTCCTTCTGGTTTTGCGCGCACGTGGTTACCAATGTGCTTAGCTGGGAGGGCGTGAACAATGAGTCGATAACTTCTTCCCTCTTGCTATTGTGTTGAGGGAGGCGGGACAACGCGTCCACCAAAACGTTCAGCTTTACGGTTGATGTGCCCCAGCTTGAAATTGAACTGCCGGAACAGCCCCACCCACTGTACTTGTTTATTGTTGAGGTTGCGGGTGGCAATGAGGGCGGCCAAGTTTTTATGATCTGTCCAGAGTTCAAATGGTTCCCACGCCCCTTCTAGGTAGTATCTCCACTTTTCTAAGGCCAGTTTGATGGCGGAGGCTCCCTTGTCCCACACTAACCAGTTACGTTCAGCCAGGCTGAACTTTTGAGGCAAGTATGCGCAGGGGTGCATCTGGCCCCTCCTGGAGTAACATGGCTGCTCGGGCTACGTCGCTCGTGTCACATTGCACCATGAACCTTTTGTTTTCATTGGGGTGTATTAGGCAGGGCTCGGTTGTAAACCGAGCCTTAAGTTCATTAAACGCCTTTTGGCACTCCCCCGCCCATGAGAGGCTAGAGCTACCCTTTGCGGCTTGCGGCCCCTTCCCCTTGGTTTTCAGCAGTTTTGTGAGTGGTAGGGTGATCTCGACAAAGTTATTGATGAACCCCCTATAAAAATTTGCAAACCTGAGGAAATTCTGGAGTTGTTTACGGGTTTGAGGGGGCTCCCACTCCACCACTGCTTGTACTTTGGTAGGATCCATTCCCAGACCCCCCATGGAAATGCGGTACCCCAAAAAGTCGAGCTCTGTCTTGTGGAACTCACATTTGGACAGTTTGGCAAATAACTTGTGCTCGTACAGTGTTTGCAGCACCTCCCTGACCAACTGGATGTGTGAGGGCAGGTCTTGCAAGTATATCACAATGTCATCCAGGTAACAGACCACGCCCTTATATAGGTATTTGTGCAATACTTCATTGATTAAGTTCATGAATACCCCTGGAGCCCCTTTAAGGCCGAACGGCATGACCAAATACTCATATTGACCCAGTGGTGCTTTGAAGACTGTTTTCCACTCATCCCCCTCCTTGATGCGCACCCGGAAGTACGCATCTCTGAGGTCAAGTTTAGTGAAGATTTTCCCTTGGGACACCTCCCCTAAGAGATCCCGTATAAGGGGGAGGGGGTACACATTACTCATGGAAATGCCGCGAAAGTCAGTGAAAAGCCGTAAACTGCCATCCTTTTTCTTTCTGAATAGCACCGGAGCGGCATGTGGGGCTTGGCGAGTCGGATGAACCCCCTATGCAAGTTGAGTTCCAGGAATTTCTGTAACTCCTCCCTCTCCCCGCGACTCATTGAATATAGCTTGGCTTTGGGTAGTGGCTCCCCCTCCACCAGTTCAATGGCACAGTCAGTATAACAGAGGGCCCAACAGACATCCCTCCCCCTGCTTTCTGATGGCCCTGAAGCGGGGGATGGGGGGAGGGCCTCCAAATTGAGGGATCCCCTGCCCCAACCTGGGGATTAAGACAGCACAACTGAAGTTATAGTGACCGAATAACTAAGAATGTATTGAAACAAAATCATACAAATATGTTCAATAGAAGACTAAATAGCAATAACAATTCCCCAAACGTTTCACAGTTCCATCAAAGGAGTCCCAATGAGCAGGAGGTCGACTTGATTTTTCCTGCTTCGAATCCTCTTCTAGCATAGGGGGCTCCAACCACATATCTCAACCAAGGGCAAAAGCTCAGAAAGAAATATCAAAGCGTTTCTGATGCATCACAAAGTTGCAAAACGCTGCGAAACCCACAAGATTCTTTTTATTGCGTCCAAAGACTGCACATAGAACTCCCAATGGGCAAATGGGACAGAAAGTCTCCAGTAAGATTTCAAGATGGCACTAAACTCCAAAAGGCTCCAGGCCACCTGGGGATTGGCAACCCAAGCCAATGGCTCCCTACCCAAAGTTCTGCTTTGTACCTTTTTCTAAGAAGTAGCAAAGACATTATATGCGCTCAGCACTGGCCCTAGGCAGGTGCCCCGCACGCCCCCTCACAATGCTGCAACACAGCGGCGTGCTCCATCCCCCTCCCCATACCGAGCCGAAGTGCCCTTGCCCCCTCCTCCTCCCCCCCTTCCCTTTCTGTCCATCACTGCCTATGCAATCGCTGCGCCGGGGCACTACAAGCCCCGATGCAGTGTGTATCTTATTTTTAGAAGTCCATTCTTCTAAAGATAAGATGCACGCTGCGTCAGGGCTCGCAGGGCCCCGGCGCAGTGCTGTGATTGCATGGGCGGCGACGGGAAGGTGGGGAGGAGGGGGCGGGTGCTGCACTTTGGCACGACATGGGGAGATGCGATGGAGCGCCATGGGGCCTCTGAGCAGTGTGCTGTGATTGCACGGGCCGACGGGCAGCAAAGGGAAGGGAGGAGGTGGCGGGTGGGTGCCTCGGCGCAGCATGGGGGGGTGGGATGGAGCACAGCGGGGGAAGGGGAAGGAGGGGTGGCAGACATGCACAGGGACGGAGGAGGCAAGCAAACTAGGCACTTGCCTGGGGCACTGTGAGGGGAGAGCCCATTTTGGCGCCCCCCACCCTCCCAGCGCCTTAGGCAACCACCTAGTTTGTCTAGTGGGTGAGCCGGCCCTGTATGCGCTCACATAAGCACACACCGATTCCGTATGGCTGGAATCCTAACAGCTTTCCCAGAGGTTTCAGCTCCCACCAGCAACCCTTGCTGCCTACCACCAATCCAGCAGCCAGGAGGATAAAAGTACATTTAAGAATTGCCATGGTGTGACAGCACTAACGTTTCCCCCAGAAGTGACATTGTACTGCTCTAGGAATTGCTGGAAACTTCCGGCAATTCCTAGAGTGGTGTGATGTCACTTCTGGGTTCCCCCTCGGAAGTGATATAACTGCATCAGCCCAATGGTATCCCCCCATGTCCCTGCCCACCACACGAACCAGTTGCAAGAATGATCATGTGATTTTAACATCGTCACTCCATAACAGTCATAAATGATTTGGAGACATTTCATGCAGTCAACTCCAGCTAATTACAACTGTCATGGCCTCTCTTTGGAATGGTTCGATCGACAGGATGTGGGGAGAAGACACTCACAAAGCCATAATATGTGAACCAGCCCTGAGAAATCACATCTATTTAATAAAAACAAAGTCTTAAAATTGCAGTCCTAAGCAGACTTACTCCCTCCTAAGGCCACTGAAGTCAATAGGCTCAGAAAGGGAAACTTCAACTAGGACAGCATTTTGAAGCACTTAAAATATAAAAAAGGTAAAGGTAGTCCCCTGTGCAAGCACCAGCCGTTTCCGACTCTGGGGTGACGCTGCATCATGACGTTTTCTCGGCAGACTTTTTAGGGGTGGTTTGCCATTGCCTTCCCCAGTCTTTTACACTCCCCCCCCCCCAGCAAGCTGGGTCCTCATTTGACCGACCTCGGAAGGATGGAAGGCTGAGTCAACTTGGAGCTGGCTGCCTGAACCCAGCTTCTGCCGGGATCGAACTCAGGTCATGAGCAGAGCTTGGACTGCAGTACTGCGGCTGACCACTTTGTGCCATGGGGCTCTTCACTTACCATATACTAGGTCCAATTTAATTTGTAACATAATTAAAGAAATAACTGCATCTATTCAATTAAGAAACTGCCCAAGCTTTCTGACTCTGCACTTGGAGTTCTGACATGGCATGGTGGGCACAGCAACAAAACGGCTGCCACAAAATGGCTGCCAAAGGAGACAGACCTAGCCATAAAATGACTGCCACACCTTAACTTCAGTCACACAGTGCAGATCCTTGTGGTGTGGTGGCAACTGCTGACCAAGCAACATTTTTTTAAAAAAAAAAATCTGCACAGTCAATCAAATCTGCAATGACCAATCAGAAGTCATGCTTGTCAAAAGTCCTACCTGATGCCACCCACTTCCTAAAAAATACTTGATGGGCATTTAAAAAAGGTGTTGGTGGGTGCCATGTTGGGGAACCATGAAATAGGTGTTTGCAGAACTTACTGTTGGGTGCCCCTACTCAGAGCCCCCAACCTTTCCTCTCTCTCCCCACCCCCACCCTCTCAGCTTTCACCCTTGTAGTCCCTCAGGAGGTGGGGTTGTTTAAATTGCACAGGAGGGGGGCAGTAGCAGCCACCAGCCTTCTACGTGATTTAAAAGAGGGAAGGATTAGGAGGGAATGGAAGAACAGGTGCTCTGAGTTGCATGCGCTGAGTCCCGCTGAAGGGAGGCTGCTAAGTGCCCCCCAACTAGCACCCTGGCTAAGGGCTTGAAGCAAGATGGAGTACAGTCAGAAAAGATTTATAAAAAAGCAGCAGACGCATAGTTTTGCTAGAGTAATGAAGGCAAAAAGAGAGAGAGAGAAAGAAAGAAAGAAAGAAAGAAAGAAAGAAAGAAAGAAAGAAAGAAAGAAAGAAAGAAAGAAAGAAAGAAAGAAAGAAAGAAAGAAAGAAAGAAAGAAAGAAAGAAAGAAAGAAAGAAAGAAAACTGCAATACAGGTCACAACATAGAGGAAAATATATTTTTAAAAAGCAGACTGATTCAGGGCAAAGAACTGGAACAAGATGAGAAATGTTAGGATGTTAGCTGCAAAACAATCTGCACCGTATATTCTATCTTTGGATATGATTAAGTCATCTCAATTGCAAAACTAGCTCCAAACGTGGTCAGACAGAAATCTTAACAATGCACAGGAATTCTCACGGGATGCCGGAGGGGTAAGTCGCAGCAGTGAGGGGTGTGAATTCTCCCGAAATGCTCTCTCAAATCAGCTGGGGCAACACATATTCATTGAACTGAGAGCTGAGCCTGCTTGGTGTCGTGGTTAAGTGTGCAGACTCTTATCTGGGAGATCCGGGTTTGATTCCCCACTCCTTCACCTGCAGCTGCTGGAATGGCCTTGGGTCAGCCATAGGGTTGCCAAGTCCAATTTAAGAAATATCTGGGAACTTTGCAGGTGGAGCCAGGAGACATTGGGGGTGGAGCCATAAGCAAAGTTGTGACAAGCACAACTGAACTCCAAAGGCCATCACATTTAAAGGAACTGCACACCTTTTAAATGCCTTCCCTACATTGAATGAATGAATGAATGAATGAATGAATGAATGAATGAATGAATGAATGAATGAACGAACGAACTTTTTATTACGGTCATAGATCAATATAAAAATTATAACACATCATGTAAAACCCCTCCTAAAATACATAAAATACAATAAAATACTTAAAACTTTTCCGCACCTATACAGGTCGGGGATAACTAAAATATAATTTAACCAATTTTAAAATCTAGAATCAGTTCAAATTAATATAAAATCCTTTAAATCCGAATATATAAAATTCGTTTATAACCTAAAATTCAAACAGATCATACAAAACCTACCATTTCTTGTTTCTTAGTATGGAACTTCACCAGGTAATGGCAGAATTTAGCTATCTGTCTAGAGATAGATGGACTTGCATCCACCAAAAGTTTCTCCAAACACGCCCCGTCGGCATCTGTTATTGGTCTGACTACAAACGGGGAAACAAGCCTGTCCCTATATGCTTGGTGGAATGGGCATCGAAAAAACATATGAATCATCGACTCCACCTCTCCCATAGCACAAGAACAGCGCCGATCTTCATACGGAACTTTTCTATATTTCCCTTCTAACACTTTTGAGGGCATGGCTGCGCATCGAGCCAATGTAAAGGCTCTTCTGTGAGCAGGTACCTCCAAATAAGAAAAGTACTTGGCCATCCTCATGACATATTTGGTCTCGGTAGACGCCAAGAAAGAAGGGGCCTGTTCTAGTTCCCTTTGTCTCTCTATATCACAGATTCTTTGTTTGATAATACTTTTTGCTTTGGCATTACTCTGCGTCAAGAGGTTTTCAAGTGAGAATCTTATACTTTCCAAATTGCTTTCAACCAATTGCAGCCACCTTGGCCTATAGAGGTCTTGAATTATTAGAGGAAAGAGGCCTTTTTTGTTTGTATAGATCCTTAGCCATTGGTATGCCGACGAAAACATAATTCTGGCCTCAATTCTCATTTGCCCAGTTTCTAGTCGCAAAAGGGCATTTGGCACACCTGGCGGGAGCTGCAAGATGTTACGGAGAAATTTAGATTGCACTTTCTCAAGAGCCTGTAATTTTTTAGCCGAGATGCCCAGGTTAATACCATAGAGCAGTTGTGTTAAAACTTTATATTGGAAGTTTCAGTGCTGCAGGGACATAAAAGCCCCCCTTGGAACGAAAAAATCTCAGGATAGCGTACATTGTTTTCTCAGCTTTCTCCACCCTCATATTACAATGTTCAGTATAGGCGCCTGTATCCTGAATTACCATTCCCAAATAAGTAAATTTTGTTACTTGTTCTATTTTCTCCCCTTTCATAGTCCAATACCTCTTCTTGGCTTTTTTACCAAATGCCATCACTTTTGTTTTTTCAAAATTTATTACCAAACGTTCGTTTTCACAATACTTAACAAAGCTGTCTAATGCCCTCCGCAACCCAATAGGTGTTCTAGATAACAGTACCACGTCATCTGCCTTCCCTACATTAGAAATAATGGATAGAGGCACCTTCTTTTGCCCCCTGGTCCAATCTTTTTGAAACTTGGAGCGTATTTTGAGGAGAGGCATTAGATGCTATGCTGGAAATGTGGTGCCTCTACCTCAAAAAACAGCCCTCCAGAGCCCCAGATACCCCCAGATCAATTCTCCATTATTCCCTAAGGGAATCGATTTCCATAGGGAATAATGAAGTGCCCAGCAGACATTTCTCCCCCCCCCCCCGTTTCTGACTACTCTGAAGTGGGGGAGGGCCTGCTCCCACCTGGGGATTGGCATCTCTACTCATGAGTTGCTGAACTTTCAGCTTCTTCAAATTAACACAGAGCAACCGATCTCTGAAAAGATTGTGCTACCAAGGAAGGCTCTGGGCTGCAAACGACCTCTGCAAAGATTGTGCAGCCAATGGAAAGTCTGGGCTGCTTTCACAGCCATGTTATTCTGCCTGCTCCCCTGCCCCCCCTTCAGCCTTAAAGATGCAGACACACCATTCCAAGAGGAAGCCATTCCAGTGGAGTCTGAAGCCTCCGGAGGTGGAAAGGCACATGGGGGCTGTGGGGGCGGGGCTTCCCCCTGCCGGCCAGCTGACTGGGAGCGGGAAGGAGCCTGGGAAAGTGGGGGAACCCCCGCTTTGACCTGGGGATTGGCAAGCCTAGTCAGCCATAGCTTTCACAGGAGTTGTCCTTGAAAGGGCAGCTGCTGTAAGAGCTCCCTCAGTCCCCCCCTACCTCACAGGGTGTCTGCTGTGGGGCTGGGGGGGAAGGTAAAGGAGATTGTGACCGCTCTGAGGCTCTGAGATTCAGAGTATAGGGCGGGATAGAAATCCAATATCATCTTCTTCTTCTCTTTGGGGAATGTTGTGAAAACCAGGGCTAGACTTATAAAGGTCGAAACGGAACACAAATCCCAGCTTCGTTAATGATAATTATTTTTAGTGATTTTTACAGCCATCAAAAAAAAGAAATCTCTCGTTCAGAAGCTGCTGCATTTACAGTTTTGGAGGGGGGGGAGCTAGAGTTGCTGACTCTGGATTGGGAAGTACCTGGAGAATTTTTTTGGGGGGGAGGGGTACAGCCTTGAGAGGGTGGGGTTTGGGGAGGGGAGGGACCTCAGCAGTCACGTGATGCCACATGGTTAGGATTGCCAATTCCCAGCCTGTGGTGAACATCTCCTGGGATTCCAACTGATCTCCAGGCGACAGAGACCAGTTTCCCTGGAGAAAATGGCCGCTTTGGAAGGTGGACCCGATGGTATTAGTAGCCTACTCAAGAACCTAAAAGGTTAATATACAACTTAAAAGGCCAAAGGTTAAAACGCAACATAGGCAATTATATCATAAACCAAAAATTATGGAAAGTTAAAAACATTTAGGGGCCCATCGTTAGCCTCCTTCCTTTGTAAAATCATAAAACAACCAAGGGAAACCACTTGACCCAATGCGTTTCGGCCTAGAGTGGTCTTCTTCAGAGGCCAAACAAGTGTATATACATACAGGCTGATAATATAGTTAGTTCAACGCAAGGAGACGGGGTTGCCGTGATCATAGCTCTCTTTATGATCATAGCTCTCTTTAGGAGAGCCAGTTTGGTGTAGTGGTGAAGTGTGCGGACTCTTATCTGGGAGAACCGGGTTTGATTCTCCACTCCTCCACTTGCACCTGCTGTGATGGCCTTGGGTCAGCCATAGCTCTGGCAGAGGTTGTCCTTGAAAGGGCAGCTGCTGTGAGAGCCCTCTCCAGCCCCACCCACCTCACAGAGTGTCTGTTGTGGGGGAGGAAGGTAAAGGAGATTGTGAGCCGCTCTGAGACTCTTCGGAGTGGAGGGCGGGATATAAATCCAATATCTTCATCTACCTCACAGGGTGTCTGTTGTGGGGGAGGAAGGTAAAGGAGATTATGAGCCGCTCTGAGACTCTTCGGAGTGGAGGGCGGGATATAAATCCAATATCTTCATCTACCTCACAGGATGTCTGTTGTGGGGGAGGAAGGTAAAGGAGATTGTGAGCCACTCTGAGACTCTTCGGAGTGGAGGGCGGGATATAAATCCGATATCTTCATCTACCTCACAGGGGGTCTGTTGTGGAGGAGGAAAGGAAAGGAGATTGTGAGCTGCTCTGAGACTCTTCGGAGTGGAGGGCGGGATAGAAATCCAATATCTTCATCTACCTCACAGGGGGTCTGTTGTGGAGGAGGAAAGGAAAGGAGATTGTGAGCCGCTCTGAGACTCTTCGGAGTGGAGGGCGGGATAGAAATCCAATATCTTCATCTACCTCACAGGGTGTCTGTTGTGGAGGAGGAAAGGAAAGGAGATTATGAGCCGCTTTGAGACTCTTCGGAGTGGAGGGCGGGATATAAATCTAATATCTTCTTCTCCTTCTTTTTCTTCTTTATTCAGTACAGCATAGTAACAGCTGAACTCTAAGACTGGTTTGCTGGGCCAACTATATACAGGCCAAGGTTCCCACGCGAGGATGCCATTGGATCATTTAAACCAGCAGGGGGGCTGTGATTGGAGCAGGGCAGCAGGGATTTGGATCCCACCGCCCATCGTTCCCTAGTCGCCAAGCTCAGACATAAAGGCTCCGATGAGCCAGGTAGGAACACAGGTAATAGCATCATTAATCCACGTACACAACAAGGCTCATGATACAAAATGCAATAAATCAATGAACCGATGCTGGACCAAAAAGAAAGTGTTTTCTGTAATAAAGAAAAAAAATTTAAAACTGTAAATTTGGTAAAAATCAGTGGTAAAAAAAATATTGAAATCGCTGTCCTTTCTAAACCCCGCCCTCCTCAGTCTCCTCCCCCCCAAAAAAGAAATCTCCAGGAATCTCCCAACCCTGAGCTGGCCACCATCCGTACAGCCCACCCTTCAAAGCCGCCATTTTCTCCAGGGGAACTGATCTTGGCTCTCTAGAGGCACTATTTCTATTTCACATTCCAGTTTTTTCACGCAACCGCAAAGTAAATACACCCAGGCGAGTGTAAACCCATAGCAATAAACGGCACCTGCCTGGGAGTATAATTAGGAGAGTGCTACGAAGTGACACCTTCGTTTGCATAGCCGGGAGGGTGTGAGAACAAGGGGCTATCCTCCTCGCCAGCGTTCAAAAACACTTGTTTGTTTGCTTGCTCACATATTCATGTCGTGAAATCCTCCGCCTGCCAGCCGATCCCACACACACACACACACACAGAGCATTCTCTGCCTGTTGATGCGCACACCCAAGGGAAGCGTGCCCACCCTCCTACCCCCGTGAAACAGACAGCAGGCAGATCTGGAACAAAAAAACCAAAAAACCAGATGCGCATGCCAATTATTTCCCTGCCAACTTGGTCGCCCCGGCCCCAGAATGCATGCATTCCGCCAGGTTAATAGGAAATCCGCTGTTGGGTTTTTGCACAGGCTGAGGGAAATAATTACTAATTGTGGCCTTGGCAAACCCCGGCGCGGAGGAAAACATTTTGATCCTCCACCCGCTTGATCTCAGGTATCAAACCGTGCCCTCTGCTGCCACCACTCATCAATTCTGCAAGCACGCCACTGGGGGGGGGGGGGGAACCGACTTTGCATTTGTTCCACGCTTCCCCTTTGTCTGCTTATCATTACCGGTTCTCCCCTGCATCTACTTGGTATGGATGTTTCTGGTTAGGTGAAGAAGCCTGGCTTAGAGGGCTCCGCTTGGTATGGTGCGCATTGTGTTTACTCCAACATCTCTGCCGTTGGGGTAGAATTCCCCTCTACGGGCAGGAGGCTTCCCACTAAAATGAGTCAAAAATTCTGCGTCATTCCGCATCAATGTCGGTCAAGATGCCCTGTGCATAAATTATGTCACTCTAGGTAAATTTTCATAATTTCTTCTAGTCATGGCCGCAGGGCTTTTTTTTGTAGCAGGAACTCCTTTGCATATTAGGTCACATACCCCTGATGTAGCCAATCCTCTTGGAGCTTACAGCAGGCCCTCTTGGAGGATTTGGCTACATCAGGGGTGTGTGGCCTAATATGCAAAGGAGTTCCTGCTACAAAAAAAGCCCTGGAAAGATTATGAGCCAGACAGTATCGTGTGCCAACACCTAAAAACTTGAAATAACTTTGCAAGTAAATGATGGCAGCTGCTGCAAGAGCTCTCTCAGCCCCACCCGCCTCTAGGGTTGCCAAGTCCAATTCAAAAAATACCTGGGAACTTTGGGGTTGGAGCCGGGAGACATTGGGGGTGGAGCCAGGAGACATTGGGGTGGAGCCAGGAGACATTGGGGGTGGAGCCAGGAGCAAGGCTGTGACAAGCATAATTGAACTCCAAAGGGAGTTGTGGTCATCACATTTAAAGGGACCGCACACCTTTTCAATGCCTTCCTTCCATAGGAAACAATGAAAAATAGGGGCACCTCCTTTGGGAGCTCATAGAGTTAAACTCCCTAGTCCAATCTTTTTGAAACTTAGGGAGTATTTTGGGGAGAGCCACTGGATGCTATGCTAAAAATCTGGTGCCTCTACCTCAAAAAACAGGGCCCACAGAGCCTCACATACCCGCAGATCAATTCTCCATTATTTCCTATAGGAATAAGCCTCCTTAGGGGATCGTGAGTTCCCACCAGACATTTCCTCCCCTCCCCCCGCCTTCTGATGACCCTGAAGCGCGAGGGGGAGGACCTCTAAACCGGGGGATCCCCTGCCCCCACCTGGAGATTAGCAACCCTACCCACCTCACAAGGTGTCTGCGGGGGGGGGGGGTGTAAAGGAGATTGTGACCACTCTAAGACTCTGAGATTCAGAGTATAGGGCGGGATATAAATCCTATATCATCATCTTCTTCTTCTTCTCCTCTCTCTCTCATATAAGACTTGAAAAACAAATTGCAGGGGGGGGGGAATGACAAATGAGGAAGGTTGGGAAAGGATCATAAAGAGATCAATACAGCTGGAAAGGGAACAAAGTTCCCACACATGTAAGAAAGCCTGAAAATATAAAGCAGAGAAGAGGAATGAAGCAACCCACAGCCAATGGAAACCCATTCAAATGAACCTCGTAAAACTATAAAGATACAGTCAAAGAAGCTTAAAGGACTGGGAGGCAGTATCGAATACCCTATTGATGCCACAGAAAGGCATCTTCGGTAATAATATCCCTGAGGCTTTCTTCCCCCTGAACTGTTTCAGTGACACAAGCAGGAGAGATAGAAAGTATAGGGGAAGGGAAAGATAATTGTGCTTAGGGGACCCGATCTGTGAGTTTCCCCCTGGAGGAACAGCTCCCCCCTTCCAATGCAGGAGAGGTCCTAGGGAAAAAGTTCTCTCAGTGCCTAGTTGAAAAGGCCATTTTGACAGCAGCAGCCAGGATGCTGGTCCGCTCCCTCTTTCTCTTCTCTTCGTACATTCAAAAATTCCAAGATGCCCACGAGATATTGGGGCATCTTGCACATTTCGAATTGCCTTGGTGAGCAGGTAAGGGCAGGTTTACCAACCTCTGGTTGGGGCCTGGAGATCTCCTGGAATCCAGGGCACTTTTTTGGTAGCAGGAACTCCTTTGCATTTTAAGCCACACACCTCTGATGCAGCCAATCCTCCGGGAGCTTACAGGGGGTCCTGCACTAAGAGCCCTGTAAGCTCTTGGAGGACTGGCTACATCACAGGAGTGTGGCCTGATGTGCAAAGGAGTCCCTGCTACAAAAAATAAAAGCGCTGCTGGAATCACAACACTCTCCAGACTCCATAAAATACTTATTTGTTTCATTTATTTGAAACATTTATTCCGTTTCTCCTGGGGAAAACAGATCAAGATGGGTAGCTGCATTGGGCCGGTTGGGGGGGGGGGTCCCCTCCCAACATTGCTGGCACGATGACCTCACTCTCAAGTGACAGCATTGCACTGGCAATGTCGTGCACTGGCCACTCTAGGGGCTTCCAGGAAAACTCTTTGGTTTTACTGATGCTCTAGCAATTTGGGAGGGAAACTTGATGGTACCAGTAGGGTTGCCAAGTCCAATTCAAGAAATATCTGGGGACTTTGGGGATGGAGCCAGTAGACTTTGCGGGTGGAGCCAAGATCAAGGCTGTGACAAGCATAATTGAACTCCAAAGGGAGTTCTGGCCATCACATTTAAAGGGACGGCACACCTTTTCAATTCCTTCCTTCCATAGGAAATAATGAAGGATAGGGGCACCTTCTTTTGGGGCTCATAGAATTGGACCCCCTGGCCCAATCTTTTTGAAACTTGGGGGTTATTTTGGGGAGAGGCACTAGATGCTATACTGAAAATATGGTGCCTCTACCCCAAAAAACAGCCCCCTCAGAGCCCCAGATACCCGCAGATCAATTCTCCATGATTTTCTATGGGAATAAATCTCCATAAAGAATAATAAGAGTTCCCAGCAGACATTTCCCTCCCCTCCCCCCACTTTCTGATGACCCTGAAGCGGTTGGAGGGTCTCCAAACTGGGGGATCCCCTGCCCCCACCTGGGGATTGGCAACTCTAGGTACCAGAGAGTTTTCCTCCCACATTGCTAGAGTGGCCAGGAAACCCATAAAAATTTTCCGGAAACTCCCAGAGTGGCCAGCACGTGACATCACCGGTGCAATGGTGTCACTTGCAAGTGACGTCATTGCGCTGTGTGCACATAGCGTGCGCACAAAAACGGTGCCCCGCCGGAGGCGACAGGGGACTTGGCGACTCTAGCATCACTTGCCTTGAAAACCCTAAGGGGATCACTGTAAGTTGGCTGCAACCTAATGGGAAAAGGGGGGCGGGGGAGAGATGGTAACTGGGACTTGCCAGTTGTTGCCACTTGGGGTGAGTTTGGAAAGGCTGTCGAGGGGAGCTGCATAAACTACTGGTAGACTAGCCTGACCTATTTAACGGCCAGGCTGTTTACTGGTTTATGGGGCTTGGAGGAGGGGTAATATCTTGTGCTTTATTGTGCTTTTTCTCGTCTCTTTTATGTTGCTCTGGAATGCCCTCCCTCCAGGGAGCACGTCGAGCGACTTGTCTTCTTGCCTTTTGCAGAGATTATTTTTATTTCCAAAGGCATTTGGGGGGGGGGGGTTGTAAAGTAGCTGTTATTTTGGGACGTCTTTCACGCTTACTGCTGGTTTTATTGTGATCGTTTTATTGTCAGGTTTTATGACATTATGTAGATTTTCTATTATATCAGATGCCCAAAGTGCCACAAAACTGAAAGGCAGGATATAAATACTTCGTGCTATTAATAAATAAGAGTTAGAAGCTTGTTTTGGTGACTGAATTGAAAGACAGCCGTTGCAACAACCAGGGGTGGAATTCTAGCAGGAGCTCCTTTGCATTTTAGGCTACACCCCCCTGATGTAGCCAGTCCTCCTACAAAAAAGAGCCTTGTAAGCTCTTGAAGGATTGGCTATGTCAGGGGTGTATGGTCTAATATGCAAAGGAGCTCCTGCTAGAATTCCACCACTGGCAACAGCAGTTCGGAGTTGCTGTACCCCGAAGTGCTGAGCAAAGGGGACAAGAAAAGCAAACCAGTGAGTCTTAAACCAGGTCATGCTAGTAGGCTTGCCAATCCCCAGGAGCCAGCAAGGAATCTCCCGGTTTGACAGGCTCTTTACCATCTTCAGTCAGCTGGCCGGCAGGCGGAAGCCCCGCCCCAAGAGGCACCATGTGCCTTTCCACCTCAGAAGGCTTAAGAAGACATTTGGGAACAATTTGCTTTTAGAAAGGTGTGTGTGCCTTTAAATCTTTGACCCAAGCTGAATGGGGGTGGTGTGACCCTGCAGAACAATGTGTCTGTTGAAAGAAAAGGAAGGAGCCCAAAACCTCTGTTTGTTTTACAGTCCATTAAAAAGCCATGGCGCAGAGTGGTAAAGCTGCAATACTGCAGTCCGAGCTCTCTGCTCAGAACCTGAGTTCGATCCCGGCGGAAGCTGGGTTCAGTAGCTGGCTCAAGGTTGACTCAGCCTTCCATCCTTCCGAGGTCAGTCATATGAGGACCCAGCTTGCTGGGGGGGGGGGGAAGTGTAGATGACTGGGGAAGGCAATGGCAAACCACCCTGTAAAAAATCTGCCGTGAAAACGTGATGCGACACCCCAGAGTTGGAAACCACTGGTACTTGCACAGGGCACTACCTTTACCTTTACAAAACCGTTTGTGCATTAAAATAGTAACCTCTGGTTTCCCTGTGTTAGTCTGATTAACTGGGTTGTGTATAGAGCAGTCAACAGCTCCCATGGTGAGTAAATTTCCCCAGTGAGACCACAAAGTGTGTACTTTCAAACTGTGTTTATTTTGGCTGCTGAGTGCCTCTGTGTGTGTGAGAGACAGACAGTGGAGTGCAACCAGCTGCTGAGGGATGTCAAAAATGAATGTATTCAAGGGAACCGCACTACGGTATTTTTATTTATTTTAGGGAATGGGAAAGTCTCCTGGCTCCACCCCCAAAGTCTCCCAGCCCCACCCCCAAAGTTCCCAGGTATTTTTTTTAGTTAGACTTGGCAACCCTGCATGCCGGACTGCTTAGGAGGTCAAGACGTGGCTTTGAATGAAGTCTGAATTGAATTTGACATGGAGGCAGGTTCAGATTCATGGGCCAGTGGACGGAGAATGAGCCACTGCGTTTTAAGCACATGCCCACTGACCCACCCCCTAGCCCACCTTCTCCAATTCCAAAGGATGGTTGGCTACTTGGCAGGACTGAAATAATTCCCCATAAGCAACTTGAATGCTGGATAAAGCTAGGGTTGCCAACCTCCAGCTGGAGCGTGGGGATCTCCAACTATTATAATTGATCTAAAGATAATGGAGATCCGTTCCCCTGGAGAAAATGGTTGCCTGAAGGGTGGACATCATGGCATTAGACCCCGTTGAGATAACTCCCCAAACCCAAGCTTTGCATGGAGAGGGGCCAAGGCTCAGTGGCAGAGCATCTGTTTGGCGTACAGAAGTTCCCAGGTTCAATCCCCAATGTCTGCAGTTTTTAAAAAGGACTAAGCCCCGTGGCACAGAGTGGTAAGCTGCAGTACTCCAGTCCAAGCTCTGCTCACGACCTGAGTTCGATCCTGTCAGAACCTGGGTTCACGTAACCGGCTCAAGGATGACTTAGTCTTCCATCCTTCTGAGATGGGTAAAATGAGTATCCAATTTGCTGGGGGGGGGGGGAAGTGTAGATGACTGGGGAAGGCAATGGCAAACCACCCCATAACAAAAAGTCTGCTAAGAAAATGACACAATGTGACATCACCCCATTGGGTCAGCATAGGGATGCCAAGTCCAATTCAAGAAATAACTGGGGACTTTGGGGATGGAGTCAGGAGATATTGGGAGTGGAGCCAGAATACATTGGGGTGCATGACTGAACACTGAAAGGAGTTCTAGCCATCACATTTAAAGGGACTGCTCACCTTTTAAATGCCTTCCCTCCTTTGGAAATAATGAAGGATAGGGGCACCTTCTTTTGAAGCTCATAGAATCGGACCTCCCAATCCAATCTTTTTGAAACTTGGTGGGTATTTTGGAAAGAGACACCAGATGCTATGCTGAAAATTTGGTGCATCTACCTAAAAAAGCAGCCTCCCCAGAGCACTAGATACCCACGGATATATTCTCCATTATTCCATATGGAAATCGATCTTCATAGGGAATAACAGAATGCCCAGCAGACATCCCACCCCCCCCCCCCACGCTTTCTGTTGACCCTGAAGCAGGGGGGAGGGATGCTGACTTTTGTAATAGAAATTTTGTAGATTTATCAAATGTTGTGAATGGTTTTTGAACTGTATACTAATTTCGAGGCTGCTTCTTATGGAGGTTCACTGTAACCTTTATTCCTTGCTCCACCTGGGGGACTGGCAACCCTCGGTCAGTAATGACTCCATGCTGGTACAGGAGATGTGAAAGGCCTTTCTCTGCCTAAGATCCTCATTGGCCACACCACCTGACACCAATCCAGTCGGAACTGCATTCCTGCGCGCAGGACTTTTGGGGTAGAAAAAGCCCAGCAGGAACTCATTTACATATTAGGCCACACACCCCTGATGTCACCATTATTTCACACAGGGCTTTTCAAAGAAAAGGCCCTGCAGGAACTCATCTGTGTATTAGGCCCCACCCCTTGACACCAACCCAGCCGGAACTGCGTTCCTGTGCATTCCTGCTCCAAAAAATGGCAGCTTTATGTGTGTCCACAGCATTATATCCAGCTAAAGTCCCTAAAGAAGGGGGGGGAGAGCCAGTTCAGTGTAGTGGTTAAGTGTGCGGACTCTTATCTGGGAGAACCGGATTTGATTCCCCACTTCTCCACTTGCACCTGCTGGAATGGCCGTGGGTCAGCCATAGCTCTGGCAGAGGTTGTCCTTGAAAGGGCAGCTGCTGGGAGAGCCCTCTCCAGCCCCACCCACCTCACAGGGTGTCTGTTGTGGGGGGAGGGAGGTAAAGGAGATTGTGAGCCGCTCTGAGACTCTTTGGAGTGGAGGGCGGGATATAAATCCAATATCTTCTTCTCCCCAAACCCCCACCTTTCCCAGGTTCTACCCCCCCAAAAAAATCTCCAAGAATTTTCCCTCTGGGAGTTAGCAGGTCGGCACCAGAAGGAGATGGCTGCCCACTTTCCCGTATGGGCACAACTTATTATTTGAGAGGGAGCCAATCGTTTTACAAGGCAGCTGTCACCGATCTCCATATGCTGGGAAGAGAGCGCAAAAGCAGTGAGCCTAAAGCCATTATCACTGATAACGGCTGGAACAAACTACCTTTCGGAGCATTGCATTTGACTTCATGCGGCCGAAAACAGACCGAGTGTCACCGTTGGAGCGTTCCAGAGCTCTGAGCAAAATCCTCGTTCCGGATTTCAGGAGAAACAGAACAGCAGCCTTTCCCCTCCAAATCTACCCCTTTTATTTGACCCCCTCCCCAAGTGACAAGAGCCAGTACGGTGTAGTGCTTAAAGAATGCGTGTCGAACTCATTTGTTATGAGGGCCGGACCGGACATACATGAGACCTTGTTGGGCTCAGCCACGTAGAGCCGAGCCACGTGTGGACCTATTTAAGATTCTGTAGCAGAGATATAAACTTTATAAAGGACACAAACGCAATTAAAGATTTTTTTTAAAAAAAAAACTTTTAAAAAAAATAATACATGCTTAAAAAATTAGCACTTGTTGGTCCTAACAGTGCATTCTTTGTATCTCTCCCATGAGATTCAGGGAACTGGGCAAAGGAAGCTCTGGCTCTTTCCTTTTTTCCCCAGGGGACCAGGAGGGGGAGGAGTCTCAGCCAATAGAAGGAAGAGAGGCTTGGCTCGGTAGCTCTGCTGTATGACTGACAGAGCCTGGCAAAGCAAGCTCTGCCTTCCTCCCTTCCTCCCCAAGGGAGGAGCCTCAGCCAATGGAGAAAATAGAAGTTTTGCTCTGTAGCTCCTGTGCGATTGAGCAAGCCTGGCAAAGCAAGTTGTGATGCAGAAGGAAGCAAGAGAGAAGAAGAAAAGCAAATGACAGCCAGTTGCTCGAGGGCCTGATAGGAGCCCTCTGAGAGCTTGATTCAGCCCCCAGGCCACATGTTTGACACCCCTGGTTTAAAGTGTCAAGACTACGATTTGGGAGAGCCATGGTTCGAATCACCATTCTGCTATGGAAACTCAGTGGGTGACCTCTGGCTAGTCACACACTCTCAGCCTAACTTGCCTCACGGGGGTGGGGGGGTGAGAATAAATCAGAGGCCAGGAGAAGGATGTGAGCCACTTTGAGGCCCCGTCGGAGAGAAAGGCAGGATATAAATATAGTAGATTAAATATATTTTGGACTGAATCTCACTAGAACTCTACCATTTCAGTCTGGGATGAAATTCCCTCTGCCTTTGGTTGGCACCTGCCCCAAATCGCTGAGGGGAAAAACTGACAAGCTGAAACAATATGAGCCAGGTGACACAACCCTCGACCAGGCGTCTCGCGGATCAATAGCCAGAGCCTAATTTAGAGATTAAAAACAAACATTAAAAGTCTAATTTTAAAGCCTTGCTGCTAGGAATTTAAAACCCTTCCCAACAGTTCTGCAATTCGGCAGTGATCAGCCATCTTAAGTAGTTCCACCTTCCTTTTTTATGACCGCTTTGAGGAAATAAAAAATGTAACCTTGATGTTCTCGTATTGATCCTTCTCTGCTACCGGCACGAGTTAAAGGGGGTGGGGGGCGGAGGGGCAAGGTCACTTCCACTGCCCAACTTTAGGGGGAAAATACAAATTACCAAAAGATGCTTTGCATAGGAAACTCATAAACCCCTGCCTAAATAAGCAGTTCCAGGGGAGCAGATGTTTTTCAATCGCTCGCGTAAATGGCCCAATGTTACAGGCCAATCAATACCGTTAATGCTAATTGTAATGTACTTTTGTCAAAACAGCACTTTATCTGGAAGTTAATTCCTGATTTATGCGCCTTCCCATAAAAGTAGTCGCAGGAAGGCCCTTGTTCCCTGCTAATGAGAAACCGGCATCCTTTAAATGATTAAATTAAAACTCTAAAAGTTTCTGAGCACCAAAAGGCAGGTGGACACTTACTGAACCAGCTTTCCCATTTCTAGGGATCATCATAGAATCTGAAGGGACCTCCAGGGTCATCTAGTCCAACTCCCTGCACAATGCAGGAAACTCACAAACACCTCCCCCTCAATTCACAGGATCTGCATTGCTGTCAGATGGCCATCTAGCCTCTGTTTAAAAACCTCCAAGGAAGGAAAACCCACCACCTCCCAAGGAAGCCTGTTCCACTGAGGAATCGCTCTAACGGTCAGGAAGTTCTTTCTAATGTTGAGTCGGAAACTCTTTTAATTTCAACCCATTGGTTCTGGTCCTACCTTCTGAGGCCACAGAAAACAATTCCACACCATTCTCTATATGACAGCCCTTCAAGTACTTGAAGATGGTGATAATATCACTTCTCAGCAGTCTCCTCTCCAGGCTAAACATCCCCAGCTCCTTCAACCTTTCTTCTCCAGACCCCTCATCATCTTTGTTGCCCTCCTCTGGACCTGTTCCAGCTTGTCTATATCCTTCTTAAAATGTGGTGCCAAAACTGAACACAATACTCCAGGTGAGGTCTTACCAGAGCAGAGTAAAGCGATACCATCACTTCACATGTTCTGGATACTATACTTCTGTTAATACAGTCCAAAATTGCATTTGCCTTTTAAGCCACCACATCACACTGTTGACTCATGTTCAACGTATTGTCCACTAAGACCCCTAGATTCTTTTTGCACATACTACTTCTAAGACGTCTCCCCCATCCTATAGCCATGCATTGGATTTTTCCTACCTAAATGCAGAACTTTACATTTCTCCCTGTTAAAATTCATTTTATTGGTTTTAGCCCAGTTTTCCAGCCTGTCAAGATCATCCTGTATTCTGTTTCTGTCTTCTGCTGTATTTGCAACCCTTCCCAAGTTAGTATAATCTGCAAATTTAATAAGCATCACCCTATATCCCTCCATCCAAATTGTTTGTAAAGATGCCAAACAAAACAGGTCCCAGGACAGATCCTTGAGGCACTCCACTTGTCACTCCTCTCCAAGAGGATGAGGAACCATTCACAAGCACTCTTTGGGTGCGATCTGTCAACCAGTTACAGGTCCACCTAACCGTAACAGGATCCAAACCACATTTTACTAACTTGTCGACAAGGATAATATGTGGAACCTTATCCAAAGCCTTACTGAAATCAAGATAAACTGATAAAATCATCTGCATTGCCTGGAGATGAGGTGTAATGCTGGAGAATTCCCAGGTTGCACCCTAAATGAGCTAGCCCAATCTCCTTTGGTTGTGGAAGTTAAGCTAAGCCAAATACGGGCCACTATTTGGATGGCTCTGTTTTGCAGCAGCAAACCACCTCTGTTAGTCTCTTGTCTTGAAACCTTAAAGGGTCACCATGTTGGCTGTAAGTTGACTGTGCTTTCCACCAACAAACGATGGAATTTGTTATATGACAGCCTTTGATATTCATATCGAGAAGTAAAAATTCACATCCCGAATGGGCATTTGAAGTTTCACTTTTGTAAACTGAGCTGTAAGAGCGGAAATGTCTATTATTTTATTCAGCTCTAACTTCTGAGCTAAGCTAGAAGGGGGAAAACAAAACGGGTTATACAGGACACTTTCCAACACTCGGAGCCACTGATACGCCTGTTCTCCCCGTCACATTGTGCTCCCTCTTTTTAATCTTCACGCGGTTTTTGTACCACTGTCCTTTGTCATCAACCTGGGCGCCCACCGGACAATGAGCCATCTCGCATAGAAGGGGGCTTCGCTGCAAAAATAAAATAAAAAAGGAACTGGTCTTTTTTTTCCTGTGGGTGTATTCTTTCTTTAATTAAATGGGAACGCCAGATAATTGTTCCATAGGTGAGAGCTGTCTTCATCTCACGCCAACACCTGGCAAGTGTTTCGGCTGTCATTTATCCCAGTCTCTCCTTCTGTGTAAGACTCTTCTCTGAGGGGAAAAAACGGCTTTGAAAATCCAAAGCTGCCATCCTTTATAGCGAAAAACAGTAAAGGAAAATGGAAACGGTACGTTCTTTGTCCTGGGCAACTCAGACTCTACTCGCTGCCTGCCGTTATCAAGGCCACGCGCTACAGTGAACAGTTTTGGTCAATACACACTTTTGATTCTTCTATTTTAAAAGTGTTTTGCCGCGTTGGATTCCCTCTCCTTTCTTTGTGACTGTATTCATGCCCTCTGATACGACTTTCCTCTCTAACAGCTTATGTCAGGTTTTCCTCATTCCAATTCCTGACGGTTATACTTTGCTAGACGCAAAGCTGGGTTAGAGGAAAGCGTCAAACAACTTAACAAGGCCCATCTGGAACCAGCCTCTGGACACACTCCGAAAAGCGAAACACGGGGCATGAACAGGTCCCAGCGCAAACAGGGAAATCTGCAAGACACTTTCATGCCTCAGTATCAAACCAACTCCATTTCCATCCGCCTTGTCTTGACATCTTCCTGTTTCCTGGACAGCAGTCAAGAAATTCCTTCCAAACCCTAGGGTTGCCAGGTCTCTGTTGGAAAATACCTGGAGACTTTGAGGGTGGAGCCAGGAGAGGGCAGGGACCTCAGCATGTTACAATGTCGTAGAGACCACCCTTCAAAGCAGCCATTTTCTCCAAGTCCTATGAGGAAAGGTTGAAGGAGCTGGGGATGTTTAGCCTGGAGAGGAGGCGGCTGAGAGGTGATATGGTCACCATCTTCAAGTACTTGAAGGGCTGTCATCTAGAGGATGGTGTGGAATTGTCTTCTGTGGCCCCAGAAGGATATAGACAAGCTGGAACGGGTCCAGAGGAGGGCGACGAAGATGGTGAGGGGTCTGGAGACCAGGTCCTATGAGGAAAGGTTGAAGGAGCTGGGGATGTTTAGCCTGGAGAGGAGATGGCTGAGAGGTGATATGATCACCATCTTCAAGTACTTGAAGGGCTGTCATATAAAGGATGGTGTGGAATTTGTTTTCTGTGGCCCCAGAAGGTAGGACCAGAACCAATGGGTTGAAATTAAACCAAAAGAGTTTCCAGCTCAACATTAGGAAGAATTTCCTGACCGTTAGAGCGGTTCCTCAGTGGAACAGGCTTCCTCGGGAGGTGGTGGGCTCTCTGTTTTTAAACAGAGGCTGGATGGCCATCTGACAGCGATGAAGATCCTGTGAATTTAGGGGGAGCTGTTTGTGAGTTTCCTGCATTGTGCAGGGGGTTGGACAGGATGACCCTGGAGGTCCCTTCCAACTCTATGATTCTCCAGGGGAGCTGTTCTCTGCCAGCTGGATGCTATAAACACCTTGATAACAGGATGGAGGCCAGAGGGAATACCACTGAGGATCTTCTTCCAGGAAAACACTGAAAGCAGGGAAGAAGTGACTAGGCAGCCAATGGAAAAGCCCAGGGCCTCTGAGGGTGGCATGTTCCGATAATTAGCATCTCAGTCGCATGCTGCAATAAAAGAACTTGCTTGCTTTTCATGGCACAGGTCACTCCGGAGTCGTTAAGCAGAGTGGGTCACAGAAGCACCGCAGAGAAGACCTGCCCGAGTAGCATAAGATGCAAATGCCAGATACTTTTATTGGCCTGCTGCCTTTCCCAGAAGTCCAACGTGCCGAAGAGTATACAGAAAAAGTGATACGTCACAGGGAAATGCAGAAGACATTCAGGGATGGAAGGCTGAGTCAGCCTTGAGCCAGCTACCTGAACCAGCTTCATCTCATTACATATGCTAAACCCGCCTTCCACTATATTTTAATGTATTCTTTTTTTTCCTAATGGAAAACTAGAATGATTTTTATAATGTATGTTAAGTGTTAAAAAGTAAATTAGGCGGGCAGGAGCACCTCTGGGAAAGACATGTCCTCTGTTTAACCCGGAATTGCAAGCAATAGAGCAATTAACAGACAACATTTATGGCCTCATTCTTCCATTCTGACGTGTTATTGTTCTATTGGTTTCCCACGCAAATGCTTTCCAGACCACAGGTTGTCTCAGTTTGTTAATTTCACATGTTTGCCATTGGATTCTAACTTTGTACCACTTTGAAAGTAGAGAAAGAAGTCCTTTTCTCCCTTTCTCACAATACGAGAACTCGTGGGCATTCGATGAAATTGCTGAGCAGACAGGTTAAGACGGATAAAAGGAAGTACTTCTTCACCCAAAGGGTGATTAACATGCGGAATTCACTGCCACAGGAGGTGGTGGCGGCCACAAGCATGGCCACCTTCAAGAGGGGTTTAGATAAAAATATGGAGCACAGGTCCATCAGTGGCTATTAGCCACAGTGTGTGTGTGTGTGTGTGTATTTTGGCCACTGTGTGACCCAGAGTGTTGGACTGGTGGGCCATTGGCCTGATCCAACATGGCTTCTCTTATGTTCTTATGCATTCTTATTTTTATTTATTTTATTTTATCAACTGTATATCCTGCCCTCCCCTGGCAGGCTCAGGGCGGCTAACAACAGCAAATTAACCACATAAAACACTAAAAACAGATTGCACAATCAAATCAACCAATACAGTTTACAATCATTTAAGACCGAGAGGTACGTTTCTAATTGCTCTGAATGATCTTGCTTCTCTTATGGTGGTTCGGTGGGATTATCGGTGCTGTGGGGTAATAGCTACTTCCCCACCTCCTCTTAACCCCTGCCCACCAGCCATATGTACCTCTGCTCACTGTACCCCATGCCATTATCTGATGAAGTGTGCTTCTAGCACACGAAAGCTTCCGTTCTGAATAAAACTCTGTAGGTCTTAAAGGTGCTACTGGTCTCCTCCTTTGTTCTACTGCTTCAGACCAACACGGCTGCCCGCCTGGACCCTCTTCTGCACCTCACCTTTCCATCAGCCTTTTTCTCCCAGCCTGACTGACCACCAGTATTGGAGACCACGTCTGAAAATTTGCTTTAAGTTCTAGATTCCAGCTCTCTTTCACCACACACAGACCCTCTGAGGAGGTGCTGCTATCAGATGTATAAGGCTACCAGCTTTGGGTTGGGAAATACCTAGAGATTTCGGGGGGTGGCGCCTGAAGAGGGCAGGGTTTAGGGAGGGGGAGGGACCTCAGCAGAGTATAACGCCACCCTCTAAAGAAGCCATTCCCCCCCCCGCAGAGCTGATCTAGGTTCTCTGGAGATGAACTATAACAGCAGATCCCCAGATGCCACCTGGAGATTGTGTAAGCAAAAAAAAGAGAATCACGGCTAAGAAAGGCAGGGGAATCCAAAGCAAAAGCTCCCGTGAAATCCAGCCTCCAATGCACCAATAAATCAAAATAACAGTCCAATTAATATAAATATATGATGTATTCAAGTTCCAAAGAAAGAAATCAGTCTTTTGTACAATCCAAGAAACAAGTATACCAGAACTCCAGTCCCTCCTTCTTCAGCAAATTTCCCCCAAAAGTTGTGGCAATTGATTTGCTGAAGAAGGAGGGACTGGCGTTCTAGTATACTTGTTCCTTGGATTGTACAAAAGACTGATTTCTTTCTTTGGAGCTTGAATACATCATATATTTACATTAATTGGAGTGTTATTTTGATTTATTGGAGGCTGGATTTGCTTTGGAGCTTTTGCTTTGGATTCCCTTGCCACCTGGAGGTTGGCATCCCAACAAGATAGAAGATCCCTCTTTCAGAAGGAAAGGTTGGTTATCTGGACTATCCCTATTTCAGTCTCACCAGCGGAAAGGGACACTGTTCTTGGCCATTGGTTCTGTCCTCAAAAAGGCAGGGTTGCAGAGAGCTGCGTTTCAAAAATATTCCTTCACAGAAACGCAAACAGGGTTTTCCGCTCTTCTGCTTCCCTCTTTCTTCTCTGTTTTGTCCTCCCCTTCCGTTCACGGTCTTAACTCAGGAAGTTTCTCTCAGTTCTTCCTGCAACAACCAGACATTTCTAAACACAATTCTTGGCAGAAAATTCAGACCTTTAAAAGAAAAAAAAAGGTTTCTCGGTGACATCAAAGAATGAAAATAAATAAAGTAACTCAGAAGTTACTGTGTTGTGTGCTCTTTGCAGGGCAAAAAACCCATCAAAGTGAGAAGTCCAAGTCAAAGGCCACTGGAAGGATTGGTTTGCATCTCTCATACCTTTGTTCCCACACACTATTTTGAAAGGAAACCTTACAGTCACTGCTGAATGGGTAGATGTTAAAGCGTATGATTCCTTTCACAAGTTCTAGGCAGTTTAATACAAGCAAAGATGGGCACGCACCAAGCCTTCACCAACCCATGCGAAGAAAACTCACATCGTGACGTTTTCTTGGCAGACTTTCTACAGGGTGGTTTGCCCTCGCCTTCCCCAGTCATCTACACTTTCCCTCCAGCAAGCTGGGGACTCATTTTACCAACCTTGGAAGGCTGAAACCGATTTTCAACTCGCCTTACGCCGCTCTGACGCTCCTCTTCGCAGTGGAGCTTCCGTCCGATTTCACACTATCTGCCCCAGGGCTGAAACCAGGCCCAGGGCTAGGGGTCTCTGCGTTTCTAGGCCCAACCGTGTTCTTCTGCCCCCATTGGGGGTTTTTGCACACGCATAGCACGCATGTGCCGATGACATCACAATGTCACTCACACGTGCGCACACAACTTCGCCGAAGCTTCGGCAAAGTTTGGAGGGCAGCGGGCATGCCTAAAGCATGCTCGCTGCCCTGCCACACACACACCCCGCCCATTTTGTCACGGCCTCCCGAGCCTCAGGAGACTTTGGCAAAGTCAGGATGGCAGTGGTGCGGCCACAGGGTGTGGGGAGAGGGGGCACCTTATGGCCAAGTGGTGCCCTAAGCAGCCGCCTACTTGGACCTACTCCCACGCTCCGGCCCTGGCTGCAACTAGCGTCGGCTTTTTCACGCAGCAAACAGAAACTGGCTTTTAGAGGTTTCTGTCTGCTGTGACCCCAGTTGCAGCCCCGAGGCAAATAGTGCGGAATCGGAGGGAAGCCCCGCTGAGAAGAGGAGCGTCAGAGCAGTGTAAGGCGAGTGGGAAGACGGTCTGAGTCAACCTTCAGCTGGCTACCTGAACCCAGCTTCCGCCAGGATTGAACTCAGGTGGTAAGCAGAGCTTGGACTGAAGGACTGCAGCTTTACCACTCTGCACCACGGGGAGGGCCGCTTACTACATTTGATGAAACTTTCAGGGTTTTTTTTTTTCTTCAGACAAGTCGCAGCGGACCTTTGTCAACCTTGGAGGGTTCTCACAGCATAAGAACATAAGAGAAGCCCTGTTGGATCAGGCCAATGGCCCATCCAGTCCAACACGCTGTGTCACATAAGAGAAGCCATGTTGGATCAGGCCAGTGGCCCATCCAGTCCAACACTCTGTGTCACACAGGGCCAAATATATACACACACACACACACACACACACACTGTGGCTAATAGCCACTGATGGACCTCTGCTCCATATTTTTATCTAATCCCTTCTTGAAGCTGGCTATGCTTGTAGCCGCCACCACCTCCTGTGGCAGTGAATTCCACATGTTAATCACCCTTTGGGTGAAGAAGTACTTCCTTCTATCCATTTTAACCGGACTGCTCAGCAATTTCATTGAATGTCCACAAGTTCTTGTATTGTGAGAAAGGGAGAAAAGTACTTCTTTCTCTACTTTCTCCATCCCATGCATAATCTTGTAAACCTCTATCATGTCACCCCGCAGTCGACGTTTCTCCAAGCTAAAGAACTCCAAGCGTTTTAACCTTTCTTCATAGGGAAAGTGTTCCAAACCTTTAATCATTTTAGTTGCCCTTTTCTGGACTTTCTCCAATGCTATAATATCCTTTTTGAGGTGCGGTGACCGGAATTGCACACGGTATTCCAAATGAGACCGCACCATCGATTTACACAGGGGCATTATGATACTGGCTGATTTGTTTTCAATTCCCTTCCTAATCATTCCCAGCATGGCATTGGCCTTCTTCATTTTTAAGGCAAGAAATGTTCGGATGTGCTTTGCCACTGCATGTCACTGTGTCGTGACCCTGGACATCCCGTTGCATCCCATCCAAAAACTGACCCTGCTTAACTATTGAGAGGTGATGAAATCAGGCTCGGTTGGCCCACCCACGTCAGGGTAAAAGACAAAGAGAAGGTCTGCCATTGTTGTACTCACTCCGGAGTGTCTCCCATCTGCGCACTCACCAGGGGCAACCCTGCTTAGCTCCCAAGATCGGATGAGGTCTGGCTAGCCTCGGCGATCCGGATCAGAGCTTTGGGTCAAATAAACTACCATAATAGGTCAGTCACGAAGCAACATATGAACATATATGATGCTGCCTTATACTGAATCAGACCCTTGGTCCATCAAAGTCAGTATTGTCTTCTCAGACTGGCAGCGGCTCTCCAGGGTCTCAAGCTGAGGTTTTTCACACCTATTTGCCTGGACCCTTTTTTGGAGATGCCGGGGATTGAACCTGGGACCTTCTGCTTCCGAAGCAGAGGCTCTACCACTGAGCCACAGCCCCATTCATGGCTCTCCAGGGTCTCAGGCTGAGGTTTTTCACGCCTACTTGCCTGGACCCTTTTTAGTTGGAGATACCAGGGATTGAACCTGGGACCTTCTGCTTCCCAAGCAGATGCTCTAGCACTGAGCCACCGTCCCTCCCCCAACGTCGAACAAGCTACACCAAGAACAGTCTGGCAAACCATCCAATAAGTCTAACAGATCCAACCTCCAAAACAAAGATTTAGCGGGGCTTTTGGGGTAGAAAAAGCCCAGCAGGGACTCATTTGCATGTTAGGCCACACACCCCTGACACCAAGCCAGCTGGAACTGCGTTCCTGTGCGTTCCTGCTCAAAAAAGAAGAACCGTCCCGAGCTTTTTTTGGAATGGAAAGCTGCCCCTTCCACCAGAAGGCTGCTGAAAAGGCATGTGCTCTTGCAGCTAGGGTTGCCAAGTTCCAGGTGGGGCCTGGAGATCTCCTACTTTTACAATTGAGCTGCAGATCACAGACATCAGTTCTGCTGGAGAAAATGATTGCTTTGGACGGGGGGCTTGATGGCATTTTACCCCGCTGAAGTCCCTCCCCTCCCTAACCTCCATCCCCCAAATCTCCAGATGTTTCCCAACCCAGAGCTGGCAACTCTACCAATTCTGTATCTGGAGGATGGTAGCATGAGAACCATATCCATGGGCAGGGCTTTTTCTTATAGCAGAAGCTCCTTTGCATATTAGGCCACACCCCCTGATGTAGCCAATCCTTCTGGAGCTTACAGTAGGTCCTGTACTAAGAGAAGAAGAAATTGGATTTATATCCTGTCCTGTACTCTGAATCTCAGAGTCTTAGCGTGGTCACAATCTCCTTTATCTTGCTCCCCCACAACAGACACCCTGTGAGGTGGGTGGGGCTGAGAAAGCTCTCCCAGAACCTGTCTTTTCAAGGACAACTCTGTGAGAGCTATGGCTGACCCAAGGCCCTCTTGCGGGATAGGGTGGGGTATAAATTGAAAAATTAAATTAAATTAAAGGCCTTTCCAGCAGCTGCGAGTGGAGCAGTGGGGAATCAAACCCGGTTCTCCCTGATCAAACCCGGTTCTCTGCGCACTTCACCACTACACCAAACTGGCTCTTGGAGGACTGGTTACATCAGGGGTGTGTGGCCTGATATGTTCCTGCTACAAAAATGCCCTGGGGGAACCTAACATGGCTGAAAAGCAGGCCTTTTTTTGTAGCAGGAGCTTCTTTGCCTATTAGGCCACACACCCCTGATGTAGCCAATCCTCCAAGAGCTTACAGGGCTCTTCTTACAGGGCCTACTATAAACTCTTGGAGAACTGGCTACAGCTGTGTGGCCTAATTTGCAAAGGAGTTCCTGGTACAAAAGAAGCCCCGCCCATGGCCATTCCTTTAGGTTGTAGATCTCTGCTGATATTGCAGGGCAAGAACAGAAAGGGCAGCATTTTCTAGCTCTCCAGATGCATCACGCGAGTGCCAGCCGTTTTTCCTTTGTCCATCTGTCCCTGCTAAGGAAAGCTGTAATCGCTGCCCTCTCCAGCTTCCATTTGGACGGAGGAACTTGATTATTAGTACACAAAGGTTCTGCCAAGATGCCTCTCTGTTAAAATCGTTCGCAAAAGCGTCGCCAAGCCCATTCATCCTCCCTCTGATCCAGCGATCCATCCTCTTTTGACTGGGAGCCAGACACCAGGGCACCGGGACGCAGCCAAGGATGTTTACAGAAGGGCTGTTGGAAGGGAAAGCACAAGACGAACTCCTGAGAAAACAGGCGTTGCCATCTTCACTTATAAAACAGGATCACCCAGTAACACGGCGTGGGACTGCAACAGAAGGGAAGGACTTCTTAATCAACCACTCCAAACCATGCCCTGAAAGACAGACCTCACCATTTCTTCGTGTTCTCCACCCACGGAGTTTTATATATCGGTGAAGGAAAGTGCTGTTGAGTTGCAGCTGTCTTCGGGGGACCCCTTCGGGTTTTCAAGGCCAGAGACATTCAGAGGTGATTTGCCATTGCCTGCCTCTGCATAACGACGCGGGGATTCAGGGGTTGGCCTTACAGTGGCTTTCCTCTTTCCTTGAAGGTCGGGGACAAAGGGTCGCGATTGGGGGGGAGCACACTTGATTGTTGGGTGCCTCAAGGGGCGGTTCTCTCCCCGATGTTATTCAACATCTATATGCGTCCCCTTGCCCAGATTGCCCGAAGGTATGGGCTGGGGTGTCATCAGTATGCTGATGACACCCAGCTCTATCTGCTTATGGATGGTCGACCGGTCTGCGCCCCTGAAAATCTGGATCGGGCGTTACAGGCCGTGGCTGAGTGGCTCAGACTGAGTGGACTGAGGCTAAATCCGACGAAGACAGAGGTCCTTTGCTTGGGTCGTCGGGGACCGGGGGGGAAATCCCCCTGCCAGTTTTTGACGGTGCGCCATTGATAGCGGCGGACAGGGTCAAGAGCCTGGGGGTACTATTGGAGCCCTCCTTAAAGATGGAGGCTCAAATAGCAGCCACTGCCAAGTCCGTGTTTTTTCATCTTAGGCAGGCAAGGCAGTTGGCTCCCTTCCTGGATCGCGATGATCTAGCAATAGTGATCCATGCTACGGTCACCTCGAGGTTGGACTACTGCAATGCTCTCTACATGGGGCTGCCCCTGTGCCGAACTCGGAAATTGCAGTTGGTGCAGAATGCTGAGGCCCGGCTGCTATTGGGGCTCCCAAGATGGGAGCACATTCGGCCGGGTCTTCAGGTTCTGCACTGGCTGCCAATAATATACCGAGTCCGGTACAAGGTGCTGGTCATTACCTTTAAAGCCCTATATGGCCTAGGACCTGCCTACCTGAAGGACCGTCTCTCCCCACATGTTCCCCAGAGAGTACTGAGATCGGGAACCCAAAATCTTCTCGTTATCCCTGGGCCAAAAGAAGCCTGCTTAAAATCTACTAGGGACAGGGCCTTCTCTGTTATGGCCCCTACATGGTGGAACCAGCTGCCAGAGGAGGTGAGGCCCCTGCGGGACCTTACTCAGTTCTGCAGGGCCTGTAAGACGACCCTCTTCCGGCTAGCTTACACCTAACTGACATAGGAAATTAAATGTAGCTCTATCAGATTCTTGCTATGTATACTGCCACAATGCTTAAATGTTTTATATGTTTTAAATATTTTGAATGTTTTAAATGTTTAAATATCTTAAATACCTAACTTAAAAATTTTATGTTTGATTTACCTGTTGTAAGCCGCCCTGAGCCACCTTGGTGGGAAGGGCGGGATATAAATCATACATAAATCATAAATAAATAAATAAAAAATAACTGTTGGAGTGAGTGACTCAACATTGGGAACCATGACACCACTCTAAGTGTGTGTAGGTGTTACCTCCTTGAATGGGATGCCTCTCTTTGTCTTTGCCTGGGAGCTGCTCACCAACTCCTCCTCCTCTCTCTCAATTCTTTGTCTTCTCACTTTCTTCCATGGCCTTCCATGGAGCCAAATGAAGCCTGGGGGCTGCCCACTGACAACTCCTCACTCTTTCAATGCTTTGTCCTCTCACTCTCTGCACATGGCCTTCCATGGAGCCTGGGAGCTGCCCACCGACTCCTCCTCTCTCTCTCAATGCTTTGTCTTCTTGCTCTCTGCACATGGCCTTCCATGGAGCCTGGAAGCTGCCCAACGACTCCTCCTCTCTCTCTCAATGCTTTGTCTTCTCGCTCTCTGCACATGGCCTTCCATGGAGCCTGGAAGCTGCCCAACGACTCCTCCTCTCTCTCTCAATGCTTTGTCTTCTCGCTCTCTGCACATGGCCTTCCATGGAGCCACATGGAGCCTGGGAGCTGCCCACTGACTCCTCTTCACTCTCTCAATGCTTTGTCCTCTCACTCTCTGCACATGGTCTTCCATGGAGCCTGAGAGCTGCCCACCGACTCCTCCTCTCTCAATCATAGAGTTGGAAGGGACCTCCAGAGTCATCTAGTCCAACTCCCTGCACAATGCAGGAAACTCACAAACACTTCCCCCTAAATTCACAGGATCTTCAACACTGTCAGATGGCCATCTAGCCTCTGTTTAAAAACCTCCAAGGAAGGAGAGCCCACCACCTCCCGAGGAAGGCTGTTCCACTGAGGAACCGCTCTAACGGTCAGGAAGTTCTTCCTAATGTTGAGCTGGAAACTCTTCTGATTTAATTTCAACCCATTGGTTCTGGTCCTACCTTCTGGGGCCACAGAAAACAATTCCACCCCATCCTCTGTATGACAGCCCTTCAAGTACTTGATGATGGGGATCAATTCACCTCTCAGCTGCCTCCTCTCCAGGCTAAACATGCCCAGCTCCTTCAACATTTCCTCATAGAACTTGGTCTCCAGACCCCTCACCAGCTTCGTCGCCCTCCTCTGGACCCATTCCAGCTTGTCTATATCCTTCTTAAAATGTGGTGCCCAAAACTGAACACAATACTCTAGGTGAGGTCTTACTAGAGCAGAGTAAAGAGATACCATCACATCATGTGATCTAGACACTATACTTCTGTTGATACAGTCCAAAATTGCATTTGCCTTTTTAGCCACCGCATCACACTGTTGACTCATGTTCAGCGTATGATCCACTAAGACCCCTAGATCCTTTTGGCACATACTACTGCTAATACAAGTCTCCCCCATTCTATAACCATGCATGGGATTTTCCCTACCTAAATGCAGAACTTTACATTTCTCCCTGTTAAAATTCATTTTATTGGTTTTAGCCCAGTTTTCCAGCCTGTCAAGATCATCCTATATCCTGTTCCTGTCTTCTACTGCATTTGCAACCCCTCCCAATTCAGTATCATCGGCAAACTTAATGAGCATTCCCTCTATTCCTTCATCCAAATCGTTTACAAAGACGTTGAACAAAACAGGTTCCAGGACAGATCCTTGAGGCACTCCACTTGTCAATGCTGTGTCCTCTCACTCTATTCACATGGCCTTCCATGGAAACACATGGAGTCTGGGAGCTACCCACTGGCTCCTCCTCTCTCAGTGCTTTGTCTTCTCATTCTCTGACATGACCTTCTCTGCAGGTCTCCCCTATATAGACAATGCTCTCATACTCCCACATAATGATGCTGGACGGGATGGCCACTTGTGATAGGGGAAGTACCTACTTTTTAGGGTAGGCTTTCTCTTTCCTTGACTGCAGCCTGGATATGAACAGGATCTATTTGAAGAAATGTCAGTTTACTTTTTTTGCAATATACTTCTCAGGAGATTTATTTACTGCACTCAGGATCACACTTCTATGATTGGGCAAACTCTGATGTATTAACCAAATATCCAGGCCTCATTTTGGGCAAGAGCTCACAGCAGTGGAGCTCCGGAAGCTCTACATTTTATTGTGCTCTGTCTTTCTTACCCCCCCACCCCTCAATACTTGCTTCTGGGCTCCACTGTTCAATCCCTTGTGAGAATTTTGCTGAACTCTTAAAATTTCACAAAGTTTCTAATATTCCCCCCCCCCCACACACACACACACAAAACGGGAAAATAACCAAAACGTATAAAGCAGACAGATGAACATATGAAGCTGCCTTATACTGAATCAGACCCTGGGTCCATCAAAGTCAGTATTGTCTTCTCAGACTGGCAGCGGCTCTCCAGGGTCTCAAGCTGAGGTTTTTCACGCCTATTTGCCTGGACCCTTTTTTGGAGATGCTGGGGATTGAACCTGGGACCTTCTGCTTCCCAAGCAGATGCTCTACCACTGAGCCACCCTCCCTCCCCAAAACTTCACCATCTTCAAGTACTTGAAGGGCTGTCATATAGAGGATGAACATATGAAGCTGCCTTATACTGAATCAGACCCTCGTTCCATCAAAGTCAGTATTGTCTTCTCAGACTGGCAGCGGCTCTCCAGGATCTCCAGCTGAGATTTTTCACACCTATTTGCCTGGACCCTTTTTTGGAGATGCCAGGGATTGAACCTGGGACCTTCTGCTTCCCAAGCAGCTGCTCTACCACTGAGCCACCGGATGGAAATCTTCATCCTGCCACTTTGGCAACATAGGAGAAAGTAATTCAAGAAGTATGATGCAAGTAAGGTTTCTTTATGACAATTCTAATTCAAGAAGCATTTTAAGGGAGATGCTAAGCTGATATAATTGAGCACACCTTCCAGTGATGTCAGAGGATGTGTGGCATATGCAAATGAGTTGTGCTAATGAGCTCCAGTTTGGTGTGAGAGAGCCAGTTTGGTGTTGTGGTTGTGTGCAGACTCTTATCTGGCAGAACCGGGTTTGATTCCCCCACTTGCACCTGCTGGAATGGCCTTGGGTCAGCCATAGCTCACATAGGAGTTGTCCTTGAAAGGGCAGCGGCTGTAAGAGCTCTCTCAGCCCCACCTACCTCACAGGGTGTCTGTTGTCGGGGAGGAAGATAAAGTAGATTGTGACCTGCTCTGAGACTGAGATTTGGAGTGGAGGGCAGGATATAGATCCAATATCTTCTTCTTTCTTCTCTTTTTTCTACAAAATGACCCCTACAAATATCCCAGTAGCAACAACTCCGGACTTGCGTAGCAGTCTCCCCTCCGAAGAGTGACTATGGATGACCTTGTTTGGCTTCTGAGGTCTGACGATATCAGGCCACCCTGGGCCATCGAGTCCGGGCTGATTTTTACTATACTGAGGCAAACAAGTACGGGGAAATGAATTCCTTCTGCTTCCTGAGGAACATTGCTGAGGTTCTTTCTGTCGAAGCTTTTGTTATTGGGCATTGACCCAGTCCCATTAACCACTGGCCCACAAGCCAAGCAATTAATCATCCGTTGTGATTTTGAATCAATTCTCCCTCCACCTCCCCGTTATTCTTTGCAGCCCTTTTGAGGAAAACCTGTTCAGGTTTGTCAATGTCTTCGCCAGTGGGGCTGCGGTCAGGGAATGAAAGGCCTGTGAGTGGAATTGATAGATCTTTCTGCCCAAATGGCCCTCGCTTTTCCGTGGGCTTCACAAACTGTTTCCAAATAAGCCAAAGGTGCATCTATATCGCAGCACTGTTAACACATGGGGAGGGGGATGGAGAAGCAACAATAATTTTGACAGAACGAGGTTCCGCCAGTCACATCTGTTAAGAGAAATTCTGAGGGGTTTTTTTTGGGGGGGGGGAATGAGAATTTCTGTAAGGAAAACAAAGAGTTTTATTCTACATATCTCCAACAACCAGGATTTTTTTTGTAGTAAGAGCTCCTCTGCATATTAGGCCACACATCCCTGATGTAGGCAGTCCTCCAAAAGCTTACAGTAGGCTCTATACCGAGAGTCCTGTAAGCTCTTGGAGGATTGGCTACAATAGGGGTGTGTGGCCTAATATGTGAAGGAGTTCCTGCTACAAAAAAAAAGCCCTTCCAACATGTCAACAGCTGTTCTCTATCAGCTTCTACTATATAAAAAAGTGATTTGATTTCATTTTAGAACACTCCCCACCCCCATTGTTGAATTTCTCCCCCAGCAAGTGGTGGAGAAAGGGAAAGGAAACCCAGAGTGCCGTTTTGAATTTGCCACAAACCTGAGATATAGCCCAAAATAGCAACCAATTTGAGGAAAATATTTTGGGATTTTGCATCCTAATTGAGGATTTTTATTTTAAAAATGAAATCATGATTTGTCACTAGACACCTGGCAAGTCACACATTTGTCTTCTTCCGTGGGGCGCCAGCATTGAGTCCTCTGCACTTCCAAAAGAAACACAACCACCTCCGCAAGGAGCGTGTTTGGTAACTTGGAGCTCGGCAACCTGGAAGGCAGAGCCAGGGTCCGCATGCCCGGAGGTGGGGCGCCTGCTTGGGATTTTGGCTTCTAGTGGGTCCCACTACTCATGACTCCCTACACTAGGGCTTTTTTTGTAGCAGGAAAAGAGTGTGCAGACTCTTATCTGGGAGAACCGGGTTTGATTCCCCACTCCTCCACTTGCACCTGCTGAGATGGCCTTCGGTCAGCCATAGCTCTCTTATCTGGGAGAACCGGGTTTGGTTCCCCACTCCTCCACTCACAGCTGCTGCCGGAATGGGCTTGGGTCAGCCATAGCCCTGGCAGAGGTTGTCCTTGAAAGGGCAGCTGCTGTGAGAGCCCTCTCCAGCCCCACCCACCTCACAGGGTGTTTGTTGTTGGGGAGGGAGATAAAGAAGATTGTGAGCTGCTCTGAGACTCTTTGGAGTGGAAGGCGGGATATAAATCCAATATCTTCTTTTTTTAAAAAAAAAAAGGGAGAAGGACCGAACATTCTCTGGACATTGAAATATTGTGGATCCTTTCTTGTTGTAAAACTTTTTGCTATACTGTGCATTTGGTATTATTGTAAACAAACATAGACGATAAGAATTTTGTTGTTGTTCAGTCGCACAGTCAAGTCCGACTCTTTGCGACCCCATGGACCAAGTCATGCCAGGCCCTCCTGTCTTCCACCATCCTATGACGTCTGCTCAAAGTCATGTTTGTTACATCAGTCACTCTGTCCAGCCGTTTCATCTTTCGCCGTCCTTCTTCTTTTGCCTTTGCATATATTTTTGTATATATATATATTGCATATATTTTTACTTTGCATATATTTTTGTATAAATGTATTACTTTGGCTATGTTTTATGGTGTGTTTTGTACACAGTTGCTGTTTTCTGCTTTAGATCGTGTTGCCACTTTTGTATGGTGTGCGTCTCCCAGTTCCCTGGCAAGTGAAAGGGGTGGTACTCTGACTACAGGAATCCTCACCACCCTCTCAGAAGTGGCAGCCAGGCTTGGCAACAGGCAAGGGTGCTCTCGGTTTTATGGAAGCATCCCACAGCAGCACACAGACACCCTGTGAGGTGGGTGGGAGAACGGTGCGAGCCTCTTTGCATCCCCACTGGGAAGAAAGACAGGGAACAGATGAAGTCAAAATAAATTTTCTACAAAATAAAACAGGCAGAGATCTGCAAGCCCGAATTGCCTGTGCTTTAGCGTGCCTTTCTGAAGGCAGTGTTCAAACAACATTTCTCGCATCCGAGCTTTACTTGTAAAAATATTACAAGTATGTCTTTAAAAAACCCAGTAGAACAAACTTTGAGGGCGGCACTTTTAAGACCAACAAAGTTTAATCCTGGGTATAAGCTTTTCTTGTGCCACTGGACTCAAGCTTTGTTCTATTCATAGAATCGTAGAGTTGGAAGATGCCTTCAGGGTCATCTAGTCCAACCTCTGCACAATGCAGGAAACTCACAGATGCCTCCCCCTAAATGCACAGGATCCTCATTGCTGTCAGATGGCCATCTAGCCTCTGCTTAAAGTCCTCCAAGGAAGGAGAGCCCACCACCTCCCGAGGAAGCCTGTTCCACTGAGGAACCGCTCTGTCAGGAAGTTCTTCCTAATGTTGAGCCAGAAACTCTTTCGATTTAATTTCAACCCATTGGTTCTAGCCCTACCTTCTGGGGCCACAGAAAACAATTCCACCCCATCCTCTAGATGGCAGCCCTTTGAGTACTTGAAGATGGGGATCCTATCACCTCTCAGCCGCCTCCTCTCCAGGCTAAACACGCCCAGCTCCTTCAACCTTTCTTCATAGGACTTGGTCTCCAGACCCCTCACCATCTTTGTCGCCCTCCTCTGGACCCATTCCAGCTTGTTTAGATCCTTCTTAAAATGTGGTGCCCAAAACTGAACAACAAGTGTGGTGCTTCAGACCAACACGGCTACACACCTGAATCTAAAAGAATACTAATGTCAAGAGGAAATGAAGCTAAACAGAAACATGACAAACTTGACCTTTAACCAAAACAGAGTAATTACTACTCCCAAAAGTTTTCATCAGCAACAGCACATCAGGATACACGCACCCCTGGCTATTAAAGTATTCTAAACGGAGTTTTGGGATTACGCTGCTGGAAGTGTCCTGCTTTCTCTGTAAGTTTTTAAAATAAATATTCCCGTTGATAATATCTATAAAAATATTGAGAGAAAGTGTCTGCATGCAATTTTCTAACTGTACCCACATAAGATACTTATTGGCGCACTGTAAACCTTGAAGAAACACGATATAGTCTTTTTGTTACCAGCACTTGGAAATAAAAAGGACTTCCTTACATTTCACATTTTCTCTACACGATTTGTTTTTAAGTCAAAGCTCTTGAATGATAGTGAAGGAAGCCATAAACGGTATTAATGGGGAACTGGATGCATTTGCTTGTAATGGTGGAAAGCTTCTTTTGCAGAAACAAGGTTTTGGGTGTTTGTTTGTTTTTTAAGGAAATTCTTTAGACCAAATCAGAGGGGCGTACTTCCTTTAGTATGAGCCAGCTGATAAAAATAGTTCCTTGCTTGCTGGTCAAAGGAAGCTCTGGTTTCTTCCTTCCTTCCCCAAGGGACGAGGGGGAGGAGCCTCAGCCAATAGAAGGAAGAAAGGCCTGGCTCAGTAGCTCTGCTGTGCAATTGAGAGAGCCTGGCAAAGCAAACTCTCCCTCCCCCCCCCACTTCCTCCCCAAGGGAGGAACCTCAGCCAATGGAGAAAATAAGAGACTTTGCTCTGTAGCTCCTGTGTGATTGAGCAAGCCTCGCAGAGCAAGCTGTTACATAGAAGGAAGAAAGAGAGGGAGAAGGAAGCAGATGACAGTCAGTCATCTGAGGGACCGTCTCCCCCCATATGAGCCCCAGAGAGGGACCGTCTCTCCCCATATGAGCCCCAGAGAGCGCTGAGGTCAGCTGGAAAAAAAACAGCTGAATATCCCTGGGCCAAGGGAAGCCAGATTGAAGGCCACCCGGGATCGGGCCTTCTCTATTGCAGCTCCACTGCTGTGGAATCAACTCCCGGAGGAGGTACGGGCCCTACGATGCTTAGATCAATTCCGTAGGGCCTGTAAGACCCACCTCTTCAAAATAGCCTTCAACTAACGACAAGCTAGGAAAGTGCCACTGAAAATGCTTTTAGCTTCTGAATTCCATTGAAGATCTAATGTTTATAGCACCATATTGTTAATTGTTAATGTTAATTTTAATATAATCTGTAAACTGTTTTTTAACCATGATTTTATAAGTATAACTCGATGTATAATATATTTTTATGTTGTGAGCCGCCCTGAGCCTGCCTCGGCAGGGAGGGCGGGATAGAAATAAAAAGTTATTATTATTATTATTATTATTATTATTATTATTATTATTATTATTATAGTTGCTCAGGGGCCTGATTTGGTCCCCAGGTCAGATGTTTAACACCCCTGTTTTAAAGGATGACCTTTAAAACAGGCTTTCTGAATCTTACTTTTGGCTGTTCGAATCTTACTTTTGTCACAGTATTTAACATTTTACTTGTATGGGGTTGAAGGAAAGTATGATAAATATTTAGAAACTTTAGTTTCAGGATTTGGGGTTTTTTTAAAACAAACAAACAAAACAAAATAATGAAATTATTCTTGTTGATTGCTTGTGCATGCTCTATCAGCTTGCATTAAGGCAGGTTGATAGTTGTTGAGCTCATCAGTGAGGACCAATTTTCTTGATGAAAGGCTGGAGATATAAGGAAGAAAGGCTCTGGGGGTTATCGTCTCACACTTCCAAGGCCAGACCGGTTCCAAGAGGGATATTACTTTTCTGCAATCAATCCAACAGAGCCTGATTTGACATAGCCCGGTTTGTGTACTATGTTCATTTTAAATAGCAGAAGTCTGCATTCTCTGCCTTCCCCAAAAGGATCAAAGTGCTAAATGCCGCTCCGTCAGAAAGCTTTTAAGGATCAGTCGTGTGCCAAATTGGAGCTCTGATTTCAGTCTGGCCTCAAAACGATCCAAATTGGGAACGCCGAAACGCTGACATCAATGCCTAGTTACTTAAGCAAGGGTCGAGAGTTATCTGAACGGGATTGAGCATCGGTCGGTGAAAAAGAAGGACCAGCAGATGGATGCGTAATGACAGCCGAAAGTGCTTCCCAATGAGGGTTAAATTCTTGTTGCCTGCCCAGGTTTTGATGTTTCATTCAGACGGTGTCGGATTTGAAGCTGTTTATTGGCTTCTGCGGTCTGTCTGTATCAAAAGATTTACTGCACTGCAGTTCTTCGCAAGGGGGAGAAAATTTCCTGATTCCTGTTGGGGGATTCTATAATCACAGAGGAGCGAACCTGCCGTATTTCAAAGGTGAAGTTAATGAGAGGTCACCCTGCGATATTACACGGAGTAGAAATCGCTTGATGCCGACGCGGGAGAGGCAAACAGATTGCGGTTCTGTTTCAACATAGTAACACCTGCAGGATAGATGCGGCAACTGTTTTCTCTGAGGAGATCAGCAGCTGTTGTTGAAACCGATGAGCCACTGGTTCGCTCCATGGCTAATGAATCATGAATCCAGAGTCCACCACGAATCATTAATTCGGTCCTCCAGGAATGCAGCGCTTGTGAGCACTGCATGTGTCAAGCTCGGTTACATAAGAGAAGCCACGCTGGATCAGGCCAATGACCCTTCCAGTCCAACACTCTGTGTTGCACACTGGCCAAAACCCAGGTGCCATCAAGAGGTCCAGCAGCAGGGTTAAAAGTCCAGAAGCCCTCCCACCATTGCCCTCCAAACGCCAAGAATACAGAGCATCACTGTTCAATCTATTTTTAATTTAAATTTAAATTTAATCCCACAAAGCGAGCTCAGGGCGGCTTACAACATTAAAACATTACACTAACAACAAGCAAAACATATCAAATTAAACGCAACAAATTTAAAATCTCATAAATATAATACATACAGATTAAAATAAGAAGACCATCACTCCAACAACGGTACAGCCTGAGGCCGTAATTCAGCAGTTGGTACAACTTAGTACAGCTTCAGGTCATCGACACCACTTTAGGTTGTGACTCAGGCCCTGGACCCAGCTCAAGCACATGGACAGCAAAGTGCTGGGGAAAGGTTTCAGAGGACACCCAGTAGATTAAGAGCTTGGTGGAAGAGCTCCATTTTACAGGCCCTGCAAAACTTAGGTAAGTCTCGAAGGGCCCGGATCTCCAACAGGAGCTCATTCCACGAAGTAGGGGCCTGGATCGAAAAGGCCCTGGCCCACGTTGAGGCCAATCGGGCCTCCTTAGGACCAGGGATCACAAGGAGATGTTGCTTAGATGATCTCAAAGCCCGGGGGGGGGGGGGGGACTCGTATGGGGAGAGGCAGTCCCAAAGTTATGCAGGCCCCAGGCCGTATAGGTAAGAACCAGCACCTTGAAACAGATCTGGTTTTATAAAAATAACAGCTGAATCTGATGAAGAAAGAGCGATGTCATACAATCAACTGCTCGAGATTAAAGGAGACAAAATTGAATTAAAATCTGCAGAAGAGTTAAACAATAAATATGACTGGTTTCAAATGCAACAAATTAAAAGCTTGATGGAAAATGATATTAAATCGGATGGAATTAGACGCGGGCAAACAGAACTGGAAAGGGTCCTGCTTGGAGACAATGAAAAATGAATATCGAAAGTATATAAATTATTGAAATGGTCTACAGAAGAAGTAGTAAAGTCTCAAATGGTCAAATGGGCAATCAATGTGAATAGAGAAATACAAATGGATACGTGGGAGCACCTTTGGAAGAACTCGGTGAAGATTTCAACCTGTCAGAGTATTAAAGAGAACTGTTTCAAGATGATGTATAGGTGGTATAAGACTCCGAAAAAGCTGGCTAGGATGAGTAAGAAGATGTCGGATAGATGTTGGAAATGTAGAAAACACGAAGGTTCTTTCTTTCACATGTGGTGGACTTGTGAAAAAGCGAAAGAGTATTGGAAGATGATACAACAAGAAATCTCCAAAATTTTGGGTTATGACTTCAAGAAAACTGCAGAGACTTTTTTGCTTGGATTACAATTAGAAAAATTTCCAAAGGAAGACAGGACTTTAATTTGGTACTTGCTCTCAGCTGCTAGGACATTGTATGCGCAGCTGTGGAAACAGGGAAAAATACCAGAGAAATGGGACTGGATTGTGAAAGTTTTATCGTGGAGTGAGATGGACAAATTAACTAAAACTTTAAAAGACTATGATTTAGATATATTCAAAAAGGAGTGGAAGAAATTTAAAAGATATATGGAGAAAGAATGGAATATAAAAAGTCATTGGACAATTTTTTAGTAGTAATGAGAGAAAAAAATATTTTAACTTTGATTGGTTAGCGGTACCTTTATAACTGAATTTAAATTTACAACTTCAGGGAAGTCAAATATTGGAGGGAGGGGGGGTTGAAGTATCATATGGGTTAGTATAGAAAAGAGACAATTAATTACTGTAACCATATGTTATTAATAAATTGTTAAAACACGAAACAGATCTGGTTTTGTTGTGGCTAACAGCCACAGACGGACCTCTACTCCATGTGTCAAGTCGGCTGAATTCAATAACGAGTCTCTTGATAAAGTAGCAAGTTTATTGTAATCAGAACTGTGGACCATGGCAGAGATTGAAGGACTGAAACACATATGCACTAATCCAGTATTTAAAGTATGAATCTAAAGGATTCCTACGGGGGGCAATCTATGCAACACATCTTCACACTAGGATGCTACTTCTTTCGTTCCCAGACCGAAGTCTTGACACTCCATACTCCCCACAGAGAACAAGGCTGGGAAGGCGCCACTATCTTGTTCACAGGTTAGCATTTCAAAGCAGGTTACACAACAAAGGCATTTCTAGAGAGGGGGCAGGAGAGTGAGCTAGCAGCCCCCGGTGTACACTGTAAAGTACCCAGACTCCTTCACTTCAGAACCAACCTTAATACAGATATTGAGTAACCCATAGCAGACTTGACATACTGCCCCCCCTAGGATCCCCCTCCTGCCGGGCGGCCTTGCAAGGAGGGCGAGTCACATTTATGGCTCCGGAACTCGGGCCCCGAGAGGCTCCGGCACTCCCCCTTCGAGGGGAGGGTTGGTGAATCTTGTGAATGCCATTTGGACGGCCCCGGAGATCTGCGCAGTAGGCTGCAATGAAAAACAGGGTGGACTTTACCAAGAGCAGGGGGGAGGTCTAACTCTACTGTCACCGGGTTGATTACCCGCTTGATTTTGAATGGCCCTAAGAACTTAAAAGCCAATTTCCTAGACGGTTGTGCCAGAGGCAGGTTTTTTGTTGACAGGTACACGGAGTCCCCCACCTTCAAGTCCCAGACTGGCACATGGCTTTTATCGTACTGTTTCTTATACGCCTCCTTGGCCAGCTTCAGGTTTTCTTGAATGGCTGGCCAACATTGGCTGGGACCTTGCCACCATTGCTCGAAACTTGAGCCCGTCAATCCCTCCCCCCCTGGCAGCATGGGAATCGGCTTTCCCTCATACCCGAACACTGTTGCAAAGGGAGATGCTTTTGTGGAACTGTGAGCGCTGTTGTTGTAAGCGTATTCAGCGAAGGGGAGGAGGTCCACCCAGTCCGACTGGCGTAGGCTCACAAAGCACCGTAGGTACTGCTCTAGCACCCCGTTCACTCTCTCAGTCTGTCCGTCCGTCTGGGGGTGATAGGCAGAACTTAGCCCCAGTGTCATGGGTGCTGGGGACCCTGCAGAAGAAACCGAGCCTGAAGAGCCTGCAGAAGCAACGGTGCCTCTGCCACCTGCACCAGTGCCCCTGCCTCCTGCTGAAGAAGATCCAAGCCCCCCTGCCTCGCCCTCTCGGGTGGCTCGTGTGCGTGACCGCCTCCGTCAGGACCTCAGGGATCGGAGGAGGGCGGCACGCTCACAAGCAAGACGCTCCCTGAGCCCTGAGTGGTGAAAGGATTCTGGCCCTTCTAAGTGTGAGGATGCTTAAGTTTCGGCAGGATCCTGGCTGCTGCTCTGAGACAGCAATTAGCCCAAATGAGCAACAGGCAGCAGAGGGCTATATAGCTGTGGGCTTTGGGAGGAGGCTTTGTGGAAGCAACTAGTCACATACCTGACATCCTAGCATCCACTCCGGCTCTTGACTTTGGCTTTTGGATTCCTGACTTTGGCTTGGACCTCTGGACCCCCTGACTTTGGCTTCTGAACCTCTGACCTGTGATACCTGGATTACGATTCTGTTTTGGCGCCTTGGACCCTCCTTGCTCACGAGTTGCTGACCTTGGACCGCCCCTGGACTTTGCCTGGCTCAGCCCCAGCTCGTGACAGATTGCTTCCACCCACAACCAACACCCATTCCACAGGATGGATGCTGAAGCAAGTGGAACCACAGGACTACTGGCTGCGCTCCAAGCCCAGGTACAGCAGCTGACACAGGCAGTAGTACACTTGCAGCAACAACCTGTGGCCAGTGCTCCAGCCAAGTGCCCAGTTCCCCCACCTGACAGATTTGGGGGTGCCGTGGAAGAATTTCCTGCTTTCCTAGCACAGTGCCGGCTGTACTTCGAACTAAGAGCTCGGGACTTCCCCAACGACAAAACAAAGGTGTGTTTCATCATCAGCCTGTTAAAGGGGCAGGCGGCCAAATGGGCCACACCCTTGCTGGTTGCGTCCTCTCCCCTGCTGACTGATTACCAGGGGTTTGAGGCCCACCTGTCTGCTGCCTTCTCAAACCCAGTCCAAGCAGCCACAGCCAACCGGAAGATCAGGGCGCTGAAACAAGGCAAATCCTCAGTGGCTCAGTATGCCACCGAATTCAAGCTCCTGGCCCAAGACTTGGCGTGGAATGAGGCTGCCCAGATGGACCAGTTTACCGAGGGGCTGGCAGAGGAAGTCCTGGATGAACTGGCCAGGGTGGAGTCGCCACCCACGCTCCAAGGACTTATCACCCTCTGCCTCCGCATTGATGGCCGCCTGGAAAGTCGCCGCCAAGCCAAGACCAGAGGGCGCCAGCTCCCTGCGCCGTGCCACTTGGCTCCTCGCCCATCCCCAGTTAGTACCAGAGCCGAGGAGGAGCCTATGCAGCTTGGAGCTGCTCGACCCCGCCTGACTCCAGAAGAAAAGGCCAGACGCCGCACGCAGAATCTGTGCCTTTACTGCGGTACGGCAGGCCACTATGCCTTTGGCTGCCCTGCTAAGCGTCGGATACCCAGACCCTCGTTGCCACCGCCGCCAAAAGAGCAGCCCCAGGCGTAAGTGGGCCCTCCAGCCTGGGGCGACTAGCTGGGTCCTCCGAACAGCAGACTGATACCCCGGGCCCGTTCCTGCTACCAGTCAAACTCCGTCTGCCTGATGAACGCTGGCTGTTCGTATATGCCATGCTGGACTCGGGAGCGGCCCACTGTTTTGTAGATGCCGCCTTTGTAAAGCAGCACCAGATACCAGTGCGGACAAAAGAGATTCCAACGCTGGTGGAGGCTATCGACGGGCGCCTCCTCCGTTCTGGCCCCATCACCCAGGAGACCTGCCCCATCACCCTCCACGTCCAGCAGCACCAAGAACAGCTGCAGTTTAATGTTGCCCGCATGCCACGCTTCCCACTGATTCTGGGCCTTTCCTGGCTGAAGCTGCACAACCCCATCGTGGACTGGGTCCAGCAGGAACTACGTTTCCGAGACCCATGCCCCCATCTGACTCCTCCCACCACTCTAGCAGCCGGCATCCCGAGTGGTGGTCCTCAGCTCCCTCAGAAGTATGCGGACTTCGCCGATGTCTTTGAAGAGACAGGAGCAGATCAGCTTCCCCCTCACCGACCCTATGACTGTGCCATTGATTTGGTACCTGGGGCACCACTCCCGGTGGGGCGTCTGTACCCGATGTCGGAGCCTGAGTTGGCAGCTCTGCGAGACTACCTGGACAAGAACCTGAAACGCGGATTCATCCGACCCTCAACCTCTCCCCTGTCTGCTCCAGTCCTCTTTGTGAAGAAGAAAAGTGGGGAGCTCCGGCTGTGCAATGACTACCGGGCCCTGAACAAGATCACCATCCGCGACCGGTACCCTCTACCACTGATCCCTGAACTCTTGGATCGCTTAAAGGGGGCCCAAATTTACACCAAGCTGGACCTCCGTGGAGCGTACAATTTGGTGCGCATACGGCCCGGAGACGAGTGGAAGACCGCGTTTGGGACCCGATACGGGCAGTACGAGCACCTGGTGATGCCCTTTGGATTGACCAATGCCCCCGCTGTCTTCCAGAGGTTCATGAATGACATATTCCGGGACCTGCTCGACCGCTTCGCGATCATATACCTGGATGACATCTTAATTTACTCCCGCAATCCTGCCCAGCATGCCGAGCACGTCCGCCAGGTCCTGCAGCGCCTACGAGCCCATGGCCTCTACGCCAAGCTGGAGAAGTGCGACTTCGACCTGCGCTCCGTCGAGTTCCTTGGGCACATTGTGTCACCGCAGGGGATCCTCATGGACCCGAAAAAAGTAGAAGCGGTCCTGACCTGGCAGGCTCCTCAGAATCGCAAAGACCTGCAGCGGTTCCTTGGTTTTGCCAACTACTATCGGCAATTCATCCCGGCCTACGCATCCCTGACCACACCCCTGACTCAACTACTCCGCCCCAAAGAACCCTTCCGCTGGTCCCCAGAGGCCGATAACGCCTTCTCCACCCTGAAGACTCGCTTTGCCACCGGGCCACTCCTGAGATACCCTGACTCCCAGCTTCCCTTTACGGTGGAAGCTGATGCCTCCAACGTGGCCCTGGGAGCAGTGCTGTCCCAGCGCGAGGAGCCGTCCCAGCCACTCCAGCCCTGCGCCTATTACTCGCGCCAGCTCACTGCTGCAGAGAGGAACTATACCATCTGGGAGAGGGAGTTGCTCGCGATCAAGGCGGCGTTTGAGGTTTGGCGACATTACCTCGAAGGGGCTCGCCACCCTGTTCAAGTGCTCACCGATCACCGGAACTTGGAACACCTCCAGACCACCCGCCGTCTCAACCAGCGCCAGATCCGGTGGTCCCTATTCTTCTCTCGCTTCGACTTCCGGATCTCCTACATCCCCCATACCCAGAACCGGAAAGCAGATGCGCTCTCCCGGAAACCGGAATACGCCCCTGCCTCAACTGAGACCACGCCCGCTGCTCCAATCCTGCCGCCCTCAGTATTTGCAGCCACCTCCACTTCACCAGCACTCGTGGAGGACATTCGGGCTAGCCAGGCCAATGATCCCTGGGTCCAGCAACACCTCCAGGCTCTCCAAGATGACCCAACAGGCGAGTTCACGACTCGAGGCGGCCTCTTGCTACACCGCGAACGCCTCTATGTGCCGCCCGGGCCCTTGCGGGCAGAAGTGCTACGCCTGACCCACGACTCGTTACCCGCCGGGCACTTTGGACAGCATAAGACCACCCACTTGCTGACAAGGGAATTCTGGTGGCCACGAGTTCGCGCTGATGTTGCCCGTTATGTCAGCTCCTGTGACGTCTGCCGACGGGCCAAAGACATCCCAGCCAAACCCTCAGGGTTGCTACAACCCTTGCCCACATCTTCAGGACCCTGGGAGACCATCTCGATGGACTTCATCACGGAACTTCCGCGCTCCAAGGGTCAGACTTGTATCTGGGTGGTCGTCGACCTATTTACCAAGATGGCCCACTTTGTTCCGTGCCCGAAACTTCCCACAGCTCAGGAGACGGCCCAGCTTTACCTGCAACACATCTTTCGTCTGCACGGACTCCCAGCCCATCTGATCTCCGATCGGGGCCCTCAGTTCTCCTCTCGGTTCTGGCAAGCCCTCCATTCCAGCCTGGGTACTCGAGTGCACCTGTCCTCAGCCTACCACCCACAGACAGATGGCCAGACAGAGCGCACCAATGCCACGCTAGAGCAATATCTCCGCTGTTACACCTGTTACCAGCAGGATGACTGGACCACTCTATTGCCCCTAGCGGAGTTTGCATACAACAACGCGGTCCATTCATCCACCCAAATGACCCCGTTTGCTGCAACCTACGGGTACCACCCTCGGTTCTTCCCGGCAATCCTACCACCCACGAATGTCCCCGCCGTCGATGCCTACCTGCAAGAACTCCGCGCCAGCCAAGACTTGCTCCGAGGGCAGCTACAGCAGGCCAAGGAGGCATATAAACGGGCTGCGGACCGAAAGAGGCAAGAAGGTCCTCCAGTGCAGCCGGGGGATCAGGTGTGGCTCTCAACTCGCTACCTGCGCCGGCCTGGTCGGTCTCACAAGCTGGATGCACGGTTCATTGGACCGTACCCCGTCGTAGAACAAATAAACCCCGTCGCCTTCAGGCTCCAGTTGCCACCCCACCTCCGCATTCGCCCTGTGTTCCATCGCTCCCTCCTTGTTCCAGCTGCACCCCCTGACCCAGCTTGGCCTCCTTCCCCACTGCCGCCACCACCGGTGTTGGTGGATGACGAGGAAGAATATGAGGTGCGCCAGATTTTGGACTCCCGGTACCATCGTGGAGGCCTCCAGTACCTTGTGGACTGGGAGGGATACGGCCCGGAAGACCGGTCCTGGGAACCTGTGGACAATCTTCATGCCCCGGACTTGGTGCAACAATTCCACAGCGACCACCCCGACCTCCCAGGCCCCTCGACGGAGGGGGGCCCTGGGGGGGGGGATAGTGTCATGGGTGCTGGGGACCCTGCAGAAGAAACCGAGCCTGCAGAGCCTGCAGAAGCAACGGTGCCTCTGCCACCTGCACCAGTGCCCCTGCCTCCTGCTGAAGAAGATCCAAGCCCCCCTGCCTCGCCCTCTCGGGTGGCTCGTGTGCGTGACCGCCTCCGTCAGGACCTCAGGGATCGGAGGAGGGCGGCACGCTCACAAGCAAGACGCTCCCTGAGCCCTGAGTGGTGAAAGGATTCTGGCCCTTCTAAGTGTGAGGATGCTTAAGTTTCGGCAGGATCCTGGCTGCTGCTCTGAGACAGCAATTAGCCCAAATGAGCAACAGGCAGCAGAGGGCTATATAGCTGTGGGCTTTGGGAGGAGGCTTTGTGGAAGCAACTAGTCACATACCTGACATCCTAGCATCCACTCCGGCTCTTGACTTTGGCTTTTGGATTCCTGACTTTGGCTTGGACCTCTGGACCCCCTGACTTTGGCTTCTGAACCTCTGACCTGTGATACCTGGATTACGATTCTGTTTTGGCGCCTTGGACCCTCCTTGCTCACGAGTTGCTGACCTTGGACCGCCCCTGGACTTTGCCTGGCTCAGCCCCAGCTCGTGACACCCTGTTCCATCCCTAGTAACTTACAAAACTCCCGCCAGAAGGTGGCAACGAACTGAGGCCCCCTGTCACTTATGACCTTGTCAGGGATGGAGTGATGTTTGGCCACGTGGTCGAAAAATAAAGTCGCTAGTTTCTTGGCCGTGGGTAATTGGCTGCAGGGGATGAAGTGGGCTTGTTTTGAAAACGTGTCCACCACCACCAGTATGACTGTTTTCCCCCGGGAGGGGGGTAGCTCGACTATGAAGTCCATGGACACCATGGCCCATGGCCGTTTTGCTGTTTCCAGAGGCTGTAGGAGTCCCGGGGGTTTCCCCCCCCTCCTTTTTGCCATCACACACACCGGGCAACCAGCTACAAAGTCCGACACATCCTTCTTTAGGGACGGCCACCAGAACTGCCGGTGCACCAAGTGCAAGGTTTTTACATAGCCGAAGTGCCCAGCTAATTTGGAGCAGTGACATAGTTGGAGAATTTCTTTCCTTAATATTTCCGGGATGTACAGTTTCTCCCCCTTGTACCAAAGAGTGTCTTTTCTTTTCTGCAACCCCTCCGGCCGCCCACCTCCCTCCCGTTCGGCCTCTAGGGTGATTCGTTCTTTGCTTAGCCCGCTCAATTCCTTTTTCCTCTGCGAGCGGGTAGTGACCATAGCCGCCACTTGTGTGGGGGGGATCAGGGAATCTACCACTTCCTCTCTCTGGCTCTCATGCTGTGGGAGCCTGGACAGGGCGTCTGCTAGGAAATTGCGGGTCCCCGGGATGTGTTTCAGGGTGAAGTCGAATCTGGAGAAGAAGCCCGCCCACCTGATTTGCTTTTCACTCAATTTTCTTTTCCCTGTTAGTGCCTCTAGATTTTTGTGGTCCGTCCATATCTCAAAGGGCACCCTGGCTCCCTCCAACCAGGACCTCCAAGTTTTCAGTGCAAACATGACAGCGAAAGCCTCTTTGTCCCACACTGACCAGTTCCTCTGCTCCTCCGAGAACTTTCGCGAAATGTAAGCGCAGGGTCTCAGCTTCCCCTCCTCATCCCTCTGCATGAGAATGGCTCCTACGGCGACGTCGGAGGCGTCGCATTGGACCACAAACCCCTTCCGCTCATCTGGGTGGCTTAAGACCGGCTCGCTTGTGAACAGTTGTTTAAGCCGGTCGAAAGCCGCCTGACAAGTCGGTGTCCAATTCAGCCTGGCCCCTGGTCGCTTTGCCTCCTCCCCCTTCCCCTTCGTCTTCAGGAGGTCTGTTAGGGGCAGAGCGATCTGGGCGAACCCCTCAATGAATGTCCTATAGAAATTGGAGAATCCGAGGAAACTTTGGAGCTGTCTACGTGTCCTCGGGGGGGCCCACTCTAGAACTGCCTGAACTTTGGCTGGATCCATGGCCAGCCCGTCCCCAGACACCCGGAAGCCCAAATAGTCTAGTTCCGTGCGGTGGAACTCGCATTTAGACAGCTTGGCGTAGAGCTGGTGCTTCAGCAGGGTGGCCAGCACTTCCCTCACTAGTTTCACATGGGATTGTTCGTCTTGCGAATAAATAATGATGTCATCAAGGTACACCACCACCCCCTTGTACAGAAATTCCCGCAATACATCATTTATGAAATTCATGAACACCCCCGGTGCCCCTTGCAATCCAAACGGCATGACTAAATATTCAAATTGCCCCATCGGGGTGTTGAACGCCGTTTTCCACTCATCCCCCTCCTTGATGCGCACTCAGAAGTACGCGTCCCGCAGGTCAAGCTTTGTGAAAATCTTCCCCCCCGCCACCGTGCTTAGCAAATCTTTGATGAGGGGGATGGGGTAGGCGTTTGACATGGAAATCGCGTTAATCCCACGAAAATCCGTGCAAAGCCTAAGACTGTGGTCCTTTTTCTTTCTAAACAACACGGGGGCCGCGTGGGGGGCCGTCGCGGGTCTGATGAACCCCCTTTTCAAGTTCAAGTCTAGGAATTTTCGCAGCTCCTTCTTCTCAGCCCACCCCATTTGGTAGAGCTTGGCCCTGGGAAGGCTTTCCCCGGGGATTAGTTCTATCGCACAGTCTGTGCTCCTGTGGGGGGGTAGCTGGTTGGCCTCCCGCTCACTAAATACCTCCATCAGGTCGCGGTAGGCGTCCGGGACATGGTGCACCTCTTCCACCAGGACGCACGCCCTCTCCCGAGCGGCTGGCGCTCGTGGCCCCCATGCTGCCTGCCAAAGGTGCTGGTTGCAACTTGGGTCGGGAAATCTGATGGTCTGGGCTCTCCAGCGGATGAGGGGCTCGTGCTTTTCCAACCACCCCACTCCCAGGACCACGGGGTAGCCGCAGGCGGGCGCGATCACAAACGTCTCTGAGTCCCAGTGATCCTCAATCCCCAGGGGGCACGGCTCAGTCTCTTGCGTGCAGGGTTCCCCCCCCATTACTGACTCATCCATCTGTTCAAAGTGCATGGGGTGGGGCAGTTGTAAGCGTTTCAATCCCAGAGCCTCCACCACCTTGGGGGAAATCAGCTCTCTATTACAGCCCGAGTCTATGAGGGCCCGGATCTGTAGGAACCTTTTTAGCTTTGGGTTCAACAATTTGACCACTGTAAAGTACAACCTTCCCGTGGGTCTCACCGTGAGCGGTGCCTCCTCTCGGTCGACCTGCTGGTTGGCACCATTCAAAGCAGGTCGGCGTCGTTTCCCGCCGGCTCCTCTTCCCACGCCAGCTCGGCCAGCTCCTCTGACAGACGCACCTCCTCCTCTTGTAGGTCGTCTTGCACCAGGAGCGCGCTGCTCTTCGCCGCGTCCTTAGGGCGGCCGGTGGTTTTCTTGGGGCCGGGGGTGCCCGGGCGGGTGGCTCCCTGCGGTGGGGCGGCCCCGGTGGCTGATTGGGGGCAGCCGGAGGCTAGATGGTTGGGGTCCCCACACCGAAAACAACGTCGGGGCCCCCCCGGTGCAGCCACCGCCTGCTTCTTGACTTTAGGTGGCTCAGCCTTCCCGGGGCTTGCTTTCGGCGTTCCCCTGCCGGCGGCCAGTGCTTGGCGCAGCATCGCCACTCGTTTCAGGTTGGTCTCCACCTCCCCCGCCAGCTGAATCCACCCCACCAGGGTATCGGGGCGGGCTTGCGTGAGCGCTCTATCCAGGATGCTCGGGTTCAGCCCATTGGTGAAGTGCTCGATCTTCATCACCTCGTTCCAGTTCCGAGCCCGGGCGGCGTTGGCCTGGAAGTCGGCCGCGTACTCCCGGATGGATCGGGCCCCTTGCTTCATGTTCCGCAGCGCCGCCAGCGCTCGGGTTTCTTGCAGGGGGTCCTCGTACTGGGTCAGCAGGGCCTGCACGAAAGTGTTTACGAAATGGAGGACCGGGCTGTTGGTTTCGCATAGGCTCACATACCACTTCTTCGCTGCGCCCCGTAGCTTCGACCCGAGGTAGTCCACGCGGCTCATCTCATCGGGGAATGAGTCCCCCCAGTAGTGCATGTAGCTGTTTGCTTGGATCGCGAAGTAGTTCACTTCCTCCGGGTCCCCGTCGAACGTGGCGTCCAGCTCCCGGCCCCCCCCAGGTCTCTTTGTCTGACCGGGGCAGGGGGGGGCGCCGCTGGGGCTTGCGGGGCCGCTCCGGGTGGAGGAGCGGCGGGGCCCTGTCGAGCCGGGGGTCCCCGCGGACCCGCCGGGGCTGGCTGTTGCTGGCGAGCCCCGGTCACCCCCAGCGCTCTGCCCAGCTGCGCGGTCAGGGTCTGCATCTGGTCCTTTAGGTCTCTCACCGCCCCGTCGATCTCCCTGCGGACCATCGCGCGAAACGTCTCGTACTCCTCATCGGTCTGGTCCTTGGGGCTCGCCCCTCCGTCCTCCGCTCCGCACTCGGCCCCTTCGCTTCCACTCTCGAGGTCCTGCGCCCCCGCGGCGCTGGCGCCTTCGCTCGCCTCGCCCGGGTGGACGGCGGCGGCCTCGGCCAGTTGGACCCGCTTGGTGTGGCGGGTCATGATCGCCTCCCGACGGACCGGGGCTTGATCCATCAGCGTAGTGGAGGTTCTTGGCTGGTATTGCCGTGGGGTCGCCACCAGCTGAAACTGTGGAGGGGAGGCCGCGGTCCTTCTGGCAGTATGGATGTGCCAGGGTGTCTCGGCCCCCTCCACTCTGGTTGGGAATCCTCCATTCTCCGGAGACTGTTCGGACATCGCCTTTTCAGTTGCCGGAAAGGTTGAACTCCAAGATAGGGAGTCCTTCAAAATGTCAAGTCGGCTGAATTCAATAACGAGTCTCTTGATAAAGTAGCAAGTTTATTGTAATCAGAACTGTGGACCATGGCAGAGATTGAAGGACTGAAACACATATGCACTAATCCAGTATTTAAAGTATGAATCTAAAGGATTCCTACGGGGGGCAATCTATGCAACACATCTTCACACTAGGATGCTACTTCTTTCGTTCCCAGACCGAAGTCTTGACACTCCATACTCCCCACAGAGAACAAGGCTGGGAAGGCGCCACTATCTTGTTCACAGGTTAGCATTTCAAAGCAGGTTACACAACAAAGGCATTTCTAGAGAGGGGGCAGGAGAGTGAGCTAGCAGCCCCCGGTGTACACTGTAAAGTACCCAGACTCCTTCACTTCAGAACCAACCTTAATACAGATATTGAGTAACCCATAGCAGACTTGACACCATGTTTGTCCAATCCTCTCTCAAAGCTGTCTATGCTTGTAAATGCCACCACTTCCTGTTAACAGGGAATTTCACGTGTTAATGGTTCTTTGGTTGAAGAAGGACTTCCTTTTATGTTCTAAGCCTACTGGTTATAGAGGATGATTGTCATCTGACACTATTCCTGTCTAGATTGGAAAATCAAAAGGCAATAGCACAGATGCATTGAACAAAGAGTGGTCAAGGGGTCTTCTGTATGCTTTCCCACCACTTTAGATTATCCAGGAACTTCTCCAGAAAATTATAGAACAGGGAGCAGAGATCATAGACATTGCCTCCTTCTGGCCCAAACAGGGATGGTTCAGGAACTTTTTAAAAAGGCTCTCTTTGTAGACCCTTGGAGACTCCTGATGAGGGAGAACCTGCTAGTGCAAGGGGTGGTGTATCGTCCCTGGCCGGAAATGTTCAACTTCCTTACCTGGAGATTGAAAGGTGACAACTAGATAGCACTAGTTACCAACAAGTGGTAGTACACACCATGTTAGCCCCCACCGGAGTATCTACAAATAGTGTATATAGTAACACTTGGAGGGTTTTCCAGCCTTGGTGGTAAGATCTGCTGGCAGCGCTGTGGGTTAAGCAGTGGTCTTTATATAGACAAGTCTAGAGGAAGTCCTTAGTACCAGTACCCTGATAAGACAAGTGGCAGCTATTTCAGCTGTCAGGGGGATGAAGGGAAGGTCCTTGGTCTTAAACCCACAAGTTTAAGGGGGGGGGGGGGACAGCACCCACATGCACATAAGTTTCCCACTTGGAATCTGAACGTGGTACTAAGGGCTCTGTGTAAGAAGCCCTTTGAATTGGTACTTCTCGTGGTCTGAAGGAGCTGACATGTAAAATGATCTTCCTAGTGGGAATTACGTCAGCTAGGAGGTCTTTGGAGCTGGCGGCCTTGTTCATAGACAAGAAATTACGTATGTACTTTTCATAATGACAAGGTCGTGTTATTCCCAGATCTGATGCTTATTCCTAAGGTTACTCCTCTTTTTCATAGAGCAGAAGACACAGTTTTATCTTTGTTGAGTTCTAACCCAAAACACGACGGGAAGAAAGAGCAGCACTGTTTGGATGTCCGTAGGGCTCTGTGCTAGACGGAACTGAGCCTCTCCGCTCCATTGATGCCTTGCTCGCTTCCTTTAGGAGGGCATCTTTAGGGAAGGCGTTTTCAACTTCCACCTTCCATTAGTGGTTGAGGGGAGGCCTATATGGTTGGAGGCCTAGAAGGTTGAAGGTTCAGATCCTTGCAGCTCGCCCCTTGAGGGCTGTGGCCAATTCGGTAGCCTACAGTTCTTTTCCTTAAGTGGAAGTTATTTGTAAGGCAGCCACCTGGAAATGGACTCATTCCTTTGTGAGGTACTACAGGATAGATAAGCCGGCCGCAGCAAAGGTTGCTTTCGATCGGAGGGTTCTGCAGCATATCATCTAACCAGGGCAGCTGCTAAACCTGCCCTGGGATATGCTGCATTGTTATCTCCCAGTAGGGAGGACGGACCCACGACCAGGACCACTGGAGAATGGAAGCTTTGTTTTCACTTACATGAAGCTTCTTTCTCAGTGGTCCTGGAGTGGGTCAGTCCTACAAACCCTTTGTCGTTGGGCAGCTTTCACGTATGGACGAATTGCTGACGATCTAGGCAGGTTTACATGGATTGTTATGCTGTGTTTTCCCTTCAAGTTTTTTTTTTCCTGGGTTCTTTTTATAGCTCCCCTAATGTAGCTGTTAAGAGCCCCGTGGCGCAGAGTGGCAAAGCTGCAGTACTGCAGTCGGAGCCCTCTGCTTACGACCTGAGTTCGATCCCCGGTGGAAGCTGGTTCAGGTAGCCGGCTCCAGGTCGACTCAGCCTTCCATCCTTCCGAGGTCATCAAAATGAGTCCCCAGCTTGCTGGAGGGGGGGGGGGGAAGTGTAGATGACTGGGGAAGGCAATGGCAAACCACCCCATAAAAAGTCTGCCGTGAAAACGTTGTGAAAGCAACGTCACCCGAGTCGGAAACGACTGGTGCTTGCACAGGGGACTACCTTTACCTTTTTAATGCAGCTCTTTGACTATGGAGGGCTAGTCTGATGTTGGAAAGCACTTAGAGGTGGGAAACAGGGCTTTTTTGTAGCAGAAATTCCTTTGCATATTAGGCCATGCACCCCTCTTGTAGCCAATACTCCAAGAGCTCACAGGGCTCTTAGTACAGGGCTTACTGTAAGCTCCAGGAGGATTGGCTGCATCAGGAAGGTGTGGCCTAATATGCAAAGGAGTTCCTGCTACAAAAAAAAACCTTGGTGGGAAGTATATTTTTCCTTCCCTGTTTTAAATAATGGAGATGGGAGGTAGGACTTGGACCCAACCGGGAAACCGGGGATAAGCCCCTCCCCTCCAGGATGAAGTCTAAGCCGGCCGTGTCCTCGGAGGAGGAGCTACGTTCCCAGTAGTAAGGACTGACCCACTCCAGGGCCACCAAGAAAGAAGCCTCACAGTAAGTGAAAACAAAGCTTCCGATCTCAACAGAATAAATAGAAAACTTCTAAGGGAAAACTGAATTAAAAACATTAGCTTTTTATGCACAAGCAGCAATGTCTTATTTAAACGACACTTTCCAATGTGTTCGGAAAGAAGGGTTTGAATACATGCACGATGAGCACGAGGCTTATGGATCTTTTCCTTGTTCAACCCAGTTTGAGAGCCAGTTTGGTGTAGTGGTTAAGTGTGCAGACTCTTATCTGGGAGAACCAGGTTTGATTCCCCACTCCTCCACTTGCAGCTGCTGGAATGGCCTTGGGTCAGCCAGGAGTTTTCCTTGAAAGGGCAGCTGCTGTGAGAGCCCTTTCAGCCCCACCCACCTCGCAGGGTTTGATTCCCCACTCCTCCACTTACAGCTGCTGGAATGGCCTTGGGTCAGCCATTTAACAGAGATAAATGTAAAGTTCTGCATTTAGGTAGGAAAAATCCAATGCATGGTTATAGGATGGGGGAGACTTGTCTTAGCAGTAGCATATGCGAAAAGGATCTAGGGGTCTTAGTGGATCATACGCTGAACATGAGTCAACAGTGTGATGTGGTGGCTAAAAAGGCAAATGCAATTTTGGACTGTATCAACAGAAGTATAGTGTCCAGATCACGTGAAGTGATGGTATCACTTTGCTCTGGTAAGACCTCACCTGGAGTATTGTGTTCAGTTTTGGGCACCACATTTTAAGAAGGATATAGACAAGCTGGAACGGGTCCAGAGGAGGGCGACAAAGATGTGAGGGGACTGGAGACCAAGTCCTATGAGGAAAGGTTGAAGGAGCTGGGGATGTTTAGCCTGCAGAGGAGGTGGCTGAGAGGTGATATGATCCCCATCGTCAAGTACTTGAAGGGCTGTCATATAGAGGATGGGGTGGAATTGTTTTCTGTGGCCCTGGAAGGTAGGACCAGAACCAATGGGTTGGAATTAAATCAAAAGAGTTTCCGGCTCAACATTATGAAGAACTTCCTGACTGTTAGAGCAATTCCCCAGTGGAACAGGCTTCCTCGGGAGGTGGTGGGCTCTCCTTCCTTGGAGGTTTTTAAACAGAGGCTAGATGGCCATCTGATAGCAATGAAGATCCTGTGAATTTAGGGGGAGGTGTTTGTGAGTTTCCTGCATTGTGCAGGGGTTGGACTAGATGACCCTAGAGGTTCATTCCAACTCTATGATTCAATGGTGACTGCTGTGGGGGAGGAAGTTATAGGAGATTGTAAGCCGCTCTGAGTTTCTGATTCAGAGATTAGGGTGGGGTGTAAATCTGCAGTCTTCTTCTTCTTCTAACCCACCCTAGCAGCTCTTTCCAACTTGGGGGAGGGGGGCTGCATCAACTAATGAGCAGTGAGTGCTCGGAGGAAGGAATGAAATTGGGTGACGTTTGTCACAACCAGACTATACTTCTTTGAACAGTTCAGATATCTTGGTTTTCACTGAAATAAACTCAAAGCTTGCTTCAGGGGATCACATGGTACTTTGAAACTCAGCAGGATCAAAATTTGAGGTTTGGAGTCTTCTTTAATTTAATCGGGTCTCATCCCCTTTCTCCTTTTATCTCTTTTCACCAGCTTGCAAAAACAATACTAGATATTCTGGTCTGCTTTCGTGAACACCTGTGGCCAGCCCAAGCTTGGCTCTCACACCATTTCCTTCATGACCTTTAGAGATGTCAGAGGAAGCTATTTTCCCCTAGTTGCTTCGTTCTGCACAAGATGTAATTTCAAGTCTCCCAAGTGAAATCCAAGCAGCCCATTTATCAGTGTGGCTTTTCCAATCTTCCTGTGCCTTTAACATTTTCCCCATTGCTGATGTAACGCATTCAAAAATGAAAAGGCTTTCCTTTCATAATGCGTTTTATTGTTACATTAGCAGTAGGGTAAGCCCATTTATTTTTTTCTCTCCTCCCTCATCTAAACAATTTTTTAAGATGAAATATTTTATTTGAACATATGAACATATGAAGCTGCCTTCTCCTGAATCAGACCCTCCGTCCATCAAAGTCAGTATTGTCTTCTCAGACTGGCAGCAGCTCTCCAGGGTCTCAAGCTGAGGTTTTTCCACGCCTATTTGCCTGGACCCTTTTTAGTTGGAGATGCTGGGGATTGAACCTGGGATCTTCTGCTTACCAAGTAGATGCTCTACCACTGAGCCACAGCCCCATTAATGGCTCTCCGGGTCTCAAGCTGAGGTTTTTCACGCCTATTTGCCTGGACCCTTTTTAGTTGGAGATGCCGGGGATTGAACCTGGGATCTTCTGCTTCCCAAGCAGATGCTCTGCCACTGAGCCACCATCCTTCCATCTCCATCACCTACTGCCTGGACCCTTTTTAGTTGGAGATGCCGGGGATTGAACCTGGGACCTTCTGCTTACCAAGCAGATGCTCTACCACTGAGCCACCGTCCCTCCCCTTTGTTTTTTTCTTTCTTTTTTTTGAGATCTCAATTTTCATAGTTTTTGTACCAAGTAAGCAGATCAGGGGTGTCAAACTCATTTGTTATGAGGGCCGGATCTGACATTAAATGAGACCTTGTTGGGCCAGGATGGATCATGTCGGACCGGGCCATGTGTGTACCTATTTAAGATTAGGTACCCGAGATATAAACTTTTTAAAGGACACAAACAAACACAACCAAAGTTTAAAAAAAAAAAAAAAAAAAAACTTAAAACATGCTTAAAACATTAACACTTTTTGGTCTTAAAGGTGCTTTGCTCTTAAAGAGCCAGTTTGGTGTAGTGGTTAAGTGTGAGGACTCTTATCTGGGAGAACTGGATTTGATTCCCCACTCCTCCACTTGCACCTGCTGGCATGGCCTTGGGGTAGCCATAGCTCTGGCAGAGGTTGTCCTTGAAAGGGCAGCTGCTGTGAGAGCCCTCTCAGCCCCACCTACCTCACAGGGTGTCTGTTGTGGGGGGAGAAGACATGGGAGATTGTAAGCCGCTCTGATTCTCTGATTCAGAGAGAAGGGCGGGGTATAAATCTGCAATTCTTCTTCTTTGTATTTCTCCCATGGGATCCAGGGAACTGAGCAAAGAAAGCTCTGGCTCTTTCCCTCCCTCCCCAGGGGACCAGGAGGGGGAGGAGCTGCAACCAACTGAGAAAATCGAGGTTTTGCTCTGTGCAATTGAGCAAGCCTGGGAAAGCAAACTGAGCTGCAGAAGGAAGCAAGAGAGAGGAAGAAGGAAGCAGACAAGTGTCAGTTGCTTGGGGGCCTAATACGGCCCCCAGGCCACATGTTTGACACCCCTGAAATAAATCATTTCAGAGGTTAGCCCTTCTGCACCCACGGCCCAAGCTATTAAACCTCACAGTCTGGAGGTTGAGCGGTTGCTGTACAAGGAGTTATTGACACATTAGTAGCCTCTAGGAAAGGGCCCACCAACGGGGTGTACAATAACACTTGGCAGGTATTCCAAACCTGATGCTTGGGTAAAGGAGTCAGGCTCATTACAGGTGGGATTCCCTCCCAGGAACTGATTCCTAGACTGAAACGGCATGCTGTTGTAGTCTCCTGAAGGTGGCCTCTGTTGAGGCCACCTTACCGATTCTTTAGCACCTTCAGAACAAATGAATGGCCTTTCAGGTGGCAGCCTTGCAGATGACCTCCAAGAAGGGAAAGGCTTTATACGCTGCTGAGGTTGCTGATGGAGTGCGCCGTGACTCCTGAAGGCAGATCTAGGCCTCTGGACTTGTAGGCAAGAACGATACAACCTCTAGTCCACCTACTAATGGTGGAAGTGGAGACCTTGTGTCCCATAGATGACATTCTGAAAGAAGCAGTCTTCCAAAATGTTTTGGAAGTTGCTAGGAACAAAGAACCGCCATCTTTAATATTACCTTAACTGGCAGAACCAGCGCCAGAACAGTTTTATTGCTGCCATATATATATATATATATATAATATAACTAAATTATGTATTTTAACTTAACTAACTGGTTTTTATATGTTTAATTTTAATTGTTAAATTTAATGTTTTATCATTTATGTTAATGTATGAATTGTTGTTAGCCGCCCTGAGCCGCCTAGGCGGGGAGGGCGGGGTAGAAATAAAATCTATTATTATTATTATTATTATTATTATTATTATTATTATTATTATTATTATTATTATTATTATTATTATTTTAATTCTGTCCAAATGGAAACTCAAAGCCCTCTTCATATCCAAACGGCGACACTCCATTTCATGTGGGTGATTAGGCTTAGCAAAAAAGGAAAGCAGAACTATCTATCGAAGGTGAAGTTTACTTTTGGGATGAAGGCCGGGTCTGTGTGGACTACTGTCACATAAAACACAGAGCAACCTGTCCACTGAAAGAGCTCTGATAGCCTCCTAGCGGCGGTGACGTCTATCAGGCAGACCATCTTAAACATGTTGCTCTGAAATGCTTCCTCCCGCGTCCCGGTTCTCTGAGCCATCCTCCCAAGTGTGGGCTCCCCAGCCTGTGAGGCTTGTGTCTGAAGTCAACATTACTCAATTTGATTTTCGTAGAAAGGTCCCCTCCAGGTACCTGATGGAGACCCATCCACCACTGGAGATCCTGAATCAGGGATGTCAGGGGCCGATCCAGCCCGACCTGCCTCTTGGATATCAGATCCTGGAAAGGGACGATAAACCTCTGAAGCGGGCATAGATGGAAGTGTTACCACTGGACAATGTCCTTGTCTGGCACATCACTTCCACAACGTCATTGTAAAAGTTTCCATACTGAGGCAATTATGTTCTCCTGTCTCTCCTGCAACAGGAAGACCCTGTCCTGGGTCCTTTATCACGACCTCCAGGTGTAGGAATCTTTGGGATGAAGACAGGCTGTTCTTCTTTTCGTTGATAATGAAGCCATGGTTCCTGAAGACGCACCACAGTTCCTTGTACATCCGTACCCTGGGGCAGAGACAGGGACCCGGTCATTTAGATATGGGAAGATCGCCACTCCCTGGGTCCTCAGGTGCGCTACCAGTGCAACCATCTGTCAAGTCTGCTTCAACTCTGGTCAAGTCTGTATTTCATCTTTGGTTCAAGAGGGAGGCATTCTGGGTAAAAGCCATACTGTATGCCAATGCTGCTAGCTCAACCTCTCCTTCCCCCCTCCCTTCCTTTGTTATGTAGTTTTGCTTTGAAATCGGAATATGTGAAAGAGATTATAGTGCCTTCTCAGGCTGGGCACCGGGGGAGGAGACACCCAAGGCCACAACAGGCCTGAGAATGAAATTGTAACATCAATTTGTGAATGTGCCCTGCATAGTACCCCCTCCCTCAAAAATCCCTTTGAAGTATACCTTATATGATTACAACTTACTGTATGATCCTCAGTCTTTCAATCTCCTTGTAGTCGAGAACAATGATATCAATAAACTAGTTACTTTGTATCAACAAGGCCTCGTTATTGAATCAGTCGACTTGACACCATCACCTTGATGAACACCCTCGGAACCATCTTTAGCTTGAGAAGAAGGGCCTTGTATTGGAAGTAGAGCCTGTCACAGGAACCTCTGATGAGTCTATAGCAGCGCCCGCCTCACGGCCTCACTGGACCTCTTTATTTCAGTCTCTTCGGGGTAATTTACTTGTTTATTTGATGGGACCACAGCAGCTTTGTTTGTTCTTCCCACAAAATATAGGCTCTTGAGAACTTTAACTTAAACCACAGATTTATTATAACACAAACTTCTTAACTTGGGGATATGGGAGATATTTACACAGGCTAAAACGTTGTTCAGTTGTTTCAGGCTTTACATTCACTTTAACTTTCTTTTGAGTTTCTCAGTCACACAGTTCACAGTTTCCCTTTAACTCACTCTCCACCTCTAGCCAAGGTCTGGCCTCTTGGGATTGATGTGTCTAGTCTCACCCCTCGACTAGAGTCTCTCTCTCAGCCCTTCTTGGTGTCTCAGACCCACATCCACTCCCTCATCCACCTCTCTAGATCTTCAGAGTAGTCTATAGGTGTCTGTGACCGTTCAGGTCTTGACTGACTCACACACACACAGCCCTCTTGGCTGGTTTTGGTCGAGCTTGCAGCCTCTCAGTCTCTGTCAGGCTCCAACACTGACAGACTTCACTGACAGGCACCAACACTGTCAGACACCAACTGACTGAATCCCTGCCTCAGCAGCTCCTGTCACTCACAGACTTTCCCTCCCTGAGAGCCCTGAGCACTTTGCCCCCACCTGAGAGATCTATTGATGCCAGGAGTTCTTCTTTCCAATAAGGAAGCCACTATAGACTTTAGGGTCTCCATCCTGAATTTCCTTTTTCATCCTCCTTTGTTGCTTCTGGGTGCACTGGCTCTTTGACCGCTGCAGAAACTGACTGGGAATAGTTGAACAGAGTTCTAGGGAGTAGCCATCTTTGACTGTGTCTACCACCCACTTTTCACCTACAGTGGGTTCTCAGTGGGTTGAAAACTTCTGGAGCCGGCCTCCAATCTTCATGTGCACTGGGGCTTGTTCAAAGTCACGCAGACAAACCCCTCTTGGTGTATTTCTGGTTCTGCCCCAAAGTTCTGGTAAAGGGAGCACTGCTGCCCCCAACTGCTTGGGGTGCCAGCTCCCGTTGGACAGTGAGGGCTTCGGAAATCCTCAAGAACTCTTATGTTCATGAAAGGAAGCAAAACACTTTTGGGGCTTGCTATCCCTCCTGTGGGAAGAGAGCCCTTTCTTCTTATCCTTGTCCTGCGTGAAGTACTGGTCCGTTCTGTTCCCAAATAGCGTAATACCTTTAAAGGGTACACTAGCCACCTTTGCCCAGGTGGATGGGTCCACTTCCCAGCTACAAAGACATATATTTCTTCTTGCAGTTGCGTTCACTGCCATCGTCCTGGCAGACAACTGGATGGCATCCAAGGAGGCATCTGCCGAAAAGGTTGTTCCTACGGCAATCTTTTCCACGTCATCTTTCAGTCCTTTAGGAGCCCTATACGCAGCTGAAAGATTTAGGTTTACTGGATTTATAAGGCCCGAGGCCCATGAGTAAGCCACTCTAGTGAACAGTGAGCATGTGGTGGATGCCCTAAAGGCTGTTGAGGAAGCCTCAAAGTCTTTCTGCAGGGCCTGCTTGATCATCCTGTCGCAAGAGCCTCTGGACGGTCCATCTGCATTTCCTGGCAGTTGGAGCACAGGCTAGCCACAGGATTGTCAACCAAAGGGAGTGTCTGGTACCAGAGAGCAGAACATAGAAATAATGTGATGATTTGAGTTTAGCCGGGCTAGGGCTTCTCACTCAGACTGCACCACCCTCTCAAATGCCACAGGGAAAAGGAATGGCAATAGAGAGCACCATCAGTGGTTTGCAACTCCTGGCAGAAAGGACAGGTTTCTTACCTGTAACTGGTGATCTTCGAGTGGTCATCTGTGCAATCACACATATGGGTATTCCTCCAGAATGGCCCTGACCTCGGAGAGTTCAAAGCAATCTTGATCGTAGATCTGGCGCGCCTCCCCCTCGTCCTGGGGCGGAGCCACCGTTTGCGCATGCGCGGACGAGGGGGGAGGCGTCTAGCCACTCAGTTTCTTCCCGCCACCGGACAGGTGGAAGACGTGCTAGGTGAGTGTCCAGCAGCGGGGAAGGCTGGGTGGGTCTGTGTGATTGCACAGATGACCACTCGAAGATCACCAGTTACAGGTAAGAAACCTGTCCATCTTCTTCGTGGTCTCTGTGCATTCACACATATGGGTGATTAGCGAGCTATCCCTTCGGAGGCGGGTGCTGGATCTGTAAAAAGTATGCAAGGTTAGACCAGAATGTAATGAGAGTGGTACTTACGGTGGTCAGTCGAAGATGGAGCGAAGTACAGCCTGTCCGAAGGAGGCATCACGCCGGGCACGAACGTCAAGAGCGTAGTGCGAGGCGAAGGTAGACGTGGAGGACCAGACCGCTGCATCGCAGATGTCCTCTATAGGGATGCCCTTCGTGAAAGCTGACGAGGTGGCGACGGCTCTAGTAGAGTGAGCTCGTATGTGTTGCGGGACTGGTTGTTTCGCCAGTTGGTAGCAGAGTTCTATGGTGGCAACGAGCCACTTAGAGAGCCTCTGAGTAGATATTTTGCTGCCCTTATTATGGGTGGCGTAGGTGACAAAGAGTCTCGGATCCTTACGGAATTCTCGAGTTCTGTCTATGTAGAAAGCTAGCGCTCTGCGCGCGTCCAAGTTGTGGAGAGCCCTCTGGCCTGCGTCCGAGGGGTGCTGAAAAAAGGCTGGTATGGTTGACTGTTTCCCTAGGTGGAATGGAGAGACGACCTTTGGTAGGAAGGTCGGGTCGGGGCGAAGGACCACCCTGTTACTGTGAAAGATTGTGTAGGGTGGGTCCGCCCTCAGGGCACAGATGTCGCTAGCCCTCTTGCCTGTGGTGAGAGCCGTGAGTAGTGCTGTTTTCCACGATAGCAGGTGTAGTGGAATAGATGCCATGGGCTCAAAGGGTGGTTTCATGAGCTGGCTGAGCACTAGAGAGAGGCTCCAGGTTGGAAGGATTTGTCTGACAGGAGGGTGTAGGCGAATGATGCCCTTGAGGAAGGCCTTCGTGGCATGATGAGAGAAGACTGTTGTTCCCCCGATGTGGGGGTGGAAGGCAGAGATAGCTGCGAGGTGTACCTTCAGGGAGGAGTATGAGAGGCCTGTTCTTGAGAGTGCTAAGGTATAAGTTAATACCTGAGAGATGGTAGCGCAGTTAGGGTCAAAGTTGTGTTGAGAGGCGTAGTGGGTGAAGCGCTTCCATTTTAGTAGATAGGCTTTCCTAGTGGATGGTTTTCTAGAGTTCAGTAGGACTTGGCGAACGTCCGGGGGAAAGTCTAAAAACTGATTCTCCAGGCCGTCAATTTGAGGGATGCCGGGTTGTGGTGTAGGACCTTCCCGTCTTGTTGGGAGAGGAGGTCCTGTGCTTGTGGGAGGATTAGGAATGTCCTGTTGGACAGAGACAGGAGGGTGGTGAACCAGGGTTGGCGTGGCCACCATGGGGTTATGAGGATGCAGTTCGTGCGGTCTGTTTGGATTTTCTGCAGGACCCTTGTGATGAGTGGGATGGGGGGAAACAGGTAGTGTAGTTTTCCCTTCCAGGTTTGGAGGAATGCATCCCCTCTGGAGAGCTGGGATGGTGGACCTCTCATGTAGAAGTGGGTGCACTGGGCATTTGATGGTGAGGCAAATACATCTATGCTCGGGGTTCCGAAGGTTTTGAAGATTTGTTGGATGTATTGAGCGCTGATAGACCACTCGTGGTTGTTGGTCGAGTGGCGGCTCAGGGCATCCGCCTGGGTATTCTCGGTCCCTGGTAGGTGAACGGCCGTGAGGAAGATGCCCTGGGTGATGCTCCAATGCCACAATGCCAGGGCCCTCTTGCAGAGTCTGATGGAGGCGGTGCCTCCCTGTCTGTTGATGTAGAAGACCGTGGCGATGTTGTCGGAAGTGACCTGGACGTGCTGATTCCGTAGCGATGGGAGAAAGGATCTCAGCGCTTTGTGTACTGCAAGGAGCTCTAGGCAGTTGATGTGGAGGGACCGCTCGTAGTCCGACCATTGGCCTTGGACTGTGAGGGTTCCTAAGTGGGCTCCCCATCCCCACCTGGAGGCGTCCGTGGTGACGATCACTGAGGGGGGAGCTTGTTTGAAGGGCATGCCCGTGCGGAGGTGATGTTCCATCGTCCACCATTTGAGGGATGTTACGATGTGCGATGGAAGGGTCAAGAGTGTAGATTGGTGCTGTGTGTGAGGATGAAAGGTCCTGACAAACCACATCTGCAGGGGTCGCATGTGAAGTTTTGCGAAGCATAGGACTGCGGTGGTTGCTGCCATTAGGCCTAGCATCCTTTGAAATGTTAGGGCTGTCTGGGAGCGCTGGGCAATGATGGTGTTGGCCAGAGATTGTATGCTGAGTACTCTGTCGTGCGGTAGAGAGGCTGTTTGGGAGATTGTGGAGATGTCTGCTCCTATGAACTGAATTCTCTGAGTGGGGGTTAGTTTGGATTTTGATAAGTTGACCTGGAGGCCGAGTGTGGCCAGGAGGGAGAGGGTAGTGGAGACGTCCAGTTGGAGTTGTTCCCTTGAATGGGCGACGATCAGCCAGTCGTCTATATATGGGTATATCGATATGCTCTGTTGTCGTAATGATGCGGCAACCACTGCCATGCATTTGGTGAAGACTCTCGGGGCCGTCGATAGGCCGAATGGGAGAGAGCGGAACTGGAAGTGTTGCTCCCCGACGGCGAATCTGAGAAATCTTCTGTGATGGTGGTTGATTGTGATGTGGAAGTAGGCGTCCTGTAGATCTATGGATGCCATCCATGAGCGTTCTGGGATAAGCGGAAGGATTGCCTGGAGTGTGATCATACGGAATTTCTTGTAGGTGATGCGGAGGTTTAGTTTGCGAAGGTCGAGGATCGGGCGGAGACCTCCGTCCCTTTTCGGCACCAGGAAGTAGCGGGAATAGAACCCGGTGCGATGGTATTGGGGTGGGACTGGTTCTATCGCGTTCTTGTCTAGCAGGGACGCGATTTCTGTCTGTAGCGGTGCGGACGATGGGGTGGTAAGAAATCTGTGATGTTTCGGGGTGGATGTGAATTCTATTAGGTATCCTCTCTGTATGATGGTGAGGACCCAAGCGTCCGATGTTATGTCTCTCCAGGCGGAGTAAAACTGTTGTAGACGGGTGTGGGGGTTTGGCTGAAGGAGGGAAACTGGACGTCTCGTGGCAGGGTGGTCAAAGAGACGGTTTTGAGGTAGCTGCGGTCTTTTTGGAAGTTTGCGTGCGTGGTCTGTATTGAGATGACAGCTTGGACTGGGGGGTTTTCCGTCTCCATGAGGTTTGCTGTCTGGGGGACTTGGTACCCTTATGGTAGGTGGACTTCCAGTTCCTCTGCCTGTTGAACTGGGGTTGTTGTTGGGAGACCCCCAAGCGTTTCGCCCGTTTCCTGCCGTCATCGACTGATGTGAGGATGTCGTCTGTGGCTGCGTTAAACAGTCCAAGGCCGTCGAAGGGTAAGTCCTCAATCTTATATTTAATGTCCGGTTGGAGTGACGAGGACCTAAGCCACGCATGTCTGCGTAAGGCTATAGCTGAGGCCAAGGCTTTGGAGGAGCACTGTGCAGCATGGCGAGCTGTGTTAATCTGCTGCTTGCTCAGTCTTGCTAATTCCTGTAGGGCGTTAGAGGCTGGTTTTCGTGATTCCTCGGGTAAGGAGGGTATCAGGGTGTTGAGATAGGTGGTTAGGTTGTATGCATATGCTGAGAAGCATGCCGTGTAGTTTTGTATCTTTGTTGCAGCTGTAGTGAGCGAGTATATCTTTCGCCCTATAGTATCGAGCTTCTTGCCCTCTCTTTCCGGGGGTACCGGGTGTCTCGTCTGTTTCGATTTCGAGGAGGAGTGAACTATTATGGAGTTGGGAGCCGGGTGGGTGAACAAGAACTTTGCATCCGGCGCGTGGATCTTGTAAAGGGCTTCGACTCTTTTGGAGGTTGGAGGTACCGATGCCGGCTTGTCCCAGGCTTCCTTGAGTGTCTCGAGGAGGACGGGAAGCATAGGGAGAGAGGAGCTTGCTGGGAGGTCTGAATGTACGAGGTCAAAGACGACGTCCGAGACCCTGGGTGCGTCTGTGTTAAGCTTCAGGTTCAGCGAGTTCGCCATATTGGAGACTAAGTCAAGGTAGGATTTCGGACCCTCTGATGGAGACAGGTCCGCCGGTTTAGCTATATCGGAAGCCGGGGATTGTAGGTCCGACCCCGAGGAGCGGTCGGATTCGGAGAGTTCGGCTTCGGAGTCGTCGTCGGATTCGTGCTGTAGGTCTGGTTGGGTTTCTACAGGTGGCAGCTGTTTGTTTGTCGCAGTGTGTATGGAGCCCGGTGGTGAGGGCAGTTTCGGCTCGAGGTCGAGGCGACTGCGTTCGTCATGGAGCTGAGCGAGTGTGTCGTAGTCGAGGTGGTGTGTGCGCGGGGACGCTTCGTAGTGTCGGGTTCGATCGTGTCTGTCCGCGCGGTCTCGGTACCGAGGGGAGTCATGGTAGCTGTGGTAGTGGCGCCCTCTCGAATCCGAGCGGTAGCGGTCGTGAGAGGGGGATCGTCGGTGCCCTCGTCGGGTCCGGGGAGAGCGAGATCTAGATCTCGACGGGGAGTAGTAGGAGTATCTCTCTCTACGGCGGCTGTGGGAACGGTGACTGCGGCGGCTGCGGGAACGTTGGCGGCTGTCCCTACGGCGGCTACGGGAACGTTGCCTACGGTGGCTGCGGGAGCGTCGGCGGCTGCGTGAGCGTTGGCGGCTGTGAGCTCTTGGTGTGGGTTGCCGTGGTAAAAGGACTCTCGGAGTTGAAGGTTCCCTGGTCAGGGATTGGGCTTCCAGCGGCTTAGAGAGATCTACGAAGGCGCGGGGGTCGAGTGGTTGGTGGCTCTTTGCAGGGGAGTGGACCTCGAGTATTTGGTCGGGTGGAGAGGTCGTGATTGACGGCGACTTGGAGGAGATGCGCACAATCTCCAATGGTGTGATGTTCGGCGTCGGCGTCGATTTCACTGTTGGTGTCTTTGGAGCCGAGGCGGAACTCGTGGTCGGGTTCGATGTCGATCTTACTGCGGTCGAGCTCGTGGCCGGGTTCGAGCTCGTGGGTTGCCCAGATTGGTCGGAGGGTCGATGCGCAGACTTGGTTTTCTTTATGCTGGCGGTGCTCGTCGGATCCACGTGGGCGGACTCGGAGCGGTGACGCTTCTTGGTGCCGTCCGACTTTGTGGTATGTTTGCCGGACTTAGGCTTGCAGGGACCTTGAGCCACGGAAGCTGCCGGCTGCGCCGTTCCCACGTGGAGTGGGGAAGATGGCGGAGGCTGGTGTTGCGCGCCATGCGGTCGGAGGGAGGCTTCCATTAGATGGCTCCGGAGTCTCGCGGCGCGATTCTTGCGGGCCTGTTTGCCGAACTGGCTACAGTGGACGCAGGAATCCGTGCGGTGGGTCTCCCCGAGGCAGAAAAGGCAGAGGGAGTGCCCGTCAGACGATGGGATCTTGGCAGAGCAGCGCGTGCAGCGTTTGAAAGTGACCTTGTCCCTTCCTTCCATCCGCTCCCGGGGGGGGGGGGAGGGTGAGGGAGAAAGTCCGAAAGATAGTGAGGAGGTTTTTTTTTTTTTTTTTTTTTTTATACGATACCAGGTGAAGATGAAAGACTGAAGTAGGTTGAAGAAAGAAGTAGTTTGCTGAAGATTGCAATGAGGAAGTTGGAGATCAACGAGGTAGGTGCGATCAGGTCAGCGGTAAGGAAGAAACTGAGTGGCTAGACGCCTCCCCCCTCGTCCGCGCATGCGCAAACGGTGGCTCCGCCCCAGGACGAGGGGGAGGCGCGCCAGATCTACGATCAAGATTGCTTTGAACTCTCCGAGGTCAGGGCCATTCTGGAGGAATACCCATATGTGTGAATGCACAGAGACCACGAAGAAGATCCTTTTGATACTTTGGGTCAGGCTTTCCTGTCCCCTAGTTGCTAACAGGAAGTTCCAGGATGCGCCAGACTTGGGGGAGGATCTTGTAAAAGACCTCCTGCAGGAAAAGGCGATTCTGCATTGTCATGACCACGGGCTCTCTTCGTCAGATAGCTCCCCCTGCTCCTTAAGCGAGGATGAGTCAGACTCCACTGAGTCCTGATTCTCACCCTTGAATGGGCTTCTTGAACTTCGCTGCTTGCCACAGAAACAGTGGCAGCCAACACAGAGCAGCGCACTAGGTGGGCTTAAATCTCTTTGCTCTCGTCTCCTTCTCCTGGGGGGGATGAGTAGCCCGTCTGTCTTTCTACTGCCTTATGCAGTGTTCAGTGGGGAGATACATCTGCGCCTGCTACGGGACTTACGGTCCATAGGCATGGCTTGTGAGATGGCATCTCTAATCTTCCCCTCAATCTAAGCCATGAGGCTAGCTTGTGCAGTCCCCGGAAAGATCCAAGTTTGCCTTCACTGCTGGGTCAGATTCTGCTTGGGACCTTTGTGGGGGGGGGGGCTGCTAGGGCAAAGGAGGAAGCACCAGGCTGGAGGGGGGGTTTCGTCCCTCACTGGCTGCTCCAGAGGTGCTTTGAGCATTTAGAGGACCCAGTGCGCTCCTCTGTGTTGGCTGCCACTGTTCCTGTGGCAAGCAGCTGAGTTCCCAGCCTAAAGGCCAGGGAAATCCACTGAGGACCAGAGCAGTAGGTCAGTCTCCTTGCTGCTGCAGACAACTCCCTGGTTTCCCCTAGAGGTCTCTGAAATGCCGGAGGAGAGGGTGGCAAACTCTTCCTGGTCCTGAAGCTCCTTGCTTTCTTCTTTGGTGTAGCAAACATCAGAACCCGCACAGCAAGGAGACGCCCTGGGGCCAGAGCTCCCCCACCTCTACAAACGGCTCCCCGGCTTCTTGCCTGCAATCTGGACTAAGGCATGGGATGAGGGTGGAGGAAAAGGTGGCAAAGCCTTCTTGTTCCCCAAGTGGGTCTTTGTAGGGCTGGCAAAGCCCTCTGCTTTCAGCCAACCCAACCTGGAACGTTTGCTTTGGCAGCCACATAGAATTTAAAATATTTTAAAAAGGTAAAGAATGATGCATTTAAAACTTTAGGAAAATTAAAGGCGGGGAAGGGTAAAGAAGCAAAGGGAATTGCTGTGCTCTGTGCAGAATGCAGTCAGCAGTGCCTGTTGACCATGAGGCAGGGCCGAAAAACCTCGGGTAGTGGGAGTAGCCTCTCTCCTACAGGAATTGCATAAGAAATGTGGCGACGCTGCCTGCCAGGTGGGAGTATCTTCTTCCAGTTTGAGAGCTAGTTTGGTGTGGTGGTTAAGTGTGCGGACTCTTATCTGACAGAACCAGGTTTGATTCCCCACTCCTTCACTTGCAGCTGGTGGAATGGCCTTGGTACAATCATAGCTCTTGTGGGAGTTGTCCTTGAAATGGCCACTTTTGTGGAAGCTCTCAGCCCCACCCACCTCACAGGGTGTCTGTTGTGAAAGGGAGGGAAGGTAAAGGAGATTGTGACGGCTCTGAGACTCTTGAGATTCAGAGTATAGGGCGGGATATAAATCCAATATCATCACCATCTTCTTCTTCCTGAAGTTCCAGACTGCCCACCGAAGGACTGCTGGAAAACCACCGAGAGTATAATTTCAGGTGAAAAGATGACTTCTCAAGAGAATAAAAACACAGGGGGGAAACAGGTTACTTACCTGTAACTGATGATCTTCGAGTGGTCATCTGTGCAGTCACATTGATGGGAATAGGTGCCAACGCCGATCATGATTGGTAAACTTAAAAGCTGCGGATTTTTGCGCCGACGTCCCAGTGCGCATGCCCAGAAGCCCCACTGTGCATGTTCACTGAGACGGGAGCGGACATCCCGCCAGTTCCTTCTGTCTGCTGCATAATCCCAAAGATGGACCGGCAGCAGAGGGGAAGGAGGGCGGGTAGTGTGACTGCACAGATGACCACTCAAAGATCATCAGTCACAGGTAAGCAACCTGTTTATCTTCTTCGTGGTCTCTGTGCATCACACTGATGGGAGATTAGCAAGCCAAAATCCTTCCTGAAGGCGGGTGCAACGGTCCATCAGCAGGAAAGAGACTGCAGAACAGCACAGCCCACCGACGTATACTGGCGTAGACGTAGGTCCAGCGCATAGTGAGTCACGAACGTATGCGGGGAGGACCAGGTGGCAGCCTTGCAAATGTCCCGGAGCAGCACACCCTTCATGAAAGCCACTGACGTTGCCATAGCTGGAGTGGAATGGGCTCGTATGGGCCCTGGCAGGGGCTTCTTACTCAATAGATAAAGTTTTATGGTTTCAGTTATCCATTTAGAAAGCCTTTGGGATGATATCCGTTGCCCTAAGGATGCTGTGGCATAAGATACAAAAAGTCTGGAGTCCCTCCGAGAGGGATTTACACGATGGAGAGAGAAAGATAGTGCTTGTTTCACTGTAGACGCCACGGTGTTAATTTTGGATGAGGAACATCGTGGTGTACCGCACGACCTTGGTGAGAGAGAAGATTTGAGGCCTGAGGAAAATGATGGAACGTTCCCTTGGCTAGATGAAGAACCAGGGGAAACCAGTGTTGTCTGGGCCACCAGGGTGTTACGAGGATACCCACAGGTCTTTCCTTCAATATCTTCTGCACTATCTTGGTGATCAGGGGAGGATTTGGAATACTGATCCCAGTCCATCTGGCGAGGAGGGAGCCAAGGAAATGATGGTTGCATGGGATATGCCCCGTATAAATATTGCCATTGATGCTGATCCCACAGAATCTGTGAAGGCAGGTGGTGAGGAGAAGAGCGATCCCTTCATGAGTTTTGCAGTCCACCTCAAGGAAGCGGGCTTCGGGGTCAAGGGGTTTCAGCTACCATTCGGGGCCGATTGGGTGGGCTCCTTTCGGTACCGGAGCGTTGTGCTAGCTCTATCTCGTGATCGGAGTCGGAAGATATGACGAGCTCAGTCGACATCAAAGTGAGGATCGGAGGGCTTAGCCAACGACCCAGTGAAGTGAAGAGCTTCAATGGTGGAACGATAGGTGCCGTCGGGTCCGATGGCGAAGTCGGAGAAGCTGGGGAGACAGATTTGTTACGCTTCAGCTTATCTGATCTCTTAGCCGCCGCCTTCTTCTCCGGGTGAGAGCCCTTATCCTCCTTATGCCTTTTTGCAGGCGTAGTGGAATCCGACATAGCAGCTGAGCCTGAGCGTTTATTAGGGCGATCGGTGTTGGAAAGGGGACGATCAGTCTTGAGCGACTTTGAGGTCGATGGTTCAGCGGGTGCGGTCAGTTGATCGACCCGTTTCGATGAAGACAGCGAAGGCATCTTCTGAGGGGAGAGCGCCTGTTCCATAAGGGCTGCAGCAAGGCGGGCAGCTCTGTTTTTCTTGGTTTGTTTAGAAAATTTTGCACAGTGCGTACAAGAGTCCGTTCTATGGAGCTCCCCAAGGCACAACAGACAATGAATGTCCGTCCAGTGGGGCGATTTTACTCCCACACTTGGAGCACCTTCTGAAAAATCGCCAACGTCTTTCCATACGAATAGTTGGAAGGAAGGACAGGGTGTGTGTGTGTGGAAAGAGCGGGAAATAGGTCTTCGAACCCCGCGCTCCCCCAAATTGCGAACAACTAAAAACTATAACTATATATTATTTTTAAAAAAAATTTAAACCTAAGAGTAAAGAAATTCACCGACCGTAGTGACGAAAGATCGACTGATCAGTGCGGCGGTCAGAAGAGAACTGGCGGGATGTCTGCTCCCATCTCAGAGAGCATGCAGTGGGGCTTCTGGGCATGCGCGCTGGGATGTCAGCGCGGAAATCCGCATCTTTTAAGTTTACTGATCGTGATCAGCGTTGGCGCCTATTCCCATCAGTGCGATGCACAGAGACCACTAAGAAGATCTAATGTAACCAAAGTTTCCTTCCAAATTTAACTCTAGGAAGTGAGCGATGCTGTGGGCTAATCTAAGTGCTATAAACATTGGCTTAAGCAGAGGGGACCTTAATCACAAAGATGGAGTATACGACAAAGCCAACTACAGTTTGAAAATGTTTAATTCAATTACTTTAACTGGATAAATCCAAATTAAAAGAATTGTGTTGATTAAAAAAGCCATTGGGGGAACAAAACATCTCTCACGTTTATAGCTCGCACACACATCTAATTCGCTAATTGTTTTTTAGCTCGGCGACAGAAAGCGAAGCAAGTATTCTGCAGCTGGTAAAAAAAAAGGGAATTTGTTTCTGTACTCCATTAGCCATAAGAATTACACAATTAGATACGGCTGTTAGAACCAGGAAACATTGCAACAGTTGAAGTTCATAAAATCAAGATATTAAAAACATTAGAGAAGGGCTCTGCTCTCCCAGCGGTTGCATCTCACTTTGACAATATCGATCAGCAAGGTCTGCTGCAACTGTAGGATGAAATGGGAGGGAACTGATCTCTTCTGGCGCAAAGCTGTTCTTTCCTTGTTTTTAAAGGGCAAACAAGAATATCTGAAAGATGTAGCTGCAAGCAGGGTCCTCTTCTCTCCCTCCTCTCTCCCTGGTAGTTCCTAATAAGACAACGTATTAAGCAACGTTGGTTTTTTCCACTTCCCTGCCCCAAATTTGCTGTACTGTATGCTGCTTGTAGGGGTGGGAGAAAGTTCTGCGCCTGTCATAAAATGCATTATTGGACTTCCTGCAAGAAGTGAAAAACACATTATGGCCATGTTGAGGTGGGAGAGAGGAACGCACCTTTAACTCTTCTGTGTTCCGCCCTTGAAAATTGAGTATTTCTGTTTCTTTTCCAAAGCATAGCTCTGGAAGATATTTGTGCCTTAAAGAATTTGCCTACTTCTGGAAAGGCTTATCTTTTTCTGGAGAAAAAAAAATTATAGGTATAAGTGGCATGTATTCAGTTTTGTAATCCCTAACTGGAATGCAAGAAGATCAAATCAGTCAGTGCTAAGGGAAATCAACCCTGACTGTTCCCTGGAAGGTCAGATGCTGAAGCTGAAGCTCCAATACTTTGGCCACCAAATGAGAAAAGAGCACTCACTGGAGAAGACCCTGATGCTGGGAAAGACAGAAGGCAAAAAAAGAAGGGGACGGCAAAAGATGAGATGGCTGGACAGCATTACTGATGTAACTAACATGAATTTGAGCAGTCTTCGGAGGATGGTAGAAGACAGGAGGGCCTGGCGTAACTTTGTCCATGGGGTCCCAAAGAGTCGGACTTGACTATGCGACTGAACAACAACAAAATTGGAATGCAAGAAGATCAAATCAGTCAGTGCTAAGGGAAATCAACCCAGACTGTTCCCTGGAAGGAGAGATGCTGAAGCTCAAATACTTTGGCCACCAAATGAGAAGGGAGCACTCACTGGAGAAGACCCTGATGCTGGGAAAGACAGGAGGCAAAAGAATAAGGGGGACGGCAAAAGATGAGATGGCTGGACAGTGTTACTGATGTAATTAACACGAATTTGAGCAGACTTCGGAGGATGGGGGAAGACAGGGGGGCCTGGCGTGACTTGGCCCATGGGGTTGCAAAGAGTCGGACTCGACAGTGCAACTGAACGACAACAAAAAATCCCAGAGGGCCATCTGCATTAGTCTGTTGCTGCTAAAATAGGCATGGTGGCACCTTCAAGACTAATACCATTTTTATGTTAGCATATGCTTTCACAGAACAAATCATCAGAGGAACATTTCAATGACAAGTCTGAAATAAATTCAATAAACAAAACGTGATTCAGCATTCTGGCTTTATTTGTTCAACAATAAATAAGACAGTGCACATTTTGAACTGGTCCAGGGCATCAGCACAAAGAGATGGAGACAGCCAAAAGTTTCCACCCACACAAAAGGGAAGCAGATTATCACTAATTCTGCTCTCCCACTTTCAACCTCCAATATCTCCCCAAGCTATTCCGGGGGGGCGGGGGGTCCCAAATCCTCCGTGAGCAACATAGGTGGGATCAGGGGACTAGCATTTCCATGAATGGAATCCTTCTGTCCACATAAATGGTAGAGGGCCATGGTCAAGAAAATTAGGCAATTGGCCTCTATTTGTCCTGCAAATATGGTCCAAATGGAACCTTGTAGAAGATACCCCAACAAAATGGAAAGCGATAGTGCATTGTGCCTGTGATTAGCCTTAGCAACGTGCAGCAGATAAATGAATTAGCACGTATACATACACAGCCCAATCATATTGAATCCATGTGATACAGGCCCGTAGCCATGGGGAGGGGGGTGACGCCACCCCACCCCCCCTTGACCTTTATGGCCCCTCCTTTCCCCACCGCTTTGGCAGCCCCTGCTCTTTCCACTGCCACTCTCTGGCAGCCCCCAATTTCCCTGCTGCTCCGGTGGCCTTTGTCCCCCTCTGCACATCACCTCTCCCTCCCTTCCACCCGGTGAAGCGCCGGCTCCTGGGGCTCTTTCAAGGCAGGGGGGAGAGGGCACCTTGGGCTCTTTCAAGGCATCCCCTGCCAATCGGCAGGAAAAGCCGTGCTGAGGCCAGCGATTCCTACACCAGCTTTCCAGCGTGCTCAGCAAGTTCAGTGCTGGCCTTGAAAAAGCCCCAGTAGCCCATGCTTCACTGCTTCACCGGGTGGGTGAGTGGGAGGGAGGGGGAGGTGCCGTGGAGGCTGCCAGAGTGGTGGAGCGATAAGGGGCCACCAGAACAGTGGTGGCAAGAGAGTGGGGGCCGCCACCCCAAAATTTTTTCCATGGCCCGCCCCCCCCAACTAAAATTTTCTGGCTACAGGCCTGATGTGATAAGCAATCAGATTCAAAACCCCAAGTGAATTAATCCATTTGAGTAAATGTTTTCTTATGAATCTTCTATGCGCAAACAACAATTTAAGATCAGTCAAAGAGTAACTAACGTCCTTTGGTATATGTTTGTGCTATGAGCACACAATAGCAGAACTGTATTTTATATTTCAAGCTTAGGCAGAAGCTATATGCTAGATATACATTTTGTAGTACAGGAGTAATTTCAGCATAGATATGTCCACCTGACAAGCAATTCTAATATAACTATAAGATTCATTCATTTAGAGTATTGCACATTTTGTTAAAATTTCAAACTGTCAGCAGTACACATAAAAATATACATATTTTGTGCCGGATTTTAAAAAAATCCGACAAGAGTATAAAATTGCTTTATAAAGTACAGCACATAGAGAAGAAAGCATGTCAGCTCATTCAGCTCTGAGAGCCAACAAAATGTATCTCTTTTCATTTAGATCATGGTTGAATTGCCTCCCATCCAGTAGCCCAGCCACATTACAGTTACACACAGGAACAATTTTATAGTGGGGCACAAGACATGATGCATTTGCGCTTTACTGAAAGTATAATACCAAATATACAACACTTGCGGCATCATGAAAGGGGACATATAGTCTAAATATGTAACAGAAGAGAATTTCTTATTCATATTGGTGATTCAAACATTCAGCAAAAGCAGATGGTACAGTCTCAAAAGATGGTCTCATCTAAGAATGCAGGTGGTGAATTCCCCATCAAATAGAGAGATAGATGACAGATAGATAGAAAGATAGATGGATGGATGGGTAGATGAAAGATAGATAGAAAGATAGATAGATAGATAGATAGATAGATAGATAGATAGATAGATAGATAGATAGATAGATAGATGATAGAGATAGAATATATATATATATATTATCTCAATCCATATCATCTATCCACCTACCTACCTACCTATCTACCTACCTACCTACCTACCTACCTACCTACCTACCTACCTACCTACCTACCTACCTACCTACCTATCTATCTATCTATCTATCTATCTATCTATCTATCTATCTATCTATCTATCTATCTATCTACCTACCCATCCATCCATCCATCCATCCATCCATCTCTCTCTCTCTCTATATATATATATATAAAGAGAGAGAGAGAGAGATTTGATGAAGGGGTATGTGTATGTATGTACACACATGCTAGCATGTCAGGAAGAAAGACTCTTCCAGCTTTTCATTCTACATGATATGCTTGCTTTCCTTAGGCAGAGATTTTTCATACAAAACCCCCCCCCCCCCCCATTCTACCTGCATTTGGGAGAGGTATGGTCTGGGGAGGGCTGGCCCACACTGTTTCTGTGGATGGGTAGATGAAAGATGATAGATAGATAGATAGATAGATAGATAGATAGATAGATAGATAGATAGACAGACAGACAGACAGGTGATATGGATAGAGATAGAATATATATATATTCTATCTTTATCCATATCATCTATCCACCTACCTACCTACCTACCTATCTATCCATCCATCCATACCCCTTCATCAAATCTCTCTCTCTCTCTCTCTCTATATATATATATATACAGAGAGAGAGAGAGAGAGAGATTTGCTGAAGGGGTATGTGTATGTATGTACACACACGCTAGCATGTCAGGTAGAAAGACTCTTCCAGCTTTTCATTCTACATGATATGCTTGCTTTCCTTAGGCAGAGATTTTTCATACATCCCCCCCCCCCCATTCTACCTGCATTTGGGAGTGGTATGGTCTGGGGAGGGCTGGCCCACACTGTTTCTGTGCGTGTGAAAGGGCTGTTAGCATTTTACTGTTGACGGAATCTACAGCGCTCGCAATCGTGCCAGCAGAGCTTCCACTTCAGGAATTGCTTCTCGTTTGGAAGAGCGGCTGGAAAGCTCCGCTTCCTTCTCTCTGCCGCTTCCACCCCGACCGCTTTCCTTATTCCCGACGGCTCGTCTCTTTTCCATCTCATGGTTCCGCTCCTTGCTTAGTTGATTCCTTGCTGACAGGGCGTTCGTACTGTGGTGCACATGGAACTTCTCTGTCGTCGCCACCTGATTTTCTGTAAGGAAGGAAATAAACAAGCCGTTAATGGTGTCTTCCGGAGCCAGGCCCCTGACGCAATTGTAGGATTCTACATGCCAAAGAGAAGTATGAAGTGGAAGATTGTTTGTTTATTGGAGCTTGGAAATGAAGAGGAATGAGAGAAAACGAAATGCCAAATAAAATACTCGAAAAATCAACCGTTAGCAGTTCAAGAAACAAAAGCCTTCTTGGTACAGGAACTAGCTGCATAGCCCTTGGGTCTTGGCTAAAATTTCAAGAAGTTCCAGTCACAGTTTCTAAAATCCTGTCAACTGCTGAACACCCAGACGTCCTAGAAATACTCCTACTACAGGATTAAATGTAGGGGGTAAGAGAATGGTAAATGCTATTTTATTCCTTCACGGAGGGCTTTTTTTTAGCAGGAACTCATTTGCATATCAGGCCACACCCCCTGATGTAGCCAATCCTCCAAGAGCTTACAAGGCTCTTAGTACAGGGCCTATTGCAAGCTCCAGGAGGATTGGCTACATCAGGGGGGTGTGCAGGGCTTTTTTTTTTAGCAGGAACTCATTTGCATATTAGGCCACACCCCCTGATGCAGCCAATTCTCCAAGAGCTTACAGGGCTCTTAGTAAAGGGTCAAGTGTAAGCTCCAGGAAGATTGGCTACATCAGGGGTGTGTGGCCTAATATGCAAAGGAGTTCCTGCTACAAAAAAAAGCCCAGTCTTCATGTAACAGTTTCAATCACAGGAGAGTGGCAGTGACTAAAATCTGAACGTGGGAAGTCTTGAATCTGCTCGCTCATGAAAACGACAAAAATTGGGCCCCACACTCAGAGAGAAAAAAATCTGTGGCTAGAATTATAGGGGACCCCCACCCACAAGAAAAAGAAAAACTTTGATGGGGATGACACAGTGTATCACTATGCTGAAAGAACCTAAGAAGCCTTCTCAAAAAGATCTCACCTCAAACTACAGTAAATGGGGGGGAGGGATGCAACATCAACTACAACGGCAGCCATTTTGTCATAGTGGACAGTGCTGGGCTTGGCCAATGTCATCCATGGTTCTTCATGGTTAAGCAAGGATTTTCACACTCAAAGCAACCAGTACTTTAAGGAATTCAGTGCTTTGCATTCTGAACTTTGAATTCTGAAATTCAAGCACATTTTAGCCCTTTTCAACATGTCCAAACATGAATTAGTAATCGGGAGAAACATTTTCTCCAATGATGAGCTCACCGCCACCAATTAAATGGGATTTTCCGATTCACTTCAGCTGGAAAGAAGGTCCAAGTCCAAAATGATTTATACTGAATGAGACTGAGCTGCTATTTTCGTTCCTTCCTCGTTTAAGTTTGAGTTCTTGGCAAGAAGCTCAAGTATTGCTACTTAATAATCTAACAAGGCCTGTTACCTTATGTTAGGCAATTAGGGCTACTCAGCAGTTAGAATAATGGCAAAACAGGGCTGGATTAACAATTAGGCCAAGTAGGCACTGGCCTATGGCCCCCCACAGCTTTAGGGGCCCCAGGCTGGCTCCCCCCCTCTGTTTCCCTGCTGCTTGCAGCCTTCCCAGCCTGCACGTGCAGCCAGCAACTGAGCTGCTCTGTGCCCGACTTGCCTGGTGCGGCTGCTGCTGGTTTCGTCGCCAAGTTTGCCTCTCTCTGCCTCTCCGCTGAAGTTTTGTCAAGGGGGCTTTTGGGAAAGTGGCTGCAGCAGGGCGGGCACTTCAACTCTGAGATAATTTGCAAGGGGGTCCCTGAGATTTTGACTGCCTAGGGGCCTCCAACAGGCTTTAACCCGGCACTGTGGTAAAGCCACCTCCTGTCAGAATTATAAACACATTACTGGTTGAAAAGGGACCTTCAACAGGTCATGATCTGACCAAGACACCCGTTTTAATTAAATTCACTAGATACTTAGTTGGCATGTGAAGTGCTGTCAAATCACAGCTGACTTATGGCAATCCCATACAGTTTTCAAGGCAATAAATGTTCAGAGGTGGCTTGCCATTGCCTGCCTCTGCATAGCAACATTGGACTTCCTTGATGGTTTCCCCTCCAAATACTAACCAAGGCCTACCCTACTTATCTTCTGAGATCTGGCTACCCTGAGCTATTCAGGTGAGGGTACTTCTTTGAGCCCAGTGCAACATGGGACAATCACACCATGACAATATCCTGAGCGTGGCCTCTATATGAATGCTGAAGTCTGCCCAAGTAATCACCAGGGATCTCCAGCACTAGGCCTGAGACATAAGAACATAAGAGAAGCCATGTTGGATCAGGTCACTTGCCCATCCAGTCAAACACTCTGTGTCACATAAGAACATAAGAGAAGCCATGTTGGATCCGGCCAATGGCCCATCCAGTCCAACACTATGTGTCACATAAGAACATAAGAGAAGCCATGCTGGAACATGCCAATGGCCCATCCAGTCAAACACTCTGTGTCACATAAGAACATAAGAGAAGCCATGTTGGATCAGGTCACTTGCCCATCCAGTCAAACACTCTGTGTCACATAAGAGAAGCCATGTTGGATCAGGCCAATGGCCCATCCAGTCCAACACTATGTGTCACATAAGAACATAAGAGAAGCTATGCTGGATCATGCCAATGGCCCATCCAGTCAAACACTCTGTGTCACATAAGAACATAAGAGAAGCCATGTTGGATTAGGCCAATGGCCCATCCAGCCCAACACTCTGTGTCACATAAGAACATAAGAGAAGCCATGTTGGATCATGCCAATGGCCCATCCAGTCAAACACTCTGTGTCACATAAGAACATAAGAGAAGCCATGTTGGATTAGGCCAATGGCGCATCCAGGCCAACACTCTGTGTCACATAAGAACATAAGAGAATCCATGTTGGATCAGGTCACTTGCCCATCCAGTCAAACACTCTGTGTTACATAAGAACATAAGAGAAGCCATGTTGGATCAGGCCAATGGCCCATCCAGTCCAACCCTATGTGTCACATAAGAGAAGCCATGCTGGATCATGCCAATGGCCCATCCAGCCCAACACTCTGTGTTACATAAGAACATAAGAGAAGCCATGTTGGATCAGGTCACTTGCCCATCCAGTCAAACACTCTGTGTCACATAAGAACATAAGAGAAGCCATGTTGGATCAGGCCAATGGCCCATCCAGTCCAACCCTATGTGTCACATAAGAGAAGCCATGCTGGATCATGCCAATGGCCCATCCAGTCAAACATTTTGTGTCACATAAGAACATAAGAGAAGCCATGTTGGATCAGGCCAATGGCCCATCCAGTCCAACACTCTGTGTCACAGAAGAACATAAGAGTAGCCATGTTGGATCAGGTCACTTGCCCATCCAGTCAAACACTCTGTGTCACAGGTGCCATCAGGAAGACCACCTCTTCAAGCTCAGTCAGATACCTGCTAACAAGCTGGGGAGATAGTAAACCAGAACGAGCCCCAACTTGGTACTAGTACCCCACACAACCGAAGCCAGCTATGAGCTCCACTGCTGATTTGTGGAAGGAGAAAGATTCAGGGGTGGTTATTGCCACACACCTCACTGTGCCCCAGTCTGACGTTGCCTACCAAGCTGGAATCAACAGTGACAGAATTACTACAGCAGTATCATCCAGCTTCATTATAGCTTACCTGCCTCCTGACAAAACAAACCCCAGCACCCACATGTTTTCATTTTAATATATTTTCTTTCTCAGTCGAAAAATAACGTTTGTTGACGTTGGATGATAATCACACAATGCGAGTATAAGTGAAAACCAGCAATACAATAATCTGAAAACTGAATAACAATGAACTTGTTTATGAAATAATTATCTATACTTAATATTATTGTAAAGAACAAGGATTTTCTCAGTCACTCTCTAGTTTAGTTGCTGAATAACAGGGGTGGGCAACGGTAGCTCTCCAGATGTTTTTTGCTACAACTCCCATCAGCCCCAGCCATTGGCCATGCTGACTGGGGCTGATGGGACTTACAGGCAAAAAACATCTGGAGATGTTTTGGCCATCCCTGCTGTATAAAACAGAAGGTATCATTCTGTTCCTTTTTCTCTTGGTTTACGTCTTCTGTATCCTCCCTCCCTAAAGAAGAATAGCTTTTGTTAAATCAGAAAGCCAAGAGGTGTTCGGTTAGCAATGAAAGTTAAAAAAAAAAGGAAACCAAACAGATTCAAAATCAGTTGCAAAAGAGCCTGTTTCAGCCTTGTGAACATTTGGAGTCATTTTGGCCATCAAACAGATCTCACCAGTGGGTGAATGTGGGCATTTGCATCCGTTTCCAGGACATTTTGGAATTGTATTGTCAGTCCAAAGATTTAACAGCATCAACTCTGCAGAAAAATGGTATTATATATAGGAAGTTAGGTCATATATCTGTTCTCTTATCATTTGCCAGAATCCCTGTACGTGTCTGCACCACCACCAGTAGTGAAGATAGGTTCCCAAGCACCACAGTCTTAAAACTGCATATAGCTCAGCTGCGTTGGTGTCATGTACCAGCGGGTTAAATCCTTATAAAATTGTGTACAAGTGACTATTGTAGGGGTTTTATAGGGGAGTCCCAAATGGAAACAGGCCTCGGAGGAACAAGCAGGAGTCAAGTTGCACCTTTAAGGCCAACTAAGTTTTATTCAGAACGTAAGCTTTCGTGTGGTAAAAGCACACTTCTTCGGACAAGGGAATGAGGTACAGTGGGCTGAAACAGATGTAGCTGGTGGGTTAAGAGGGCAAACTGATACAAAGCTGAGACCACATGGCGGAACAGTATGACAAATGAGAAGGCCATTTGCTCTGGATCGCCATAAAAGGTAATAAAAGTTGCCTGCTAATTGGTGTTGCTGCTAGTCTAGGTTAATTACAAAAGGACAAGTATTTCCTAGTTCTTGTTCACCTAAAAGGTCAAGGTAGTCCCCTGTGCAAGCACCAGTCGTTTTCAACTCTGGGGTGACGCTGGTTTCACAACGTTTTCGCGGCAGACCTTTTTACAGGGTGGTTTGCCATTTCCTCCTCCAGTCATCTCCGCTTTCCCCCCAGCAAGCTGGGTCCTCCTTTGACTGACCTCGGAAGGATGGGAGGCTGAATCAACCTGGAGCCAGCTACCTGAACCAACGTCCGCTGGGATCGAACTCCGGTCGTGAGCAGAGGGCTCCGACTGCAGTACTGCAGCTTTACCACTCTGCGCCATGGGGCTCTTTCTTGTTCACCTAATTGTCACCAAAAACAAGCAGAGACGGGGCAAAGTGTTACCATCCTTTCTTCCTTTGGTAACGGAGGTGGACAGAGCAAGCAGTCTGGATTAGGCCAAAGGCCCAGCTGGCAACTGGATTAGGCCAAAGGCCCAGCTGACCTCACACTCTCATGCTAAGCAACGGCTTCTCATCCTTTCCAAGATCATAACTGGAGAAGCAGCAATGGTAAACATCTGCTATTTGCTCCCAAATGAATCCCAAGCAATCTAGAAAACAATTAAGCACAACATTCAAAACAGCTCTTCCATCATCTGGTCTTTCGGCGATCCCTCAGATGAGCCTTAACTTTTTAAAAAAGGCATATTCAATATGCATGTAACCTTGAACAAGGCTTGAAAATGGCTTCGACAAACTTGACATGACATTTAGAGTTTTTTGGTTATTCACTGAAAGATGTTCCATCATCCCAATAGTAATGACTTTGGAGCACGAGCAGTCACTCATGACAGTGTGTTTTATGTGAGTGCTGAAAATCCCTACCGAAAACAGCTTGTACATTAAAAGGCTGCTGCTGAAGATATTTACTGCACTGTCATTTCCTGACCAGGGGCTCACAATGATGGATGAGTTTTTTATACAGTTTCCTGGGCAATCTCAACGCATTTTAGAAGCATGATCACCTTTTGGCTGCTGGGAAGGAAATAAATACCCCCTTCTCTCTTCTCCTACATCAGGGGAACAATTGTTGCAAAAAAAAAAAAAAAAAGGCCAGTAACAGAGGAACAATTTTCACTTAACTGCATTTATTGTACGAGGAAACAGCACAGCAAATGGATAATCTGAATTAGACGCACACGAGGTGGTGAGGGATAACGCTGCTTTTTCTGGAGAGGGGGTGGGGCTAAAAACCTAATCAATCTGGATAATGTGCCGATTTTGAATTCATGTACAAAAAGCTAATACATGCAACTCACAAAGAGTGACATTTCTGAAGAGTCGTGTTGCTCTGAAGCGGGACAGCTGTGTCAGAGGTAATTTCCAGTTTTCCTACAGTCCTTTCTCAGGCAAGCTCTCTCTCTCTCTCTCTCTCTGGCATGAAAACTTAGTGAGCAGATTTTTGACACAAGGGCATTTTAACCTAACTGTACCAGCAGCCTTGACAGCAGTGCTGAAATATACAACCCTCTTGCTACACTGGGAAGGCTTTGATGCTAGCAGAATGGATCGAACCCTACGACTGAACTGAGACCAGTTTGTCTGCTCCGGCAGTGCTTTTTTCACCTAAAAGGAGATGGAATCTGTCACGTGTATTCGGATATTGTACTCCTGAGAAGAGGAGAGTGGTGAGTGCTTCTGTTGCATGAGGAAGCTGTATCTTTTCTGTCTGACACAAGGGAGATGATAAAAATGCTCTTAGGAAGACAGAAGAAAACCCCAATGAGTACAGAAGAGATTCTGAGACTGACTGCAGAGAGGGCTTGCAGTTTCTTTAGATGTCCACTCAAGAGCACAATTGCTAGATTTAAAAGATGTATTCAGTAGATCATGAATAGGATATGAAACTTAGAAGCACAGAGCTGGACTTATCTAGTCCAACCTCCTACACAATTCACAAGTACCTCCCCCCCCCCCCGACATTCAGTGACCCCTGTTCCATGCCCAGAAGATGGAGGAAAAGACAATCCAGGATCCCTGGCCAAACTGGGGGAGAAAAAAATTGCTTCCTGACCCCAAAGCAGCAATCAACATCCCTGGGCATGTAAGAAGGGGCCCGGAGAGCTGATGCAACCCTTCCTTCTCATGGTCTGCCCAAGTTCACAGAATCAGCATTGCTGTCAGATGGCCATCTAGTCTCTGTTTAAAAACCTTCCAAGGAAGGAGAGCTCAACGCCTCCTGAGGAAGCCTTCATGACTTCATTAAGCCTTGAATGGAAGGAGAAGATGATATTGGATTTATATGCCACCCTCCACTCCGAATCTCACAGCGGCTCACAATCTTCTTTATCTTCCCCCCCCCCACACACACACAACAGACACCCAGTGAAGTGGGTGGGACTGAGAGGGCTCTCACAGCAGCTGCCCTTTCTGGCTGACCCAAGGCCATTCCAGCAGGTGCCAGTGGAGGAACGGGGAATCAAACCCGGTTCTCTCAGAGAAGAGTCTGCACAGTTAACCACTACACCAAACTGGCTCTGGAGTAGTTCATAGTAGCCTGTTTTGCTATTGTTACTATTCAAACCAAGCATCATCATTTCTTGCAAATATGCTGGTTTGGAGGATATGGTGACTGGAAGCAAACTGGGGGTTGGGAGGATCCTGCTCTTCACCCTCTGGACGCACCAATCCTGCCTCTGATGCAGCCTCTGTTGAGGCTGGGTGAGTGGGCGTCAACATGGCAGATGTGGTTCAGTGTGGCCAAGTGCAAAGTAATGCACATTGGGGCCAAGAATCTCAGCTACAAATACAAGTTGATGGGGTGTGAACTGGCAGAGACTGACCAAGAGAGAGAGCTTGAGGTCGTGGTAGATAACTCACTGAAAATGTCAAGACAGTGTGCGTGTGCAATAAAAAAGGCCAACACCATGCTGGGAATTGTTAGGAAGGGAATTGAAAACAAATCAGCCAGTATCATAATGCCCCTGTATAAACCGATGGCGCGGTCTCATTTGGAGTACTGTGTGCAGTTCTGGTTGCTGCACCTCAAAAAGGATATTATAGCATTGGAGAAAGTCCAGAGAAGGACAACTAGAATGATTAAAGGGCTGGAGCACTTTCCCTATGAAGAAAGGTTGAAACACTTGGGACTCTTTAGCTTGGAGAAACGTCGACTGCGGGGTGACATAATAGAGGTCTACAAGATAATGTATGGTATGGAGAAAGTAGAGAAAGAAGTTCTTTTCTCCCTTTCTCACAATACAAGAACTCGTGGGCATTCGATGAAATTGCTGAGCAGACAGGTTAAAATGGATAAAAGGAAGCACTTCTTCACCCAAAGGGTGATTAACATGTGGAATTCACTGCCACAGGAGGTGGTGGCGGCCACAAGCATAGCCACCTTCAAGAGGGGTTTAGATAAAAATATGGAGCACAGGTCCATCAGTGGCTATTAGCCACAGTGTGTATATATATATAAAAATTTTTGTCACTGTGTGACACAGAGTGTTGGACTGGATGGGCCATTGGCCTGATCCAACATGGCTTCTCTTATGTCTGGGGCAGTGATGCTCTGTGTTCTTGGTGCTTGGAAGGGCACAGTGAGAGGGCTTCTGGTGTCCTGGCCCCACTGGTGGACCTCCTGATGGTCCCTGGGTTTTGGCCACTGTGTGATAGAGTGTTGGACTGGATGGGCCATTGGCCTGATCCAACATGGCTTCTCTTATGTTCTTAGAAGGCATCCCTTCAGTTGCAAATATCATCCTATATGGCACACATAAGATTCATACATGGGAGTGAAATACTTGATTCAGGATAGCATTTCACCAAGCCAGTGGGGGGCAGTGGAACCAGAGTCCTGCAGTGGTCAGTGGGCCAGCCTAGTATCTGGTTCAAATCCCCTGCCATCAGAGCTTCACAGGTGATCCTGGGTCAGTCATACTCTACGGCCAAACTAGGGTTGCCAAGTCCAATTCAAGAAATATCTGGGGACTCTGGGGGTGGAGCCAGGGGACACTGGGGGTGGAGCCAGGAGCAAAGGTATGACAAACATCAATGAACTCCAAAGGGAGTTCTGGCCATCACATTTAAAAGGACCGCACACCTTTTGAATGCCTTCCCTCCATTGGAAATAATGGATAGGGGCGCCTTCTTTTGGGGCTCATAGAATTGGACCCCCTGGCCCAATCCTTTTAAAACCTGGAGGGTACTTTGGGGAGAGGCACCAGATTCTGTGCTGTGAGTTTGGTGCCTCTACCTCAAAAAACAGCCTCCCCAGAACCCCAGGATCAATTCTCTATTATACCCTATGGGAATCGATCTCCATAGGGCATAATGGAGTGCCCAGCAGACATCCCCCCCCCCCCGGCTTTCTGATGACCCTGAAGTGTGGAGATCCCCTGCCCCCACCTTAGGATTGGCAACCCTAAGCCAAACCAACTTCCCTGGGTATGTTGTGAGGGTAAAATGGAGAGTGACTGAAGTGCCGTTCGGTCCCCAATGAGGGAAACGGGCACGATATACATGAAGTAAGTAAAAAACAGCCCAAATCAAGTCTAAAAGGCTGCTGGTGCACTGAGTGGATGAGGAAGCAGAGTACTTAAACTCTGTGGCTCACATCCTATGACTATGTTCCCCTCCTGCGTCTCTGCGGCCGCTACGGAGGCTGTTTTCCGCTGTGGGGCTCGCTACCTCTGCCGCTAGCCTGCCTGCTTGCAAAAAGGCCACTTGAAGGATACTTGTCCGGCAGAGGAGGCCAGCCTCCATCGTGGCAAGGGGAATGACATCACGGGATCCAAACCCATGTATATGGCTGGTGTTACATCCAAACCAACCAGCAGTATATGAGAAGTGGACCGATAAGATTCGAAAGGACAGTACCCTTTAAAATAATTCTATCAGCGACCGAACAAAGCAGTCGTCGAGCCGCACCGTTAAAGCCAACTAAGTTTGATTCCGAATGGAAGCTTTCGCGTGCTCTAAGCAGACTCCGCTGCTTAGAGCACGCGAAAGCTTCCATTCGGAATAAAACTTAGTTGGCTTTAAAGGTGCAACTTGACTGCTGCTTTGTTCTATTGCTTCAGACCAACACGGCTGCCCGCTCGGATCTATCTATCAGCGACATTTGGTTTCGGAAACTCATCTATGCTTTATATGTTTTATAACTTTGAAGTTTAGATTCAGGTGGGTGACCGTGTCGGTCTGAAGCGACAGAACAAAGTTGGAGTCTGGCGGCCCCTTTAGGCCCGACGACGTTTAATCCTGGATAGGTGCTTTCATTTGCAGGCCTCATGTGGAGGAGCAGCGGGGAATCAACCGTGGTCCTCCAGATTTGAGTCTATAGCTCTTAACCACTACACCATGCTGGCATGCACACTGGCTCCATTTCCCTCGTTGGCGTCCGTTACTTTACCCGAGAAAGCTGTTCTGAACTCCTCAGAGAACAAGACAAAAATGCAAATCATTTGCTTTTCTCTTGATGTTAGTATTAATAAAAATGGCAGGGCCAAACAAATCTTAAGCGTAACACAGGAACTGTACCTTCTGAAAGGTATCACCGAAGAACGTGATCCTTCTGTATATGCTTTGCGCTTGAGGAAAAGAACAGACTTTTAAATCAGCTAAATTGGCTAAATGGCCATGTCAAGCGTCGTCTCAGTGGCAAACCTGGATTTGCTGTCCCCAATCAAGTAAATATACGAATATTTAAGCTAAGTGTATGGAACTCCCGCCCCTGCAGGCAAATGAATGACATTAGAAACATGCAGATGACTTGTTATTTGAAATGTTCACTTGCAGTATATCAAGGATGCATCCTCCACTTCAGGCTGTGAACGGTATTTATTTAATTTGAGAATCTAATTTTTAGTGTCAATTTGCAGTTGTGACATTTCCTACTTTGTCAAGTTGACGGCGGCAACCGAAAACACCTCTTGCTCTGTGTTTCATTCAAAAATATCTTTTTAAATGTTTTCTTTATTATTTTCTTTTTTCTGCCACTTCACTTTTGATTGCTGGAAATGGTGTTTGAAAGCCGGGTTCGCTACATAGCTCAGAGCTGATTCACATTATTTTTTCCCCCGACTTGGATATAATTACTCATGTCAAGAAGAGAGTGTTAAATGTAATCTGTGAGGAACCGTGAGCAAACTCTGCGTATATGCATCAGGAAGCAGATAAATGTAATAGCTTCCCAACAAGCATACCTAGAGAGGAACAGATACTTCTGGTGATTCTCGCATTACTATTTACTTGTGTTTTCCGCATGAATATTAATCTTGATGCTAAGAAAAGTAAAGTGATCCTCCCAAAGCAGCTACATTCGTGCCATAGTATACAGATGTTCGTCCTTGATGTTTAAGATGAACACAATGTAAAATAAGAGTTTTTGGGATGGTAGCAAATTCCTGACATTGAAACCACGATTAGGATTCAGCCCTGTTGTGTCTGGCATCTGTTAAGTACAGGCATCTCCCAAGTCCTCAAAACGATACTCAATATAATCACAACTGTCCTGCCTTGGATGACCCAGGCTGGCCCAATCATGTCAGATGTCAGAAGCTAAGCAGGTTTTGCCCTGGCTAGTACCTGGACGGAAGACCACCAAAGAAGTCAAGGGTCACTATATCAAGGCAGGCAATAGCAAGCCGCCCCCTGAACATCTCACCCTAACCTGAATGCCCAAGACCAGCCCGGTCTTGTCAGATCTCAGAAGCTAAGAAGGACCAGCCCTGGTTAGTACCTGAATGGGAGTCCACCAAGGAAGTTCAGGGTCATAATGCAGAGTCAGGCAATGGAAAACCACTTGTGCCTTGTTAGCATCACTTGTGCCTTTGTCACCAATAGAGATCATTAAACACATTAAAATTGATGCAGGAATCTTGAAATATCAATCATCATTACTTTGAAATTATGGTAGCTATTACACCCCCTGCTAGATACACCCACTAAATCAGGGGTGTTCAGGGGGTGGCTTGCCATTGCCTGCCTCAATGCAGTGACCCTTGACTTCCTTGATGGTCTCCCATTCAGGTAGTAACCAGGACTGGTCCTTCTTAGCTTCTGAGATCTGACAAGACCAGGTTGGTCTTGGGCATGCAGGCTAGGATGAGATGTTCAGGGGGTGGCTTGCCATTGCCTGCCTCAATGCAGTGACCCTTGACGGTCTCCCATTCAGGTAGTAACCAGGACTGGTCCTTCTTAGCTTCTGAGATCTGACAAGACCGGGTTGGTCTTGGGCATGCAGGCTAGGATGAGATGTTCAGGGGGTGGCTTGCCATTGCCTGCCTCAATGCAGTGACCCTTGACTTCCTTGATGGTCTCCCATTCAGGTAGTAACCAGGACTGGTCCTTCTTAGCTACTGAGATCTGACAAGACCGGGTTGGTCTTGGGCATGCAGGCTAGGATGAGATGTTCAGGGGGTGGCTTGCCATTGCCTGCCTCAATGTAGTGACCCTTGACTTCCTTGTTGGCCTGAGGGCCAGATCAGAGAGCCAGTTTGGTATAGCGGTTAAGTGTGTGGACTGTTATCTGGGAGAACCGGGTTTGATTCTCCACTCCTCCACTTGCACCTGCTGGAATGGCCTTGGGTCAGCCATAGCTATCGCAGAAAGGGCAGCTCCTGTGAGAGCCCTCTCAGCCCCACCCACCTCACAGAGTGTCTGTTGCTGAAAAGAAGGTAAAGGAGATTGTGAGTTGCTCTGAGACTCTGAAATGTGGAACGGGGGGTGGGATATAAATCCAATATCATCATCTTCTTCTATAATATAGTGTGTCAAGAACATGAAGACCTTTGGACACAAGTGATCCACAGACACTTTGGATGGCTGCCTCCTCTATACAGTGAATCTTTCAAAAGAAGGTCAGCATGAGATATTTGGAGGAACTGAAAGCATTTAATAATACAAATTAAATGACAAGAGGATGCAAAAGGTATAATTTCCACCACCATATTCTACAATGAATGGACAATACAACTATTAGCCTTGTGGTTTAGGGGCAAAAGCAAAGACACAGGTAACATGACTACACACTTTTACATTACACTAGAGATGCATATCAGAAAATGGACACATTGTTCAGTCTAGAACAAGAGTTATTAACAAGGGGTCCGTGAAAATGGATGTGAAAAAAGTACATCTTAAGAACATAAGAGAAGCCATGTTGGATCAGGCCAATGGCCCATCCAGCCCAACACTGTGTCACACAGTGGCCAACACACACACACACACTGTGGCTAATAGCCACTGATGGACCTCTGCTCCATATTTTTATCCAATCCCCTCTTAAAGCTGGCTATGCTTGTAGCCACCACCACCTCCTGTGGCAGTGAATTCCACATGTTAATCACCCTTTGGGTGAAGAAGGACTTCCTTTTATCCGTTTTAACCTGACTGCTCAGCAATTTCATTGAATGCCCACGAGTTCTTGTATTGTGAGAAAGGGGGGAAAGTACTTCTTTCTCTACTTTCTCCATCCCATGTATAATCTTGTAAACCTCTTTATTTTCATTAACGTATAAATGGAATTTAGCATTTCCTTCAACTATGAATGTGGGCAACAAACCGCAGTAGAGTTAGCATTACTTGTGCCTTTGTCACCAATAGAAATCACAGATATTTTCAAATACATTAAAATTGATAACAGGCATCTTGAAATATCACGCTCGTCACTACTTTGAAATCATGGTAGTTATTACACCCACTGCTGGAAGGGGGTGAGCCGTTTTAGCTGTTTGTTAAGCTTTGCAAAACGGGACAGTTCAAATGAGACTTCTTAATCCTCTGTAAGGCAGTGCGGCCTTTTGTAACACAGACAGAAGCAAGGGCTATGGGTGTAGACTGGACAAGTTAAAATTGTTGTTTGGTGCATTAAAAAAGAAGCGCATGTAATGCTTTTATCAAAAAAAAATTTTTAAAAAAATATTTTGATAACCGTATTTGAATACCATTGGCTTCCTTCGTATTCCTATGCACTTTATTTTATGCATTTAGAAACATTACTCCAAGAAAGGGGTCCACAAGGCTTCACCAGATTGCCAAAGGGGTCCACGGCACAAAAAAGGAACCCCTGGTCCAGAGGATAGCACATGACAGCATAGTAAGTTGAGTGTTCCCTAAAAAATGCATTGGGCTACAGCATATACAGCAAAACCAGCAACAAGAGAACCCTGAACCAATGCAGTGAATAACAAATAGGCTATGTGTTTCCCCGTTCCGCCACCCCCCGCCCCCGTCACCAGCCCTCCCTTCCGTTTTCCTTTCCGTACTGCATGCCGGCGACAGTAGGGTGCCTGTCATCTTTGACGTAACCTTGTTGTTAAGATTTAACACAAAATCGGATAGTGCTCATTTTTGTAGGCTGAGCCTGTACAAAATCTGCATACTCCAAATGCTTATGATATCGTACATTTTTAAGTCTCAAGATCAGGGATGCACAGGAACGCAATTCCAGCTGGCTTGGTGTCAGGGTGTGGCCTAATAGGCAAACGATTTACGGCTGGGCTTTTTCTACAGAAAAGACCTGTGTGAAACAATGGGGACACCGGGAGTGTGTGCCTAATATGCAAATGAGTTCCTGCTGGGCTTTTTTAAAGGAAAAAAAAAGCCCTGATCAAGATTCTGCCATTGAGCCAACGAGGCCTCACTAGAAGATGACTGGGAGAGGAGAGGGGCATGCATAAATGAGATAGGCCACTCCTCCACTGGCCTTGTGCAAATATCAGAAAGAAAAAACAGGTAGAGAGCAAAAGCACACTGCTTTCCTTAACAGCACCAAGCTCTGTTATTTGCAAACAGTGGCTACTGGAGACCTTATTGGCCGTGCCTACTAAACACGTCTGCCAGAAATGTGGAAGTTACTGTTAGGGCTATGCATAACCTCATTCCAGATGTTTTGAGGTTGGCTTGCGTCAGCTATTTTGTCATTGTGCTCACTATACCCTATGCCAGAATTCCAAAGGTGCCCACAGGCTCGAAAAAGGTCATGAACCCATCCCTGTTCTACTGGGTTTTGAGGTTCTGCAGTAAAAGCCAGAACTTGCTTGAGGCATTTAGAAGCAGGGGGACTGGAAACACCTGAGGCAGAACTGTCTCTGAATATCTGCTTTAAAAGCTTGCCTAAGGTGTCAGCTGCTGGCATGAGCCGAAAGAACAAATCAAAGGGTCCTTGACCATTGGCTATTGCCCAATGACCCCATAGATCCGGACAGCAACAGCCATTCTAGTCTCAGGTGATTCTGCAAGTGCAAAGGGCAAAGCAATTCCGCCCCCCCCAGCAGATTTGGCTGTGAATCATAGAGTTGGAAGGTACCTCTAGGGTCATCTAGTCCAACCACTTGCACAATGCAGGAAACTCACAAACACCTCCCCCTAAATTCACAGGATCTTCATTGCTGTCAATGGCCATGTAGCCTCTTTAAAAACCTCCAAGGAAGGAGAGCCCACCACCTCCCGAGGAAGCCTGTTCCACTGAGGAATTGCTCCAATGGTCAGGAAGTTCTTTCTAATGTTGAGACAGAAACTCTTTTGATTTAATTTCAACCCACTGGATCTGGTCCCACCTTCCGGGGCCACAGAAAACAATTCCACACCATCCTCTATATGACAGCCCTTCAAGTACTTGAAGATGGTGATCATATCACCACTCAGTCGCCTCCTCTCCAGGCTAAACATCCCCAGCTCCTTCAACCTTTCTTCATAGGACTTGGTCTCCAGACTCCTCACCATCTTTGTTGCCCTCCTCTGGACCCGTTCCAGCTTGTCTATATCCTTCTTTAAAGGTGGTGTCCAAAAATGAACACAAAACTCCAGGTGAGGTCTTACCAGAGCAGAGTAAAGCGATACCATCACATCACGTGATCTGGACACAATACTTCTGTTGATACAGTCCAAAATTGCATTTGCCTTTTTAGCCACCGCATCACAGTTGACTCATGTTCAGCATATGATGCAGTAAGACCCCTGGATCCTTTTCGCACATACTCCTGTTAAGACAAGTCTCTCCCATCCTATAACCATGCATTGGATTTTTCCTACCTAAATGCAGAACTTTACATTTATCCCTGTTAAAATTCATTTTAGTTTAGTTTATTTATGATTTATATCCCGCCCTTCCCACCAAGTTGGTTTTAGCTCAGTTTTCCATCCTGTCAAGGTCATCCTGTTTCTGTTTTCTTCTGTGTTTGCAACCCCTCCCAATTTAGTAGCATCAGCATTCCCTCTATTCCTTCATCCAAATCGTTGATAAAGATGTTGAACGAAACAGGTCCCAGGACAGATCCTTGAGACACTCCACTTGTCACTCCTCTCCAAGAGGATGAGGGACCATTCACAAGCACTCTTTGGTGCGATCTGTCAACCAGTCACAGATCCACCTAACAGTAACAGGATCCAAACCACATTTTACCAACTTCTCAACAAGGATAGTATGTGAAACCTTATCAAAAGCCTTACTGAAATCAAGATAAATGATGTCTACAGCAACTGTGAGTTTGCATCTTACAACTATTCTGTGTCTGAATGCTTTTAACATTGGTAAACTGTGTTATTTCATTTTCATCTCTGTCTAATCTTGTTAACTGGGTTATTCTTTATGTCCTACTTGGTTTCTACATTGTTTGTTGCCTTGAGTCCAAGAAGACAAGGAGAGATAGAAATGCTTTAAATAAATAAACGGCAGGAGCAGTTTGTGGCAACCGAGCAGCTGGGATGACGAACATAGAAGGGCTTTGGCTAAAGTTCTCCCGGATGGTGAGTCCTGGCTCTAAGTCTGCCAACCCGACGGGGTGAAGGAAGAATGTTATACCAGTTACTCATGGGCAGTTACCTTTTCCCAGTCCCTCTCCCCAAGGAAAGTCATCTTCCCCCTTGGATTGCCACTTTCTACCAGTGGGAGAAGATTCTTGTTTTGTTTTTGTTTTATTTCAAATTTTTTATTCACAAAATCCCTTATAACATACAACAGAAGCAAAGAAAATAAATAAATAAAAAACCAATAACATACAATGAAGGTGAGATAAGCAGTTACTCTCTTTAACCTCTATCTATAAGCAACGCTTTATTCTCTTTCTTATTTTCCCTTCTTGTCTTGCCCTCTCATATTACGCCTTCTACCCTTCCCATTCAGTGTTATTTACATACTCAGTTTTATCTACATTTACATAACCAATCATAGAACTTTGACCAATCCTGTGCTTTACTCTTACAAGTTTGAGTGCTACGCTTATAATTCAATTCATCTATTTCTGCTATATCCATTATTTTTACAACCAGATCATCTATGGCCGGAGTCTCCTTTTTTTTTCAGATATAATTCTTTCAAATATAATTCCTGCAGCTGTTATTACATGAATTGTCATATACTTTGTCATTTTATCTGTCTTGGTTGGGAACATTATTTAACAGAAATAGGTCTGGCTTAAATGATATTGACAGTTTCAGTACCTTTTGGATCAGCTCATGTACCTTAATCCAATATCCCTTAGTGACCTTGCAGATCCACCACATATGGTAGTAGGTACCGACCTTTTCCTCACATTTCCAGCATTGTTTTGTTTTGAGAGCCGGTTTGTTGTAATGGTCAGGCGTGCGCAGGGGTGGAATTCTAGCAGGAGCTCCTTTGCATATTAGGCCATACCCCCCTGATGTAGCCAATCTTCCAAGAGCTTACAAAAAAGAGCTTTGTAAGCTCTTGGGTGGATTGGCTACATCAGGGGTGTGTGGCCTAATATGCAAAGGAGCTCCTGCTAGAATTCCACCCCTGGGTGTGCGGACTCTTATCTGGGAAAACCGGATTGGATTCCCCTCTTCTCCACTTGCAGCTGCTGGAATGGCTTTGGGTCAGCCATAGCTCTCGCAGAGTTATCCTTGAAAGGGCAGCTTGTGAGAGCTCTCTCAGCCCCACCCACCTCACAGGGCGTCTGTTGCGGGGGAAGAAGATAAAGGAAATGGTAAGCCCTTCTGAGACTCTGATTCCGAAAGAAGGGTGGGGTATAAATCTACGGTCGTCTTCTTCTGGCATTCCCTCAATGAATCCCCCTTCCTAACCACAGTTTTAATTGTTTAAATCAGGGGTCCCCAACCCCCGGGCTGTGGACTGGTACTGGTCCGTGGCCTGTTAGCAACTGGGCCGTGAGTTGTATAATTATTTCATTATATATTACAATGTAGTCAGAAGACGAAAAAGAAGAAGGCAACATTGGATTTATAGCCTGCCCTCTACTCCGAATTTCAGAGTCTCAAAGCGGCTCACAATCTCCTTTACCTTCCTCTCCCACAACGGACACCCTGTGAGGTTGGTGAGGGTGAGAGAGCTCTCCCAGAAGCTGACCTTTCAAGGACAACTCCTACAAGAGCTATGGCAGCTGCAAATGGAGGAGTGGGAAATCAAACCTGGTTCTCCCAGATAAAAAGCTGCACATTTAACCACCACATGAAACTAACAGAAGTAAAGTGAACAATTGTATCATCCCAAAACCATCCCCCCCCCCTCCCCGGTCCGTGGAAAAATTGTCTTCCATAAAGCCGGTCTCTGGGGCCAAGAAGGTTGGGGACCACTGGTTTAAACGATCAGCAATCATTACGGGATTTTAAAGGAACAATAAATTAAATTCAATCAGAAGCAGGGGACTCAAGGCAGGAAGCATTCTCTGGGTTTCTTACAAAAGAGAACCAGTTAAGAAAATATTTATGGTAGTGCTGTGGCATCTGCTGATTCCTGGGACACCACCATTAAATGACTAAAGCACTCTGATAGCATCTGGGCGTAGAAGTCACACTAACCAATAATCACTTACTATAAAATCCACCCAAATTAGAAAATTAAATAGAAAACATGGGGAAGAAGAAAATGCATGGCATGCCTTTAAAATGTTCTGTATCTGAACCAGTGCTCCCTCTAAGAAGAAGAATGGCAGATTTATACCCCGCCCTTCTCTCTGAATCAGAGACTCAGAGCGGCTTACAATCTCCCATATCTTCTCCCCCCACAACAGACACCCTGTGAGGTGGGTGGGGCTGGAGAGGGCTCTCCCAGCAGCTGCCCCTTCAAGGACAACCTCTGCCAGAGCTCTGGCTGACCCAAGGCCATGCTAGCAGGTGCAAGTGGAGGAGTGGGGAATCAAATCCCGGTTCTCCCAGATAAGAGTCAGCACACTTCACCACGACACCAAACTGGCTCTCCGAGTTGGCGTAAGCGGAGTTGGCATGAGCTAGCTCACAGATTTTTAGCCTACAGCTCACACATTTTTGTCTTAGCTCAGAAAGGATGACCCCAGAGCACACTCATTTATGCAGGAGCTCACAACTTTAATGCCAGTAGCTCACGAAGTAGAATTTTTGCTCACAAGACTCTGCAGTTTAGAGGAGACATTGATCTGAATGTGATAAGTAGATATTCTGCCAACACCATCATATCCGGACATTCATTCCTCTGTCTTTCCATATTAATATGAATTTTCTAAACCGAAGTGTAGCCGCACTTTTCAAAGCCCCTTTTCACTCTCATTATTTCCCATCTCTTTTCTGCCTCTTTCTCTCTCTCGCAGACGCCCATATTCTAATATGGTTTAATTTTTCCACAAACATGGCAGTGATGCTTGAATATCTACCTCGCTAGCCACCCAGGGGTAATTGGCATTTTGAAGGACTTGAAGCGCTTTGACTTACGCTGCGTCATGCACCAGAATACTGCTTGAAAGATAACACAGCCACACAAATGTGATAAAGCAACCCAGAAACAAAGTAATTAAAAACCAAAGTAATTAATTGTAATTAAGAGCTGAAAGTGCGATGTTAAATTTCAAATCCTGAAAGGCTCAAAAGTTCATAGCCAAAGGAAAAGCTTGTAAGACCCAGGAGAGAGATTCGTTGCCCATATTTCTGAGTTCCTTACAATATAAGAAAATTCCTTGCAATATAAGAAAATGGATCTTAAGGCATTTAGGAGCCAGCTGTTTTAATTTGGTAACAACACCTGCATTCCAAATGGCTTCTCCTTAAGTTTTTTCCCCAAAGTTGAAGAGCAATGAAAATTTTTACTGAAGACTTCTATTGCCCATCCCTCAACTCCAATTTAGCAAGATTCCTTTAACCATTTTGGATCTACTGGGAACAAGACCATTAAGAAGGGGCCAGTTTATAAGGAAATCTCAGGACGTTTCGGTTTATAAGGAAATCTCACAAAATTTCTAATCAAATTCATACAGATGTCATTGAGATCTTTCACTTAAAACTGCACCGATTATTTTAGATGACACAGACAACATGCTCAACTCACTTTCCCAACTGCAGCTAAGGACAAATACGTAAGATCTGCTGGAGATATGGTTCACAGCTAGTAGCCCTGGTCCCATCAGCTCCTTTTCATTCCAAAGGAAAGGAAAGGTCCCCTGTGCAAGCACCAGTCATTTCCGACTCTGGGGTGACATTGCTTTCACAACATTTTCATGGCAGACTTTTTACGAGCTGGTTTGCCATTGCCTTCCCCAGTCATTTACACTTTTCCCTCAGCAAGCTGGGTACTCATTTTACCGACCTCAGAAGGATGGAAGGCTGAGTCAACCTCGAGCTGGCTACCTGAAAACCCAGCTTCCACCAGGGATCGAACTCAGGTCGTGAGCAGAGCTTAGGACTGCAGTACTGCAGCTTTAACACACTGCGCCACGGGGCTCTTTCCATTCCAAAACCTGGGTACAAATTCCCATTCTGAAATAAAGCTTATTAGCTAGGTGATTTTGAACCAATCACTTGCTGTATTTTCAGCCCGCCTACCAGAGGATGTGAGGATAAAAAAAGGGTGAAAATCACCATGTAAAAGTTGTCCTGAGTTCCTCAGAGCAACAGCCGAGTTTTCAGATAATGCCAAACTATTTAGAATTATAAAATTAAGAGGAGCTCTAAGATGGTGTCCTCAAATTTGGATCAGTGGGCAATGATGAACCAAATTAGGTTCCATGGCAGTAACTGAAAATGAAATGAAACTAAAAATGATGGAAACGATTCTAAAAAGTATTAAAAATAAAATGACCAGTAGTATGATAAAAAAAAAAGGTAAAGGTAGTCCCCTGTGCAAGCACCAGTCGTTTTCAACTATGGGGTGACGTTGGTTTCACAACATTTTCGCGGCAGACTTTTTACGGGGTGGTTTCCCATTGCCTTCCCCAGTCATCTACACTTTCCCCCCAGCAAGCTGGGGACTCATTTTACCGACCTCGGAAGGATGGAAGGCTGAGTCAACCTGGAGCTGGTTACCTGAACCCAGCTTCTGCCGGGATCGAACTCAGGTCATGAGCAAAGCTTAGGACTGCAGTACTGCAGTTTTACCACTCTGTGCCACGGGGCTCTTAATATTAGTATGATGCTTTGTAGAAATCTATGTAAAGAACATAAGAGAAGCTATGTTGGATCAGGCCAATGACCCATCCAGTCCAACACTCTGTATAACATAGTGGCCAAAATATATATATACACACACACACACACACACACACACACACACACTGTGGCTAATAGCCACTGATGGACCTCTGCTCCATATTTTTATCTAACCCCCTCTTGAAGCTGGCTATGCTTGTAGCCACCACCATCTCCTGTGGCAGTGAATTCCACATGTCAATCACCCTTTGGGTGAAGAAGTACTTCCTTTTATCCGTTTTAACCCGACTGCTCAGCAATTTCATTGAATGCCCACGAGTTCTTGTGTTGTGAGAAAGGGAGAAAAGGACTTCTTTCTCTACCTTCTCCATCCGTGCATAATGTTGTATATGCATTTGGCACAGTGTGTACTGTGTTGGTTGTTCCACCAGAGACCAATGATGAAAAAAAACAACGAAGGTGATCAAGGGTCAAGATATATTCCCTATGAGGAAAGGCTAAATGCTTTTAATTTTTTTTGAAAAAGAGAGATGGAGGAGGGGGAATCATAGAAGTTTATAGAATTAACCATGGTGTTGAGAGTCAGAACTTTTTCTGCTCTCTGTGAAAAGATTACAACTTCGGGAGAAGGGGGGGGCACTCCCAATGAAGTGGACAAGTCGTAGATTTATGACCACCACCACCCCCCCCCCCCCCCCCGCAATTTATTAACAGACATAGTGAGGGCCAGTAGCTTAGGTACTAACGAGATGTGATGGCATCCATAGCTCCAGCCTATGGCCAGTGATGCCATTTTTCAAGGTCGCTGAACTACAGAAATGGGGTAAGCAGGGTTGGCTCTGGTTAAAGAGGGAGGGCCAGCCTGCCTAAAGTGCAAAAGCAGTAGTAGAAGAAGATGATATTGGATTTATATCCTGCCCTCCACTCCAAAGAGTCTCAGAGCAGCTCACAATCTCCTTTCCCTTCCTCCCCACAACAGACACCCTGTGAGGTAGATGAAGATATTGGATTTATACCCCGCCCTCCACTCCGAAGAGTCTCAGAGCGGCTCACAATCTCCTTTACCTTCCTCCCCCCCCCCCCAACAGACACCCTGTGAGGTAGATGAAGATATTGGATTTATATCCCGCCCTCCACTCCGAAGTGTCTCAGAGCGGCTCACAATCTCCTTTCCCTTTCTCCCCACAACAGACACCCTGTGAGGTAGAAGAAGATATTGGATTTATATCCCTCCCTCCACTCCGAAGAGTCTCAGAGCGCTCACAATCTCCTTTCCCTTCCTCCCCCACAACAGACACCCTGTGAGGTAGATGAAGATATTGGATTTATATCCCGCCCTCCACTCCGAAGAGTCTCAGAGCGGCTCACAATCTCCTTTCCCTTCCTCCCCCACAACAGACACCCTGTGAGGTAGATGAAGATATTGGATTTATATCCCGCCCTCCACTCCGAAGAGTCTCAGAGCGGCTCACAATCTCCTTTCCTTCCTCCCCCCCTTCAACAGACACCCTGTGAGGTGGGTGGGGCTGGAGAGGGCTCTCACAGCAGATGCCCTTTCAAGGACAACCTCTGCCAGAGCTATGGCTGACCCAAGGCCATTCCAGCAGGTGCAAGTGGAGAAGTGGGGAATCAAACCCGTTCTCCCAGATAAGAGTCATGCACTTAACCAGTATACCAAACTGTACTCTCTGTACAAGGTACTTGCTTGTATTATTTTTTAAAAAAATTGCAGTGTTGGCCGATGTGATATATATTTTTGCACCAGTCTATGCAAAGGGAAGCAGCAAACACAATGATGTTGGTACATAAAGGCCAAATAACTAAAAAGTTGACTAATCTTTTCTACATAGGTTTTATTTCAATGAGGCATTTCATATTGAAATGTAGAACACTGCAGATTCTTCTAATATGTGATAGTAGCTGCAATTCTACGTACTAGAGGAAGTCAGACTTTGCTTGTTAGGCAAAACTTTAGTGAAGGTCAGAACTTTCTAAAGAAAATGAAATTAGCAGACTAAAAAATGCCCCTTATCTGAAAGAAAATTACTGTTCTAACGCAGGCAAGCAATTAAAAAGATATGCGCTACTACTTTCTTTAGTAATTTGTGTGTTTCCCCCCAAAAATATCTCATTCTGTTCTCCAACATAACAAGAGAGACATACTTCTCTTTTTCAAAAGCAAACCTTACTTTAAATTATATAAAGGGCTTTGAACACAATATACAGGTGATTTTCCATCTGTGATTAAAAGTCAATTCTGTTTTAATTGCCTTTAGGCTAATTGTCTTCTTTCTAGTCAGATAAACTGTCCTTCTCAGGGAGTCTAATTGCTTTTACAGCGACACGAGGAAATAAGGTTGCAAAAATGAGGTATCAGACATGTCATTTGTTTAGAACCATGCTCAGTTTCAAGAAGTATTTGGTTTTATTTATAAGTCTGGACGACTGCATACAGAATGCCAAGCAGCTATTACTACAACTAGAATAGGAAATTACACTTTCAAAAAACAACTGTCATTTGACATAATTACGGTCTTAAAATTGAAGAAATTATTTCTTGGAGGCAGTGATGTATCCCTGCATCGCACGGCTTCATGAGGTTTTCTTTCTTTAAAACATGAGAGCTGGTACGCCAACTGGGAGCCCAGCTATCTGTCGTGTAGCTTTACAACCGGTTCATTCATATTTATAATCCCATCTGTGCGGCTGATGCAATCGCTTCAGACCTCAGTGTTATTTCAAACCAATCCATAACCGGGAGGGGGCGGGGGAAGAGCGCAGGCTGTTGACAGGAGTTAATGTGGGTTTTAGTTTGCTTACAATTGCTTTCTAATCTAGTAAATGGCTATGAAAATAGATGCAGTGTCCCAAGTGCTTTTATACACTACTACAGATAAATAGCTGTTGTGCTGCAGTAATCTCTGTAATGCTAAATTGAATTTGACAATCCGTCCGCTCGGCCACCATCTTCCTTATAATCTGGGGGGGGGGGGGGGGTTGGTTGTTTTAATGCAAACAGGTACAGCCTGATGAATTTACATTAAACTTAACCGAAAACACACCGTATTGATTGGAGTACAGACTGGAGTACAGAATTTTTAAAGAGAAAATGCTAAACGTAATATAATTCTAGCACCTCGAGGAGTGGGCGTTCCCTTAAGATTAGGCGTTCCCAAGAATACTATACACCCACTCCTTTAAAAACAACATTGCAACTTCCAGATACCGGCCAAAATTTTGGTCCAACTATAAAAATAACTGCAAATGTGATTTTTGTATCTGGTTCTCTTTCCCGTGGATCTCCCCCATTTTTTGTCTATACCAGGGGTGTCAAACATGCAGCCCATGGGCCAAACCAGCCCAGCCAGGGCTTCAATCAGGCCCACGGGGCTCTCTTCCTCCCTCTCCTGTCCCCACCCTGTGAAGCTCCGACAACGTTCCCAGCTTCTTCTGCCTTCTCTTTGCAGAGGCTAAGGCTGAAAGCAAAGCTGCAAAGAAAATACGGCATGGATTTCCCACTCTGGCTTCTGGGCAGAGCAGAGGGGAACAGAAAATCCATTCCACGTTTTCTTTGCAACTGTGTCTATGTGTTTCAATGGAGAGGAACTTCCCAGCATTCCTATGGCCAGCTGAAGCTTCCTGGAGTTGTTTTGTTGCAAACCGAGCGTTGATGCTTTGAGCCAGCTTTGTCTCTTCTCAGTGGAGTGAGAACTAGTGCCTAGTGAGTCTTCTAACTTGGGAAGCCACAGCTGAAGGGGCATATGACACTGGAGAGCCGTTGCTCACCTGAGTAGACTGCAAAATCCCATTATCCCACTGAGTAGATTGCAAAATCCCACTATCCCCCCTTTCCATTTTAAACAAAATATTGCAAGAGTTTTAACTGAAGCATGTTTAAGTTAAAAACTGATATATTTAATTCGGTGGGCCAGTGTCCTCTATAAAGTCTGCATCTCCACAATCTGGCATTACATTTTAGGACATGCATGGCTTGGCCCCCACAAAGTCCCATTTATGTCAGATCTGGCCCTCCTGAGTTTGACACCCCTGGTCTATACTGCAAAATATTTTGGTGCATGAAGCAGAAAATTCAAAGTGTGCATCCTCACCCTGCTGTGATACTAGTATGACTGTCAGTTTGCTTCTCTTTAATCATTAAATTCAAAGGTACCCCAACATTTAACATTCCCGAGGGATCTCCTAACCTCACCTAATAAATAGAGCTGGCCTCATTTAACAATTCCATCACACTTTTACATTAACCAACCAAACAGATCCAGACTGACAGACAGATAGATAGATAGATAAGGGTATCTCTCATCCTACAGCCACTGCCAGAGTCAACCATCCATGCCCACCTGTAGCAATCCTGGGCCATACTAGTCCTACCGGAATCTTGCAGACGCATGGAAAGCAGAAACTAGCAATTGCACAACCAGCAAACATTTGATTGGTTGATATCAGAGCACTGATCTGCTCCTACCGCAGAAGACAATTGTGTTGGCATCAGCAACAAGAAGCAATGTGGATTAAAAGCCCAGCAACTGTAGGCACAATTGCAACTATCCTTGAATCCACATGGTGGATTAGATAAGCATATGGAGCAGAGGTCCATCAGTGGTTATTAGCCCCAGCGTATTGTTGGAACTCTCTGTCTGGGGCAGTGATTCTCTGTATTCTTGGTGCTTGGAGAGGGGCACAGTGAGAGGGCTTCTAGTGTTCTGGCCCCACTAGTGGACCTCCTGATGGCACCTGGGGTTCTTTGGCCACTGTGTGACACAGAGTGTTGGACAGGATGGGCCATTGGCCTGAACCAACATGGCTTCTCTTATGTTCTTCTGTGGCACAGAGTGTTGGACTTGATGGGCCATTGGCCTGATCCAACATGGCTTCACTTATGTTCTTATGTGACACAGAGTGTTGGACTGGATGGGCCATTGGCCTGATCCAACATGTCTTCTCTTATGTTACACAGAGTGTTGGACTGGATGGGCCATTGGCCTGAACCAACATGGCTTCTCTTATGTTCTTATGTGACACGGAGTGTTGGACTTGATGGGCCATTGGCCTGATCCATCATGGCTTCTCTTACGTTCTTATGTGACACAGAGTGTTGGACTGGATGGGCCATTGGCCTGATCCGACATGGCTTCACTTATGTTCTTATGTTGTTGTTTTTTTGGGGGGGGGGGAATTCATGCCAGAAACTCAAAACCCACTTCCAGTCTTACACTTGAATGCTAAATGTAAACTGGGGGGAGAGCGGGAGGCTCTGAGGCAACTGCCTTTTGGTCTGAAGAATATTCACTCCCCCATTCTGGCCTCTGCTATGACTTCTTTAAATCTCAGTCACCCACATATCAAATAAATCCCCCCCACAAGCTTTAAAATAAAATTTGGTAGAGCATGTAAACTATGTGCTCCCTATAAGTCTCTTATTTGCTAGATTAAGGCTGTACTTATACGTGAGGTAAACAGAGACCCCCCAGCTTCTTCAGTTTTAGACTTGACAGACATCGACGGACAGGAACAAAGATCTGTTTAACAGGAAATAATTATTGAATAAGGTAAATATGTGTGCATAACTTAGATATATAAAGCTGGCTTTCAAGGAGAGGAAATAACCCCTGATTTTTTTTGGGGGGGGGGGAGGGGGTTGACTTCCCTTTCTCTAAACAAGGTCCCTCAGCAGGTTCAAGGCGGCTCTTTTCTCTCACAGAGCTCTTTACCACAGAAGCTCCACGCACCAGTTAGAAATGATGGGCCCTTAACAGGATGCTTATTTGTCTCACTGAATCAAGCTTTCTTCCCTAAGCTAAAGAAAAAGTCAAATAAAAGCCTGACTAAGCTGACGCTCCTTTTCAGAGCCACAAAATCCCTGGTACATACCAGTTGGAGTCAACTGCATTGTGTTTAACAGAATAATATTCCGACAACACCACAGCAGATCTAGCCACTGAACTCCAAATCAACGGCACAGCTGTGTGGCTCCACAACATGCCAACATTTTCATGGAGGATCTAGAACAGCATTTTCTGAACTCCTACCCACTGCCATCTCTTTTACTTGAAATTCATGGATGATATTTTTATTGTGTGGCCCCGTGGCAGAGAAGCCGTCGAGGGATTTCGCACAGCTTCCAGCCCACCATCAATCTAACTATGAATTACTCTAAAAAAAAAAAAAGAAAAGGAAAGGAAAGAAAAGAAAAGAAAATTAAAAAAAAGGTAAAGGGAGTCTCCCCGTGCAAGCACCAGTCATTTCCGACTCTGGGGTGGTTTGTCATTGCCTTCCCCAGTCATCAATTTACTCTACACAAGAAATAAACACCCTGGACACCACAGTACGGACTCATGAAGGACACAAAGGTACCAGATTATACTGGAAACTGGCAGATCAGCAAACATACCTACATGTCTCCAGATACCACCTCAACCACATCAAACAATCCATTGTCTATGGCAGGGGTGGTCAAACTTGCTTAACCCAGGAGCCACACAGAACAAGTGTTAGACGTCAGAGAGCTGCAAGACATGAATGTCATATGTTTGAGAGCCACAAGACCAAGGAAGGAAGGAAGGAAGGAAGGAAGGAAGGAAGGAAGGAAGGAAGGAAGGAAGGAAGGAAGGAAGGAATCTTTAAATGCATTCTCCAAGCTGCTGGATGGCTTGCAAAAGTGATTTAAAGAGAAATGCCTCATCCAAGTTGGCCAATAGGGCAGTGGAGGCTTCAAAAGCCACACAATATGTGTGAAAGAGCCACGTATGGCTCCTGAGTCACAGTTTGGCCACCCCTGGTCTAGGGCCAAGCCCTGTGCTACAGTCACATCTGCTCCAACCCCTCAGACAGAGATACTCACTTGAAGTATCTGAACTGCTTGGAAAAACATGGGTAAAATAATACATAAATGTTGAGAATTAATGTGAAAGCCAAACCAACACACAGAAAAAACCATACAATATTTAAAAAGTGGCAAAATTCTTGTACTGCCTAGTTCGCTGTCTCTGCCACATTATAAAATGGAAGCACTTCTCAGAAGTTGCACTCCTCAGTACTAAGAAGAAACGGAAACACCTTCAAACTAGTTATTTGTATGGTCCTCAAAATAGTTTTTTGGTATACAAAGGACTAGTTTTGAACGGAACATAAGAGAAGCCATGTTGGATTTCTAATTTTTCTTTTTCTACATTTCCGGGATCACAAACTTGTTAAGGGGCTGGCTGTTCCTTCTGCCTTCTCATACACAAATTCTCCAGCTGTATTTAACCAGGCCCTGCATGGTTCATACATCAAAAGGTACATGAAGGTTTTCTAGACAGCTACAAACACTGGTCTCAAATTCCAAGTGATAAGAACTCCTCAGTCGGTGTGCGATACTCGAGCCCTCTTGATTCCTGAGCCATGCTCAAGCATTATACCTGCTCTCTCTCTCTAAGAGATACAGCTCTGTTTTCCTAAGATGGACAATTCTTAAGTCAATAATGAGATTGGGGAAAGGGCATTACAGCTCAGGGCACCTTCTGCTTACTCAACATTCACCAGTGTATTTTGGCTCTAGGAATGGAAGATGTTTGATTGGAAATCACTAATATCTGTTTGTTTTTAGGTCAGCTTTAATTTTTGTGCTCATTTCTTCCTTCTGCAACAGTATAATTGTACTGCACTTTTGGGTCAGATTCCAGGAAACTGAATTAGACTAGAATCTAGGCCAATTTGCACTACATTGCATTCTAGACCAAGTTCTTTGGAAAGTTTTCAGTGGGAATTAATGCCACCGTTAACTTTTTTTTTTTAAATAGTGTTGCCTGTTCAAACAGCATGATACAATAGTACTTGTGAACAGTGACAATTAAAAGGCAAAAAAGTGGAAGTAATATTTCTTCTGCAGTCCAAAGCATGTATTGTATATGGATAACTATGTAATATAAATTATACTGCTACAATTTTAAAGAAGGGATCGTTTTAAATTCATGGTCACCTGCTTTTATGTGTAACATCTTTTTTTGGGGGGGGGTGGTCATCTTCCATTCTGGGTTTTCTTTTTGAGTATATATGTCAAACATACTTGTTATGAGGGATGGATCTGACGTAAATGGGACCTTACGTGTGTCATAAAATGTAATGCCAAGTAGAGAAGATATAAACTTTATAAAGGACACAGCCAAACACAATTAAAGATGCTATTCTTAAAAACTTAAAATCTCAGTCTCTCTCGGCTTGACTTCGCGAACGAAGATTTAAGAAGGGTGCAGTAGTCCACGTCTGCTGCAGGCTCGCTGGTGGCTGACAAGACCAATGCAGGACAGGCAGGTCCGGCCACAGTGGCTGCAGGGAAAAGTCTGATTTGGGGTTGGTGCTGTAGCAGTGCGATTCTTCCTCAATCTCCTTTTGTCCTCAAGACCAGCTATGCGTGCGTTCTCAAAGGAAGAGACAGCCTGGTGGATGGTGTGCCTCCATGCTTTGCGATCTGAGGCTAGGTCAGACCACTGGTGATGGTTGAAAACTTAAAATACAAGCATGCTTAAAATGGTAATAGTCTTGCCATATTATGTTTATTTAACAACTTCTGATATCTGACACTGCCCAAACCTCCCCCCCCCTACCCTTAAAAGATGCCTGGCCTAATACGGATGCCATCCTCCAGGTGGGACCTGGGGATCCCCAGGAATTCCAACTCATCTCCAGACTACAGAGATCAGTTCCCCCGGAGAATATGGAGGCTGTGTGGCACTGTACTCGGTGATGTCCCTGCACTCTCCAAGCTTCATCTCCAAATCCCCAGGAGTTTCCTGACCTGGATTTGGCAACCCTGCCCCCTCCCAATCCCCTGCTGATGGCCAGAGGGGATCTGGCAAACCTACTGCCTAAAATGGAGAGCTAGAGGAATAGTGGGATTTGGCAATGTGATTTTTAAGACTAAAACATCAATAAAAAGCACAAAAATCACAGCAGAAACAAAAAAATAAATAAATTAAAAATATATAAAATGCTCAGAGCCTAGGAAAACATGAAATGGCTGGACATGGCAAGTTTTCTCTCCCCTCCCCCAATCTATTCACAGTGGCAGTGGCTCTCTAGCCAGGGTCTCAGAGCAAACCTGCTAGCTTGTAAAGCAGTAGGATCTCCTGCCTCCCACCCCCTCTCCTAGCTGAAGAAGTGAAATGGGAAGATAATGGCCAAAGGTGAGGTCAGCTTATATTCAGAAGCAAAAGTCTGCATGCTATGGCTGCAGCAAGTAATGTCCTCCCCCAACATCGGCAGAGCCAATCGGAACACTCCTGGCCAATCCAAAACTCTGCTGGACACAAGCCACATAGATTTCATGAAAATGCTTGGTGAGCAACAGAAAAGGTGTTGGTAGTTGCTCTGGTGCCAACAGGCCTTGAATTTAGCAGGAGCTCACAGGAGCACAGTTCCTGAACCTTTCTGAGGGTTCCCCCTCCTCCTCCCCACCTACCTGGTCAACTGAATAGTAGGTGCACCTGCATAACAATCCCTGGATTAGGAGAGCGGGCAACCAGCCAGCCAGCCACCAGGCGCTTTGCCACATCCCCAGCAGCCCTCATTAACCCCTAGAGAAGCCCACACCACCCTTTCTCCACTTCTGATGTGATTTGGGGTGGTGGGTGGCTTGTTGGACTTTTAACTGGGGGGGGGGGTGGGCCAAGGAGAGCCCCAGGTGAGCGGGCCTGTTTCGGCTGGCTGGATGTCTAACCAGCCCAAGCAGGCCTCGCTCGCTCAGGGCTCTCCATTCTTGTGTCGGGTTGTTTTGGGGGGTGGCAGCGTATGCTAATAAGCTATGCTAACGAGATCAACCACCTATTTTCCCACAAAATGACCCCTGCCGCAGGCTATGTGCTGGGGACTCCTAATTTATGAGAAGAGTACCTAAATATGACTACCTGTAGGTTCGTTCCCAGGATAATACTAATTAACAGTAATTATCACATGGCAGTGTGTGTAGTTTAGCCATGAGATCCTAAGATTGTCCGGCGGCCGGAAGTTCTAGCTCTTTTTTAGCGTTATGATGAGCTAGACTTGTTTTTAAGGGAAGAGAGGTTTCAGAAGTGGTTTGCCATTGCCTGTCTCTGTATCAACCTGGTATTCCTCGGAGGTCTTCCATCCAAATATGAGCCTGCTGAGGTTCTGAGATCTCATGGGACTGGGCTAGCCTGGGCTATCCAGCTGAGGGATGCAAGGAAACAGGGCTTTTTTCCTAGCAGGAGCTCTTTTGCACATTAGGCCACGCCCCCTGATGTAGCCAATCCTCCAAGAGCTTAGAGGGCTCTTAGTTCAGGGCCTACTGTAAACTCCAGGAGGATTGGCTACATCAGGGGTGTGTGGCCTAATATGCAAAGGAGGTCCTGCTAGAATTCTTTACAGGGCTCTCAGTACAGGGCCTACTGTAAGCTCCAGGAGGATTGGCTACATCGGGGGGCGTGGCCTAATAGGCAAAGAAGGTCCTGCTAGAATTCCTTACAGGGCTCTTTGTACAGGGCCTGCTGTAAGCTCCAGGAGGATTGGCTATATCAGGGGTGTGTGGCTTAATAGGCAAAGGAGGTCCTGCTAGAATTCCTTACAGGGCTCTTAGTACAGGGCCTGCTGTAAGCTCCAGGAGAACTGGCTCCATCAGGGGTGTGTGGCCTAATAGGCAAAGGAGGTCCTGCTAGAATTCCTTACAGGGCTCTCAGTACAGAGCCTACTGTAAGCTCCAGGAGGATTGGCTACATGGGGGGGCGTGGCCTAATATGCAGAGGAGCTCCGGCTAGAAAAAGAGTCCTGGCAAGGGAATGGTACTGGAAATACACAAACAGGAAATATTGACATCTTTTCTAGAAACAAAAAGGTCAAAATGTACCTCAAGCACTTAAAACAATATTCCAAAGATGCATTAATCTTTTTTTTTTTTAAATCCAATCCTGCTATTTGAACATTCTTGGTATTAATTTTAACAGGGTCACATGCACAACAAAATGAATGTGTTAAATACATCTCAATCCAATATACATGAATTGACACACTAAAAGCTTACTGATTCTAGAAGTTAAAGCGAATGTTTATTGCTGAAAGTAATAACCATGTGTTTAATATGTTGAACTCCAACCAAACAGAAGCAACCCACAATTAGAATGTGTTTAATCAATGTAATATGGTAAGCATCTTTAGCGATCCCATAGCAAAGCCAAGAATGGCATGTACCCTGTAGATGTTTTCCAAAAAGCTGGCAGGATTTACGGTGCCACAGTGTCTTATCACTACTTATTCTCCTCATAAAGGGAGTTATTCATCATCATTTGCAACAAACAAATATGGTATATATTTTGATGCAAAACCAGAAAGGCTCAAACTGGCGTGCAGTTGCCGTTTCCCAGCCACATTTCTCCTAATGAATTGCCCTGTTGCTCTGCAGCTCTCTGATTACAGTCAACAGCTTTCATTAGTCACTGCAAATAAGGCTTCGTGCCACCTTATTTACATCCCTATTGCAAATAATTAGAATTTCATGTTCTAATCATGCAAGAAAACTTCTGAACTTGCAGAAGAGGCCGTTTGACATCACTCAACCCTTGATTTTGGCCCAGAACAACAAGGTGGGTGGGGAGGATTCAGCAGTGGTTAGAAATGTGGTACCACCATTCTAGAATACGTCCAGTTCCTGCCAGACACAATATCTTGCCAAGCCGAGGACCACATTTTATCAGACAGAAATTTCTAAATCGACTGCCTCAGCAGTAGAACTGTCACTGAAGGAGGTATGCAAGAATGGAAGCAATGCTTTGTTATTCAAAAGTTAGTCATTTCCATAAATGCAGTCTGGAAATTAAAAAAAAAAAAAGGTAAAGGTAGTCCCCTGTGCAAGCACCAGTCGTTTCCGAATCTGGGGTGAAATCCATCATGATGTTTTTAAGGCAGACTTTTTACGGGGTGCTTTGCCATTGCCTTCCCCAGTCATCTGCACTTTCCCCCCAGCAAGCTGGGGACTCATCTTACCCACCTTGGAAGGATGGAAGGCTGAGTCAAGCTTGAGCTGGCTACCTGAACCCAGCTTCCGCCGGGATCGAACTCAGGTCATGAGCAGAGAGGTCGGACTGCAGTACTGCAGCTTTACCACTCTGCACCACGGGGCTTCTTCCCCCGGGTCAAAGCACATATGAAGCTGCCGTCTAGACTCTGGGTCCATCCAAGTCAGTCCAGTCTACTCAGACTGGCAGCATTTCTCCAGCTGAGGTTTTTCATGCCTACTTGCCTGGACCCTAGTTGGAGATGCCGGGGATTGAACCTGGGACCTTCTGCTTACCAAGCAAATGCTCTACCACTGAGCCACCGTCCCTCCCCTTTAGTGGCTCTCCAGGGTCTCAAGCTGAGGTTTTCCATACCTACTTGCCTGGACCCTCTTTAGTTGGAGATGCCAGGGATTGAACCTGGGACCTTCTGCTTACCAAGCACATGCTCTACCACTGAGCCACAGTCTGGAAATAAACACTGCCAATTAAGACAAACAACAATGGGCTTAGGAAAATAGTTTTTGTACTGCACAGCTTCAGAATCAACCACAGCTACTAGAACAGAGGTGTCAAACACGTTTGTTATGAGGGCCAGATCTGACATAACTGTCACTTTGTTGGGCCAGGCCATAAGTGCCATAAAACGTAACACAAGGCACCCAAGATATAAACTTTATAAAGTGATTGGAAAAGTTGAATGGCAGTAGCAGGCTTGATTGGATTAGGTGTGATATGCAAAGGGGTAATAGGCATGGAGATACCAGTGTTGGTAATGAGACAGGAAACCTGGGTCTCAATTTCTTCCAGGAGGATTCAAAGAATAAACTGACATGAATCTGACATTAGAAACAACATTCAATTGTTGACAACCCAAGAACAAACAGCCTACTTTTCTTCCTGATCAGATGGTATTATGTTTTATCCCTTCCTCACAGGATGTCCCTTTATATTGTTCTTAACTGAGCAGCCTCTTTCTCTTCTTTGATAAGAAGCTGAGGGGAGAGACAAAAATCTTTCTTTGGTCCTTCTTTTAATATGGCACATAAGGGGAGGATAGTCAATCAAAACCAACAAACTGTTTTATTTCACTTTGAGGGGAAATTGTCAGGTAGGAATCAGGTTTAGGACTTATGAGGTGAACTGGACAGAGTAATAAGGCAACCTTGTACAAAAATAAATGCTAGATAACTTACAACAAACTTGCTGTTTTTGTTATTCAGACAGGTCCTTAAAACTTGAGAAGAGAGACTTCTTGGCAATTTCTGCTTACATGAAGAAGCATGTCTGGTCTCACAGCCATTAAAGTTGATGGCTGGAACATTCACACTAGTTCCTGTTTCCTTCCTTATCCACTGACTAGGTATCACCTCCATCTTCTAGGAGCTCTTTCCCTCAGACTTGATAGAATCACTCCCCCTTCACTATGAGCTATTTCCCTCAGAGGTGACAGGGATGGTCTACATGTCCCATCTCCCTAACTCAGTATCCTTCCTGATCCTCTTACAGTCTGCTTCACCATTTCCAGGAGAGCCAGTTTGGTGTAGTGGTTAAGTGTGCGGACTCTTATCTGGGAGAACCGGGTTTGATTCCCCACTCCTCCACTTGCACCTGCTAGCATGGCCTTGGGTCAGCCATAGCTCTGGCAGAGGTTGTCCTTGAAAGGGCAGCTGCTGTGAGAGTCCTCTCTAGCCCCACCCACCTCACAGGGTGTTTGTTGTGGGGGAGGAAGGTAAAGGAGATTGTGAGCCGCTCTGAGACTCTTCAGAGTGGAGGGCGGGATATAAATCCAATATCTTCTTCTTCTTTCCCTCCTTTCTAAACTCCCAACTCTCGACTGAAGAATTCCATCTGAATCCCTAGTCACTCAAGATTCTCAGGCAGGGTTGCAGCATTAACCATTTACCAGGGCCGGCTCACCCACTAGGCAAATTAGGCATTTGCTCCCCCCCTCCCTGGTACCCCAGACAAATGCCTAATTCGTCCCCCCGAGCATGCTCAGAGGAGCAACGCCAGCCTCCTCCTTACCTGCTTGGACGAGGGCTTATCAGTAAAGCATTCTCTCAAGAGAGCACAGAATGTGACAAGACTTCACCCCCCCCTCCCTTCTGGATCTCATAAGTTCTGAGTTTAAGTCCAAAATATTAAATTTCACCCTGGCATTGGATAGGAAGCCACCAGAGAAGTCCAGGTCTGCTACACAGACTCAGGCAATGGCAAACCACCCGTTTTATTTATTTGCAATTTAACTTGCGTAGCACCCGTCTCTGAATTCACAGAGCTCAGAGCAGTTAACAACATAGACTGTACAATTTGAAGTCCAATCAAAATAGCTTTAAAAAATGACATCAGAAGGGCACCAGAAATGGTCATACAATATGCATTGCTGTCTTGCAATATGCAGAAAAAAAAAACTAGAGTAGAGGGAAAGGGAGTATCAGATAAGATGGCACCCGTTGCTGTCCTCAACCAAAAGCCTGGATGCCGTGTGGAACTGCATAAGGTCCCCTGTTTGGCAGGTAGGAGTTAGGGCTGACAAAGCCCTGGTTCTGGTTAAGGACAGCTGGACACCTTTAGGGCTAGGGATCACCAGCAGGTTGTTCTCAGCAGAGTCTAAAGCTCTTCAGGGGCTATACCAGGGAAGGCGATCTCACAGATATGTCGGTCCCAGAGCGATCATGGCCTTGAAGGTTAGCACCAAAACCTCGAACCTCACCTGGTACTCTACTGGGAGCCAGTACAACAGGCTCAGCACAGGTTGAATATGTGTGGCTCGTGGTGTTCCTGTCAGCAGAAGAAGAAGAACTGCAGATTTATATCCTGCCCTTCTCCCTGAATCAGAGACTCAGAGCGGCTTACAATCTCCTATGTCTTCTCCCCTCACAACAGACACCCTGTGAGGTGGGTGGGGCTGGAGAGGCTCTCACAGCAGCTGCCCTTTCAAGGACAACCTCTGCCAGAGCTATGGCCGACCCAAGGCCGTTCCAGCAGGTGCAAGTGGAGGAGTGGGGAATCAAACCTGGTTCTCCCAGATAAGAGTCCACACACTTAACCACTACACGAAACTGGCTCTCACACTAAACTGGCTCTCGCCGCTCAGGAGCCGGGCTGCCACATTCTGTCCATCCCTTGCCTTGAAACCTCTACGAAGTTGCCCTAAGAAAACCAGTTTAGTGCGGACTCTTATATAGGAGAACCGGGTTTGATTCCCCAGTCCTCCACTGGCAACTGCTAGAATGGCCTTGGGTTAGCCAGAGCTCTCGCAGAGGTTGTCCTTGAAAGGGCAGCTGCTGTGAGAGTCCTCTCAGCCCCACCTACCTCACAAGGTGTCTGTTGTGGGGGAGGAAGGGAAAGGAGATTGTAGGCCACTCTGAGCCTGTCAGTGAAAGGGAAGCTGCTGTGAGAGTCCTCTCAGCCCCACGCACCTCGCAGGGTGTCTGTTGGGGGGGAGGAAGGTAAAGGAGATTGTGAGCCACTCTGAGACTCTGTCCTTGAAAGGGCAGCTGCTGTGAGAGTCCTCTCAGCCCCACCCACCTCACAAGGTGTCTGTTGTGGGGGAGGAAGATAAAGGAGATTGTGAGCCACTCTGAGACTCTGTCCTTGAAAGGGCAGCTGCTGTGAGAGTCCTCTGAGCCCCACCCACCTCACAAGGTGTCTGTTGTGGGGAAGGAAGTGAAAGGAGATTGTAGGCCACTCTGAGCCTGTCAGTGAAAGGGCAGCTGCTGTGAGAGTCCTCTCAGCCCCACGCACCTCACAGGGTGTCTGTTGGGGGGGAGGAAGGTAAAGGAGATTGTGAGCCACTCTGAGACTCTGTTCTTGAAAGGGCAGCTGCTGTGAGAGTCCTCTCAGCCCCACCCACTTCACAAGGTGTCTGTTGTGAGGGAGGAAGATAAAGGAGATTGTGAGCCGCTCTGAGACTCTGTCCTTGAAAGGGCAGCTGCTGTGAGAGTCCTCTCAGCCCCACCCACCTCACAAGGTGTCTGTTGTGGAGGAGGAAGGGAAAGGAGATTGTGAGCCGCTCTGAGACTCTGAGATTCAGAGTGGAGGGCGGGGTATAAATACAATATCATCATCTTCTTAAGTCGGGTACAATTGGACCTCATTTCCACCACCATTCCTTCAAAAATTCTAGCCAACACACATTCATTGGCCCGCACGATTCTCCTTATAATAGCCCTATGAAAGAGGACAATTGGCCCAAACTTTCTGGCTAAGGGGAAATTTTAACCCCAGCCATAAAATCCAACACACCAATAGTGGGGGGTGGGGGGTGTATTATGTTATGCTGAACATCAGAGATGCTGCTCTTCTTAAGAATTCACTCTAACCATTAACTGAAAAAAATAATTTTAAGCATAAAAGCAGTTAATTAAGTACTAGATGAACTATGACAGTTACCACATACGCATAAGTTGTAATCTTCTGGTACCAATCGTACATTTATTTCATCGCCTTAGAATAAAACAGGTGCCTCTTCTCAGGGTAACGCTATCAAATGCCAGCCTCAGAAATAAAAATTACACATGGCTGAAAATGTAATCAGTCATTATCAACATACAAATGTCAAATAGACTGGTTTATGTTTTTTAATTTTAAAAGTTATCTGCTGCATTTTCTCCTTTACAGAACTCGAGGCAAAATGACAGTTATATTAGGGCCTTGAAGCTCTTTTACAGTTTCTGACCGGATAATGGTGAACTACAGATCTGGCTAATTATGTCTCTATATGTATTCACTTTAAAAAAATTGCAACGGAGACTGAACTTTTAACATGAGACTTCATCTGCCCCCATTTGGAAAGGAAGCAGGGTGCCTTGGCTATGACAAGCCATGGGAAAGGACTCATCGCTGAATGGTCCTCCATCAAAAAGGTGGTGGTGCAAAGTGCCGTCAAGTTGCATCCAATTTAGAGCAATCCCTATCGGGTTTTCTAGGTCATCATCCGTGTTCCCTCTCAGTTGCGTTAGCGTGAGCTAGCTCACAGATTTTTAGCCTCCAGCTCACACATTTTTGTCTTAGCTCAGGAACGATGGCCCCAGAGCACAATAATTTATGCAGCAGCTCACAACTTTAATGCCAGTAGCTCACAAAGTAGAATTTTTGCTCACAAGACTCTTCAGCTTAGAGGGAACATTGGTTATCATCATAGTTTATTACTGTCTCAAGACCAGGATGCAGTATAAACATAATATTGAAAAGTAAAAACAGACATAAAATACAAAAATAGAGACCTAAATTTAGGAACTTCTAAAATGCAACTCCCGCGGTCTAAGAATGCACAAAACTCAGCAACTGAATGTGTAATCTCTGGATTCTTATCTCATAAGAACCAATGAAGTCTTGCTTTGTTTGTATTAATATAATCAGGTATCCTATCGACTAATGGAGCAATAATTCTAAAACGAGCTTCCCTATAGTATAGGCAATTGAAAAACATATATTCTACAGATTCAACATCGCTTAAAGGGCATGAGCAAAGGTTTTCTAGGTCAGTGGCTCCCAACCTTTTTTGCATCAGGGACCGGTTTCTGGGAAGACAATTTTTCCACTGACCAGTGGGGGAGGCAGTGCTGGGAGTTTTGCCACCCCAGGCTGCTCCCATGACACGTCCCTGCACCCCATGGGGGGGTCTTTAAATAGGGAGAGACGGGGGTCTGTTTCTGCCTCCCCCTTCCATTTAAAGACCCCTGCCAATCTGGTGATTGGTGGAGGTCTATAAATGAGGGGTAGGCTAAGGTCACAGCAGCGCTGCCCCTTCTGCCGGCCCGGGACTTGGGCAGATGAAAGAGGCGGTATGGCTTCGCTCTGAGGCTGCCTCCCCTTGCTCCGCGGCCCGGTTGCTAGCAGGTCACGGCCCAATACCGGTCCACAGCCCAGTGGTTGGGAACCCTGTTCTAGGTGAAAGATGTTTAGAGTCAGCTTGTCATTGCCTGGCTCTTAATAGTAACCCTTCATTTCCTTTGGTGGTCTCTCTTCCAACTACCAACCCGGGTTGACGCTGCTTAGCTTCCAAGACCCAATAAAATTGACCTAGCTTGGATCATTCAGGTTGAGACTATCAAAGAGAGATCCCTGGATATAGCAAACTATCACGACACGGAGAAGACTGCAAGAATCTTCTGCTCGACATCTAGCTGTCCTTGCGGTGGGAATGTTAACTGTGTGAGCCTCTTATCTGCAGACTACGGTAAGACACAAGTTTATCAACTTAGTGAAAATATGGCCTGTTTCCCCCCAATACTCTGGATGGAGCAATGGGCAAATGTGGCCAGCCACATGTCTTTTGGTTTACCTTATGCCCAACCACCTCTCTTTCCCCCCTTAAAATGTAACAACAGCACCAGATCTAGGGGAGGGGGCAGAGGGGAGCGCTTGAACCGGGCACTGAGGGAGAGGCACCAAATTGGGTGTGGAGTCCATTGTATTCTATGGGACCGTAAGTTAGAATGGCTCATAAGGGGGTGTCATTTTTTAATTTTGCCTCCTCTCAGAAAACATGTAGATCCGATCCTGTGTAACAATAATGGAGTGGGTGTTGTTTTTTTTTTTAAGGACACAAGTTCTTATCCCTTTTTTGGGGACCAATACAGGCCATGCCAAATCAACAAAGGTACAGTGATGAGTTTGTAATGCTTACAAATCGAGATGTGATTACGGACATTTAGAAGATATTTACGTAATGTTGAACCCCAGATTGCACTCTTATATTAATAAATCTATGTACAAAGGCTAAATTCTGCTCATGGATAAGGAAAAAAAAAAGATCACACATCTCAGATCATGGATATCCAGGGGAAATGGGCTGGGACACAGGGAATGCTAAGTCACATAAAAGCATTAGTAGTAAACGTATTAACTATGGATCCATCATCTCAGAACCTTTCCGGATCCTTTAAGTACTGATGTGGGAGCAAAGGACTGGAAGAAATAATAATGGACTATTTTAGTATTTGACACCATAGTTATTGTTCTCAACAAGGCCATTTTGGAAAATGGCAACTCCCCAATTACGTATTGCCAATTAAATTCAAGCAGAATGTATAACATTCCAATTTTATTATAGCATGTATGAGCTGCTGCCCCAGAAATAGTAGCTGGAGATAGATAGGTACAACGGGGCATACCATTTTCATAGCAAGGATCTTTTGACTGCTCGCACTCAGTTTAAATTTGTTCAGAATGTTATAAAATCAGACGGTGTAAAAGGAGGATGCAATAAATGTGACCTTTACTGTAAATAAATCTTAATTTGTTACTGCTAGATGGGAAAGGCTTCACTGAAGCCCTGGTCTTGCATGCCAAAAAAGAGCCCTCTGTTAAGTATTAATTTTATGGAAATGACATTTAAACATTGCTGTGTAAAATGAAGAGGGAAAGTCTAAGGAATCATTGGCATTGCATGTCTCTCATGCTCCTTTAACGCAAACCATGATACACTATCATCCTTTGCACGTACGCGCTTAAGCAACCATCCTGCTACAGAAAGAACAGTAAGCAGGATTATCAACAATATCTGTGTCAGATTGGAAGAGTGATTTGGAGGATGCCAAGGGTTCTAAACCTAGGAATGAAACAGCTGCACGCAGGAGAGAGACACTGGCCTGCACTCCGCTGAACTTTAGCACCCTCTCTGCAGACAGCCACGGAAAGGTGTTCCAACTAATAACAACCCAGCAGAAAAGGAGGAGAAGGAGAAGCAGAAGAAGATATTGGATTTATATCCTGCCCCATACTCTGAATCTCAGAGTGGTCACAATCTCCTTTACCTCCCCCCCCACACACGCACACACAACAGACACCCTGTGAGATAAGTGGGGCAGAGAGCGTTCTTGCAGCAGCTGCCCTTTCAAGGACAACTCCTATGAGAACTATGGCTGACCCAAGGCCATTCCAGCAGCTGCAAGTGAAGGAGTGGGGAATCAAACCCAGTTCTCCCAAATAAGAGCCCAAGCACTTAACCAGTACATCAGACTGGGTCTCCTGTTGACACCAGAGTGACTTTTCAGTTTCAGCAAGGCATTTACACAACCAGGGCTCTTTTTGTTGTTGTAGTAGAAAAAGCCCATAAGGAACTCATTTGCATATTAGGCCACGCCCCCTGGCACCAAGGCAGCCGGAACTGCGTTCCTGCTTGAAAAAAACAAAACCAACAACCCAAAAGTCCTGGTACAACCCAAGCAGACTACTTAAGAACAAAAGACCAATGAGAATAGTACTTTCTCATCTCTGCCTTTTCTCTCAAATTGGCAGATGTACACTGGAAAACTATTACGTTCACTGTTAATTTCTTCTACCAGTACTGTGCAGTTCAGCAGTCTTCCAAGATTGTCATAACTAAAAATTAATCTCCACTCCAACAAACTGAAACAAATACGAAAACTAAAGCGCTGGTCCCATTAAACTGAGAGAGCCAGTTTGGTGTAGTGGTTAAGTGTGCGGACTCTTCTCTGGGAGAGCCGGGTTTGATTCCCCACTCCTCCACTTGCACCTGCTGGGATGGCCTTGGGTCAGCCATAGCTCTGGCAGAGGTCGTCCTTGAAAGGGCAGCTGCTGTGGGAGCCCTCTCCAGCCCCACCCACCTCACAGAATGTTTGTCTACTGAGAGCTGTTAAGTGCACAGACTCTTATCTGGGAGAACCAGGTTTGATTCCCCACTCCTTCACTTGCGCCTGCTGGAATGGCCTTGGGTCAGTCATAGCTCTCTTATCTGGGAGAACTGGGTTTGATTCCCCACTCCTCCACTTGCACCTGCTGGCATGGCCTTGGGTCAGCCATAGCTCTGGCAGAGGTTGTCCTTGAAAGGGCAGCTGCTGTGTGAGCCCTCTCCAGCCCCACCCACCTCACAGGGTGTCTGTCGTGGGGGAGGAAGGTAAAGGAGATCGTGAGTGGCTCTGAGACTCTTTGGAGTGGAGGGCAGGATATAAATCCAATATCTTCTTCTTCTTCTTAATATGACCCACTGGGACCTGAGTGGTCACATGGTATCAGTCTTTTACAACAATCCTGCTTTTCAGCAAAGAAACAGGTCCCAGAGACTTCACTGATGAATTCTCTTATGTGAAGAAAGTCAAAAGGCACACGGAAGTTTCAAGTCGATATATTTAATATTCTAACAAGTTTCAAGTTCTAAGCTTTCTTCTGCAGAAAATCCTAAAATACTTTTAAAAGCTGTTAAATCATCGTAAAAGATTAATATACATTTCAAATGAACACCCTTTATATAGAGCTATAATAGTCCAGCCTACAACTTTGAAAATACTGACAAAAACAGCTATATTTTTACCATCTTTTCTTTTTTTAAAAAAAATGGACAAGATATATGAAAAGGAAGAACCTTCTACAGGGAATTCTTAATCCCTCAATCCCCCAGTTCCATGTTGTAGCCATAATGCAGCAAATTAAGATACTACATGGGAAGAGGCTTCTTTCATTTAGATAATTATCTCTTCCCTTTAGATAGCAGAGACTTTTCTTTCATTGCTTGGATGTGAAGGTATTTCTAATTGAAATTTAGATGTCTTCTAAAGAACTCACACTTGTATATACATAAATAATGCAAAAAAGGCAAATGACTGAAATCTGTTATCCCCCCCCCCCCCCCCTTGTATCCCAATTACCAGTGCATTGCTTATGATCCACCAGTGGGGAAAGCAGTAGTACAGATATATCTCCTGGGACTGGTAAAGTGCTCATCACTGAGAAGGCTTTCATAAACTTTGGGTAACTACTGGGGAGAATTAGAGAGAGAGAGAGAGACAGACAGACAGAGACTCTCTCTTCTGTGTGCCACAGTCATCCAGATATAAGAGTTCCTGATTTATCTTGAAGACAAAGGTATAAAGGCAACCTCAATCTTAGCGTGCATCCATCTGAATCCATTTGCTCACTGCTGCTTCTTAGAGATTTAGCTTCTATAGTATGTGAAGGAAGCTGATTTTCTTGCAGTGAGAGGGAGTATGTGAAGAAAGGAATTAACAAAGGTGGTGAAGCCACAGTACTGCAGTCCGAGCTCTCTGCTCACAACCTGAAGATGATGATACTGGATTTATATCCTGCCCTCCACTCCGAATCTCAGAGTGGCTCACAATCTCCTTTCCCTTCCTCCCCCACAACAGACACCCTGTGAGGTGGGTGGGGCTGGAGAGGGCTCTCCCAGCAGCTGCCCTTTCAAGGACAACCTCTGCCAGAGCTCTGGCTGACCCAAGGCCATGCCAGCAGGTGCAAGTGGAGGAGTGGGGAATCAAACCCAGTTCTCCCAGATAAGAGCCCACACATTTAACCACTACACCAAATTGGCTCTCTAAGCTGGCTTAGCTTCCAGGATCTGAGTTCAATCCCGGTGGAAGCTGGGTGCAGGTAGCCAGTTTGAGATTGACTCAGCCTTCCATCCTTCCAAGGTCGGTCAAATGAGTCCCCAGCTTGCTGGGGGGAAAAGTGCAGATGACTGGGGAAGGCAATGGCAAACCACCCCATAGAAAGCCTACCATAAAAACGTCATGATGCGACGCCACCCCCAAGTCAGAAACGACTGGTGCTTGCACAAGGGACTACCTTTACCTTTTATGACAAGGCTGTGAAATATGTCTGGTTTTGTGTGTGTGTGTGTGGGGGGGGGGTTCATGTGTGTGAAGTGCTGGCAAACTACAACCAACTTATGGAGACCCCAGCAAGGGGCTTCCAATGCAAGATGATTAAGCAGAGGTCGTTTGCCACTGCCTTCTTCTGCAGAGTTCTCCTTGGTGGTCTCCCTCCCAACCACCTGCTTAGCTTCCAGGATCTGATGGCGTCGGGCTACACCAGGGGTGGCCAAACTTGCTTAATGCAAGAGCCACAAGACATGAACGTTTGAGAGCCACAAGACGGAACGAAGGAAGGGAAAAATAGACGAGGGAGGGAGGGAAGAGGTGGAAAGGAAGCAACTTTAACTTTAAATGCATTCTCCTCGCTGCCAGCTGGCTTGCCTTGGAAAGGAATTTAAAGAAAGAAATGACTTTTCCAAGCCAAGCTGATAGGGTGGTATATAAGATTGGTATTTATGCTTCATATGACTTGTATCAAATACATTTTATTCTGACTATATTCATATTTTGTAGGAGTTTGTTGAGTCATTTTGGATTGTGCCCCACTCCCAGTTTCTTGGTCTGATTTTTGGCAGGGGGGAGGCTTCAAGAGCCACACGTGGCTCCCAAGTCACAGCTGGCCACCCCTGGGCTATACCATACCACCTTCCTTCCAGCTTTGCTGAGTAGAACCCAAACAAAACTAAGCTAATTTTTGGGATACAAATATCATCTAAAGCATTTTGTCTATTTAATTGTCCACAAGTTGTATTCCCATCACACGTAAAGGAAGTATGTACGGGCTGTGGGAGCAGTTGATATACTTTACAAGCGGGCAGCCGTGTTGGTTTGAAGCAGTTGAGCGGAGCAAGAGTCAAGTCGCACCTTTAAGACCAACAAAGTTTTATGCCGAACGTAAGCTTTTGTGTGCTAAAAGCAGACTTCATCAGAAGAGGGGATCAGGTATAGTGGGTCCATTTCAGCCCACTGGACTGAAAGGGGGCAGCGTGCTTCCTCCGTGCCTGTCTGCCTGGCTCCAGCTCTGACGCTTACAGCAAGCGCCAGGATAGCTCCCTCCCTCGTCTGAAGAAGTGTGCTTTTAGCACACAAAAGCTTACGTTCGGAATAAAACTTTGTTGGACTTAAAGGTGCAACTTGACTCCTGCTTTTTACAACCACAAGAAAGGGCCGTGAACTCAAAAGAAATTCTTGCCACGCCAATAAGATTGGCCAGATGTTACATACTGAATGCAGACTTTATAGAAGAAAACTACCGTATTTTTTGGACCATAAGACGCACTTCCCCCCCAAAAAAAAGTGTGTGGGGGGGAAGTGTGTGCGTCTTATGGAGCGAAGGTACCTTCCTGGGGGGGGGATCCGTTGCCTCCGCCTCTGATCCCGGCGCTTCCCCCGCGCCTGCCTGCCTGGCTCCAGCTTCTTCCAGCAAGCACTGGGATCGCTCCACGCTGCCCCCACCGCAAACCCAGTGTTTCGCGAGCGCCGGCTGCGGAGAGGGCAGCGTGCTTCCTCCATGCCTGTTTGCCTGGCTCCAGCTCTGACGCTTACAGCAAGCACCAGGATCGCTCCCTCTGCCCTCCGATCCCAGCACTTGCTTTAAGCATCAGAGCTGGAGCCAGGCAGACAGGCACGGAGGAAGCACCCATCCCCTCCGCAAACCCAGCGCTTCGTGAGCGCCAGTTGTGGAGGGGGCAGCGTGCTTCCTCCGTGCCTGTCTGCCTGGCTCCAGCTCTGACGCTTACAGCAAGTGCCAGGATAGCTCCCTCCGCCCTCCGATCCCAGCGCTTGCTTTAAGCATCAGAGCTGGAGCCAGACAGACAGGCACGGAGGAAGCACGCTGCCCCCTCCACAGCCGGCGCTCGCGAAGCGCTGGGTTTGCAGAGGGGGCGGGTCCGGAGCGCCTTATAATCTGAAAAATACGGTAAATTGTGTTTCAAGAAGAAGTCTCTCCAGCATTTACCTCCTTGCCCACAACTAGTTTGGATATTAAATACAAGAGGGCAAGAGCTACTCCTCAGTCATTTATCTCCATAAATCTTCTCTTTATAGTCTTACTTCATAATACACTAATCACTTTATACAGGGTGGGAAGACCTGTCTAGCAGATCCAACAAAATAAAGTGCAAAACTTGTTCTTCAGCAATAAAAAAGGTAAAGGCAATCCCCTGTGCAAGCACCAGTCATTTCTGACTCTGGGATGTCACATCACAACGTTTTCACAGCAGACTTTTATACGGGGGTGGCTTGCCATTGCCTTCCCCAGTCATCTACACTTTCCCCCCAGCAAGCTGGGTCCTCGTTTAACCGACCTCGTAAGGATGGAAGGCTGAGTCAACCTCAAGTCAGCTACCTGAACCCAGCTTCCGCTGGGATCGAACTTAGGTTGTGAGCAGAGCTTGGGACTGCAATACTACAGCTTTACCACTCTGCACCACGGAGCTCTTACATGCAACAATGAAATGCAAAAGTTGTTTGCTGACTGAACTTCCACTAGGGTTTGTAGAATCTTTCAGGCTCAAGTGCCGTGTTCTACTGGAGAAAGTTTTTCTTCCAGACATTTCGTTCTCGGCTGCGGAGAACATCCTCAGTGGCGTTGCAGCCGGAGCAGGCGCTCTGACCTTCTTGGCTGCTGTGCATTGAGTGAGTTTGCTTGCACAGGGGATTGCCTTAACCTTGAACTTCCACTCTTCGTGGTTCTGAGGCAGGACAGACTTTGCTGTCTGGGTGAGAATTGCTCATTGCCAGGGCACTTTTTTCTATCAGGAGCTCCTCTGCATATTAAGCCACACGCCCCTGATGTAGCCAATCCTCCTGGAGCTTACAGTAGGCCCTGTACTAAGAGCCCTCTAAGCTCTTGGAGGATTGGCTGCATCAGGGGGCGTGGCCTAATATGCAGATAAGCTCCTGCTAGAAAAAGAGCCCTGCTCGTTGCTCAGTCAGGGTATTCTGCTGTATGCTGACATCAACACCTAAAAGGCTTCCCCCTTGTTCCCCATGGTGTGCTTGGAGCCTGGAATAGGTTCTCTAGAAACGTAACTTACAAGTAATAGCAGGCTTGTAAACCAACTCGTCTAATGCCCAGCCTGCAGGCTCTGAGGGTCAGGAATCTGAGGGAGAGGGTGAATGGTTGGTCCTTGGGAAAGACAATGAGATAGACACTCATCGTGTCCTAATGTATCCAAACAAAGGACAATTTCAATTTCTTTAAGCCCTAGAAGGCATTTGGCCTCAAATAAAGTATTTGTTTAATTTCAGTAAGGTTCCATAGCATTTCTCATTATAGCTTCAGTTTGCATTTTCCCCCCATTGTAAAACACCAAAACAGAAAAGAAAAATATAAGAAAAACTACAACTATGGTGGCAAGTCTGCAGAGAAGCATCTATAAAAGATCCCCAAATATAAAAAAAAAATACATCCATGTGTCTTGTCTCTGTGCCATATGTTCAAATGCTGATAAGGCGGTAAAGTCTTTAATCCACTGGATTTTGGTGGTGGGGGGGGAGATGTTTAATCTCTCCAGTGTTGTAATGTAAATCTTTTAACAACAGTAGAGGGCACACAGGATCCATTTTCATTGATCAGCAGTTAGCTTCTTGATTTAAAACTATATTAGCATCCTCAGAGCCAGTTTGGTGTAGTGGTTAAGTGCGCAGACTCTTATCTGGGAGAACCGGGTTTGATTCCCCACTCCTCCACTTGATCTGCTGGAATGGCCTTGGGTCAGCCATAGTTCTGGCAGAGGCAGCTGCTGTGAGAGCCCTCTCAGCCCCACCCACTTCACAGGGTGTCTGTTGTTGGGGAGGAAGATAAAGGAGATTGTGAGTCCCTCTGAGATTTGGAGTGGAAGGCGGGATATAAATCCAATATCATCTTCTTCTCAAAGATGAAAACTGCTATTACTCCTCCCCAAAAGACTGAATAACTGGACACACCCAAAGCATTTAAGAGATGCATCTTGTAAATAAAAATGCCAGCAATTAGATGCTTTACTTACGTTGCTAAAAAGGCACTATGGAGTCCTAAATATAGGGTTTTTTTTGCTAAGTAAGTCACAGCTGGAGGACCATAGAAAAAACAGGTCTAAAGCGTAGGGCCAGATCCCACTGCTTTGGCAAAACAGAACAATCTGGCTCCGGATTCCATTCATTTCTAGAGATGGGAAGACCCACATGGGGAAAACGGAGCCATGGGGGGCGGGATTATGGAATGTTTCCTTTTACTATGATAAATGGCACGTTTACGGCAAGGTGTTAATAGATATTTAATCCTCCAATATTATTTCTAAAAACGATGCAGCATGACTATGTAAGACAATGTAAAGCATTAAATCATGGCTGTTCCTGAGGATAAGCAAATGCTGGGATACTATTCAAATACTGAGGAACATACTGAGGATGCCAGAGAAAGATGCATTTCTGTCTCTAGGGAGCACTGCGGTTGTCATAGAAGGAAAAAGGGCTGTTTCCTTTTTGCTTGTGGACTTCATCTTGTTGGTATAGTTGGTAGATCAGTTTCTGTCCTCTCAACTCTTTGTACATTGGAGGAGTAGAAGAATTAGAGGAGGAAGAAGATGATGATACTGGATTTATATCCTGCCCTCCACTCTGAAGAGTCTCAGAGCAGCTCACAATCTCCTATATCTTCCTCCCCCACAACAGACACCCTGTGAGGTAGATGAAGATATTGGATTTATATCCCGCCCTCCACTCCAAAGAGTCTCAGAGCGGCTCACAATCTCCTTTCCCTTCCTCCCCCAACAACGGACACCCTGTGAGGTAGATGAAGATATTGGATTTATATCCCAGTCTCCACTCTAAAGAGTCTCAGAGCGGCTCACAATCTCCTTTCCCTTCCTCCCCCACAACAGAAACCCTGTGAGGTAGAAGAAGATATTGGATTTATATCCCGCCCTCCACTCTGAAGAGTCTCAGAGCGGCTCACAATCTCCTTTACCTTCCTCCCCCACAACAGACACCCTGTGAGGTAGATGAAGATATTGGATTTATATCCTGCCCTCCACTCCGAAGAGTCTCAGAGCGGCTCACAATCTCCTATATCTTCCTCCCCCACAACAGACACCCTGTGAGGTGGGTGGGGCTGGAGAGGGCTCTCACAGCAGCTGCCCTTTCAAGGACAACCTCTGCCAGAGCTGTGGTTGACCCAAGGCCATGCCAGCAGGTGCAAGTGGAGGAGTGGGGAATCAAACCCGGTTCTCCCAGATAAGAGTCCGCACACTTAGCCACTACACCAAACTGGAGATAAATATAATGTTCTCGGTTTTGCTATGTTGATGGTTTCTTTGGTTTTTATTTTTTGCCAGCTCTTATAAACTGGCAAAAAGGGTTCCTTATACATCAAATGTTCTTTACTTTTCAAGATCCCGTTTTGTTCCATAGGCAATACAAAATAAACTTAACAAAGTAAATGCAATTTTTTATTGTTTTCTAAACAAGCTGCAATATATCAAACTTTTAATATATCACACGTTGCATATCATACTTATTGATCAAAATCAAATATTTATAAATAAATACTGCAGGCTTCATTTTCTGCATTGATTCACGAGTAAGGCAATAGATTCTAAAGCAGTTAGCGCTGCAGAGCCATATTTTAACAAGTTAAAGTAGTCCCCCGTGCAAGCACCAGTCGTTTCCGACTCTGGGGTGACATTACTTTCACAACGTTTTCACGGCAGACTTTTTAGGAGCTGGTTTGCCATTGCCTTCCCCAGTCATCTACACTTCCCCCTGGGCAAGCTGGGAACTCATTTCACCGACCTCGGAAGGATGGAAGGCTGAGTCAACCTTGAGTCAGCAACTTGAACCCAGCTTCCGCCAGGACTGAACTCAGATCCAGGAAGCGAAGCCAGTTTAGAGAGCCAGTTTGGTGTAGTGGTTAAGTGCGCAGACTCTTATCTGGGAGAACTGGGTTTGATTCCCCACTGCTCCACTTGCACCTGCTGGCATGGCCTTGGGTCAGCCATAGCTTCCACCGGAATCAAACTCAGGTCGTGAGCAGAGGGCTCCGACTGCAGTACTGCAGCTTTACCACTCTGTGCCACATGGCTCAGAGCCATATTTAGATACCAACAAATGTTGCAGTTATAACTACTGCCATTCAACAGACGTTGCCACTATCTAGAGTTCACCTGAGAAAATAACAAAAACTCACTGTCGCAGTCTTAGCTGGTCCAAAGTAAAAATCCACCTCTCTGCTCAAGGCTTCCATAAAACAGATACCTTCCCAATTTTTAGATCTGGACTGGACAATACTGTTGATGTAGGCATGTGAAAATGGGTCACATTGATATTGTCATAACACTATGTGCCATAATGATCTAACGGAAGGAACTGCAGGACGAACAGGATCTATTTCTAGCATGAAGAAGCCCTAACACGTTCCCTTTAAGGAGAGGCACCGGAGAAGACGCCTCGATGAGAGAAGCAATCCAACTGAGAGAAGCGATCCCAACGCAAGCTCATGATATCCAGTAAGATCAGGAAAACCGAATCCTCCTCCTTCCTCTTTAAAGGAATCCATTTGGATTTGAAGATGGTTAACAGCCACAAGCCAAGGAAGCCCAAAAAGGACTTTTTTGAAAAAAGGTGAAAGATCGGTCCCACTGAAGTGAAACAGAGGGAACGCAGCGTCTAGTAGGTGCCTGACTCTTTTTGGCTCAGGGAATCCTTGGGGTGGTTCAGGAAATGCTTCATTGGCTTTTTTTGTTCTTCCTTCCCTGTGGTTCACATACCAATATCTGGCACTTTCTTCTGGGTTTGGAGCAGGAATCATTAGGTGTATGTGTCGGGGGAAGGTCCTTGTGAATTTCCTGCATTGTGCAGGAGGCTGGACTAGAACAGGGGTGGCCAAACTGTGGCTCAGGAGCCAGATGTGGCTCTTCCATACATATTGTGTGGCCCTTGAAGCCCCCACTGCCCTGTTGGCCAGCTTAGAGAAGGCATTTGTCTCTAAATCACTTCTCCAAGCCAAGCTAGCTGGCAGCTTGGAGAATGCAATCGAAGTTAAAGTTGCTTTCTTTCCACCTCTCCCTCCCTCCTCCCTTCTATTTACTTTCCTCCCTCCCTGTCTTGTGGCTCTCAAACATTCGATGGCCATGTCGTGCGGCTCTCAGACATCTGACGTTTATTCTATGTTGCTCTTAAGTTAAGCCAGTTTGGCCACCTCTGGCCTAGAAGATCCTGGAGTTTCCTTCCAAGTCTATGATTCTATGACTTCTTGCAAGGTTCCCACCACACTGCTACTTTGAACTGCCTTACAGTGATCTGCGACTCCATTCTAGCAGGCTGTGTCCGTAGCAAACCCAATTAATTAGAAAAGAGCAACCTTAAAGACTAACAACATTTGTGGCAGAGAATGGGCTTCTCCTGTGCCACAACCTTTGTTCACCTGTAAGGTTATTGCGGAGAAACGCCGTTTTAGACCTGTATTTAACTGGAGGCAGGCTTTGGGCCTAGTCTCTTCCTCCTCCCTCCCTGTCTGGAACCAGCAATTCTGGGGGGGGGGGGAGCCTCCTAGAGAGACAGGAAGTCCTTCAAACCCGTCTCCCAGAATGCTGCAAGAGAGGTAAGCCAGTTCCTGGGCGTGAACTGGATTTCATATAGGAGATTTTGGGCAGGAAAAAGGTAAAGGCAGTGCCCTGTGCAAGCACCAGCTGTTTTCGACTTCAGGGTGACGTTGCTTTCACAACATTTTCACGGTGGACTTTTTACGAGGTGGTTTGCCATTGCCTGGCCCAGTCATCTACACACACCCCCCCCCCGCAGGAAGCTGGGTCCTCGTTTTACCGACCTCGGAAGGATGGAAGGCTGAGTCGACCTGGAGCCGGCTACCTGAACCAGCTTCCGCTGGGATCGAACTCAGGTCGTGAGCAGAGGGCTCCGACTGCAGTACTGCAGCTTTACCACTCTGCGCCACGGGACGGGAAGCAGGGAGTTAAAAGTGGACAGGCGGTCAGTTGAGGTCAGTCTTGGAGTTCAGACAGCCTCAGGAAGGTCTGGTCAGGCTTGCAAGAGTCCAAGTAAGGAGCCCGCCCTGCATGTCACCCAGTTAGGGCAAGTATTAGAACAGGGAGAGAAGGAGCGTTTCCCCCCCTACTATCATTTCTTCTGTTCACTTTTCTTTGAAATGCCTGTACATAATCACTGTAAATAAATATTTTGTCTGTTTAAAGTGGAGTCCGTCTGTACCACCTAGTACCCCCAACTGCTTGGAACACTAGGAGTGGGCTGGGGAATTTCTAAGAAGTGGCACAATGGCTGGTTGCCAACTCTCCAGGGGAGCCCCAAATATCCCTGGGAAGTCCTGGGAAGGGTTCTTAGCGAGTCCAGAGGGAGGTCAGGAGGCTGTCCCGCCTAACCATTGTCCCGAGAGGGACACTGGTGGCAGCGAATACCCTGAGGAAGCAAAGGGGAACTAACTGCCCCTTCAGGTAAGCATACCGGGCTGAACAGGGCCGGGACCAGCTAGCAGGCTCAGGACCAGACCGTCACGGTGCTACTCAACTCTTGCTTTTTTTTTTACCGCTGCGGACTCACACAGCGACCCACCTCGATCTATCTCCAACGCATAAGGGATACAAAGACATTTTATTTGAAATAAAGGCAGGTATTATGCAGACAGACAGTACACATACACGCACTGCTCTCGAAGATCAAAGCAGCTTTAAATATTACATTCAAATTTCGTAAAAGTTTCACCGCTTTGCAATATGCATGTGACAAAATGGGCCATGGCGCACAAAAGCTTGTACTTCTAAAGCCTTTAAGGCGCCCTCTGGGTCTCTCTGTTTCACATCAAGTATACAAAGTGCGTTCTAATCTCTGCACTGATAATTAAAAAAAAAAAAAGAATTGTGGGAAACACAAATTTAAGCCAGACACTTCATTTCACATCTACCTACATCTTACATGGCCAGGACATATGAAATCCCTTTAATTTTGTCCTTATAGCCAGCTAGTGCAGATTCATAAGAACAGCATGGTTGATGTGTTACTTCTATGGAGAGCTTCAGGGATTCTAGAGATCCATTACTTTTGAATATGTAGCAAATTTATAAAGTGCTACCATCTCTTGAGAAGACGACAACGACATTAGATTTATACCCCTCCCTATACTCTGAATCTCAGAGTGGCTCACAATCTCCTTTAACTCCCCCCCCCCCCAAGAGACACCCTGTGAGGTGGGTGGGGCTGGAGAGAGCTCTTACAGCAGCTGCCCTTTCAAGAACAACCTCTGCCAGAGCTATGGCTGACCCAAGGCCATTCCAGCAGCTGCAAGTGGAAGAGTGGGGAATCAAACCCAGTTCTCCCAGATAAGAGTCTGCACGCTTAACCACTACACCAAACTGGCTCAAGGGCAACCCCTGTGAGAGCTATTGCTGACCCAAGGCCATCCCAGCAGGTGCAAGTGGAGGAGTGGGGGAATCAAACCCGGTTCTCCCAGATAAGAGAGCTATGGCTGACCCAAGGCCATTGCAGCAGCTGCAAGTGGAAGAGTGGGGAATCAAACCCAGTTCTCCCAGAAAAGAGTCCGCGCACTTCACCGCTACACCAAACTGGCTCTCTGTGAGAGATGCAAACAGTCATCATGGGCTGACAGACCAAAACTTCTTCCTCGGCCCTCCTTATTAACTAGACTCAACCCAATCATCATCGTCTAAAAGCAAACCACATTACTTGGATTAGGGCTGAGATAGAACACCACAGAGCGGCAGTGGTCATCGTCAACAGAGTCTCAGAAGGCTACACAGCAAGAACCAGTCTGGCACAGCATTGATCCCCTAGGGCAGGGGTCCCCAGCCCCCGGGACGTGGACCGGTACTGGTCCGTGGCCTGTTAGCAACCAGGCTATGAGTTGTATAATTATTTCATTATATATTACAATGTAGTAATAATAATAAGACGACATTGGATTTATATCCTGCCCTGCACTCAAAAACTCAGAGGGGTTCACAATCTCCTTTACCACCCCACCCCACCACAAGAGACACCCTGTGAGGTGGGTGGGGCTGAGAGAGCTCTTACAGCAGCTGCCCTTTCAAGGACAACTCTGCGAGAGCTATAGAAGAGCTAGTTTGGTGTAGTGGTTAAGTGTGCGGACTCTTATCTGGGAGAACCGGGTTTGATTCCCCACTCCTCCACTTGCACCTGCTGGAATGGCCTTGGGTCAGCTGTAGCTCTGGCAGAGGTTGTCCTTGAAAGGGCAGCTGCTGTGAGAGCCCTCTCAGCCCCACCCACCTCACAGGGTGTCTGTTGTGGGGGAGGAAGGTAAAGGAAATTGTGAGCCGCTCTGAGACTCTTCTGAGTGGAGGGCAGGATATAAATCCAATATCTTCTATCTATCTTCTATAGCTGACCCAAGGCCATTCCAGCAGCTGCAAGTGGAGGAGCGGGGAATCAAATCCAGTTCTCCCAGATAAGAGTCTGCACACTTAACTATGACACCAAACTAACAGAAATAAAGTGCACACTTGTATAATCCCAAAACCATTCCCCCCTCTCCCGGTCCCTGGAAAAATTGTCTTCCACAAAACCGGTCCCTGGTGCCAAAAAGGTTGGGGATTGCTACCCTAGGGCCAATTACCCCGGTTATGCTGAGGCTTCTGCCCAAACCTCAGTTGTCAAAGTGATCTCCACATAATCCGATCTCTGACAACCGAATTTGAACAGATCCTCCGCTCTCCGGCAACAGCCGCCTGCTTGTCAAGTCAGGCTGCATCTCTGCCCGCGCGGCACCACCGCGAACCGATCGAAACATTATTCAGAGCCGAGCATCCTCTGTTGCCTTCAGCACCGATGCTTTTCGAGGGTACTCGGCGGTGGTCACCCGGTTGCTCTGCAAGTGTGCTAACTTGAAGAAGACACAGGAGATAGCAACAAATGGCTCCGATTAGCATTCACCCGGCTTCTGCAAGAGAGTTCCATTGCTATGGCAACTGGAGTTGCCCAGACGACACAGGGCTTTGGCTGTGCACCACATAATCACTGCTAAACAGCACGGCCATGGTTTTGGCCTGCGCTTTTTGCCCACTGGCGCTTCAGGATGTTTGCTTTATTTTGCAAGATTAATTAAGAAATTGTATCATTATTTCACAAACATCCAGCACTTCTAAGCGCAATTAACTAAAAAAGCATTTGCAATGGCTCTGTTGCGCCTCTCCTTTTACGCAGCGATTAATTCCAGGCACACACATCTGGAACGCAGCCAGAAAGCTAAATAGGAGTTGCTTCCAAATATGGTAATTTGTGTTTCTTCGCAGGCGGCTAATATTTTTATAGGGGCTGGTGTAGAAAGGGCTAAAAGGGTTTTGCCTGGAAGAAGCAGGAACCAGATCAGCAGTAGTGTATGCTGGCTTTATTTGGGTGGGCTGCAGCATGGCTCCTCCCTCGCTGGCACTTCCTTCCCATCCAGGAAGTGCCAGTGAGGAAGGAGCCACGAGCCCTTTTCAGCCACGGTCTGCTCGAGCTGCAGCAGGCTTGGCCCAGCGCGGAGTGAGCTCCGTGCGGATTTCCCACCAATCAGGCCATCGGTGGGCGGGAGGGCTTCAGGCAGCGTGAAATTGACCTACCTGCGCTGGGGAAGGGAGAGAAGAGGCGAGAAGGCGCACGCCGCGGGTGGAGACACAATGCAGGGGGGCGGCCAGGGGACGGGAGGCCCCGTGGCCCGGCATTGAGGGCTCCATGGCCCGATTTTGCAGCGATCAGGCGGGGAGGGGGGCTATTTTGGTTGATGTTGTTGCTGCTCAGCCCACAGTCGGGTCCGACTGTGGACAAAGTCACGCCAGGCCCTCCTGTCTTCCACCACCCTCCAAAGTCTGCTCAAATTCATGTTTGTTACATCAGTCATGCTGTCCAGCCGTCTCATCTTTTGCCGTCCCCTTCTTCTTTTGCCTTCTGCCTTTCCCAGCATCAGGATCTTCTCCAGGGAGTGCTCCCTTCTCATTTGGTGGCTAAAGTATTTGAGCTTCAGCTTCAGCATCTGACCTTCCAGGGAATAGTCTGGGTTGATTTCCCTTAGGACGGACTGACTGGATCTTCTTGCAGTCCAAAGGACTCTCAAGAGTTTTCTCCAGCACCACAGCTCAAAAGCATCTATTCTTCTGCGCTCGGCCTTCCTTATGGTCCAGCTCTCACAGCCATACATTACTACTGGGAATACCATCGCTTTGACTATATGGATTTTTGTTGGCAGGGTGATGTCTCTACTTTTTATTATACTGCCCAGGTTCGCCGTAGCTGTCCTCCCAAGGAGCAAACGTCTTTTAATTTCATGGCTACAATCACCATCTGCAGTGATCTTGGATCCCAGAAACGTGAAGTCTGTCACTACTTCCATGTCTTCCCCTTCTATTTACCATGGTGTGATGGGGCCGGTTGCCATGATCTTCGTTTTTTTGATGTTGAGTTTCAAGCCTACTTTTGTGCTCTCTTCTTTCACCCTAAACAAGAGGTTCTTTAGGTCTTCCTCACTTTCTGCCACTAGAGTGGGGTCATCTGCATATCTGAGGTTGTTTATGTTTTCCCCGGCAATCTTAATTCCTGCTTCTGCTTCATCCAGGCCAGCATTCTGCATGATGTACTCTGCATATAAATTAAATAAGCAGGGTGACAATATACATCCTTGTCAAACTCCTTTTCCTATTCTAAACCAATCAGTTGTTCCATATCCCGTTCTGTCCGTTGTTTCTTGTCCCTTATACAGGTTTCTCAGGAGACATGTGAGGTGGTCTGGTACTCCCATCTCTTTAAGGACTTGAATAGCTCATGATCTGAGCCACAGTTAGCTTTAGGGGATTTAGGCAGCGTGAAACTGACCTGCAGAGGGAAAGGAAGGGAGAAGGAGGCACGCGATCCTGCGGGGGGGGGGGGGGGAGGTGTGATGCGGGGGGCGGCAGGCCCAGCATTGAGGGCTCCCTGGCCCGATTTCGCAGTGATCAGGTGCGGGGGGGGGGGCTTTACAACCTGAAATTGACCCTCGGTGGGGAAGGGAGGGAGGCAGCGGGGGGGGGGGGGAGAATCAGCTGCGTGGTGAGAGTGAGCAGTTTTAAAGGTCAATTGCTCCCATCCCGTTTCTTTCCATTTTTCTTTTCCTTCCTTCCTTCCTCTTTTCTTTCCCTCCTTCCCTCACTTTTATTTTCTTCCTATTTTCTTTCTTTTTTTCTATATTTGTTTCCATCTCTCACCCCCTCTCTCCCTCCTTTTTGTTCTTTCTTTCTTTCATCAGTCTTTTCCCCTGTCTTCTTCCTTCCTTCCTTGTCATTGCTAATCTGAGTAGACTGGGGGGGGGGGCTTGAAATGCCCTGTGATTTCATGTTTTCTCAGAATGAAAGCCTTTAATATTTTTAGTTTTCTTCTGTGTGGTCCTTGTGCTTTTTCTTAATGTGTTTTTTTAAATTGCATTGCAAAATCCCACTATTCTCCTTACCTTTCCCAAACAAAATATTGCAAGAGTTTTAGGCTTGTTCGTACATCCTTTCCTGTCTCCTGGCTCCACCCTCAAAGTCTCCTGGGTCCACCCCCAAATTTTAGTGGGCCGCGAAGGAGAAGTGTAAAAATAACCGGACCACGAGGGGAAAAAGTTTGGGAAACCCTGCTTTAGATCAAGGGCTGTTGAACATGTGGCCCAGGGACCAAAACAGGCCCCTGGAGGGTTCCCATCATGCCCCCGAGCAACTGGCTGTCATCTGATTCCTTCTCCCTCTCTTTTGCTTCCTTCTGCGTAACAGCGTGCTTTGGGAAGACTTGCTCAATTGTACAGGAGCGACAAAGCAAAACCTCTATTTTCTCCATTGGCTGAGGCTCCTCCCTTGGGGAGGATGGGGGGGGAGGCAGAGCTTGTGTTTCCAGGCTCTCTCAATTATGCAGCAGAGCTACTGAGCCAAGCCTCTCTCTCTTCAATTGGCTGAGGCTCCCCCCCCCCCTCACCCGCTGGAGAGAAAGAAAAATCCAGAGCTTCCTTTGCCCAGTTCCCTGGATCCCATGAGAGAAATACAAAGAAAGCACCTTGAAGACCAATGAGTGCTAACGTTTTAAGCATGTTTTAAGTTTTTAAAAAAAATTATTTGTGTTTGTCTGTGTCCGTTATAAAGTTTATATCTTTGCTACCTACTCTTAAATAGGTACACACATGGCCTGGCCCAACCATGTCAGATCCGGCCCTCATAACAAACGAGTTCGACACCCCTGCAGTGAAGCTCTATCAATTAAACCTGTCAAAGAAGTGCAGCCTGTGTTTCGCTGCTGCTGTTCTCAGGGCACCAGGCTACTATGAAATGCTTCAGCACAAGCAGCTTCTTGCAACTGTTTCCCTGCAAGCCACGGTTCCCCAACGTAGGGCCCATGGGCGCCAGGCCACCTGTGGAAACCTTTCCTGGGACCTGCCAAATGTGGAGCCAGGCGGGGCTTTTGTCCAGCAGGGTTGCTGATTGGCTGGGCAGAGTTGCTTTTCAAAGCAGCTGACTCCCCGGAAGGAGGATCTTCACAACATGACTGAAGAGAAGCTGTGTGTATGCAAGACAATGCTTTTTAACAATACGTTCATTTTTAAAGGCACCCTGTTAAACACAGCTTCTGCATAAAACGTGGAAAACTCTTTGAGTTAACGAGACACATCAAAGAACTACATTTTGCAATTACCCCACCTCTTGTGGCAGCCATTTTGCAACTGGCTCCGCCTCCTTGGGCAGCCATTTGGTGGCTGCACCCACCACACAGTGTCAGAATTCCAGGGGTGCCTGGATTGGGGATCCCTGCTATAAGCAATAAAACTAGGGGATAAAGACTAGCTTAGAAGTCAGATCTCAATTTCCAAGTCATCGCAGCTATCTACAGCACTGCCTTAGCGACCGTGAACCAGAGCTGAACTCAACACGGAGACAAAGGCCAGTTTTTCCTGAGCTACAACAAAAAAGTGTGAGCAGGAGGCTAACCAACTGTGAGTAAGCTCACACTAACTCAGCTTAGAGGGAACACTGGTCTTCCAGAGTCTTTGTGAAGCAGGGCGGGGAACCTTGTTTCTGCCAAGGGCTAGATGGAGATTTATAACATCATTCGCAGGCCATAAAAATGATCAACTTAAAAAATAGTACTCCACCCAGGGAGAATGATTCTGGCCAGCAAAATTAATGCAAATAATAGTTTTTTCCAATGTTATGTGGGGAGAGCCTAATCTGGCACACACACACCCCCAGCCTGCCACCCCAGGCAAATGCATAGGAATCAGCAGGAATCAGTAGCATATTAGACCACATCCCCTAATATTAGCATATTAGGTCCCACCCTCTGGGATAATCAAGTGCAAACTGAACTGTGACAGTAACTTTTCCAGGCCCTGCAGCAATTCTGGCCGGCCAGCCAGGCCCCAGGTGTCACGAGCTGGGGCCAGGCCAGGCGAAGTCCAAGGTCTGTAGCTGGTGAGCAAAGAGGGTTCAAAGCGCCAAAACCAAATCACAGTCCAGGTATCGCAGGTCAGAGGTTCAGAAGCCGAAGTCAGGGGGTCCAGAAGTCAAAGCCAACGTCAAGGGGTCCAGAAGCCAAAGTCAGAAGTGGATGCCAGAACGTCAGGTAAGTGACTAGTTGCTTCCACAAAGCCTTCTCCCAAAGCCCACAGCTATATAGCCCTCTGCTGTCTGTTACCCATTTGGACTAACTGCTGACTCGAGGGCGGCCGGGATCCTGCTGAGACTCAAGCATCCTCACTCCTAGAGGGGCCAGGATCCTTTTAGAACTCAGGGCTCAGGGAGCGTCTTGCTCGTGAGTGTGCCGCCCTCCTCCGATCCCTGAGGTCCTGACGAAGGCGGTCACGCACACGAGCCTCCCGAGAGGGCGAGGCAGGGGCACTGGTGCAGGTGGCAGGGGCACAGTTTCTTCTGCAGGGTCCCCAGCACCCATGACACCAGGGAGGCTGTCGCACAGTACATCTGGGCCCTGTGATCCCTACCTGGCCCTGGGGAGGCTGCTGCATGGCGCAACTGGGCCCCACGATCCTCACTGGCCAGCCAGGCCCCAGGGAGGCTGCTGCACAGTACATCTGGGCTCTGTGATCCCTGCCTGGTCCTGGGGAGGCTGCTGCACTGCGTGGCTGGGCCCCACGATCCTCGCTGGCCAGCCAGGCCCCAGGGAGGCTGCCACATGGCAATCTATGTATCTGTCCAGGAATCCCCAAGGGCCACACCAAGTGACCTCGAGGTTCCCCACCCCTGTTGTAAAGGCTTTAGTCTTAATGATCTATAGATGTCTTTACCATGTCCAGCCTTTCCTGCTTATCTGGACATTTTTTATTTGTTTCTATGCTTTTGCAGAAACTAATCTTGCAGCAGTTAATATCTTCAAAGCGTAATGTGGTGCAGTGGTCAGAGTGTATGACTAGGATCTGGGAGACTCGGGTTCAAATCTCTGCTCATGCCATGGAAGCTCACTGGGTGGCCTTTGGGCCAGTCATGCACTCTCAGTCTACATCTACTTCACAGGGTTAATGTAAGGATAAAACGGAGGCAACTGAAGTAAGCTGCTTTGGGACGCCATAGGGAAGAAAAGGCAGGAAGTACAGGTGAGAGGGACGGTGGCTCAGTGGTAGAGCATCTGCTTGGAAAGCAGAAGGTCCCAGGTTCAGTCCCCAGCATCTCCAACTAAAAAGGGTCCAGGCAAATAGGCGTGAAAAACCTCAGCATGAGACCCTGGAGAGCCGCTGCCAGTCTGAGTAGACAAGACTGACTTTGATGGACCGAGGGTCTGATTCAGTAGACGGCAGCTTCATATATACATATATTCATATACATTTTTAAAAAATGCATTTACTTATTGGAAACTAAAGCAATCCTGCAGTTAATTTTGTTTCTATACAGAGACAATAGAATTGCTGTTTCCATTCCCATTTTGTCTAATGAAGTCTGCTTAAGAGCGTACAAAAGCTTACATTCTGAATAAAACTGATTTGGTCTTAAACTTCGTTGGTCTTAAAGGTGCTCTTGTCTACTGCTTTGTTTTCCAAAAACATTCAACACACATACCAGCCCACCACATCTGAAGGAAATCAGCCTTGGTTTGAGATAGAGAAGCACCAGTTTCCGTCAGCAGCACAATGGAGAATCAAACCTCAGAGCTGCTGCTGAGCGAAACGGAAAATGTGGCAAGAATGTAATGCTCCATCCGAAAACACTGCGTTGCTCATGTAGCAGCTACACCAATTCTCTTCTCCCTTTCCAAATGTGGAACCAAGTTTTAACCCTAGGTGGTGAAGGAGAGCAAAGTGGCGAAGTGAAGTGCGCTCACATGACAGGTATTCAGAATCCCATAGGCAGAGGAAGAGCATCTCAAGTTATGGCCTCACCAGAACCGCAGCAGCAGCAGAAGAAAGGAGCTGAGAACAGATACCACTGAGCACCAGCAGGATTGCTGTAGTGGGGGAAAGCCACCATAGGTAAATTCAGAGGCCGCTCCCCTACATACAAAACTCTTCCTTGCCACCTGTCTCACCTATGGCCTGGCACAACATGGCTTGGCCGCTCCTAAGAGTCATTCATGATATGGAGCCCCCCTTCCCATCTCTGCAGACTTTACAGTTTAAGCAACATCAAATGCATCGCTTCTAACTTACCTGGCATAGATCCAAGTGGGAACAAACACCTCCCCAGGACTGAACAGGGATATTGGCTTTTTTTTCTCATTACAGATGCTAAACCCACTCTCAGCGAGTATAGCTATACACCCACAGTATTCCAATGCATTTCTTTTATAACAGTGTATCAGAATAATATTTTATACTGACATACTCAAATAAAGGATATTGGCTATTTATCTCATTACATATACCTAACCCATTTTCATTTTATGTATTCTTGTATGTTTTCTAATGGCAGACGAGCATGATGTTTATAATGTACAGATTGAGGTTGATAAGCAACTCAGGTGGACTACAACTAGGACATACACGTCCTTTTGTGATTCAACCAGATTTACAGAAACACCAATTGGCAGAGGACTTCATTACCTTTTATGGCTATCCGGACCAAATGGCCCAGCCACACTGGTTTGCCATGTGATCAGTCTGTATACTTAATCAACAAACTGCTTGTATTTCAGCCCACAATACCTGATCCCCTCGTCTGACGAAGTGTGCTTAGAGAGCCCACGAAAGCTGACGTTCTGAATAAAACTCGGTTGGTCTTAAAGGTGTAACTTGGTGCCTTACCTGGCATAATTATGGGCATAATTGTGACATTTCAAAATATAAATGCCTTGCAGGTCAATACTAAGCAATAAATGGGGCTTTCTCCTACAGAAGGGTTCTTAGGACTGTGCTGTTGGTCTTCTACAAGTAAAACTGGAAATGTCCCCGAAGTGAAAGAAAGAAAACACTGCAATGCTGCAACTTAAGCTACCTTAACCAATTGTACTTATCGCTGAGGGGTGAGAAAACATCAAAACTGAAAATAGAAAAAAAAAACCCAAGTTTTTGCTGTAAAGAAGAGACGACCTCTTATTTGGACAGAAGGTCTCGTACAGTTAAAGTAAGGCTAGCAGACTAGGTATGAAGCTGAAGTCTGTACACTTGAGTATGCTGAATTATTCAAGAGTGTGCATTATTACACACATGGTTCCATATTAACTACGGGCCTTTAAAAACACGCATGTGTTATGACTTGATGCCTTACATCAGGGGTGGGGAACGTCAGGCCCGAGGGCCGTTTGTGGCCCTCGAGATCACTTGGTTTGGCCCTCGGGGAGCCTGCGTGGTGGGCGTTGTGAAGGACTGCTGCTGGGGTATGTGGGTGCCTTTACAGTTCTGCTGGGAGCAGCTGCAGTTTCCGCATGAAGAGAAGGAGGGAGGGGTGGCAGGGGTAGAGGGTGGGAGCCAGCTGCCACCAGTTCAATTTGCACTCGATTATCCCAGATGGTGTGGCCTAATATGCTAACATTAGGGGATGTGGTCTAATATGCTAATGAGTTCCTGCTGGGCTTTTTCTAAAAAAAAAGCCTTGGATCTAAGCATTTGCCTACGGTGGCAGGCCGGGGGGGGGGGGCATGCCAAATTAGGCTCTCCCCACACGACTTGAAATAGAAATACAATTATTTGCATTCATTTTGCCGGCCTGAATCGTTCTCCCTTGGCGGAGCACTGTTTTTTAAATTGATAATTTTGTATGGTCCGCAAATGACGTTATAAATATTCAAATGGCCCTTGGCAGAAAAAAGGTTCCCCGCCCCTGCCTTACATGAATGTCTTCACACTGCATATCCCTAAAGGATTTTACTCATTTACATAAAAGGGGGGGGGGAGAAAACCCGGAACTTTTTTCCAGTATTTCTTTCCAGAGGAAAAAAATGTCCCTCCCCAATTTCTGCACCCCGCGCACCCTTTTAATCCCTTGGCCCTCAACTGGGGCTCCACCTCCAGACTGTAACAAGCACTCCAGTTCCATCAAGCGACGTGACTCTCCTAGCAGGCACTGCTGAGTGAACTCACCACAGAAGGTGCTGATGAACGGGAAACAAAACATTGATGGGAGGCTACGAAACCGTTCAAGATGGGGAAAAAAAATCCATCTGTTGTAATTTGAGATCCTCTCCTGCTCCACCTCCGAACATCAGAGAAACCAGTTTATTCCTTTTTTTAAGAGAAAACTGAACTCACAACTAGCTGGGGCCTTATTCAGGCCATTAAACCCAAGGACAAATGCCAAGCGCTACACTGATTACGAAGCTTAAGGCCGGCTGGTAATGAGGGCTCTTTCACACAGCACACGGCAGCAAGTGCACAATGCGACATCACGTTTACATTCAGAGAGCGACAGTTAATTCCAGTCCTGACCTGCGCCCCCAGACAACACATGGTTTCAAGTACCTGTCCACATTCACACAAATATTTTTATGTGCATGCCCAAAACAAATGCGACGAAGCAGTAAAGCAGCAACCCAAGAACATCCTTCTGAATGTTTCCGGAGGTTGGACCGAGTGCTCCCATCGCAACACGGTGATGCGTGAGTCTGAGCAAGCAGGCAGCCTTTCATGGAGAATAAAGGGATTTAAGCTAGAAGAAAAACATTTTTGAAACACCTCTACCTGGATCTACGGCTCCGAATCGTGGGTTTTATACCGTCATCACCTGCGACTCCTTGAGCGCTTTCATCAGCGCTGCCTTCGCACCACCCTCAACATCCACTGGAGTGACTTTGTGACCAACACTGAAGTCCTCAAGCGGGCGGAGGTTATAAGCATTGAGGCACTGCTGTTGAAGACGCAGCTGCGCTGGGCAGGGCATATTTCCAGGATGGAAAACCACCGCCTTCCCAAGATTGCCCTGTATGGCGAACTTTCCACTGGCCATCGAAATAGAGGGGCACCAAAGAAGAGATACAAGGACTCCTTGAAGAAATCCCTTGGTACCTGTTGCATCAACCATCACCAGTGGTCTGACCTAGCCTCAGATCGCAAAGCATGGAGGCACACCATCCACCAGGCTGTCTCTTCCTTTGAGAACGCACGCATAGCTGGTCTTGAGGACAAAAGGAGATTGAGGAAGAATCGCACTGCTACAGCACCAACCCCAAATCAGACTTTTCCCTGCAGCCACTGTGGCTGGACCTGCCTGTCCCGCATTGGTCTTGTCAGCCACCAGCGAGCCTGCAGCAGATGTGGACTACTGCACCTTTCTTAAATCTTCGTTCACGAAGTCAAGCCGAGAGAGAGACCTGGATACATAGAGGAAACGGCTGCAACTGCATAAAGCCAGGACAACAGTCGTTTAAACAAATTTAGGATGAAGAACAGGAAAGGAAAAAAAAACAAAACCCTTTTCTAGTTTTAAGACTGAACAAAACTGAGCAGCCCTTTGTCGGGAATGCTTTTAGGTACAGCACAACCAGACCAGACAGAACTGGATGTTGTGAGCTACGTGCGTTTCGGACAACTTTCAACTCGGATTATTCCATTACGGCGTTCGCAGGCTTGAAAACAAGTGCTCAGTTCGGCGTTCACGGTCTAATCCATTCGGCCTTCACCTGATGGTGTGAAATTTAGTGGGCAGTCCTCTTGGAAACAGGACCGTATCAGTGTCATAAGCTAGTCATACATAGGGAAGGGCGGGGGGAGGTGGCTGTTGAATCGAGGTTTGATTTTTTTTTACAAGTTGTGGGGTGCAACGGCAGCAGAGTCTGCTCCATCTCTTAACAAGGCACCTTGGGTATCATACAGTACAGCTGTAAAATAGTTTACAAGTTGTTCCAAGCATGTAGCCGTAATGGAGTACATCTTGCACCTAGCCTTTGACTTTGCTGGGCAAAGTTTGTAGACTTCCTACATCCTAGGGAGGCATTCATGCAACATAAGTAGCTCTTCTATTATAGAAGGAGACACTTAAGCTGGGGAAAGGTTCCCTGGGGAATGGCTGGATTCACTTCATTGACACAGGATGCTTTCCGTGGGTTTATTGCCACCCTATCCTATGGCATTTTTCAGTGGGTATACACTTCCAGGTGTGGTAACTAAACACACACACAACCCCTGTTTAAGATCTAACTGTTCCCAGGGATTGTGTAAGAACTAATCCGTCTAGCTAAGAACCACCAGCGAGTCTGAGACATCTTTAAGGAGATCTTCAACTCCAAAACACGACAAAAACACAGAAAGCACAGCACTTTACTCCACAGAAGACACACAAACAATATTCCACCTATGTTTGTTGGAAGCCTTTTGGAAAGCCATATGATCTTGCTCAGTCTTTAAAGTAAAAGGTGAAGGTCAAGGTAGTCTCCTGTGCAAGCACCAGTCGTTTCTGACTCTGGAGTGATGTCGCTTTCACAACGTTTTCACGGCAGACTTTTTACGGGGTGGTTTGCCATTGCCTTCCCCAGTCATCTACACTTTCCCCCCAGCAAGCTGGGTCCTCATTTGACCCACCTCGGAAGGATGGAAGGCTGAGTCAACCTGGAGCCAGCTACCTGAACCCAACTTCTGCTGGGATCGAACTCAGGTCATGAGCAGAGACCTCAGACTGCAGTACTGCAGCTTTGCCACTCTGCGCCATGGGTATTTACAAAGATTCAAATTGCTATTTGGTTTTAAGGAGTACTGAGTTCAAATTATGCCTGCTGGTCATAGCTTGGACAAATCTTAGGCAAGTACCCCTCCTTGTCACAAGATTGAAATCCTGGCAAAAGTAGTTACTGTAAACTACATTCAGCAGGTTCCCAGCAACCCTGCTCTGGTTTCAAGCCATTATATAGTAGATAGAAATGCAGAGATACCTGCACTCTTCACAACCAAACCAAACACATCCTCTACAGAGCAGTTTCCTGGGTGCAACAATCTCAAGAGTACAAGAAGAGCCCCGCTGGATTAGATCAACGGTCCATCTAGTCCGGCCACCTGTCTCGCACAGTGGGCAACCAGTTCCTTCGGAAGGCCAACAACAGGGCACAGAGGCCAAGGCCTTCCCTCAATGTTGCCTCCTGGCTCTGGGATCCAGAGGATGAGCACTTCTGAATATGGAGGTTCCCCTCAGCCACCATGGCTAGTAGCCGTTGATAGACTTCTCCTCCATGAATTACCTAATCCCTTGTAAAGCTGCTGATTCCCGTGGCCATCACAACATCCTCTGGCAGCAAATTCCACATTTTAATCGCTGTGTGCTTTTGTCCATCCTGAACCTATTGCCCAACAGCTTCAGAGAGCCAGTCTGGTGTAGAGGTTAAGTGCACGGACTCTTATCTGGGAGAACCAGGTTTGATTCCCCACTCCTCCACTTGCAGCTGCTGGGATGGCCTTGAGTCAGCCATAGCTCTCTTATCTGGGAGAACCAGGTTTGATTCCCCACTCCTCCACTTGATTCCCCACTCCTCCACTTGGATGGGACAACTCCTACGAGAGCTATGGCTGACCCAAGGCCATTCCAGCAGCTGCAAGTGGAGGAGTGGGGAATCAAACCTGGTTCTCCCAGATAAGAGAGCTATGGCTGACTAAAGGCCATTCCAGCAGCTGCAAGTGGAGGAGTGGAGAATCAAACCCGGTTCTCCCAGATAGCTCTCTTTTCTGGGAGAACCAGGTTTGATTCTCCACTCCTCCACTTGCAGCTGCTGGAATGGCCTTGGGTCAGCCATAGCTCTGGCAGAGGTTGTCCTTGAAAGGGCAGCTGCTGTGAGAGCCCTCTCAAGCCCCACCCACCTCACAGGGTGTCTGTTGTGGGGGAGGAAGGGAAAGGAGATTGTGAGCTGCTCTGAGACTCTGTCCTTGAAAGGGCAGCTGCTGTGAGAGCCCTCTCCAGCCCCACCCACCTCACAGGGTGTCTGTTGTGGGGGGGGTAAAGGAGATTGTGACCACTCTGAGACTCTGAGAATAGAGTGGGATATAAACCCAATATCATTTTTTTCTTCTTCTTCATTGGATGCCCTCAAGTTCAAGTCTTTTGGAAGGAGAAAAGAAAATTCTTTTTCAGCTCTCTCCACTTCATGGATAATTTTATAAACCTCCAAATCCAGCCTCAGTCATCCCTTTTCTAAACTTAAAAATCTCAGACTCTTCAGCCTTTCCTCATATGTAAGATGCTATAACTCCCTCATCATCTTGATTGCCCCCCTCCGTACTTCTTGCAGCTTTGCAATGTCCTTTTTGAGATCATCTTCAACTAAGTATATTATTACATGGAAAAATATGCCCTGCATATGGGACTGTGCAGTTGCAGGCCAGTTGCATTGGAATGAGCTTCCGGAGAATTTTCCAGAACCTAGGAGCACTCCCCACCCCCTTCATCTCAATCCTTGCTTTTCTACCCAAAGGGATCATGTCACAGAGGCAGGGAAAGTGCCCTCCCTTCAGTTCTCCCTTGGCTGCCAGTGGCAATTGAGAGCAGCCCACAGCAGGTAAGGGAGGCAGGGATGCACGCCTGCACAGAAGACAACTCAATGAACAACAGTAACAGATAAGTGCAACCATGTTTTTATCTTCATGGTTTCTGTGCAGTCCCACATGGGAGAACAGCAAGCTCACTTACTGCAGGTAGTGGGTGTGGGCTGGTCAGTGAAATACAGGCTGAAGTATTGTCATTTGGTGCTTGGGGGAGGGGGCAGCGGTAGGAGGGCTTCTAGTGTCCTGGTCTCACTGGTAGACCTCCCAATGGCACCTGGGTTTTTTGGCCACTATGTGATAGAAATAGGCCATTGGCCTGATCCAACATGGCTTCTCTTATGTTCTTCCCAACTGCAGCCTCATTTCTGGAATCCGTGTCCATGGAGTAGAGTTTGACGAATGTCAACCATGTCACTGCTTTACAGATTGTTGCAGAATTAGGGCTGGATTGAATCTCAGTCCTGCCTATGCTAAACGTATGCTATTTCAATTTCTATATTAATTAGATTCTACAGTTGAAACTTTGGTTCTGTTTCCCAGGAGCCTTTAGGACACTTCAGGTGACCTTCCAGGTTCTGTTTCCCAGGAGGCTTTAGGACATTTCGGGTGACCTTCCAGGTTCTGTTTCCCAGGAGGCTTTAGGACACTTCGGGTGACCTTCCAGGTTCTGTTTCCCAGGAGGCTTTAGGACACTTCGGGTGACCTTCCAGGTTCTGTTTCCCAGGAGGCTTTAGGATACTTCAGGTGACCTTAAAGGTTTTGTTTCCCAGGAGGCTTTAGGACATTTCGGGTGACCTTCCAGGTTCTGTTTCCCAGGAGGCTTTAGGACACTTCAGGTGACCTTCCAGGTTCTGTTTCCCAGGAGGCTTTAGGACATTTCGGGTGACCTTCCAGGTTCTGTTTCCCAGGAGGCTTTAGGACACTTTGGGTGACCTTCCAGGTTGTTTCCCAGGAGGCTTTAGGACACTTCGGGTGACCTTCCAGGTTCTGTTTCCCAGGAGGCTTTAGGACACTTCGGGTGACCTTCCAGGTTCTGTTTCCCAGGAGGCTTTAGGATACTTCAGGTGACCTTAAAGGTTTTGTTTCCCAGGAGGCTTTAGGACATTTCGGGTGACCTTCCAGGTTCTGTTTCCCAGGAGGCTTTAGGACACTTCGGGTGACCTTCCAGGTTCTGTTTCCCAGGAGGCTTTAGGACACTTCGGGTGACCTTTCAGGTTCTGTTTCCCAGGAGGCTTTAGGACACTTCGGGTGACCTTCCAGGTTCTGTTTCCCAGGAGGCTTTAGGACACTTCGGGTGACCTTCCAGGTTCTGTTTCCCAGGAGGCTTTAGGACACTTCGGGTGACCTTCCAGGTTCTGTTTCCCAGGAGGCTTTAGGATACTTCAGGTGACCTTCCAGGTTCAGATGACACTGTCTTTTCCTCACAGGACTTTGCTATATGGAATGTTTATATACTATCACATTCTGAACAGACAGAGCATCAGAGCCTAGCTTCCTGGGACTCTCTTATTTAACCCTGAGTCTCTGAGTCAGCCTAGCTTAACCCAACTTTCCCAGATTCTCATGACCCCGAAAGACAGAAAGGCTTGAGCTCTATGTGAATATCGCTACATGTCAGATTCTTGTCACAGAGTTGATTGACAGTCACATTGGCTCCTTTGGCCAGCAAAAGATACTTAATGTGTGATTGTATCCTTGTTCTGGTTGTTCTGGCCAACCACCCTGTGTTATAAAAAGGTAAAGATAGTTCCCTGTGCAAGCACCAGTCATTTTCGACTGTGGAGTGATGTCGCATCACATTTTCACGGGAGACTTTTTACGGGGTGGTTTGCCATTGCCTTCCCCAGTCATCTACACTTTCCCCCCAGCAAGCTGAGTACTCATTTTACCGACCTCGGAAGGATGGAAGGCTGAGTCAACCCTGAGCCTGCTACCTGAATCCAGCTTCTGCCAGGTTGAACTTAGGTTGTGAGCAGAGAGCTCGGACTGCGGTACTGCAGCTTTGCCACTCTGCACCACAGGGCTTCACCCTGTGTTACACCCTTTATAAAATTGTGGTGAACTCTAATTGAGGGCCAGTTTGGTGAAGTGGTTAAGTGCGTGGACTCTTATCTGGGAGAACCAGGTTTGATTCCCCACTCCTCCACTTGCACCTGCTGGAATGGCCTTGGGTCAGCCGTAGTTCTGGCAGAGGTTGTCCTTGAAAGAGCAGCTGTTGTGAGAGCCCTCTCAGTTTCACCCACTGTCAAGCATGGCTAATTCTGATCAATAACTGATGGTTTCAGGGCCCTGCTAAAACAGGTCTGGGAAAGATCCCAGAGAACCAAATGTTGTTAGTTTATTATTCTTTCCTGGCTTTCCTCCCACTTTATGACTGCTTAATTAGAGGAAATAAAGCAATCAGCACCTTCCCATGAATTCTCCTCTGGGAGGATGAGCCATCTGGGCATAGCAAGGCCAAATGCCTGATAACTCCCTGGGAATGTATGTAGTTTTGATATTCTATGTGTGAACGCTCCCGTGTCCCCCTCCCTTTGGAATCCCTTTGAAATATGCTTAAGAGTTGTGTATCAATGTATCGCTTTCATTCTTCTCAAGCAATGGCTTCGGCCAAAGTATCAGTCTATCAATAAACGTAGTCTTTGTATCAACTTCGACTTGTCATTGAACCCGCAAGCTTGACACCCACCTCACAGGGTGTCTGTTGTGGGGGGAGAAGATAAAGGAGATTGTGAGCCGTTCTGAATCTCTGATTCAGAGAGAAGGGCGGGGTATAAATCTGCAATTCTTCTTCTAATTGGATATTTAAATAATTTGATTAAATTCTGTATGTTGCACACCTGAGATTTATCTGCATTAATTAATTTATTGGGACTAAATAAGAGGGGTTTTTTTTAGAACTGACTCTCTTTCTCGATGCAACTGAGAAACTGAGAAACCAGCTTCTCTCCCTCCCCAAGTGAACACAAATGAAAGAAAAGTGCTTGAAACAGTTCATTTCCCCAACACAGATGTTGACCAGAGGCAAATTTGAGAGAAAAAAAATACAGTGGAGACTTGGGCCTTTGTAGAATAAGCCCTAAACACTATGGGGCATGACATACCGGCTAATTTAACAGCCATGTTTTCTTACAGGCTAACTTAAAAGCTGAGACTTGCCACTTACAAATAGTTTGGGTCAATGTGGTCTTATCCTTATTCTGGCCCCTGAAACGAATAAAAAGGCGAAGGCCATGGCAAATCACCCTGTGAAAAGTCTGCCGTGAAAACGTCATGACGCGACGTCGCCCCACAGTTGGAAACGACTGGTGCTTGCACAGGGACTACCTTTTTTTAAAATTACAAATATAAAATAAAGTGGGCACTGACAACTGCATCTCAGGGATAGACAACTCTAGATATTTATGACCAAAAAAAATGACACAGGCAGTTCATTTCGCTTGGCATGCAGGCCTCATTCTCTGCTCAAGTAACTGAGGCAAGCCCCTGATGCTCCAGCACCACTGCTATGGCTCAACTTGCCCCCCCCCCCCCGCATTTGTCTGGCCAAGTACAACCGTCGTCCCTGCCACCCCTCCACTGGTCAAAAAAAGATGCCCATCCTTATAGCTGTTGTACCATCATCTCAAAAAAAAAAAAAAAAGACTGTGAGAGTTTGGCTTAATCATTGCTCTTTGCAGCCAAAAGTAGAGCACAACACGGCAAACGGAGTCCAGACTTTATTGGAATAAAACCTTCTTGGTTTCCTAACAAGTTAATGTTCTGAGGATAAGTATGAATCAGAAGGCCAGACCAGAACCAATGGGTTGAAATTAAATCAGAAGAGTTTCCAGCTCAACATTAGGAAGAACTTTCTGACCGTTAGAGCGATTCCTCAGTGGAACAGGCTTCCTCGGGAGGTGGTGGGCTCTCCTTCCTTGGAGGTTTTTAAACAGAGGCTAGATGGCCATCTGACAGCAATGAGGATCCTGTGAATTTAGGGGGAGGTATCTGTGAGTTTAGAGCGGTTCCTCAGTGGAAGAGGCTTCCTCAGGAGGTGGTGGGCTTTCCTTCCTTGGAGGTTTTTAAACAGAGACTAGATGGCCATCTGACAGCAATGAGGATCCTGTGAATTTAGGGGGAGGTATCTGTGAGTTTAGAGCGGTTCCTCAGTGGAAGAGGCTTCCTCAGGAGGTGGTGGGCTCTCCTTCCTTGGAGGTTTTTAAACAGAGGCTAGATGGCCATCTGACAGCAATGAAGAGCCTGTGAATTTAGGGGGAGTTTCCTGAATTGTGCAGGGGGTTGGACGAAATGACCCTGGAGGTCCCTTCCAACTCTATGATTCCTGACAGAGTGGTTGCTCAGTGGAACAGGCTTCCTCGGGAGGTGGTGGGCTCTCCTTCTTTGGAGGTTTTTAAGCAGAGGCTGGATGGCCACCGGACAGCGATGCCGATCCTGTGAACTTAGACAGATCATGAGAAGGAGGGTAGGAAGGGTTGCATCAGTTCTTAGTTTTCGCGGCCCCTTCCTTATAGGCCCAGGGAAATGCTGGTCACCACTTTGGGGTCAGGCACCATTTTTTCTCCAGGCCAACTTGGCCAGGAATCCTGGAAGGTGTTCCCTTCCCCCATCTTCTGGGCGTGGAGCAGGAGTCACTGGGTGTGTGTGGGGGGAGGTACTTGTGAATTCCCTGCATTGTGCAGGGGGGTTTGCACTAGACGAACCAGGATGACCCTTCCAACTCTATGGTTCTGTGAATCCAGGAACCAAATTCCTCAAAGTGAAAAAGGCTCAGCGAATCACTTGGAACAAACACTTGCTAATCAAAAACTGGAAGGGCAGAAAGATGTACATCCAAGCCCAATATTTAAACTCCAGTCAGAAGGAATATGCTCAGGGACAGCTACCCTGGTGGCCAGTCTGTTTCCAAGTTCAATTCAAGGTGCTGGTTAGAACTTTTAAGAAGAAGATATTGGACTTCTATCCCGCCCTCCACTCCGAAGAGTCTCAGAGCGGCTCACAATCTCCTTTCCCTTCCTCCCCCACAACAGACAACCTGTGAGGTAGAAGATATTGGATTTATATCCCGCCCTCCACTCTGAAGAGTCTCAGAGCGGCTCACAATCTCCTTTCCCTTCCTCCCCCCCTTCAACAGACACCCTGCGAGGTAGATGAAGATACTGGATTTATATCCCGCCCTCCACTCCAAAGAGTCTCAGAGCAGCTCACAATCTCCTTTACCTTCCTCCCCCCCCCCACAACAGACACCCTGTGAGGTAGATGAAGTACTGGATTTATATCCCACCCTCCACTCCGGAGAGTCTCAGAGCAGCTCACAATCTCCTTTTCCTTCCTCCCCCACAACAGACACCCTGTGAGGTAGATGAAGATACTGGATTATATCCCACCCTCCACTCCAAAGAGTCTCAGAGCGGCTCACAATCTCCTTTCCCTTCCTCCCCCACAACAGACACCCTGTGAGGTAGATGAAGATATTGGATTATATCCCACCCTCCACTCCGAAGAGTCTCAGAGCGGCTCACAATCTCCTTTCCCTTCCTCCCCCACAACAGACACCCTGTGAGGTGGGTGGGGCTGGAGAGGGCTCTCACAGCAGATGCCCTTTCAAGGACAACCTCTGCCAGAGCTATGGCTGACCCAAGGCCATGCTAGCAGGTGCAAGTGGAGTGTAAAGCCCTTCACAACCTGGGACCTACATATTCAAAGGAGAATCTCCCTCCATGTCTCCCCGTTCACCAACTGTGGTCACCTGCAGCCATCTGCTGGCTCTCCCACCATTTAGGGTAGCTCATCTGGCCAGGGCCTTTTCCATCGTGGCTCTGGCTTTGTGGGAGGGGCTCCCTGAGGAGGTGAAGGCCTCCTCCCCTCGGAAATCTTCACAAGATACTGCAAGGTCTGCTTATTTGCAAGGGCTTTTGAGAAGGTCTGAATGGCAGGCATCTTTTAAGGTGGAAGTGGGGCAGGAAGAAATCTGGTGTGTCTGCTTTCTGCATTTTTGGTTTTAACTGAAAATGTTTGTAACTATTATTGTAAGTTGCCTTGAGCAACATGGAAAGGCATGATATGTTTTAATAAATAATAAATCACTAAAGAGAATGAGTGAATCTTGCGCCCACAAGATCCTAACCATAAATTAGAGGCTAAAAACGGGGAGTGGTGAAGCGTTCCAATGACAGCTGGACCTCTGAGGACAGCCATTTTTCTACAAATGGCTTCGCTCGTCTTTTTTTCCCGGTTTTAAAAGCAGTGGTTTCTCTCTGTCACTGTTTTTGCATTACCTAGCAAAGCGCCTAAGTGATTAAGAGGCACAAACGTGATACAGGTTTAATTGAAGTTTATTTGCAAATAAAATATAATTCAACCTAATCGGGGGGGGGGGGCAAAGCGTGTCTAGAAGAGGCGTGAAGCATGCACTGCCCTAAAAGAGGCCATCGGTGGTGCCATGCGCCGAACAAAGGGAAAACGGGGTTAACTCAGCGGAGAGTAATTGGCTGTGTCCCGTTTTCAGGCAGTGCCTAGCCAACAGAAAAGCAGCACCACTTAAAACAGGGTGTAAGCCAGCAGACTGATTAGTTAGGAAGCGATTGCTAAAGGCAGTAAGAGCACAATCGGTCCCATGAGCGTTCTCTCTCAGCCGTTTCCTCTACCCAGAGAGACTCCGCTGGAAATCCCTTAATGCACTCTGCCCTTCATTTATTTTTGCTACTAGACATTTGAGAGCGTTTAAGAATGCTACTTTTTGAACAGTTGCCTGATGATGGATCACGCCAAACCATATATATATATTCCTTTCCTCACAAGGATCAGGCAGAGGCCACCCCCTACAGCACGGCTGTGCAAACCAGGTGTTCGGGCAGAGGCCTCAACTGTCTTTATTTAACGCTGAACAACCAAAACGCTGCTCAAGATTATCATGCCACTTAAGTCCTCTTTATGCGAGCTATAAATATTTGATATGCCTATTAAGGCGCGCGACCAAGCTGTGTCGGCGAAAGGCTACGCAATTAATTCTGAGTTGATCTCGCGCAGCTTGCATCGGATGCGCCGTGAAGGTTACCGTTAAAGACAATATTAACACGACATTGTTTCCCCCATTTTTCCCCTAACTGCACAATTATAATTACCGCTCGTATACTAGTCTGTGTTTATACGCCGAAATAATAAAAAAAAAATGACGGAAACTATTATGCTTATCGGGCGGCATCCCGACAGCTAGGGAGAAGAGGTCTTTACGTTTACACGGCGAGCCACACTGCTCCTTATGCGCAAGTCCTAGTTAAACATTATTTTAGCTCCCTTGTTTTATTGTGGGATGCGTTTTTTATTTTGACTAATTTCAGTACCTGTTCGGTGGTTTTCACAGCCTCAGTACATCATGGCCAGGACTAAAGTAGTGGAACGCTGGCATCCCCTAGTGTCAGAATGAGTAGAGAAAACTGCTCTCAATACAAGCAGGAAGCCAGCCTCATCTTGGAAAAAACAGGCATCTTCTACCGACAGCTCACGGTCCCTAAATGATCTTATGAGAAAGCTGCTTTCGGCCCAGTCTTGCTTGACAGAAAAGTCTCAAAAGCTATTGGCCATTGAAAGAGTCTCCTAGCCATAAAGCTGGTCCCTTTGAGAGGAAGACACCTGTTGACTCCCGCTCAAATCCCAAGACTGTCCCTACAAGCCGGAGGAACTTCCTTGAGGAGGGACGGTGGCTCAGTGGTAGAGCATCTGCTTGGTAAGCAGAAGGTCCCAGGTTCAATCCCCGGCATCTCCAACTAAAAAGAGTCCAGGCAAATAAGCATGAAAAACCTCAGCTTGAGACCCTGGAGAGCCATGAATGGGGCTGTGGCTCAGTGGCAGAGCATCTGCTTGGGAAGCAGAAGGTCCCAGGTTCAATCCCCGTCATCGCCAACTAAAAAGAGTCCAGGCAATTAGGCGTGAAAAACCTCCGCTTGAGACCCTGGAGAGCCACTGCCAGTCTGAGTAAGCAATACTGACTTTGCTGGACCGAGGGTCTGATTCAGTAGAAGGCAGCCTCATATGTTCAAGGCTGGATCTCTTAGCAGCCTCACTACCCCACCCATGCATTTGCTTCAGCCCAGCCTGCTTTTTGGACATCTGACAGTGCTGCTACTTGGAATCTCCAACAATGCATCCAGTTGCCTTCACACAACCAGAAAAGCCCTTTTTGGCACTGAGGGGCAGGAAAAGTGAGGCGAGACTGGGTTCTGCTGTTAGGAGTTTCAGGACCTCCTTGAGATTTCTGCAGTATCTCACACCTTGTAGACATAAGCTACTGCTCGGGTTAACCCTTGGGAACCAGTGGCAGCGTAACTGCCTAGGAGAGCTGGGAAGAGAGTTTCTTTGACAAAATAGACTGAAGGGCTTTTTGATTCAGGGCCACAGAACGTTGCATAGAGAATTGCAGCGCGCGGCTCCTTTAACCAGTTCAGGGTCGCTTGGCTAACTGTGGCTCTGCCTTGAGGGGCAGTGTTTGGCCCATGCTCTGATGACATCCGGTGTGGACGACCACAACACGCACCATGTGGGACTGCCTCAGGAAGGAAGCTGGCTTGGAATCATAAACTGGCTCAAAATGTAGTAGTTAGCATGTAAATTTAGACCATGTCTTTGCCAGTTTTATAAGCTTTTAAGTGCTGGAATAGTGCACACGTCTGGTGTGCACCATGGCTGTGTTAATTACTCTGCCAACCTCACGGTCACTGCATGTTTGTTCTAGTGCTGACAAAGAAAAATCCCGAGCACCCTCCCCCATAGAGGCTACCCCATCAACAGCAGCCATCATTAAAAGCCTTGTTTTATCTCCACAAAGAGCCCCGTGGCGCAGAGTGTTAAAGCTGCAGCACTGCAGTCCTAAACTTTGCTCACGACCTGAGTTCGATCCCCGGCGGAAGCTGGGTTTTCAGGTAGAAGCTCGAGGTTGACTCAGCCTTCCATCCTTCCGAGGACAGTCAAATGAGTCCCCAGTTTGCTGGGGGGGGGGGGGGAGCGTAGATGACTGGGGAAGGCAATGGCAAACCACCCTGTAAAAAGTCTGCCGTGAAAACGTCGTGAAAGCAACGTCACCCCAGAGTCGAAAATGACTGGTGCTTGCCCAGGGGACCGTTCCTTTCCTTTACCTCCAACCCCCCAGCAGCAGCACAACATAGGCAGTGCTTGGCCAGCAGTAGCATCCCCACAAAGGCCTGCCTGGTGCCAGACGTCCCTGCTTCCTGACACCAAGCAAAGCTCTCTCAAGCCTTCTAAACCACCGGCCCCCCCTCCACAAAAACAGGTTGCTTACCTGTAAAGACAGGTTGCTTACCTGTAACTGTGGATCTTCGAGTGGTCATCTGTGCATTCACACTCATGGGATAGTGCGCCTGCGCCGATCCCCGAATCGGTATCTGCAAAAGCCCGGGATTTTTTCGCGCTCGGCGCCACCAGGCATGCGCAGGCGACCCACTGCGCATGCCCACCGGCGCCCGCGCGGCAATCCCGCCAGTTCCTCCCTGACCGCTGAAAGCCCCTTTCTGGAGAGAGAGAGACCGTCAGCAGCGGGGAAGGAGGGCGGGTAGTGTGAATGCACAGATGACCACTCGAAGATCCACAGTTACAGGTAAGCAACCTGTCTATCTTCTTCGTGGTCTCTGTGCTTCACACTCATGGGAGATTAGCAAGCAAAGCATACCTGGAGGCGGGAAGACGGTCAGCCTGAAGACACAGCCTGTAGCACCGCAGCTCCCAACCGAGTCCTCTGCTGAGCATGCACGTCCAGCGCGTAGTGCTTCATGAAGGCATGCGGAGAAGACCAGGTAGCCGCCTTGCAGACATCAGAAAGGGACACACCTTTCAGGAATGCCACCGACGTGGCCATCGCCCTAGTGGAGTGTCCACGCACAGGTCCAGGTAACGGCTTTTTAGCCAACAGATAACAAAGTTTGATCGTCTCAGTAAGCCACTTCGACAGTCTTTGAGACGAAATCTTGGACCCTAACTTGGGGGCAGAGTAGGAGACAAAAAGCTGGTTATCCTTACGAAAACCCCTTGAACGGTTTAAATAAAATAGGAGGGCACGCTTAACATCCAGTGCATGTAGCCTCCGTTCCTCGTCCGAGGAAGGACTAGGGTAAAAAGTGGGTAACCAAACTTCTAAGTTAAGGTGAAACTGGGAAACCACTTTCGGGAGAAAAGTAATGTCCGGGGCCAAAGAAACTCCGGCCTCCCTAAAGGCAAGGTATGGGTAGTCACACCGCATCGCTGTGAGCTCCCCCGCACGACGTGCTGACGTGATGGCAACTAAAAATGCAGTCTTCCAGGACAAAAGCTGCAGGGAACATGTTGCCATGGGTTCAAAGGGACGGCGAGTTAACTTGTCCAAAACCAAAGTCAGGTCCCACAACTGTGGAGGGGATCTAGAGGGAGGATGAAGCCGGAACAGGCCCTTTAAAAATCTTTTGGAATGCGGGTGTGCAAAAACAGAGTAACCCTCGACCGAAACATGGAAGGCAGAAATAGCTGCCAAATAAACCTTGATGGAGGAAAAAACTAACCCCTCATCGATCAAAGACAAAAGAAACTCAAAAATTGCCGGGAGTCCAACCGAGTTGGGTGGCACAAGAGAGTCAGCCATGAAGTCACTGAACTTCTTCCACTTCCTCTCATAAGAGGCACGGGTGGAAGGTTTCCTGCTACTCTGGAGCACATGCTGAACCCTGGTGGAAAAGTCTAGTGGTCGATGAACCACGCTGTCAGCTTCAGGTGCGGCACGTTGTGATGGAGCACATGTCCGCCCTGGGCCGACAACAGGTCCGGTTCCGCCGGGAACTGGTAAAAGATCCCCTTCGACTGCTGGAGCAGAATCGGGAACCAGCTCTGACGGGGCCACCACGGGGTCACCAGAATGCATCGTGGTCTCTCCTGCACTAACTTGTGGACCACTCTCGTCAGCAGAGGTAAGGGTGGGAACATGTACAGGAACCAACCCTCCCACTGAAAAAGGAGTCCGTCTCCCAGGGAAGTCGGGTCCGCACCCCCCCTGGCACAGAACAAGGGGCACTTCTTGTTCCACGCTGTGGCGAAAACATCTAGCTGCGGATAGCCCCAAAGTTGGAATACTGGTTCCAGGAACTTCCACTGCAGTTCCCATTCGTGTGGGGACGCTGCACCCCTGCTGAGAGAGTCCGCCTGTACGTTGAGGACCCCAGGCAGATGCGTAGCCTTCACAAAAATGTCCCACTGGAGGCACTCCCTCCAGAGATCTAATGCCAGTGAGCATAGCCTGCGAGACACTGTCCCTCCCTGCCTGTTTATATAACACATGGCAGTGGTGTTGTCCGTCAGTAATGCCACGGTCTTCCCCGCTAACAGAGGGCGGAAGGATCGAAGGGCAAAGTGGACCGCCAGCAGTTCCAGGTAATTTATGTGGTACTGGCCGAGTTTCAGTGGCCACTTGCCCCCCACACATAAATCCTCCAGATGAGCTCCCCACCCCCACATGGAAGCATCGGTGGCGATGGTCACGGAAGGGGTTGGTAGATGAAAGGGAGCCCCTTGGCAGATGTTGCTCTCCGACCCCCACCATTGCAGGGATTGAAGAGCCTCGGATGGGATGGTGAACCTCTTCCGAGGTGAGTCTCTGAGGGGGCGAAAATGGCGCAAGAACCATAGCTGTAGGCCCCTCATGTGCAGTCTTGCAAAGCGCAGCACGCTCGTCGTCGCAGCCATCAGTCCCAGCATCCGCTGGATCTGTTGTGCTGTGCCCCACTGTCGCCTTTGGAGAAGCTGTACCAGAGTCATGATGTCCCTTGCTCTCTGAGCGGGAAGAAACGCTCTGTGCTGATCCGTGTCCAACAGAGCCCCTATGAATTGAACTGTCTTTGACGGGGTGAGATGAGACTTCTCCACTTTGACCTGCAACCCCAGGGTGCCGAGAAGACGCAGAGTGATAGCGATGTGGGTTGTTAGACTCTCCCTCGACTTCGCTACAAGAAGCCAGTCGTCGATGTACGGAAAAACAACGACTCCCTGAAGGCGAAGATGAGCAGCCACCACACTCATCAGCTTCGTGAACACCCGAGGAGCAGTAGACAGTCCAAACGGCAGGGCCCTGAATTGGAAGTGACGAGCACCCACTGCAAATCGTAGGAAACGCCTGAACGCGGGATGGATGCTGACATGAAAGTAAGCATCCCTGAGGTCCAGGGTCGCCATCCAATCCCCCTGATTGATGAGGGGCAGGATCGTTTGCAGTGTAGCCATTCTGAACTTCTGGTATAGAATGAATTTGTTCAGACCCCGCAAGTCCATGATAGGCCGTAGACCCCCGTCCCTTTTGGGAACCAGAAAGTAGCGGGAGTAGAAACCTCCCACCCTGGTCTCCGGTGGAACAACCTCTATGGCTTGTTTCTGTAGGAGGTTGCTCACCTCCGCCAGCAGAGGTGGGGAAGGGGGAGTGGTAACTACCACGGACTGGTTTGGGGTCTGGATAAACTCTATCTTGTAGCCCTCTTGAATAATGGACAGAGCCCACCTGTCTGTGGAGATCAACTCCCAGGCAGGCAGGAAAGGGCGTAGGCGAATGGAATGGTCGACAGTGGGGGCGATGACGCGTGCTTGCGGGAAGTCAAACCCCCTGCTTCTGTGGCCGAGCCCCCTTAGATTTATTAGAAGGCTGGCCCCCATAACGGTTTCTGCCGTTGCCGGAGTAGGGTGGCCGTTCAGGTTGCTGCGAGCGAGGACGCCACTGCTCAGGGGAGAACTTCTGATAGGGCTTCTTGGTCCAAGGTTTGGACCATTGTTTTGACTTCGGAGACTTGGAGGAAGGTTGGACCCCCAAGTTTCTGGATGTCTTGACACTCTTGTCAAACTCTTGCAGCGCCGTGTCGGTCGTAGTGCTGAAGAGCCCGTCACCCTCGAAGGGTAAGTCCTCGATAAAGGTCTTGGTGTCTTGGTGCAGTGCCGTCGACCTGAGCCAGGAGTGTCGCCTGATGCAAACTGCCGATGTAATGGCTTTGGCTGAGGCTTCCACCATATGTTTCGCTGCAGCCAGTTGCTGTCTGGCTACAGCGAGACCTTCCTTTTGCAATTTCATTGCCGCCGTCTTCTTGTCCTCACTTAGTGAAGAGAGGAAGGGGGAAAGCTGTTCCCACACGGCATACTGGTACCTAGCCATGCAGGCTGCATAGTTAGATACCTTGATGCCGAGTGCCCCCGCTGAATAGACCTTGCGGCCCATCCCGTCGATTTTCCTACCCTCCTTGTCCGGTGGGGAGGAGTGCACCTTCCTTGCCTTCGAGGAGGAGGAGACCACCACAGAATTCGGACGTGGGTGGGTGAACAGAAATTCAGCACCTGCCTCCTGAACCCTGTACATATGGTCCAGGCGTTTGGAGGAGACGGGTGTCGAGGAAGGCTTCTTCCAAGATTCTTTGATGGCCTGAAGAATCACCTTGGTGACTGGAAGGGCCACCGCAGTGGACGTGTTCCTCTGCATTATATCGAACACGTTGTCATCCACTACGGGTTCCGGTTGGGTCACAGGCAGTCTGAGGGTGGAAGCGATGCGCCTCACGAGGTCGCCATAGGATTTTAGGTCTTCCGACGGCGAGATCGGAAGATCCTCCGCCGTGTTGGAACCAGGTGAGGGTTCCAGATCAGGGATCTCACTGTCCGACTCCGATGACGAGGAGTCACGCTGGGTGGAATGCTCGGAGAGCCTCGGTGTCGACTCTCGCGGTTGAAGTTGTACCGACGATAGTCTTGGAGGAGCTTCGACCGGGACTAGCTGTCGATCCGGGGGGACCGACGCCGACGCCGACGCCTTCCGGGAGTGATGCGAGACCCTCGACATCGCAGAAAACTCCGAAGCTTGTTCCCAGTCTTGGTAGTCCTCCGGGTACCACCGACAGGATTCGTATCTGGAGTAGGGAGGCTGCCACCGCCGTTGCTCCCATGGTGGTATTGGGAAGCGTTGCGGGGTGTAGGATAGGTCCCGTCTGGGTCGGGGCTTGAAGGGCGGGTCTACGACCGGTGCCGAAGCGTCTACCCCCGACGTCGATCCGCTGCTCGACCGACGCCGTGAGCCTGAGGATGAAGACCGTTGGGTGAGGTCAATTTCCGGCTCCTGCTCCGACGCCGACAGGCGTTGTTGGGCTGTTGGGCTCCTGCGCGGAGAGACCCGAATCGATTTCGGCGGTTTTGCCGACGTCGATGCGCCTTCCGACGGAGAAGGAGTGCGGGGTCGCTTGCGCTTCTCCTTCGATTTCGCCTTTTTCGGAGCTCGGGTCCCCGAGTCCTCTCGGCGTTTTGTAGCGGGCGCATCCACCGAACCCTCGTGGGGACGCTTCGTGGAGCCACGCTCTTCCGGCAATTCCAAAGTCAGAATCGGAGCAGCATCAGCCGATGCAAGCTCCTGTGCCGGGGTGTCGGTCGACTTCGGTGCCGAAACCTCCATCGGTCGATGAGGTCGAAGCGCCGATTCGGTGAGCGCTGCCGATAATCGAGCCGCACGGTTCTTCCTGGTCTGTTTCGAGAACCGAAGGCAGTGCGGGCACGACTCAACTCTGTGCGCCTCCCCCAAACACAGCAGGCACAGGGAATGTCCGTCGGGAGGGGCAATCTTCCTCCCACAAGCCCGGCAGCGCTTAAAAAACCCCCAGCGACTTTCCATAAGCGGTCGCGCAGGAAAAATTTTTCCTTCTGCTCAGAAACGCCTGAGAGAAAGGGGGGTAAAAACGGAAACGGACCACCCCAAAGGGCGATCCGCCGGACAACAAAGAAAACGCTTCTTCTTCTTTTCTTTTTTTTTTTTTACTAACTATCACTAACTAACACTAATAACTAGCTAACTAACTATTTACAAGACCAAACGGGCTGGAACGAGAGAAAAAATCGCTCTCACCGACCGGAGAATCAGAAAGGGAACCTCTCTAGCGCAGCGGTCAGAAAGGAACTGGCGGGATTGCCGCGCGGGCGCCGGTGGGCATGCGCAGTGGGTCGCCTGCGCATGCCTGGTGGCGCCGAGCGCGAAAAAATCCCGGGCTTTTGCAGATACCGATTCGGGGATCGGCGCAGGCGCACTATCCCATGAGTGTGAAGCACAGAGACCACGAAGAAGATCTGATGATCTTCGAGTGGTCACCTGTGCAGTCTACACACATGGGTTTGTGCCCTTTGCTCGAATCCGACCTCAGAGAACTCCAAGAGCAGCGCAGCGTGTTTTTTGGCGGGCTCCTCTCCCGCCCTGGGGAGCAGACTCGCAGTGCGCATGCCCAGAACAGGGGAGGAGTCCACCTCCCGCTCAGTTTCTTCCAGCCGCCGCTAGCAGTCCAACTGCAGGTTAGAAGGAAGTGCCAGCAGTGGGGAAGGCTGGGCGGGTCGTGTGTGCCTGCACAGGTGAACACTCGAAGATCATCAGTTAAAGGTAAGCAACCTGTTTTATCTTCTTCATGGTCCCTGTGCAGTCTACACACATGGGTGATTAGCAAGCTGTAGTACTTGGGACAGTGGGTGCTGGTAGAAAAACTGGAGCAACCTAGAACCAAGCACAGGTTTGTAACATGCTGTCTTACAGGCTCACCTGAGATCAGTGGTGATGCTGTCACTGGAAAATAGAAGATAACACGGATCTACCAAAGGACGCATCTCGGCTAGAGCACACATCGAGGGAATAATGCGTCACAAAGGTGGTCGAAGAAGACCAAGTGGCTGCCACACAAATGTCCTCCAGAGGAATTCCATGGAGAAAGGCAGAGGAAGTCGAGACCGCTCTGGTAGAGTGGCTGCGGATGACTTCAGGTAAGGGCTCTTTTGCAATCTTGTAACAAAGCCTTATAGTGGAAGGTACCCACGTAGAAAGATGTTGAGGTGATACCGTGGCACCTTGCTGAAGTACACCATAGGCCACAAATAGTCTGTAATCCTTTCTGAAGGCAGCAGTCCTTTGCAGATAAAAGGCAAGTGCCCTACGCACATCCAGAGTATGTAAAGTTTTCTGGATATAATCAGTAGGATTAGGGCAAAAAGTTGGTAAGACTGTGGACTGTGAAAGGTGAAAAGAGGAGACAACTTTGGGTAGAAAGGTTAGGTCCGGGCGAAGAACCGCTTTATCTTTGTGGAAAACAGTCTACGGAGGATCAAACCTAAAAGCTGATATGTCGCTTGCTCTTATAGCGAGCATTAGCCACTAAAAAGGCCATCTTCCAAGAAAGGAGTTGCAGGGAAGTTGTGGCCAAGGGCTCAAAGGATTTCCCCATGAGTTGCGTGAGTATGAGAGAGAGACTCCATGTGGACATCAGAGGCTTAATGGGAGGTTTTAGAAGACAGCATCCTTTCAGGAATGCCCTAGATAGCGGATGCGAGAAAACTGAAGAGTTATCCACTAAGACGTGGGAAGCTGAAATGGCCGAGAGATGCACCTTCAAAGGAGAATAGCTGAGGCCTGAGTCAGAGAGGGAGAGCAAGTAGGAAAAAAGCATCTGCAAAGGTGCAGTATACGGATCCATAGCATGCTTTCCTGCGTAGATAGGAAAACGTTTCCATTTGAGTCTATATGACTTTCATGTTGAGGGTTTCCTCGCATTCTGGAATACCTCCCTGACTTCTGGTGAGAAGGTCAGGGTCTGACTCTCCAGGTGGTCAGTCTGAAAAACATTCCCGTTGTGCTGAGACAGAACGTCTGGGACCAGAGGCAAGCGACGAAAGACCCCTTGTGAGAGCAGTAGCAGAGGAGAAAACCAGGATTGACGTGGCCACCATGGAGTTATCAGGATACAGTCTGTGTGGTCTGTCATATTTTCTGAATAGTCCTGGCTATCAATGGGATCGGAGGGAACATGTAAAACAGTGTTCCCGACCACTGATGTAGAAAGGCAATCCCGAGCAAATGGTTGGTTAAAGGCCCCTGCTGAAAAAGACTGGACATTTCGCATTGGTAGGGGATGCAAAGGCGTCCACTTGAGGGGAACCCCATACTCGGAAGGCTGGACGAAGATAGCAATCGTTGAGCGTCCATTCTAGGTCGCTGGGCAGTGATCTGCTGAGTGCATCTGCATGAGTGTTCAGGGACCCTGGAAGGTACACTGCAGAGAGAAAGATGCTGTTGTGAATGCACCAGTTGCACATATGTTGAGCTTGTTTGCAGAGAGAGGGTGATCTCGTGCCCCCGTTTGTTGAGGTAGTAGACAGCAATTACATTGTCCGAAGCCACCTGGACATGATGGTCTTTCAAGTGTGGAAGGAAAGATTTCAGAGCAAGCTGAACAGCCATGAGTTCTAGTGCATTGATGTACCTCAAACTGGTAGTTGTGGACCAGGTTCCCTGTGCTGTGAAATCCTCTCAGTGGGCTCCCCGGACACTGAGTGAAGCATCTGTGGTCAACATTCTTGTGAGCGGCAGAAACTTAAAGTCCTTGCCCATCAGGAGGCTGTTGTCCATTAACCACCAATTTAGAGAATACAGAATGTCCTGCGGCATTGTCAGGAGTAAGGGTTGAGAATGCGTCTCTGGCTTGATATGGTGGAGAAACAACAACTGAAGGGGTCACATCCTGAGACGGGCAAATGGAATCACTGCAGTTGTGGCAGCCATGAGACCTAACAAGCGTTGGATGGATTCTGCTGTCTGCGTTGGAGTTAGAAGGAAGGAATGGATTAGAGCTTTCAGGGTTTGGGCTCTGTCTAAGGGCAGGAAAGCCTTGAACGCTGTCGTTTCGATGACTGCCCCTATGAAAGGGAGAGTTTGCGTCGGGTGTAAATGCGACTTCGCAAAGTTCACAGAAAGGCCCAGGTTCTTGACAAACCTTAAGATGTTGAAAGGAAGAAGGTCTGGTTTCTAGGTGGGGAGGAGTGGCGTTTGGCAGAAGTTCTGTGTTCAGTGGAAGTTCCGGATGAGGAAGGCCGTCAAACCGACTGCTTGTTATTCGGTGATGGGCATTTTGACTGATTCGGTTTCTGCTTGTTTGAGTAGGATGGTTTGGAAGAGGACAAGAATTGCTTCCGCCTCCAAGTATCAGAGGACTTCGGAGGAAAGTATTTCTGTTGAGAAAACCATTGCCTGGGACGACAGGGCTTGGATGAAGAAGAAGGGGTAGCCACTCCTAGGCGTTTTGCTTTCTTTCTACTATCATCGACATTGGAGAGGACCTCGTCAGTGGTGGTATGAAAGAGGCCGTCCCCATCAAAGGGAAAATCTTCCACCTTCTTGAGGTCAGGCTGCAGCATGGTAGAACGAAGCCAAGCATGGCGGCGTATGGCTATCAAAGTGGCTAGTACTCTGGAAGAGCACAATGCTGCATGTTTCAACGAGTTTATTTGTTGGCAAGAAACAGCAGACCATTTCTGGATAGCTGTCACTTGAGGAAGTGCGGCATCAGGGAGGTTGGTCAGCAAAGGTATCAGGTGGTTAGCCAAATTAAAATTATAGAGCAAAAAGTAGGCCAAATAAGTGTGAAGCTTACTCAGAGTGGAAGTAGTGTATAGCTTTCATCCTAACGCATCCAACTTATGGCCCTCTTGCTGAGGAGGAGCAGGTTGTCGAGTTGGGTTTTGATTTCGAAGCCGAATTAATTATCATCAAATTCGGAGCTGGGTGTGAAAAAAGAAACTTGGCGTCGGAAGATTGTACTCTATACAGAGCATCGAGACATTTCTGAGTAGGTGGACTAGAGGCAGGCGTCTCCCAAGCCTCTTTAAGGGTTGCAAGATGGACACGCAACATGGGCAGCAAAGTTGCCGGTGGCAGTTGGTCCTGAACGAGTTTATAAACCAGATCTGTGACTTCCAGCTTGTCCGTGTTGACAGGAATGTGCAATGCTTCAGTCATCCTGGTGATCATTTCTAAGTATGGTTTAGCCCCTTCAGATGGTGATAACGGGCTAGGAGGAGTGATGTCATCTGGCTGATCTGGAAGCAGAGGGTCGGCGGGCTCCAAAGAGGATGATGCTGATGACAATGCGTCAGAGAATGGGTCCTCCACGTCCTTAGATGCTGGAACAATAGGATCCTTCTGAAGTAGATCATCTAGCATGTAAATGGGCTCCAAGACAGGGGCAGGGAGTTGTGAAGGAGCTCCAGCAGCGGCCGATGCTTTAGAGGCCGTGTAAGGTGAGTATTGGAATATGAGCGTTTATGCCTGGAAGCGGAGTGTGAACGGTGTCGGTTTCGATGAGACGACCTCGAAATCGAGTGGCGATGTCTTGAAGTCGAGCAGCTGCGACGACCTGAACGCAATCAGGTACGCCTAGAGTGCAAAGGAGACCTCTGAAGCGGTGTGCTGTGAGAAGTAGTGCTATGTGAGGTAAACTAGGCAGATCTAAGGAGAAGATGCCGAAGAGAATGGCACAGGAGAGACATATTTGGTGCCTCTCAAAACCAGGCAGATCTTTCTCCTTCCGTTGTCGAGGAGAGTTGTCAGATCAGTATTGAAGGCCTGGTGCGGCATAATCGAGAGCCTTATTTATCGTAGCTGCAGCCTAAAGTAGTGCATCCGTATCGAGGGTCTCGGTATCAGGAATTACAATGACAGTGGATGAGTCTAGAGGAGCCGTTGAAGTCGAGCGTCCTGATGAAATCAGTAGCGGTGCAGCTGTTGTCGTAGAGATCGAGGTTGTCGCAATTGCAGAAGTCGGAGCCGAGTAGATCGAAGTCGTAGAACAATCTAATCGAGATCATAGAGATCAAAGATGTCGATGTTTGTTGTGTAGAGACAATTTCCGGTGTCTTGCTGGACCCTTCGGTGCCGTAGGCCGATGCCTATCCTTCTTATCGGTCTCATGCTTCTTTTTATGTGAAGCAGACAAGGCCGAATCTCCCTGCTCCTTTTGGGAGGGAGGCAGCGAAGAGGTTGAAGCAGACGAACGAGGCATCAGGAAGAGTTCAGTAAGTGGCTTTGAAGACGCGCGGCTCAATTCTTTTGCGTCTGCTTGCCAAATCCTTTACAATGGAAAAAAGTTTTGTCTGTGTCCTTCTCCCAAGCACAGGAGGCAGTAGGAGTGGCCGTCCGTGGAAGGGAGCTTGGCCCGGCACTTTAGACACCTTTTTTAAAAGGTGGTGGTTCCCTTTTTGTCCGCCAGGGTGAGGGTGGGGGGGAGAGAAGGGGACGAAAAGAAAAAAAAGTCACTCACGAAGGATCCTTTTTTTTTTTTTAGATGAAGAAACAAGAGAAGAAGGACAACGAGGTGAAGAAAAACGATGATGGAAAACGCTGAGGAAAAATGCTGAGGACAGCAGCTAGGCACAACGAGGACTGGTAAGGGTGGAGGCAAAAAAGAAACGGAACGGTAGGCGGACTCCTCCACCATTCTGGGCATGCACACTGCAGGCCTGCTCCCCAGGGCGGGAGAGGAGCCCGCCAACAACACGCTACGCTGCTGTTGGAGTTCTCCGAGGTCGGATTCGAGCAAAGGGCACGAATCCATGTGTGTAGACTGCACAGGGACCACGAAGAAGATCACCAGGTTTTAATTACCCCACCCATAATATTTTACACTCATTCTTATCCTGATTTTAGAAGATTTGTTAACTTGGTTTTTTATAGCCTAATCAGTTTTATTGCCAGTTAGCTGCGTTTTCTTGCAAGTATATTGTTATTTATTGTCCCATGTCGAAAGGCCACTGGGGATTTTGTTTTATGGGCCGCTGGGATTAAAATGACCTAAATCAATCAACCCAGTTGTTGAATCTGGTCTCTGTGATACTCTGACCGCTAAAGAGCCGAGAAGCACCTGGGCTCTGAGGTTGGTCCAGCGGTCATGACTCTCCTCTGGGTTCCCCCTTCCATTTGACTCTCCAGCCTTTCCAAGTCAGCCCCTCCTCCTCCTCCCTCCGTCTTTCCTCCTCCTTCCTTATCATCACAGACATATCCCTTCTTATTCCTGGGGCTCCGTACTCCACACCTTCCCTGACCACTGTTCCTCTTAGTCCTTGCTTTGCCCCGCACACCTGAGGTTCCACAGAGCTCTCCAGAGCCCATTGCTGGCAGCCCCATCAATAGCCATGGGCCATCGAAACTCCCAGCACTGTTGACGTGTTCACCAGCTGATCGGCATGGGGCAGGCTTGTCTCCTGCTGGGGCAATCGTGCTGCTGCAATGCTGGGCGGTGCCCTGCCTCATCTTGGAGCATCCGTTCCCTTCAGCATGGTACGCTGGACCTCCTTTGCAGTCCCTTTGCCACAACAAATGCATAACTACTTTACGGACTTTGCTGTCAGAAGATGTCCACAAGCTATCAGTCACAGTCAACCAGACAGCTAAACGGAATATATATGGAAACATGTACAGAAAAGATCTTCGAGTGGTCATCTGTGCATTCACACTCATGGGATAGAGCGCCCGCACTGATCCCCGAATCGGTACTTAAAAAGCCCGGGATTTCTTCGCGCTCAGCACCAGTGGGCATGGTGCAGGCGTCCCAATACGCATGCCCACCGGAGCCAGCGCGAGGATCCCGCCAGTTCCTTCCTGACCGCTGGAAGCCCCTAACATAGGGAGACCGTCAGCAGTGGGGAAGGAGGCCGGTAGTGTGAATGCACAGATGACCACTCGAAGATCTACAGTTACAGGTAAGCAACCTCTCTATCTTCTTCGTGGTCTCTGTGCTTCACACTCATGGGAGATTAGCAAGCCAGACATACCTGGAGGCGGGAACAGACGGTCAACCAACCAGAAGAGACAACTTGCAGCACCACAGCTCCCAGACGAGTCCTCTGCTGAGCATGCACATCCAAAGCGTAATGCTTCATGAAAGCATGAGGAGAGGACCAAGTGGCGGCCTTGCATACATCCATCAAGGAGACACCCTTCAGGAATGCCACCGACGTCGCCATCGCTTAGAATCATAGAGTTGGAAGGGACCTCCAGCGTCATCTAGTCCAACCCCCTGCACAATGCAGGAAACTCACAAACACTTTCCCCGAAATTCACAGGATCTGCATTGCTGTCAGATGGCCATCTAGCCTCTGTTGAAAAACCTCCAACGAAGGAGAGCCCCACCACCTCCTGAGGAAGCTTGTTCCACTGAGTAACCGCTCTAACGGTCAGGAAGTTCTTCCTAATGCTGAGCCGGAAACTCTTTTGATATAATTTCAACCCACTGGTTCTGGTCCTACCTTCTGGGGCCACAGAAAATAATTCCACACCATCCTCTAGATGACAGCCCTTCAAGTATTTCAAATTCTGTAAATGTGTCCCCCCCTTCAGTCCTTGGCTATGGGGCCACTAGCTGGGACAGCTGTTTCACTAATCACTTTGTGCTTATTAGGTTTTTAGCTTATGGACAATGCAAGCCCCCAATCTGAAGCAATCAGTGAAACGGCAGTCCCAGCTAGCAGCCCCGTTACCAAGAACTGGGGGACACATTTGCAGAATTTGAAATAGCCATCAGTCACACGCTGTTTACCGCCTATGTCTATAAGATTGTTTGCTGTGCTGCTCCTGTTTCATAATGTCTGTTTTGATGATATCATTTTGACTTTGCTGTTTTATTGTTGTAAAGAGCCCCGTGGCGCAGAGTGTTAAAGCTGCAGTACTGCAGTCTTAAGCTCTGCTCACGACCTGAGTTCGATCCCCAGCAGAAACTGGTACCGTTTTCGCACACAGCTTACCTCGCAGTCACAACCCTGTTCCCTCCGCAGCGTCCGGTCGGATTTCCCACCATCTGCGCCGGAGTTACAGAAAGTGCAGCAGCTTTTGCGTAGCAAACGTAAAGCGCTAAAACCCAGTTTACGTTTGCTACGCAGAAGCTGCAGCACTTCCTGTAACTGCGGCGCAGATGGTGGGAAATCCGACCGGACGCTGCGGAGGGAACAGGGTTGTGACTGCGAGGTAAGCTGTGTGCGAAAACGGTATGGGTTTTCAGGTAGCCAGCTTGAGGTTGACTCAGCCTTCCCTCCTTCTGCGGTCAGTAAAATGAGCACCTAGCTTGCTGGGGGGAAAGTGTAAAAGACTGGGGAAGGCAATGGCAAACCACCCCGTAAAAAGTCTGCCGCGAAAAAGCTGTGAAAGCAACATCACTCCAGAGTCAGAAACGACTGGTGTTTGCACAGGGGACCTTTCCTTTCCTTTATTGTTGTAAGCTGCCCTGAGCCCGCTTGCGGGATAGGGCGGCATATAAATCTAAAAATTAAATTAAATTAAACGCATATTGATGAACTTCTGATACACTTGGGAGAATGTTTGATAAATTGTTATATTATGTATAATTCCAGCCATGTGGGGGGGTTTGCCTTTGGTGTGCCTTTTTTATGGCTTCCTCTGTTTTTGAGTTTTACATACTAAGTTGGGCGCAAAGGTTAAGAGTTAATTCATCTAATCAGTCAACAGAGAAGCAGGAAATATTGCTTGCTTGGATCTTATATCTGTTTCTCTTGCGCTTCTTTCCAGCTGCTATGAAGGCCATCCTCCAATGCACAGCTCGCTTCCTCTGCTGCAAGCACTTCCAGGTGCATAAGGACTTCTTAAGAAACCTTGGTCTTGCGCAGAGGTGGAATTCCAGCAGGAGCTCCTTTGTATATTAGGCCACACACCCCTGATGTAGCCAATCCTCCAAGAGCTTGCAAAAAAGACCCTTGTAAGCTCTTGGAGGATTTGCTACATCAGGGGTGTGTGGCCTAATATACAAAGGAGCTCTTGTAAGATCTTGGAGGATTGGCTACATCAGGGGAGTGTGGCCTAATATGCAAAGGAGCTCTTGTAAGCTTTTGGAGGATTGGCTACATCAGGGGAGTGTGGCCTAATATGCAAAAGAGCTCTTGTAAGCTCTTGGAGGATTGGCTACATCAGGGGAGTGTGGCCTAATATGCAAAGGAGCTCTTGTAAGCTCTTGGAGGATTGGCTACATCAGGGGAGTGTGGCCTAATATGCAAAGGAGCTCTTGTAAGCTCTTGGAGGATTGGCTACATCAGGGGAGTGTGGCCTAATATGCAAAGGAGCTCTTGTAAGCTTTTGGAGGATTGGCTACATCAGGGGAGTGTGGCCTAATATGCAAAGGAGCTCTTGTAAGCTCTTGGAGGATTGGCTACATCAGGGGAGTGTGGCCTAATATGCAAAAGAGCTCTTGTAAGCTCTTGGAGGATTGGCTACATCAGGGGAGTGTGGCCTAATATGCAAAGGAGCTCTTGTAAGCTCTTGGAGGATTGGCTACATCAGGGGAGTGTGGCCTAATATGCAAAAGAGCTCTTGTAAGCTCTTGGAGCATTGGCTACATCAGGGGAGTGTGGCCTAATATGCAAAGGAGCTCTTGTAAGCTCTTGGAGGATTGGCTACATCAGGGGAGTGTGGCCTAATATGCAAAGGAGCTCTTGTAAGCTCTTGGAGGATTGGCTACATCAGGGGAGTGTGGCCTAATATGCAAAGGAGCTCTTGTAAGCTCTTGGAGGATTGGCTACATCAGGGGAGTGTGGCCTAATATGCAAAGGAGCTCTTGTAAGCTCTTGGAGGATTGGCTACATCAGGGGAGTGTGGCCTAATATGCAAAAGAGCTCTTGTAAGCTCTTGGAGGATTGGCTACATCAGGGGAGTGTGGCCTAATATGCAAAGGAGCTCTTGTAAGCTCTTGGAGGATTGGCTACATCAGGGGAGTGTGGCCTAATATGCAAAAGAGCTCTTGCAAGCTCTTGGAGGATTGGCTACATCAGGGGAGTGTGGCCTAATATGCAAAGGAGCTCTTGTAAGCTCTTGGAGGATTGGCTACATCAGGGGAGTGTGGCCTAATATGCAAAGGAGCTCTTGTAAGCTCTTGGAGGATTGGCTACATCAGGGGAGTGTGGCCTAATATGCAAAGGAGCTCTTGTAAGCTCTTGGAGGATTGGCTACATCAGGGGAGTGTGGCCTAATATGCAAAGGAGCTCTTGTAAGCTCTTGGAGGATTGGCTACATCAGGGGAGTGTGGCCTAATATGCAAAGGAGCTCTTGTAAGCTCTTGGAGGATTGGCTACATCAGGGGAGTGTGGCCTAATATGCAAAGGAGCTCTTGTAAGCTCTTGGAGGATTGGCTACATCAGGGGAGTGTGGCCTAATATGCAAAAGAGCTCTTGTAAGCTCTTGGAGGATTGGCTACATCAGGGGAGTGTGGCCTAATATGCAAAGGAGCTCTTGTAAGCTCTTGGAGGATTGGCTACATCAGGGGAGTGTGGCCTAATATGCAAAGGAGCTCTTGTAAGCTCTTGGAGGATTGGCTACATCAGGGGAGTGTGGCCTAATATTCAAAGGAGCTCTTGTAAGCTCTTGGAGGATTGGCTACATCAGGGGAGTGTGGCCTAATATGCAAAAGAGCTCTTGGAGGATTGGCTACATCAGGAGAGTGTGGCCTAATATGTAAAGGAACTCTTGTAAGCTCTTGGAGGATTGGCTACATCAGGGGAGTGTGGCCTAATATGCAAAAGAGCTCTCGTAAGCTCTTGGAGGATTGGCTACATCAGGGAAGTGTGGCCTAATATGCAAAGGAGCTCTTGTAAGCTCTTGGAGGATTGGCTACATCAGGGGAGTGTGGCCTAATATGCAAAGGAGCTCTTGTAAGCTCTTGGAGGATTGGCTACATCAGGGGAGTGTGGCGTAATATGGAAAGGAGCTCTTGTAAGCTCTTGGAGGATTGGCTACATCAGGGGAGTGTGGCCTAATATGCAAAAGAGCTCTTGTAAGCTCTTGGAGGATTGGCTACATCAGGGGAGTGTGGCCTAATATGCAAAGGAGCTCTTGTAAGCTCTTGGAGGATTGGCTACATCAGGGGAGTGTGGCCTAATATGCAAAAGAGCTCTTGTAAGCTCTTGGAGGATTGGCTACATCAGGGGAGTGTGGCCTAATATTCAAAGGAGCTCTTGTAAGCTCTTGGAGGATTGGCTACATCAGGGGAGTGTGGCCTAATATGCAAAAGAGCTCTTGTAAGCTCTTGGAGGATTGGCTACATCAGGGGAGTGTGGCCTAATATGCAAAAGAGCTCTTGGAGGATTGGCTACATCAGGAGAGTGTGGCCTAATATGTAAAGGAACTCTTGTAAGCTCTTGGAGGATTGGCTACATCAGGGGAGTGTGGCCTAATATGCAAAAGAGCTCTCGTAAGCTCTTGGAGGATTGGCTACATCAGGGGAGTGTGGCCTGATATGCAAAGGAGCTCTTGTAAGCTCTTGGAGGATTGGCTACATCAGGGGAGTGTGGCCTAATATGCAAAGGAGCTCTTGTAAGCTCTTGGAGGATTGGCTACATCAGGGGAGTGTGGCCTAATATGCAAAGGAGCTCTTGTAAGCTCTTGGAGGATTGGCTACATCAGGGGAGTGTGGCCTAATATGCAAAAGAGCTCTTGTAAGCTCTTGGAGGATTGGCTACATCAGGGGAGTGTGGCCTAATATGCAAAGGAGCTCTTGTAAGCTCTTGGAGGATTGGCTACATCAGGGGAGTGTGGCCTAATATGCAAAGGAGCTCTTGTAAGCTCTTGGAGGATTGGCTACATCAGGGGAGTGTGGCCTAATATGCAAAGGAGCTCTTGTAAGCTCTTGGAGGATTGGCTACATCAGGGGAGTGTGGCCTAATATGCAAAGGAGCTCTTGTAAGCTCTTGGAGGATTGGCTACATCAGGGGAGTGTGGCCTAATATGCAAAGGAGCTCTTGTAAGCTCTTGGGGGATTGGCTACATCAGGGGAGTGTGGCCTAATATGCAAAGGAGCTCTTGTAAGCTCTTGGAGGATTGGCTACATCAGGGGAGTGTGGCCTAATATGCAAAGGAGCTCTTTTAAGCTCTTGGAGGATTGGCTACATCAGGAGAGTGTGGCCTAATATGTAAAGGAACTCTTGTAAGCTCTTGGAGGATTGGCTACATCAGGGGAGTGTGGCCTAATATGCAAAGGAGCTCTTGTAAGCTCTTGGAGGATTGGCTACATCAGGGGAGTGTGGCCTAATATGCAAAGGAGCTCTTGTAAGCTCTTGGAGGATTGGCTACATCAGGGGAGTGTGGCCTAATATGCAAAAGAGCTCTTGTAAGCTCTTGGAGCATTGGCTACATCAGGGGAGTGTGGCCTAATATGCAAAGGAGCTCTTGTAAGCTCTTGGAGGATTGGCTACATCAGGGGAGTGTGGCCTAATATGCAAAGGAGCTCTTGTAAGCTCTTGGAGGATTGGCTACATCAGGGGAGTGTGGCCTAATATGCAAAGGAGCTCTTGTAAGCTCTTGGAGGATTGGCTACATCAGGGGAGTGTGGCCTAATATGCAAAAGAGCTCTTGTAAGCTCTTGGAGGATTGGCTACATCAGGGGAGTGTGGCCTAATATGCAAAAGAGCTCTTGGAGGATTGGCTACATCAGGAGAGTGTGGCCTAATATGCAAAGGAACTCTTGTAAGCTCTTGGAGGATTGGCTACATCAGGGGAGTGTGGCCTAATATGCAAAGGAGCTCTTGTAAGCTCTTGGAGGATTGGCTACATCAGGGGAGTGTGGCCTAATATGCAAAGGAGCTCTTGTAAGCTCTTGGGGGATTGGCTACATCAGGGGAGTGTGGCCTAATATGCAAAGGAGCTCTTGTAAGCTCTTGGAGGATTGGCTACATCAGGGGAGTGTGGCCTAATATGCAAAGGAGCTCTTGTAAGCTCTTGGAGGATTGGCTACATCAGGGGAGTATGGCCTAATATGCAAAGGAGCTCTTGTAAGCTCTTGGAGGATTGGCTACATCAGGGGAGTGTGGCCTAATATGCAAAGGAGCTCTTGTAAGCTCTTGGAGGATTGGCTACATCAGGGGAGTGTGGCCTAATATGCAAAGGAGTTCTTGTAAGCTCTTGGAGGATTGGCTACATCAGGAGAGTGTGGCCTAATATGTAAAGGAACTCTTGTAAGCTCTTGGAGGATTGGCTACATCAGGGGTGTGTGGCCTAATATGCAAAGGAGCTCCTGCTAGAATTCCATCTCTGGTCTTGCGCAAGTGGAAGCCCTAGAAGCAGAAGAAGCAAGTGCAGCAGAGGACAGTCTCCACAGCAGCAGGGAAGAAGTCGGCGGGCAACAATGTCTTAGGATCCTGACTTAGTCATTTAAAATAACAGTCCCTTTACTCACAACATATATGCCTCTGCTTTAGTCATCTGCTTTCCTGTTATCAACTGGTTCTGTGCCACATGAGTGAAACGGGGGCTATATTTCGCTATAAGAACATAAGAGAAGCCATGTTGGATCAGGCCAATGGCCCATCCAGTCCAACACTCTGTGTCACATAAGAGAAGCCATGTTGGATCAGGCCAGTGGCCAATCCAGTCCAACACTCTGTGTCACATAAGAACATAAGAGAAGCCATGTTAGATCAGGCCAGTGGCCCATCCAGTCCAACACTCTGTGTCACATAAGAACATAAGAGAAGCCATGTTGGATCAGGCCAGTGGCCCCTCCAGTCCAACACTCTGTGTCACATAAGAACATAAGAGAAGCCATGTTGGATCAGGCCAGTGGCCCATCCAGTCCAACACTCTGTGTCACATAAGAACATAAGAGAAGCCATGTTGGATCAGGCCAACGGCCCATCCAATCCAACACTCTGTGTCACAGAAGAACAGAAGAGAAGCCATGTTGGATCAGGCCAATGGCCCATCCAGTCCAACACTCTGTGTCACAGAAGAACAGAAGAGAAGCCATGTTGGATCAGGCCAGTGGCCCATCCAGTCCAACACTCTGTGTCACATAAGAACATAAGAGAAGCCATGTTGGATCAGGCCAATGGCCCATCCAGTCCAACACTCTGTGTCACAGAAGAACAGAAGAGAAGCCATGTTGGATCAGGCCAATGTCCCATCCAGTCCAACACTCTGTGTCACAGAAGAACATAAGAGAAGCCATGTTGGATCAGGCCAATGGCCCATCCAGTCCAACACTCTGTGTCACACAGTGGCCAAATATAAATATATATATATATATATATATATATATATATATATATATATATACACACACACACACACACACACACACACACACACACACTGTGGCCAATAGCCACTGATGGACCTCTGTTCCATATTTTTATCTAACCCCCTCTTGAAGCTGTGTATGCTTGTAGCCACCGCCACCTCCTGTGGCAGTGAATTCCACATGTTAATCACCTTTTGGTTAATCACCCTATAGTTCAGTCCTAAATATAACACATATAATTTAGCTTTTCGTGAATCAAAACACAGTGCTCAATAAGAGCGTGGCGCTTGGCAATTAGGTAACAGCATTGCTAATTTAACGCAAAGCTTCGTTGTTATGTCATAAGTGAAACTTCTTCCAGACACATGATTTCATTAATCAAAAGCCTGGAGTTGAGGGACAGCAAAAACACAGGCAAGAACTAAAGAGCAAAAGAAAATGTCTTCGGATGCAAACAGGGCTCAATTCTTTTGACAAGCTCGTCCCAGTGCTTTATTACAGTATTCCAAACATCTAGAAAAGAAGTCTTGCAGAGGCACAGATCAACAAGAATTAGAAATAAGAACAATTTACGAATTACCATGGTTACAGGCTTTCAGAACAGGCCTCTGAGAGGGCGGGCTGAGATTCTGTATCATATCTGTAGGTAAGAAGATAAACATACCTGCTGTTAACTTTCATACACAAGCGTTATTTCCAAGGGATCGTTCGGGTTAAATATCTCTGGAAGGAAAGCTGTGCTTATGGTACGCACGAGGCATTTCCCGTTGAACGCTGTTACTAGAAGATGATCATAATTCTGTGAAAGAGCCCAGCTACAAGTTATAAGGCTGCAGGCGGAGCAGCAGTCGATAAAGCTGTATTGCTCTGCCAAACAGATGCCTTCTGCTGCACCTGATCTTACAACGCTGTGTGAGTGTTAGACTAGGGCAGGGGTGGCCAAAGTGCGGCTCAGGAGCCACGCGTGGCTCTTTCACAAATACTGTGCGGCTCTCCAAGCCCCACCCCCACCCCACCAGCCGGCTTGGAGAAGGCATTTAAAGTTGCTTTATTTCCACCTCTCCCTCCCTCCTCCCCTCCATCTATTTCCCTCCCTCCTTCCTTCTGGCTGTCTTGCGACTCCCAAACGTCTGACGTTTATTCTGTGGGGCTCTTAAATTGAGCAAGCTTGGCCGCCCCTGGCTAGGATATGGGAGATCCAAATTAGAACTTCAGCTCTACCATGGAAGCTCAAGTGTGTGACTTGGGGACATGGCTTTGACGCCAAACGGAATGGCAGCATAACTGGTGAGCTCCGCCCCTTCTTCCCCCAGTTTACTATATCTTTGGGCATTCTAATCACTCATTTAATATAATAAATAATGGGCAAAGCTGACTCTGACAAAGCCCATTCAAATACCATAGTTAGAAGAAGAAGAAAAAAAAGAAGATATTGGATTTATATCCCACACTCCACTCCGAAGAGTCTCAGAGTGGCTCACAATCTCCTTTACCTTCTCCCCCCCCACAACAGGCACCCTGTGAGGTAGATGAAGATATTGGATTTATATCCCACGCTCCACTCTGAAGAGTCTCAGAGCGGCTCACAATCTCCTTTACCTTCTCCCCCCCCCCCCCCACAACAGGCACCCTGTGAGGTAGGTGAAGATATTGGATTTATATCCCACCCTCCACTCCGAAGAGTCTCAGAGCGGCTCACAATCTCCTTTCCCTTCCTCCCCCACAACAGACACCCTGTGAGGTAGATGAAGATATTGGATTTATATCCCACCTTCCACTCCGAAGAGTCTCAGAGCGGCTCACAATCTCCTTTCCCTTCCTCCTCCACAACAGACACCCTGTGAGGTAGATGAAGATATTGGATTTATATCCCACCTTCCACTCTGAAGAGTCTCAGAGTGGCTCACAATCTCCTTTCCCTTCCTCCTCCACAACAGACACCCTGTGAGGTGGGTGGGGCTGGAGAGGGCTCTCCCAGCGGCTGCCCTTTCAAGGACAATCTCTGCCAGAGCTATGGCTGACCCAAGGCCATTCCAGCAGGTGCAAGTGGAGGAGTGGGGAATCAAACCCGGTTCTCCCAGATAAGAGTCAGCACACTTAACCACTACACCAAACTGGGTCTCCTGATATCCCCAGCATGATGCCATCGTGCTGGGGACATCAGGGCGTCACTCTAGTATTCTGGAAAAAACTCTTTAGTAAAAGCCAAATTTACCGTAGAGTTTTTGCTCAAATACCAGTGCATCGCCCATCCTTTGATTGTATTGACTGACTCTCTGTAATCCTCCTTTGGACCATGTGAGAAAGGGGAGCTATAAGCAGGGCTTTTTTTTCCATCGCAGGAACTCCTTTGCATATTAGGCCACGCCCCCCTGATGTACACCACTACGCCAAACTGGCTCTCCAGTTAGGAAAGACATTACAACTTTTCCCAAAGCTCCCCAGCCTAGTATTTCTCCTGACGACCAGGCTGACACAGACAATAGGGCAATGGAAGAAACTTCTCCCTCATCAGTAATTCCCGCCATTACTGATCATGCATTTGCTGCACTTCTAAGCACTGTAGAACTTAAAATCAAAGAGACAAAAGCAGCTCCGATTCATATGGACATATGAAGCTGCCTTCTACTGAATCAGACTCTCGGTTCATCAAAGTCAGTCTTGTCTACTCAGACTGGCAGCGGCTCTCCAGGGTCTCAAGCTGAGGTTTTTCACACCTATTTGCCTGGACCCTTTTTAGTTGGAGATGCCGGGGATTGAACCTGGGACCTTCTGCTTCCCAAGCTCTACCATGGAGCCACCGTCCCTCCCCGATTCAGCCACCGACTAACCAGTTTGCAGACTTTAAACTCACTCTACAAAAAGTCAGTCAGACAGCAGAAGGAGCGAAAGAAATGCGTACCAGCCGGCAAGAAGACGTAAGTAACCTCCGCTCGGAAAATGACGACTTGCATGACAGAGTCCTTCAGTTGGAAGCCTCAGCCCGGGAAACGCATTTAAAATTTAGAGGCTTTGCCGAAAATATGCCCTTTGAATCTGATTTCCCTGCTTTTACTGCCGACTGGCTGGCACAAGAACCGGAACTAGACGAAGGTGTAGTGCCTTATATCACAGCGGCTTACCGTCTTGGCCCGCCAAACCTTCCATCCAGAAAAGAGCCATGTGACATTATCGCTATTATCCCCGAAGCCCACTCTAGACGCTGGATCCTCGAGGCTGCACCCAACGCCGGCTATTTAGAATACAAAGCGGAATACAAAGCACCCGCCCCCCTTCGCAAACCCAGCGCTTTGCGAGCGCCGGCTGTGGAGAGGGCAGTGTGCTTCCACCTTGCCTGTGTGCCTGGCTTCAGCTGTGATGTTTAAAGCAAGCGCTGGGATCGGAGGGCGGAGGGAGCGATCCCAGTGCTTGCTTTAAACATCACAGCTGAAGCTAGGCACACAGGCAAGGAGGAAGTACGCTGCCCCCTCCGCAGCCGGCGCTTGCGAAGCGCTGGGGCCACGTGGAGCGATCCCAGCGCTTGCCTGAAGAAGATGGAGCCAGGCAGGCAGATCCGGGGGAAGTGCCGGATCAGAGGAAGAGGCAGCAGATCGCCCCCCCCCCCCCGAAGGTACGTACTTCGGACCATAAGACGCACACACTTTTCCCCCCACTTTTTTTTGGGGGGGGGGGAGTGCGTCTTATGGTCCGAAAAATACGGTAATTTTTCTGTGTATAACTCAGAAATTTTCACAAGCTTTTATTGATGTATGTGCCAAATTCTCAATAAACTCTTTTTCTTCTTTTTTTAAAAAAAAGGGGGGGAAAAGAGTGTGCCTTGGAGTTCTGCCGTCCCTAACCTGTCTTGTACAAGAGTCGTAACTCTGAGGATACAATGAAAGAGGAGAGGAGAACAATGCAAGCTAAATAAACAATGATGCAACTGACTGCTGGAACGTTGAAGCAGATCTGCCCAATAGCTCAGGGTTAATAGGTGCAGTCCTAAGAAAATACAAGCAGGACTTGTGGAAGCGCATCTCATTTCCCCTTCCACCCCTACTTCCTCTTTCCCATCTCTGAAAGCCCCTGTAGCCTTTTCTCCTCCCCACCCACCAGCCAACCTATCTTTACCCACCTCTGTTTTCAGCTCTTCCTCCCTCCCGTTGGCAGCCTTTCCCTGGGAAGTCTACGTGGTACCAGCCACCAGGCTGGGCCCAGTGGAGAACCCACAAGGAACTGCCAGGGGCACCTAGCTTCCCCCAGAACCCCATTCCCCACACCGTTTCCTCTTTCTCCTCCTGATGATCCCCATCATGTCCACACTTTCCTGTGCTTCCTTTTCTCCTTCCCATGCACACACCCAAACCTTTTATCTGCCCCCCAGTCTTCACCTATATTATTTATTTACTGCATTTATACCCTGCCTTTCTCCCCAGCCAAGTGATAAAGAACCAAACGATGGTCCAATGTCAAGGAGTCCTGCCTAAATCCTATCTGTTCACGCCCCAGGGATTTCTGACTCCATCCAATACAGGAGCTTCTTTAGTAAGTAAGCAGAATATAGTTTTCCTAGAGAAGAGAATCATGGAGTTGGAAGGGACCTCCAGGGACATCTAGTCCAACCCCCTGCACAATGCAGGAAACTGACAAACATCTCCCCATAAATTCACAGGCTCTTCATTGCTGTCAGATGGCCATCTAGCCTCTGTCTAAAAACCTCCAAGGAAGGAGAGCCCACCACCTCCCGAGGAAGCCTGTTCCACTGAAGAACCGCTCTAACGGTCAGGAAATTCTTCCTAATGTTGAGCCGGAAACTCTTTTGATTTAATTTCAACCCATTGGTTCTGGTCCTGCCTTCTGGGGGCCACAGAAAACAATTCCACACCATCGGGACAATAATAGAATGTTTCCAAGAATCAGGTATTTGTCCCCTGATGTTAATTTGAATGAAAACTGGGCCCAGGACCAGAAAACTGGGTCCACCATAATTGATCAGCCTTGAATAGCTCTGTAGGGAGAGCCAGTTTGGTGTAATGCTTAAGTGTGCGGACTCTTGTCTGGGAGAACCGGGTTTGATTCCCCACTCCTCCACTTGCACCTGCTAGCATGGCCTTGGGTCCGCCATAGCTCTGGCAGAGGTTGTCCTTGAAAGGGCAGCTGCTGGGAGAGCCCTCTCCAGCCCCACCCACCTCACAGGGTGTCTGTTGTGGGGGAGGAAGGGAAAGGAGATTGTGAGCCGCTCTGAGACTCTTAGGAGTGGAGGGCGGGATATAAATCCAATATCTTCATCTACCTCACAGGGTGTCTGCTGTGGGGGAGGAAGGCAAAGGAGATTGTGAGCCGCTCTGAGACTCTTAGGAGTGGAGGGCGGGATATAAATCCAATATCTTCATCTACCTCACAGGGTGTCTGTTGTGGGGGAGGAAGGGAAAGGAGATTGTGAGCCGCTCTGAGACTCTTAGGAGTAGAGGGCGGGATATAAATCCAATATCTTCATCTACCTCACAGGGTGTCTGCTGTGGGGGAGGAAGGCAAAGGAGATTGTGAGCCGCTCTGAGACTCTGAGACCCAGAGTAGAGGGCAGGATATAAATTCAATATCTTCATCTACCTCACAGGGTGTCTGCTGTGGGGGACGAAGGGAAAGGAGATTGTGAGCTGCTCTGAGACTCTGAGACCCAGAGTAGAGGGCAGGATATAAATCCAATATCTTCTTCTACTTCACAGGGTGTCTGCTGTGGGAGACGAAGGGAAAGGGGATTGTGAGCCGCTCTGTGACTCTTCGGAGTGGAGGGCGGGATAGAAATCCAATATCTTCTTCTTCATCTTCTTCATCGCCTAGATGACAGCCCTTCAGGTACTTGAAGATAGTGATTGGAGAGAAGGCTGATTGCTTGATAACTGGATGGGTCACTTCTGGATCCCTTTTAAAACATCAGGACCAGACCTTGCATTCAGCAGGAGCTCACAGGAGTGCAGCTCCTGAACCTTTCTGAGGGTTCCCCCTCCTCCTCCCCACCTTTCCCACTGAATAGTAGGTGCAGCTGCATAACAATCCCTGGATGAGCTCCACCACCTATTTTTCTACAAAATGACTCCCGATCGGGACAATAATAGAATGTTTCCAAGAATCAGGTATTTGTCCCCTGAGGTTAATTTGAATGAAAACTGGGCCCATGACCAGAAAACTGGGTCCACCATAATTGATCAGCCTTGAATAGCTCTGTAGGGATTAGATCAGAGCCCTGATTTGAATCCCTTGATAAAGCAAATGACCTCCTTGATCAATACTTCAGGCCAGGCTGCTGTTGCATCAAGAGGAATAATAACAGATGCCCTTGGCCCACTAGCATTGGAGAATAGCCTCTTGAAACAGACATCCGGCATCAAAGAGGCAAGACAGCATGGGATTTTAGATGCTGGGTTTACTGTAGTATTGACAATAGACCAGAAGACCTTATTGTCATTATTACTGACAGAGATAAGATATCCCCATTCCTTGTTAAGGGGCCATCTGTCTCTTTTGTCTTAATCAGCTCCCTGCACATTTTCTACAGTTCCATCAACTCTCGGAGGCTGACATTGTATGGCTACTTTTAAACTCACAAATGCTTCTGCTACATACGCCTTTTCATTCTTTTGCCGTCGCCACTAAACCAGCTATTCCTCTTAACTTCAGGGAATACCGATTTTGATGGAGCGATGGTCTGATTCAGGAGAAGCCAGCTTTCATGTGCTCATGGAACTGTGCTGAGAATTATATTGATTCCTGGGCCATAACTCCGTACAAAGCAACAGGTAGTGTCGGAAGATATTTACCTTTAGACCGTGCCGTCCGCTTTCTCCTGTCTCGGAATGCAGCGCCTGACTGCAAGGCCTCCAATAAGCTATCCATCACTCCCGTCTCGTCGCCCTCTGCAGAAAAGCAAATAGAGGGGATTCCTTCAGCTTTCTGGGTTACCATAGCAATGCCAAAAGATTTACAAGGCTAGCAAAAAAGACTTTGGCATTTAAAAGCTGGCAATTCCACATTCAGGTAAGCCTGCGATTCAGTCTTAAATCATATTTCCTTTTACTGCCGCATTGTGTCCAGTAAAACAAAACCCAAGTTCATTTTGTTCCGTTCGTACCACCACACTCTAAAGCGAGATACGGCAGTGACTTTAAATGTAGAGTAACGCCATTCGACTTCTCCCTCTCTCTGAATCCTGCATGGAGCTATGATAATCATAAAACTCACATCCCTTGCAAAAGCAACTGGCTTTTAGAGATCATATCTTCAGTGGTCACTACCTGCACTTCCTGGGTTGGATTCAACCAGATCTCCAACTCGTTAAAACAGGTGGAGCAATTTCCCTTGCTCATCAAAAGAAACTAAGCTGGAGATCATGAGATCTCCATGGGCAAACGCTCTATGGCAGGGGTGTCAAACATGCAGCCCAGGGGCCGAATTAGGCCCTTGAGCAACTGGCCGTCATTTGCTCCCTTCTCCCTCTCTCTTGTGTCCTTCTGCATCACAGCTTGCTTTGCCAGGCTTGCTCAATCTCATAAGAGATACAGAGCAAAACCCCTATTTTTTCCATTGGCTGAGGCTCCTCCCTTGGGGTGGAAAGGGGGATGGCTTGCTTTGCCAGGCTCTTCTCAATCACACAGCAGAGCTACCGAGTGATTCAAGCCTCTTTTCCTTCTATTGGCTGAGGCTCCTCCCCCTCCTAGTCCTCTGGGGAAGGAAGAGACAGAGCTTCCTTTGCCCAGTTCCCTGGATTGCACAGGAGAGATACAAAGAAGCACCTTTAAGACCAACAAGTGCTAATGTTTTAAGCACATTTTATTTTAACTTTTTTAAAATCTTCAATTGTGTTTGTGTCCTATATAAAGTTTATATCTTACCTACCTGGCATTATATTTTATGATACACATGGCCCAGCCCGACAAAGTCTCATTTATGTCTGATCTGGCCCTCATAACAAATGAGTTTGACACCCCTGCTCTATGGAATAGAGCAGGGTGTCAAACATGTGGCCCAGGGGCCGAACCAGGCCCTTGATGGGCTCCTATCAGGCCTCTGAGTAACTGGCTGTCATCTGCTTCCTTCTCCCTCTCTCTTGCTTCCTTCTATGTCACAGCTTGCTTCGCAAGGCTTGCTCAATAGCACAGGAGCTACAGAGCAAAGCCTCTATTTTCTGCATTGGCTGAGGCTCCTCCCTTGGGGAGGTATGGGGGGAAGGAAGAGCTTGCATTGCCAGTTTATCACAACTGCACGGCAGAGCTAATGAGCCAAGCCTCTCTTCCTTCTATTGGCTGAGCCTCCTCCCCCTCCTGGTCCCGTGAGGAAGGAAGGAAAGAGCTTGAGCTTCCTTTGCCCAGTTCCCTGGATCCCATGGGAGAAATACAACGGAAGCGCCTTTAAGAACAGTGAGTGCTAATATTTTAAGCATGGTTTAAGTTTTTAAAACAATCTTTAATTGTGTTTGTCAGTGTCCTTTATAAAGCTTATACCCCTACCATCTAATCTTAAATAGATACACACATGGCCCAGCCCATCATGTCCCGGCCCACCAAGGTCTCATTTATATCAGATCTGGCCCTCATAACAAATGAGTTCGACACTCCTGGAATAGAGGATTTAGTAAGGAGAGCTGGGCAACAGCAAGCAGAAATCCAACCCATTAGCTGTTGATCCTGCTTGCATGAATGACTTACTTAAGGGGGGGGGGGGGGACTACCCTAATTTTCAATATGGAGTTCCAATTGCCTCCTCACAGAGACAGAGCTGCCATTTGAAAAATCTGTTGTATTTTAAAAGAACAAAATCCTGCATGGAACACCAGAAGACCATCATGAGGCAGTTCGATTCAATACAACCCCCTTTGCTATCATGCAGATCCTCAAAAGCTTCTTAAAGCAATTACAATCACATGCTGCACAACGGTAACTGTATTGTGACTTATTTTTATCACGCGTGGAAGAAATTAAAACCAACATATGGTTCTGCAAAGCGTTATTTTATTTTATTTTTTGTTAACTGTTTCAAAGGTTTTGCTCAAAAAGATACCCCCCCCCCAAAGCATCAATAAATTCGTATAACCACCATTCTGACTGTTCGCAACAGCATTCCTGCCACACCTGAGGGACGAGTGTTCCGGATAATAAACAAGCACCCCTTTGGTGCGTACAATGTCTTCAATAATGGATTGAGACAGAAATTTCTATTTGATTTTTCCTCCTTCAGGTTGCAGCAGAAAATACTTTTCCACGTTGCCCAGAGGCCTGGGATTATGCCTTTAATATATGCCCAGGTTTTCTCTAAAGTCAATCAAAATATACTTTGCTTCAGATCAGTCAGTTCGGCAACCAGCCCCACTTCCTTTGTGGGTTACGTTTTCTGCTTATAAATATCGTTACGCCCACACATCTGGGGTGTGAACCATGAACGACAAGCTAAAGGCCTAGAGGTCGGATCGGGCCACAAAGTTATCTGGGCTCAGGAACAGCTAAAGAGAGATGGGCACACAAAGGCACTGGCCCAACGGACTTATGGAACATTTCTGGGGTCTTCAGTTTTTTTCCCTGTCCCTATTTGACAGAGTCCAATCCAAATTTCTTAGAACAGTAATCCAAGCACCCAGGTGCGTATCAGGGGAGGGACGGTGGCTCAGTGGTAGAGCATCTGCTTGGGAAGCAGAAGGTCCCAGGTTCAATCCCCGGCATCTCCAACTAAAAAGGGTCCAGGAAAATAGGCATGAAAAACCTCAGCTTGAGACTCTGGAGAGCCGATGCCAGTCTGAGTAGACAAGACTGACTTTGATGGACTAGGGTCTGATTCAGTATAAGGCAGCTTCATATGTTCGATATGTTCAGTTTGTAATCCCAGCAGAAAAGTCTCTGCAACTGCATCCAGGTGCGTATCAAACTGGGTCGCTTGGAAACAGGGATGACTTGAGTAGATGCTAGATGGGCACACCTACTTTGGGGCACCCTTTGAGATGCTCCAGTGCGTTCCTGCGTGACAACCAGGGCACTCATATTTAGAATTATGATCATGGCAAATATGCATGGCGTGCCTTGTGCTAAGGACAGTAGCAGCTAAAGCGCTACTCTTTTCTACCGAAGTTAGTGTGAGCATCTCCCTCCCCACAACAGTGCAGATCTGAGAAGGGACCGCTATATTGAGCAAGGCAGTACCTTAACGGACTCGTTGATGGCATCCATCACCTTTCCCCCCCATCTTGTTTTGCCAATCAGTACCTGTACCTGGGCTGACATGACCTCCAGTAACTTTACAAAAGCTGCTGATACTCTAGAAAAATGGCCATCGGTCAAGCCTCTCCAATCAAGAGGCAATTCTATACATCTAACATATTTGGTTGGTAGTCTTTTGTCTCAAGTGTTCAAGGGTTCCTGCAGGAGTTCACTCCCATCTAAAAAGGAAGTTTTTAGTGGGGAATGCCTCCTTGTCTCATGGATAGCTGTCTATTCTATATAAAGTTAGATCAGGGGTGGCCAAACTTGCTTAGTATAAGAACCACATAGAAAAAACACTGGATGTTTTTCACCCCATGAATGTCAGATGTAGGGATGTACGTAGGGAAGGAAGGAAGGAAGGAAGGAAGGAAGGAAGGAAGGAAGGAAGGAAGGAAGGAAGGAAGGAAGGAAGGAAGGAAGGAAGGAAGGAAGGAAGGAAGGAAGGAAGGAAGGAAGGAAGGAAGGGAGGGAGGGAGGGAGGGAGGGAGGGAGAAGTGGAAAGAAAGCAACTTTAAGTTTAAATGGATTCTCCAGGCTGCTGGCTGGTTTGGAAAAGTGACTTAAAGAGAGCAATGCCTTCTCCAAGCCTGCTGACAGGGCAGTGGGGGCCTCAAGAGCCACACAGTATTTGTGAAAGAGCCATGTGTGGCTCCCAAGCCACAGTTTGGCCACCCCCTGAGTTAGGCGATGCCTTATGGAGCTGAAAGGCAGAGCATGCATACAACTAACTAGAGAAAAATGAACAGTTAAATAGTTTAACCAGTAAATTTAAAAGGGAATGAAAAAAAAATCTTCCCACATCAGGCAACAGAGAATATGGTACCAAGGACAGTGATGATTCATGTTATCAGGGCTTTTTAAAAGCAGGAACACAGCTCCGGCTGGCTTGGCATCAGTGGGTGTGGCCTAATATGCAAATGAGTTCCTGATGTGCTCTTTGTAGAAAAAGCCCCATGTGAAACAATGGTGACACTGCGGTGTGTGGCCTAATATGCAAATGAGTTCCTGATGCGCTTTTTGTAGAAAAAAGCCCTGCATGAAACAATGGTGACACTGGGGGGTGTGGCCTAACATGCAAATGAGTTCCTGATGCGCTTTTTGTAGAAAAAAGCCCTGTATGAACCAATGGTGACACTGGGGTGTGTGGCCTAACATGCAAATGAGTTCCTGATGCGCTTTTTGTAGAACAAAACCCTGTATGAACCAATGGTGACACTGGGGTGTGTGGCGTAACATGCAAATGAGTTCCTGATGCGCTTTTTGTAGAAAAAAGCCCTGTATGAACCAATGGTGACACTGCGGTGTGTGGCCTAATATGCAAATGTCTGTTTTGATGCTGTTGTTTTAACTCTATGGTTTTATTGTTGCGAGCTGCCCTGAGCCCACTTGCAGGATAGGGTGGGGTATAAACCTAAAAATTAAATGAAAAATTAAATCAAATCAACAAAACTGACTTGTGTAATCTATGAACACCTTTGATAAATTAATCCGTTTGTGACCCTGATCTGGATGGCTCAGGCTATCTTAAATCTCAGAAGCTGAGCGGAATCAGCTCTGGTTAGCGCGGGGATGGGAGACCTCCAAGGAATCCCAAGGCTGCTGCACAGAATAATAATAATAATAATAAATTTATTTTTGTATCCCACCCTCCCCCGCCAAAGGCATGCTCAGGGCGGCTAACACGAAGCAGGCAATGGCAAGCCACCTCTGAACACGGTCGCCTTGGCAACCCTGCAGCTTTGCCAGGTGTTGGCTGTGGCTTGGTGGCACTTCCCACCACCACCAGCATTGATTTGGAGAGAAATTACCCGAGTTCTGGAATAGCAACGTCCAATAATGTCTTACCTTATGCATTTTTCACCTGGAGATAAACTGCTGGCTGCTTTCCTGTACTAAGGGTTTTGTATGAACAGAAGTGTGTGTGTGTTTTTTTTTTAAAAAAAATTTGGGGCCACTTTGGGTAGAAACACCACAAGAGTCACAAAAGAGCCCACTTGTGGCGGCAGAGACCACAAGCCGCAATCACTGCGGGATGGCGAGGGCAGTTGGGGGGCGGGATCAAGCGCGTCATTTTTTAAGTAAGACAAGCCTCATGTTCTTTTCTTGTGGGGAAAGCTGTGAAAGGAATTGAGCAGTGCGGTGGCTGGATCAGAACCTGAAATCCCTCTCTGCTTTGAAAGGTTGCTCTGTAAAAAGCAGCCTAACCTACCTCACAAGCCTGTTGTGAGGATACAAATGCTGAAGAAAATGACATAAGCTGCTTTGGGTTCCTGCTGGGGAGAAAACTGAGGTATAAATGAAGTAAACAAACATCTTCCATGGCAAGTGGGGGGCCATATCCTCGTACCTGCCAGAGCTGTCTTCCAAATCGCTGCTTTCAGACAGGATGCCCTTTCACGTCTCTCACCTTTGGTGTAAACAGATTACCGACAGAACACCTGCTAATGTCATGTCCTTCACACAAAGTGGGCACAGTATGTGGCCCTCAGAAAATGTCACTTTTACCTCACTCTGTATCTTGAAATAATGCTTACTGAGATCTGACAGGAAAAGGAAAGAAACAGAAGCTCTCCTGTGTCTTCCCTACAAGGAATGCTTCTGGAAACCTCTTCAGCAGCCAACACTTGGCGTAAAACTCCCAAGTACGTTATCTTCTCTCCATGGCAGTGAAGAGAGCTGAGAAGACAAGAACCCACTGGGGGAGAAGAGCACCTCATATCCCATTCAGCTCTAGAATTGTCCACAGTTGACCTGCACGTGCAGTTCTGATATGTATTGTAACCAGGGGAGCAGTTGTCACTCAATCCCAACAGAAGAAGTTTGCCCTTAGATAGACTGTTGCCTTTTTGTGAGATCAAAATGGAAGTGAGAAGAACAATTTTCACCACCCAGAGCTCTTCAAAGGAAGAGCAGGATATAAATGTAATGAACAGGAGCTTGGAGTGGTGAGCAAAGTTCCCTCTAAGCTGTGTTAGAGCACTGGTGCACAATATTTTAGCTGCCAGCATAGGCGGTTTTGCCTCAGTTCATGAGGGAAGGCATTTCCCCCTCCACCGGAACAATGGAGGATGGGGACACCTCCTTCTGGGACCCATAGAACTGAACCCACCCACCCCCATCCCATCTTTTTGAAAATTGTGGGGAGGAGAGGTATTGAAGAGAGGCACCAGCAGCTATAACACAAATTTGGTGCCTCTACCTCAAAAAACAAACCCTCCCAGAACCCCAAATACCTCCAGATCGATTCTCCATTTTAGCCAAATGGGCCTATTGATTATAATGTCCCTCACAGGCTATAATGAAGCCAGAGTGGAAATGAATTTTTTTTCATACCCCTATTAGGCTTGTCAGTATAATTTGTAAGCTGCCTTGAGTCACAGGGGAAAGTGGGATATAAATATTTGAATAAATAGTTTGGGCAAGTTGATACATTTAAGCGACTTCCTGTTTGTTAGATTTCGGCAGGGTTCCGACAGCAATTGTTCTACCTCTGTTCTACTTGGCCTGTAATGCTAGTTGTCATATTTCGCTTTAAAAAAAAAATAAAGTAGACTGCAAGTGTCCCCCCCCCCCCACCCCCCGCACAAGTGCTGGTATGCTTTCTAAGGAACCATGCCACTAGGCAAACACACAACACAGCAGTTGGGTATTTTAACAGTGGCACAGGGAAGGGAGGGGAATAGAAGAATCACCTTTCCCAAACAAGTTAAGGCTGCGCAATTTGAAAATAAGCAAAAGGTGCCAACAGAAAAATTCAAAGTTACAGAAATGTGTGAAACAAATGGATGAGAGCTTTGTTTGCACATTTTCTGTGCAAAGAAACAAGCTGCCTAAAGAGTCAGATCTGAACATAGTTAGGAAGTCTAAACACAATAGTTATTTCACCTGTATCTATTGCCATAACAATAGCTCTTCTATCTACCTTTCACAAGCATCTGGTTTCTTTCCTCATTACCTGTATTCATTTCTAGCAGGTGTTTTTTCTTCTGTTGTCTTTCGAGCTTCTCTTTTTCCGCTTTTTCCTGAGCAATTTTAGCGCGCCTCAGCTTTTCTTCTGCTTCTCTCCTCCTCATGTTCTCCTTCGTGGCTTGCTACGAACACACATTAAGTTCAATAAGCATCACAATAAGATGTTGTAAAAAATATTTACATAAGCCTAAGAAACTACAGGCGTAAAGAATTGACACAGGGAAATAACTTACATTTATCACCTGGTATACAAAGCTTTCCTTTGTGAATTCTAGACACCTGCCACATCAGCGTGTTCGAGTACTGCACACGTCAGTTGTGCTGTGTGCATGATGCAAAAAATCACCACACCACGACTGCCTTATCTGATGTCGAAGAGCACAGCAAACTCTTCAAACGATTGTGCCAGGCGGGTAGATGTGTGATAAGCAAATGAGGAAGAGAATCACGGAAAACCAGCCAGTGGAGAGAAAAAAAATCTGTGAAAAATTACGAATACAAATAGTAGCCAAATCTCAGTCATAATTCATATGAAAGCTCAATCATTTATGGAGAACATCTGAAAGACCACAGGAATTTCTTATATATCTTCACAATATGCCCAAGCGTTTAATTCCTGTGGTCTTTCAGACGTTCTCCATAATTCATCGAGTTTTCATATGAATTGTGCCTGAGATTTGACTACTACTTAGTAATTTTTCACGGGTTTTTTTCCTCTTCACTGCGTAGATGAGAGTCCGAAGCAGCAGATCAAAGTTTTGAGTCCAATAGCACCTTAAGATTTTTTTGATTTAGTTCCATTTCTATCCCGCCCTTCCCGCCAAAGCGATCTCAGGGCGGCATATGCATGGGTATAAACATATCTCGGCTTGACTTCGCGAAAGGTACAGTAATCTACGTCTGCTGCAGGCACGCTGGTGGCTGACAAGACCAATGCGGGACAGGCAGGTCCGGCCACAGTGGCTGCAGGGAAAAGTCTGATTTGGGGTTGGTGCTGTAGCAGTGCGATTCTTCCTCAATCTCCATTTCTATCCCGCCCTTCCCACCAAAGCGGTCTCAGGGCAGCATATGCATGGGTATAAACATATAATATAATATATAATAGGACATAAAAACCACAAAACAATTTAAAAACATAGAAGATTAACGTTTCGATGCTATGATCTTACAATCAGGTTTATGTTTTCTATAGGCGAGCCTTAGATGGCCCTTTCCGCTGCTGCTATAGAGCAGCTCGCAAGAGGCAGTCCAGATGTTTCCTGAGAACTGTCGTGGCCAGCAGTCTAGTTTGCAAATGCCTGGTGGAAGAGCGGCGTCTTACAGGCCCTGCGGAACTGTATGAGCTCTCGCAGGGCCCTAACTTCTTCCGGCAACTCATTCCACCAGCGTGGGGCCACTACAGAGAAGGCCCTGGCTCTGGTTGTCATGAGCCTGGCCTCCTTAGGGCCAGGGATTGAGAGATTTTGTGACCCAGACCAAAGTGCTCTCCAGGGAACACGTGGGGAAAGGCGGCCCCTAAGGTATGCAGGTCCCTGGCCATATAAGATCAACAAAGTTTCATTCTGTTATCTTGTGTGCACACAACACATCTTCAGATACATTGCAACGGAAGTCACCAACGATTGTGTATGGGTAGACAAGTGTGGAGGGTGTTGCCAGGAAGGGACAATGAGAGTCAAGATGCAGAAGCAACTGGGCAGTAAATACAGCCAAGACTGGATGAAGGTGATTGGTGTGACCTGTGAACAGAAACAAATCAGCACATAGAACAGGGCTGGCCGAACTTGTTCAATGTAAGAGCCACATAGAACAAACCTCAGATGCTTGAGAGCTGCAAGACAGGAAGGAGGGAAGGCAGGCAGGCAGGCAAGTAGATGGGGGAAAGGAGCGGTGGAAAGAAAGCAACTTTAACTTCATATGCATTCTCCAAGCGGCCAGCTGCCTTGGGTTGGCTTGGCAAAATGATTTAAAGAGACAAAGGCCTTCTCCAAGCCAGCCGATGAGGTGGGGGGGGGGCTTCGAGAGCCTCGTGTGTGGAAGAGCCACAGTTTGGCCATCCCTGATATCGAACAACAAAGGAGTTTACAAGAGATGGGAGAAACCTGAACTACGCTAGCAAGTGTAAAATTCTTCTATTTCTAAGCTAGGCCCCCAGTCCATCTTATTGTCTGCAATGAATTTATTTCACCATTTTTGACAGATTGTCAAGACCAGGGGGTGGCCAAACTGTGGCTCTTTCACACACACTGCGTGCCTCTCAAAGTCCCTACCACCCAGTCAGCCGATTTGGAGAAGGCATTTCTCTCTTTAAAACACTTCTCTGAACCAAGCCAGCTGGCAGTTTAGATAATGCATTTAAAGTTGCTTTCTTTCCACCTTTCCCTCCCTTCCTCCACCCACCTATTTGCCTTCCTTCCTTGCGGCTCTCAAATATCTGACGTTTATTCAATGTGGCTCTTATGTTAATTGAGTTTGGCCGGTCCTGGTCCAGACCATCTCCCACCTACCCACCCCTTCCGGGCGGCTAAAAGCAGCCAGAGAGAGCATTAACCCCTTGCTTCGCCAGCAGTGCAGTGCCAATCCATGCTCCACCTTCTATCTCAGTGTTTAGGTTCAAATTTAGACTCATGTACCAATGCACTACCCTTTCTAAGAAAACCGAATTAGGAAAAAATAAACATGCTTGACTGGTATTCCCAGGGCTAAATGTATTACATATACTTTACCATGAATGCTGTCCTGAAATTGTTCAAGTCACTCAGAAATTCTTCCACCGAAACCTTCTTCAGATCAACGGCATAATATCTCATGACATTCTGATATAGTTTTTCCATGTTGTCATGCATCCCAGAAAGCTTCTGAAACTGTTCCTTTGCTTGAATTGCAAAGACGTATGGAGCTAGTTAAGGTTATGAAACTTGTAATAATCTTGGTTAGAAAGGCAACAGAGACTGGCCCTTTACTCACTTGAATCAAAAGGAATGCAATGGAGGCAGGAACCAAACACAACCATGACGTCATGCTTTTTCTCCCATCAACGTGTTATAAGAGACCACACAAAAGCCTAGTCTGCGTTTCTCAGATGGCCTTCTAGTCCTCTACTATACAGGACTGCAGAGTAGAGCTAATCACCGATCTGGACATTCCATTGCCTACATTTGGGGAGGAGATGTTTCTAAATGTGGGAGTCTGACCTTCTCAGCCCTACAGTCCTAAGGATATAGATCTTGAATGGCCTCCTAACATCCAATGTGTGCCACAAGTGTTCTTTAGGATGCCTGGGGTCAGGGCAGACTGAGATCCGTGAGCGGAGGAGACGACTTTAGGTTGAAAGGTGGGATCAGGTCTTGAAACCGCTTGAAAAACACGTCCAGTTGTCTTTCACCGATGGTGTGCTCAGCTCGCAGAGGTTATTGCAACCAGAAAAAAAGAGTCTTCCCCGAGTGCGTCAACACTCTGATTTGTAGTTGCAGCAGAGTCTTTACTTAAAAGTAACATGTATTTCCATTTATTTTTCCATATGTTTTGCAATAAATTCCAGTCTTTAAAACAGGTCATTCTCCCTGTGTAGGCATGTGTAGACTCCTTACTACTGCTGCTGCTGCCAATACAAAGCCGCGGCAATGGAGCTTCCACAAGGTGGGTATTCTCACAGATCTCCTGCCCTGGTGAAAGCCATTCCTCTCCCCCCATTTTTTTTTTTAAAAATCAGTGTATCTGGGCTTTTTTGGAGCAGGAATGCAGTTCCAGCTGGCTTGGCGTCAGGGGGTGTGGCCTAATATGCAGATGAGTTCTTACTGGGCTTTTTCTACCAAAAAAGGGCCTGTGTGAAACAATGGTGGTATCAGGAGCGTGTCCTGATATGCAAATGAGTTCCTGCTGGGTTGTTGTTTTTACCCTGCACGCCATTATAATAGTAGAACAGGAGAATAGTAAAACCTGATACAAAACAGAATAAGCAGCTATCCAGCTTATCAATAGATTGCCATCTAAAGATCCAAGTAGCACTTGGTATGTTTTTATATTTCTTATGTCTTAAATGTATTTTTATACTTTATGTATATACACGAATGTGTAAGCCGCCCTGAGTCTGCTTTGGCGGGATATAAATCGAACAAATAAAATAAAAGAATAATGCTGCAAGGGTACTTATAACAGGTCCCTGAAATCCCAGCTTTCATGTTATGTTTGCAAAAGCAGGCCTCTGGTTCATAAAGCAAACGGCAAATGACAAATGAAAAGGGCTCGAAAATTACTTTGAAAAAAACATGAAAACTGGGAATTCAGAGAACCTTATGCAGATTATTTTACCGTTACATTGCGGTAACACTGTTCAGTTGCTGGATTTTATTTTATTTTTTGGTTTTTAACAAGTTACTTTTTATTGTTGAACATTTAAACATTTAACATAGTAATACGCCTTACATACCAAAATATACACATTTACATATCAACATCAACCTACTAACATACAATTTTTTTAAGTGCCCCCCCCCCAATGGTGGGATTGCGGCCCCGTGGCGCAGTACTGTGGTCTGAACTCTCTGCTCACGACCTGAGTTCGATTCCGGCGGAAGCTGGATTTGGGTAGCCAGCCCAAGGTTGACTCAGCCTTCCATCCTTCTGAGGTCGGTAAAATGAGGACCCAGCTAGCTGGGGGGAAAGTGGAGATGACTGGGGAAGGCAATGGCAAACCACCCCATAAAAAGTCTGCCGTGAAAATGTTATGAAAGAAACGTCACCCCGGAGTCGGAAATGACTGGTGCTTGCACAGGGGACCTTTCCTTTTCAATGGTGGGAGGAGGAAATGACCCTCGTGGGGAAAACAGATGCCATGTGGACAGGACCCGGGAAATCTGAACTTTCCCACCCAGCAATAGCAGCCGTTCATGCTTTGCTGCAATCTTTCCCCAAACATCACAGCAAAGCAGGGTTGATAAAATCAGGGACTACCCAGGGAAACACCAGGTGGGATGCACCACAATGCTGTGGGGAGCCAGAAAGCAACCCACTTCCCAACAGAAATGCCCAGCATCGTCCTATTTCCACGTCAGTGCAGCTTTCAAATACATGCAGCACTATCAGTTTATTTTAACACATCCGCAGCTCTCGTGATTACTGCCTGTCATACTTCATAGCATCCAGAGATTTCTTGCAATTTGTGTTAGAAGAACTGAAGAAGAATTGCAGATTTATACCCCACCTTTCTTTCTGAATAAGAAATTCAGAGCAGCTTACAAATTCCTTTATCTTCTTCCCCCACAACAGACACCCTTGTGAGGTGGGTGGGGATGAGAGAGCTTCCACAACAGCTGCCCTTTCAAGGACAACTCCTATAAGAGCTATGGCTAACCCAAAGACAATTCCAGCAGCTGCAAATGGAGGAGTGAGGAATCAAACCTGGTTCTCCCAGGTAAGAGTCTATGCACAACCACTACACCAAACTGTTAGGATATCCAATGACAAACAAAATTCACCTAAAATTGCTAAAGTTTCTACCCAAACTAATTGACTACTTTGTTTTTGTCTTCCAGGTATCTTAAAAGCAGCCCTAAAACACATTCAACCACAACAAACATGTAAAACCTCAAACTACTGCAGAAAACGTCGTTTCTAAATTTCCAATCTTTTCTATTCCAAGATTCTCAGCAAAATTACTACCCAGATGGCATCATCATAAGTAATGAAGGCCTACACAGCCAGTTTATCTGATTAGTGATTTCATTTTCCCTCAATTTACCTTAAGATAACTTCATATTATCCAGCAGAAAAGAATCCGTATACCAGCCATTAACAATAAGCACATTAATATACACAACTGTAATAAATCACAATTACCAATCTACCTAGATCATACTTTTAAACACCTTCACTTTGTTCCAAAGTTTTTAACTAAACGGAGTCGCTATTCTTCAGCGGCATTCTGAGAAAGAAATGAAGCACAAATATAATTTATTCACTTGTTAGCAAGTGACAGATAAATTACATTAAATGGCCTTTAAAAGAACAAACCCCCTAGAAGAATTCCAAGAAACCTAAGGAATGTGATCAAGCATTGTGAGCGTTTACAATTGCAAACATTAATCAGAGTAATTCCAGCTGATTTTAATAGTTATGTTACCTGTATTATGATCCCCAGGGGAAAGAACCAAAACAAAAACCTGAGATCTTCAATATTACTAAGACATCCAAATCTTTAACTTGTTATTGCCAGATCTATTACCTCTCTCAAATAGTTTTCATTCTTTCCCATAATGGCGACATCGATGCATTTGATCTCTTAAGCCCTGTTTTTGTCTAAGCCACTTAATTATCAAACAATGCACCATGCAAAAAAAAAAAAAAGAACTTCACTGCATTTAAAGTCGCATAAACAACCCAGACAGACAGCCAACTACATTAATCAGAAAGTCATCCATATAATTATAGGTTGTCAACAAAAGTACACACGTCGGGCATATATATATCTGTGTTTTAAAATAAACATGATGCTAACAGACTCATTAGAAAGCTTCAGGTAGTGATATTTAGCGGCAGGGTATAATAGCCAAGTCGCCTATGGAGCATAATTGTGCACAGGATGAAAAATGAGTTCTCACAGAGCCCCCTCCTTTCTGTCTCTGCTTTCCTGCCGACTGCTTTTTATGAGCTGCGTGTCTTTCAAGACATCGGTACCATTCAGCTTCGCCTTTCAAAGTAAGTGCTGAAACAGGCCCCGGATTCCTCACGCTGTGCAGGATTACCTAACCTTTACATCGAGTCTTCTTTGCTTTGTAATTTATCGGAGGCCCCCGCTTTCCTGGAAGTCGGCTTCTTTAATTAGCAACCTCACAGCTATTACCAGAAATCACACGTTAACTCCACCGCTTCTCAATTATTCCCTGCCTATAGGGACGGTTAACAGGAGGCAGCTAACTACGGCACGTTAACGGTGTTTAAAGATCAAAACGTCTGTTAAAAGAGTCACATGTGGATTATTTCAATATGGTGGAATAGTTCATTCACGTTCCTAATAACGCAGTAGCCTGTAAATAAGAGGGGGATCGGCTTGTGTGTGATACCGGGGGCCGTCCTTGCGGCATTTTCACAACGCCCACGTAACGTGACGTTTTCAATCTGAGAATCAAGCAAACTAGTTTTTATACGACGGGCAGCCTTCTCTTCAAGTGGAAGGACGGGGATGTTCCACTTAGTACCTTCCAATTCCCTTTTTTTAGTTCAGCAGACCAGCTGCTAATTCTTATTCAACGCAGCACATTGGCATAGGCTTTACTGGAAACTGCTCAGAGCCAAAAGGGCAGAAATACGGACAACCGTGCAATCCTCTTTCTGCCTAAACCCACCGATATCAATGGGATTAGACTGGAATCTCTCTGCACTGGATCGCATCTTAAGCGTCGGTAAGCCATACGGTGTCCTGCCGCAGAAGAATCTTCCGGGTGGTGTAAGAGGGTTTTTTTTCAGGCAAAGCCATTATGCAATTTACTATTTTGGTATCCTCCAAAGCAGCGGCCCCCAACCTTTTTGGCACCAGGGACCGGTTTTGTGGAAGACAATTTTTCCGTGGACCGGCGGGGGTGCTGGGGTTTTTGCTGCCCCAGGTTGCCCCCACGCCCACACCCCATCCCTGATTCCCCATGGGGGTCTTTAAATAAGGAGCAGACTAAGGTCTCTGCCTCACTCCGCGGCCCGGTTGCTAACGAGCCACGGACCGGTATTGGTCCACGGCCCGGGGGTTGGGGACCCCTGCTCCAAAGGATACAATACAAGAAGAGCCTGTGTTCTGTCCTCTTCACCTCATAAAGGAAAAGGAAAGGTCCCCTGTGCAAGCACCAGTCGTTTCCGACTCTGGGGTGATGTCACATCACGACGTTTTCACAACAGACTTTTTACGGGGGGTTTGCCATGGCCTTCCCCAGTCATCTACGCTTTCCCCCCAGCAAGCAAGGAAAGGAAAGGTCCCCTGTGCAAGCACCAGTCGTTTCCGACTCTGGGGTGACGTTGCTCTCACAACGTTTTCACGGCAGACTTTTTACGGGGTGGTTTGCCATTGCCTTCCCCAGTCCTCTACACTTCCCCCCTCCCCCCAGCAAGCTGAGGACTCATTTTACCGACCTCAGAAGGATGGAAGGCTGAGTCAACCTTGGGCCGGCTACCTGAACCAGCTTTCGCTGGGATAGAACTCAGGTCGTGAGCAGAGAGTTCAGATCACAGTATTGCAGTACAGCTGCTTTACCACTCTGTGCCACGGGGCCTCCCCCCCCCCCCAGCAAGCTGGGGACTCATTTTACCGAACTCGAAAGGATGGAAGGCTGAGTCAACCTCGAGCCGGCTACCTGAAAACCCAGATTCCGCCAGGCTCGAACTCAGGCCGTGAGCAGAGGGCTCCGCCTGCAGCACTGCAGCTTTCCCCCTCTGCGCCACGGGGCTCTTATGATAATCACTGCTCTTTGGAGGCGATTGCCTGCCGCTGGCGATCAATTTCTGGAATACAGAGAACAGCATTTTTCTCATGCTCGTTGGGAACATTCCCTCTGGGTAGGGCTGCCAGACTGCAGGTGGGATATGGTAAAAGAGAGAGAAGTCACTGTAGAGGTAATTAATAACACAACCAGAAGGTTACAGTGACAAATAACTAATGCTTATTATTCAATAGTTATTTGTCACTATAACCTTCTGGTTGTGTTATTAATTAGACTCCACAGGTGGGGCCCGGAGATCTCCTGCTAGTACAACTGTTCTCCAGGTGACACAGGCAAGTTCCCCTGGAGAAAATGGCCACCTTGGAAGGTGGGCTCTCTGGCCTTATACCCCCACTGAAGCCCACCACATCATCCTCCACCTCCAAAATCTCCAGGTATTTCCCAACCCAGAGCTGACAATCCTACCAACGAATCAACAAAAAGCACTTGGATCTCTTTACGTTAAGAAGAAGATATTAGATTTATAATCTAAATCTAAAATTTAATCTATAATCTAAAATTTATTATTAATTTATTATTATTATATCCTGCCCTCCACTCCAAGGAGTCTCACAATCTCCTTTCCCTTCCTCCCCCACAACAGACACCCTGTGAGGTGGGTGGGGCTGGAGGGGGCTCTCACCGCAGCTGCCCTTTCAAGGACAGAGTCTCAGAGCAGCCTACAATCTCCTTTCCCTTCCTCCCCCACAACAGACACCCTGTGAGGTGGGTGGGGCTTGAGAGGGCTCTCACAGCAGCTGCCCTTTCAAGGACAGAGTCTCAGAGCGGCTCACAATCTCCTTTCCCTTCCTCCTCCACAACAGACACCTTGTGAGGTGGGTGGGGCTGAGAGGACTCTCACAGCAGCTGCCCTTTCAAGGACAGAGTCTCAAGGGGCTCACAATCTCCTTTACCTTCCTCCCCCCCAACAGACACCCTGTGAGGTGCGTGGGGCTGAGAGGACTCTCACAGCAGCTGCCCTTTCACTGACAGGCTCAGAGTGGCCTACAATCTCCTTTCCCTTCCTCCCCCACAACAGACACCCTGTGAGGTGGGTGGGGCTTGAGAGGGCTCTCACAGCAGCTGCCCTTTCAAGGACAACCTCTGCCAGAGCTATGGCTGACCCAAGGCCATTCCAGCAGGTGCCAGTGGAGGCGTGAGGAATCAAACCCGGTTCTCCCAGATAAGAGAGCTATGGCTGACCCAAGGCCATTCCAGCAGCTGCAAGTGGAGGAGGGGGGAATCGAAACCGGTTCTCCCAGATAAGAGTTCATGCACTTCACCACTACACCAAACTGGCTCTCCTCTGAACTATTTTCTGTTTTCTCCTTTGTGGTAATTCTGACCGCATTCTGGCAAAGTACAGGAGAGACACAGAATGATTTCAGACCAGAGTTTGTTGATTTGAAATTCTGCTGCGTCTGAAGGAGGAAAACTGAGCTGGGGTCAACAGTTGCGACACACGGGATTCACTGGACGAAACAACAGACCCCCCCCCCCAAAAAAAATGTATATCTAAAAGAGTAACTGCAGTGAGGAGGGGCTGAGCAGACAGGTTAAAACGGATAAAAGGAAGTACTTCTTCACCCAAAGGGTGATTAACATGTGGAATTCACTGCCACAGGAGGTGGTGGCGGCCACAAGTATAGCCACCTTCAAGAAGGGTTTAGATAAAAATATGGAGCACAGGTCCATCAGTGGCTATTAGCCACAGTGTATGTGTGTATATAAAAATTTTTGCCACTGTGGGACACAGAGTGTTGGACTTGATGGGCCGTTGGCCTGATCCAACATGGCTTCTCTTATGTTCTTTAAAAAATATGGAGCAGTACATAGGCAGATTATTTGTTTTGATGACTGACGCCAGCTGAAAAGCAATCAGAAGGATTTCGCTAGGAGAAGGGTCTTTATAGCTTTTAACCACTTCCCACCTAACTGGAAATTTCCATCTTTCACCAGACAGTATCTCAAAACATTTCACTGAATTCTGTTTATGCATTCAATCAAAAATTTACAGTGCTGGTGGAGATAGCGTGCCGCTAATTCTAGATAAAACATTATAGGTAATTTTTTTCCCCCCATTAAGCCATTTTAGATTTAGTCGTTTAAGGTGGAAGATTAAAATTGTCAAAAGTGCCTGCCGCACAGTGAACACAGATTATGCAAATGCGTCTGAAAGACTAAGAAAACTTAAAACAAAGCGACATATAGAGCATTGAGCTGTCAAAAGGATATGGACATCTTTGTCACAAATTTGTCATGGATATCCTCGGGAGGCAGAAAGGTCTCCAAATCCTTCTCAAGTTGTTTAAGCTGCCTTTCCATCTGCTTTAAGCTCTTCTCCAAGCTTTCTGCTGAAACTGAACACAGTAGGAGTTACCTGAAACTTTCATATCAAGTCAATAGTGTAGCTACACACAGAAAGCCTTTTGGTAGCTAAAGGCCATAGAAGGCATCACACACATTTATAAACACTTTTAGGGGAGATGTGAGTTATAACAGGGGCTGTGATTAGATCACAGGTGCAGAGTAGGGTTTGGGAAGAAGAAGAGGAAGAAGAAATTGGATTTATATCCCACCCTCCACTCCAAATCAGATGGCATCTTGGCGACTTACAACACTTGAACAACTTTGTAAGAAACAAGTTAAAAACAAATAAAAACCAGATAATATGTATGACGTATTAAGATACATGGCTCAGCACCTTACTACTTCCAAACCAGCCCAGAATATCTGGTGAACCTCCAAATCAGAGCGGCTCACAATCTCCTTTATCTCCCTCCCCCACAACAGACACCTTGTGAGGTGGGTGGGGCTGAGAGAGCTCTCCCAGAAGCTGCCTTTTCAAGGACAACCTCTGCCAGAGCTATGGCTGACCCAAGGCCATGCTAGCAGGTGCAAGTGGAGGAGTGGTGAATCAAACCTGGCTCTCCCAGATAAGACTCTGCACACTTAATCACTACACCAAACTGGCTCTGGAAGGTAGTTTCTTTTGGGCTACTGTGACAAAGTACGCACATGAAGATCACACGAAGGAAATGTTTTTGGAGATCACTGATGCAAATGACAGGAAATCTTCAACGCTGCACCACTAGAAAGGGGATCAGACACCTTCCGCTGCATTTATAATTTTAGAGGGTCTGGAACAGTGCAAAGAATTAAGAGTTTCCATCCAAAGCAAAGCAACGCAATCAGAGAAGCTAAATGCGTTGGAAGGAGCAGAAAGCCAGCCATGTGTCCTTTTCCAAGGTATATGAGTTTTAAAAAAGTAGAAAGTGACTCCACGTGAACAAATAAGCCTCAGGCAAAAAACTATGAATGGGAGGTCAAGAGGAATGCACTTGAAAGTCATGAGTCTACAGGCCTCAGGGAAAGGTTTTTGCACTGCGGCAGAACTACGGAGCATCAGATCTGTGGTTTTTAGGCTGCAGTTCGTAGACACTGAGCTTGTCAGTGGTTTGAAGAGGCACTGGTGGGAGGGGGCGTTATGTAAAACGCTGTAAGGTTCATAAGGATCCATGCCGATCAGACTTTTACTCCCCACCCCCAAAAAACTTGTGTATGGAGAGTACTTAATATTATCTTTATTTTTTTAAAAAAAGATTTTTTTGGTTGCCGCTCACCCAGACGGCATCTTGGCGACTTACAACACTTGAACTTCAAAATAAACAAGTTAAAAACAAATAAAAACCAGATAACATGTATGACGTATTAAGATACACGGCTCAGCACCATACTACTTCCAAACCGGCCCAGAATATCTGGTGAACCTCCAAAGGCCGACCTGAAACGTTCAGCCTTGCAAGCCCCGCAGAATCAAAGCAAAGTCTGGCCAGGCAAAGGAAGGGACGGTGGCTCAGTGGTAGAGCATCTGATCGGTAAGCAGAAGGTCCCAAGTTCAATCCCCGGCATCTCCAACTAAAAAGGGTCCAGGCAAATAGGCGTGAAAAACCTCAGCTTGAGACCCTGGAGAGCCGCTGCCAGTCTGAGTAGACAAGACTGACTTTGATGGACCGAAGGTCTGATTCAGTATAAGGCAGCTTTATATGTTCATATGTTCATCAGAAAAAGCAACCAACAGAGCAGGAGCCATAACTGAGAAGTTGTGTCCTGACGTCTGTTACTCTTCCCGCAACTCCCATGGAGCCTCATCATTTCTAGCAAGCTCTACTAAGGTTATAGACAAGCTGGAACGGGTCCAGAGGAGGGTGACGAAGATGGTGAGGTGTCTGGAGACCAAGTCCTACGAAGAAAGGTTGAAGGAGCTGGGCATGTTTAGCCTGGAGTGGAGGCGGCTGAGAGGTGATAGGATCACCATCTTTAAGTCCTTGAAGGGCTGTCATCTAGAGGATGGTGTGGAATTGTTTTCTGTGGCCCTGGAAGGTAGGACCAGAACCAGTGGGTTGAAATTAAATCAAAAGAGTTTCCGGCTTCCTGACCGTTAGAACGGTTCCTCAGTGGAACAGGCTTCCTCCTTGGGAGGTGGTGGGCTCTCCTTCCTTGGAGGTTTTTAAACAGAGGCTAGATGGCCATCTGACAGAAATGAAGATCCTGTGAATTTAGGAGGAAGTATTTGTGGGTTTCCTGCATTGTGCAGGGGGTTGGCCTATATGACCCTGGAGGTCCCTTCTAACTCTATGATTCTACTATCAGTATCTCTCTTGGCCAAGGCATGTCTGGCAACAGTCCAGGTTCAACCACTTCAGTGCCCATCCCAGGCCTCTGGAACAACCTAGAAGAGGTTGGGGGGCTCCGGCCACCCTTGGCTCTCCAGTAAACCTGCAAGAGCAGAGCTATTCCAAATAGTTTTTGGGGCAGCCTGAGTCAGGCAAAGAGGAAGCACCTGCTAGAGGCGGCAGAAAGTGTCTTCACGGTTATTTTATCAAACTGTTTTTATTCACTGCTGAAATGAAGGTTACCAGCTCTGGGCTGGGAAACACCTGCAGATTTGGAGGGGGGAGACTGGGAAAGTGACCTCTGCAGGGATAATACCACAGAGTTCAGCCTCCAAGGCAGCCATGTTCTCTGAAGGAAATTGATCTCGGTTGTCTGAAGATCAGGGCTTTTTTTGTAGCAGGAACTCCTTTGCATATGAGGCTACACCCCTCTGATGTAGGCAATCCTCCAAGAGCTTACAGGGCTCTTAGTACAGGGCCTACTGTCAGCTCTTGGAGGATTGGCTACATAATGAGTATGTAGCCTAATATGCAAAGGAGTTCCTGCCAACAAAAAAGCCCTGACGAACATCAACTGTAACAGTGAGAACTCTTGCTGTGACCTACCTTGGGTTCTGAAATGCTCGGGAGAAAAGCAGGCTGTGATGGACTCAGGAACTTAGCCTGAGAAGCTGGAGAACAGTCTTGCAGTGATTGGCTGAGACGCTACCATAGTAACTGAAATGCAGTGAAATGAAGAGGCTTGGCAGAGAAACGCCTCAGGGTTTTTTGAGTTCTAGTTTGGAGTCTTCAGTGAGAGAGTCTGGAGTGTGAAGACTGAGGCTTAAGCTGGTCAGTTGTGAAAGCAACTGGACAAGGAGCTGAGAAAAAGCTAGTGGGGCTGAGTTCCTTGTGCAGACAGAGCTGGGCTGAGCTTCTGTCTGAGAGAGAGTTTGAAGTCAGAAGGGGGCAAACACCAGGCACCTTCTGTGAGGGAAACTCTCTGAGGGAGATTTTGCCAGCGCATCTAGGCAGTCTCCTTGTACAAACTAAGATCACACAAAAACACTCAGAAGGGAGGACTGGATTCTGGTGGTCAGCAGGGTTACCCAAGATTCAGACCAGAAAACTAGCTGGGGCTGAGACACACCAGGTGTGAGAAGCTGGAAGTTAGTGTCTCAGAGGTGTGAGACTTACAGGGCCTACTGTGAGCTCTTGGAGAACTGGCAACATCAGAGGGGTGTAGGCTAATGGGCACAGGAGTTCCTGCTTAAAAAAAAAAGCCCTGAGTATTTCAAATAAATAAAAGAACCCGGCTGTAGTACAAACCTCTGCTTGCTTTATCTATGTGTTGCAAATCTTCAACAAACCTCAAGACGTCAGGGTATTTCTCCTCACATATTTCAACCAGAAAATGAAGCAGTGTAGTTTTCTGATCAACGGATTTAGTGTCCTTTAGCTTGAAAGAAACGGGAAAAAAACAACTGATCAGAACCTTCAGTCAATTTTGACACGTCTTATAGAAAGTTTTGGAAATCCCAACAATTGTTATAGTTTTTCTTGCACAGTATCTGAACATGAAGTAGACTGCCCAAAACAATATATGGATTTCTTTCAAATTTTCAATTCAGTTCTGTGGCTGGAATTTCACCTTACAATGCAGCAAGCTAAGAACTCCATCTGAACGACAAAACTCACATGAATAGCAGATAGGACACCCAAAGGGGTAAAGTTCAGTCAAATGAATGGTTAATACATTTTTTAAAAATCACTCAACGCTGCTACACGGCAGAATTCAAAGAGAGCCCAATATGGATGAAGCCCCACAAAATTCAGTACCAAATAATGGCTACTATCAAGGATTGCTTAAGGATCATGCATTTTGAAGATGAGAAAGCCAGGGCACTTTGCGTCTGCTCTGGTTGAGGGTATTCCTCATGGAAGAACTGCAGCCAATTTTCCCGTAACAACTTCCACTTAGTACACAGTTCCAATCCCGTCTGATGCATTGCTAAAAACGACAGCTTGGATCCAGTATTTGCAAGTGGAAACATAAATGGACATACAGCAGCTCTGCTCACAAGAGCTTGTGCAACATATACTGCCTCCCTGTTGCCACTGCACTGCATCTGCATTTTAATGCACAGCGTCTGCGCTCTATATCATGTCTAATATGCTACGAATTTCAGGTTTCTGACATCCTAGTACACCAAACACATAAGAACATAAGAGAAGCCATGTTGGATCAGGCCAATGGCCCATCCACTCCAACACTCTGTGTCACAGAAGAACATAAGAAAAGCCATGTTGGGTCAGGACAATGGCCCATCCAGACCAACACTATGTGTCACATAAGAACATAAGAGAAGCCATGTTGGATCAGGCCAACGGCCCATCCAGTCCAACACTCTGTGTCACAGAAGAACATAAGAAAAGCCATGTTGGATCAGACCAGTGGTCCATCCAGTCCAACACTCTGTGTCACATAAGAACATAAGAGAAGCCATGTTGGATCAGGCCAATGGCCCATCCAGTCCAACACTCTGTGTCACATAAGAACATAAGAGAAGCCATGTTGGATCAGGCCAATGGCCCTTCCAGTCCAACACTCTGTGTCTCATAAGAACATAAGAGAAGCCATGTTGGATCAGGCCAATAGCCCATCCAGTCCAACACTCTGTGTCACATAAGAACATAAGAGAAGCCATGGTGGATCAGGCCAATGGCCCATCCAGTCCAACACTCTGTGTCACATAAGAACATAAGAGAAGCCATGTTGGGTCAGGCCAATGGCCCATCCCGTTCAACACTCTGTGTCACATAAGAACATAAGAAAAGCCATGTTGGGTCAGGCCAATAGCCCATCCCGTCCAACACTCTGTGTCACATAAAACTTAAGAGAAGCCATCTTGGATCAGGCCAATGGCCCATCCAGTCCAACACTCTGTCACATAAGAACATAAGAGAAGCCATGGTGGATCAGGCCAATGGCCCCTCCAGTCCAACACTCTGTGTCACATAAGAACATAAGAGAAGCCAGTTGGGTCAGGCCAATGGCCCATCCAGTCCAACACTCTGTATCACATAAGAACATAAGAGAAGCCATCTTGGATCAGGCCAATGGCCCATCCAGTCCAACACTCTGTGTCACAGAAGAACAAAAGAGAAGCCATGTTGGATTTGGCCAATGGCCCATCCAGTCCAACACTCTGTGTCACAGAAGAACATAAGAGAAGCCATCTTGGATCAGGCCAATGGCCCATCCAGTCCAACACTCTGTGTCACAGAAGAACATAAGAGAAGCCATGTTGGATTTGGCCAATGGCCCATCCAGTCCAACACTATGTGTCACAGAAGAACATAAGAGAAGCCATATTGGATTAGGCCAATAGCCCATGCAGTCCAACATTCTGTGTCACGTAAGAACATAAGAGAAGCAATGGTAGATCAGGCCAATGGCCCATCCAGTCCAACACTCTGTGTCACATAAGAACATAAGAGAAGCCATGTTGGGTCAGGCCAATGGCCCATCCAGTCCAACACTCTGTGTCACAGAAGAACATAAGAGAAGCCGTCTTGGATCAGGCCAATGGCCCATCCAGTCCAACACTCTGTGTCACAGAAGAACATAAGAGAAGCCATGTTGGATTTGGCCAATGGCCCATCCAGTCCAACACTCTGTGTCACAGAAGAACATAAGAGAAGCCGTCTTGGATCAGGCCAATGGCCCATCCAGTCCAACACTCTGTGTCACATAAGAACATAAGAGAAGCAATGGTGGATCAGGCCAATGGCCCATCCAGTCCAACACTCTGTGTCACATAGAACATAAGAGAAGCCATGTTGGGTCAGGCCAATGGCCCATCCCGTCCAACACTCTGTGTCACATAAAACATAAGAGAAGCCATCTTGGATCAGGCCAATGGCCCATCCAGTCCAACACTCTGTGTCACATAAGAACATAAGAGAAGCCATGGTGGATCAGGCCAATGGCCCATCCAGTCCAACACTCTGTGTCACATAAAAACATAAGAGAAGCCATGTTGGATTTGGCCAGTGGCCCATCCAGTCCAACACTCTGTGTCACAGAAGAACATAAGAGAAGCCATGTTGGATCAGGCCAATGGCCCCTCTAGTCCAACACTCTGTATCACATAAGAGAAGCCATGTTGGATGAGGCCAATGGCGCCTCTAGTCCAACACTCTGTGTCACATAAGAACATAAGAAAAGCCATGTTGGATCAGGCCAATGGCCAATCCAGTCCAACACTCTGTGTCACACAGTGGCCAATATATGTGTGTGTGTGTCTATACACACACACACACACACACATACATACATATACACACACACATATATATATATACTGTGGCTAATAGCCACTGATGGAGCTCTGCTCCATATTTTTATCCAATCCCCTCTTAAAGCTGGCTGTGTTTGTAGCCGCCCCACCTCCTGTGGCAGTGAATTCCACATGTTAATCACCCTTTGGGTGAAGAAGTACTTCCTTTTATCTGTTTTAACCCGACTGCTCAGCAATTTCATTGAATGTCCACAAGTTCTTGTATTGTGAGAAAGGGAGAAAAGTACTTCTTTCTCTACTTTTTCCATCCCTTTGCATAATCTTGTAAACCTCTATCATGTCATGAATCTGCCTTATAAGTAATCAGACCATCAGTGCAACAAAGTCAGTATTATCTACTCAGACTGACAGCAGCTTTTCAGAGTCTCAGGTCTTTCACATCACCTGCTGCCAGATGTTTTCACCAGAAACGCCAGGGATTGAACCTGTGACTTTCTGCATGCCAAGGAGACGCTCTGCCACTGAGCCGCAGCCCCCCCTCCCCATTGCTTATCAGATATGTCTTACACTGTGTCATCTGCTTTGAGGCTTAGTGTGAAACTCAAGGTTATAAATACTCTAAAAAAAAATCTGACTGGCCATAAATTGGTTTCAAAAAATCTAGGTGACATCGTGCAAGCAGCTGCCGGGGTCATTTTCTTGAGGAAGCAGAAATTTGGTGCTGGGTCCAATTCAGAAACTAATCTGAGAAATTCACAATTCAGAACCTGAGAGTGTTTGGTGTAGTGGTTAAGTGTGCGGACTCTTATCTGGGAGAACCGGGTTTGATTCCTCCCTCCTCCACTTGCACCTGCTAGCATGGCCTTGGGTCAGCCATAGCTCTAAGTGTGCAGACTCTTATCTGGGAGAACCGGGTTTGATTCCTCCCTCCTCCACTTGCACCTGCTAGCATGGCCTTGGGTCAGCCATAGCTCTAAGTGTGCAGACTCTTATCTGGGAGAACCGGGTTTGATTCCTCCCTCCTCCACTTGCACCTGCTAGCATGGCCTTGGGTCAGCCATAGCTCTAAGTGTGCGGACTCTTATCTGGGAGAACCGGGTTTGATTCCCCACTCCTCCACTTGCAGCTGCTGGAATGGCCTTGGGTCAGCCATAGCTCTGGCAGAGGTTGTCCTTGAAAGGGCAGCTGCTGTGAGAGCCCTCTCAGCCCCACCCACCTCACAGGGTGCCTGTTGTGGGGGGAGAAGATAAGGAGATTGTAAGCAGCTCTGAGTCTCTGATTCAGAGAGAAGGGCGGGGTATAAATCCGCAGTCTCCTTCTTCTTCGTTCACACCGCAGATGAATCCTATCCCAGTGCAGCCCCCAACCACCCTTCGCGGTATCAGCCTCATTCTGGCTGCTTTGCTTAAGAGATAAAAATAGAACCCTTAAAACAGAATATCAAGTGATCTCAAACACGATTAACCTGATACGAAATGTTTACTTTGCCTAGCTTCACGGCAAATTAATGGCTCTTCTAAGTGAGTGGGAAGGAACGGACTACATTACAAAGCTGGTATTATTGGGGAGGTTAAGGGTCAAAAGAGAACGAGTCGTTTAAATAGCGTGGTGACTTTAAAAAAACCAAACCAACGGCAGCTGCAAATGGAACGTTGCAAGGCTTTTTGGAAAAAATGACTCACTTTGCATAAGGAGCTGAGGTTAAAGCCAAAGGTCTGTGCATTCCGCGATCCTGCATTCATGTAATTCCCCATCAGCAGCACCAGTTCCAGCAGCCTGCAGAAGCTTTGGCTCTTCTTTAGCTCTTCGCAGGCGGCGCTGACAGCCAGGATATCGGGCTTGAGGTTGCTCACCTGCTCCTCAAACTGAAGCTTAAAAAGAAGAGCGCTCAGCCGCGGCTGCAGCCTCTTCACACCACTCATCTAAATGGGGAAGGGGGGGGGGGAAGAGAAGAAAATAGAAAGGCCTCTTAATTTTTATTTTTGTGCAATCAATTCACAGCCAACTTACGGCAGCCTCGCAGGGTTTCCGAGGCAAGAGACGTTCAGAGGTGGTTTGCCGTTGCCTGCCTCTGCGTAGCGGTCCTGGACTCCCTTGGAGGTCTCCGTAAAGCCCTATATGGCCGAGGACCTGTCTATCTAAGGCAGGGGTCCCCAACCTTTCTGGCACCAGCGACCTGCCGGCCCGCCCACCGTAGCCCCAGGGTGGGGGAACCGAATTTGCCCTCCCCCCGTGTCGTCTCGCCGCCCCGGCGTTGCCTCCTCCTCCCTCCGTTTTTATGTTAAGCCGGGGAAAGCGCCTTCCGGGCTCTTTAAACGCTCATGCGCGCCCGTGGCGGCAGCAGCGAGCGACCCGCTGAACAAGCGGCCATGCCCTTGCCTCCGGAGGCGGCAGCAGCGAGCAACCCGCCGAACAGCGTCACTTGTTCAGCGGTCACTCACCCTGCTGCCGCAGTTTCCCCTACAGATCAGCTGATCCACCGGGGGGGGGGAGCTTTTAAAGAGCCCAGAAGGCGTTTTCTCTGCCTTAACATCATCAAAGCGGAGGGAGAAGGTGCCGCCGGGGGGTGGACGGGGAGGCTGCGGGGCGCCGCAGTGGAGAAGGAAGCAGACGACAGGACCTGATAGGAGCTCTCCAGGAGCCTGATCCAGCCCCAAAACTTAATGTTTCACGCCCCTGCTCTACAGTTTCTTGCTGGCTAGGGACACTTCTGAGCGGTGGATCTGACAGTCAGACCAAAACCGTGAGACGGGATGGCCTCCTGCAATCCAAACTCTACCAGCTGGGCCGATAGAGCAACTCTGCAAAGATGGTGTCAGAAGGCAGCTGTGCTGGTCTGCAGTAGAAACAGCTGGATCCGTCGAGTAGCAACTCAGAGACCCTGACAAGATTCTAAGCTTTCGAGAGTCAAAGCTCCCTTCAGCACACGTGAATAATAGCTGTTCTACTGCCAGGTTGACTGTTCAGTCTCTGCTATGAACTAGCCGTGCCAGATCAGAAACCTTTAGAACGAAAAGAAAGGAAAAACCTGCACCTTTCTAGGCCACCAAAGCCCCTTTCAAATCAGAAGGCAGCCCTGATCAGGGATAGGGGGCCGTACTTTGCCTCCAGATGAAAAGATCCTGAGATCTGCCTTGGGACATTAAAGGAATTACTCGTTCCCGACTGCTGTCCCTAGATGGGCAAAAAAAGCTCAAACCCTCTTCGGGAGTTCAACAAGCGAAACGGAGGCGGTCGCGACACAGAGCTAAGTCAACTGCAGTGCTAACTCACCACAACTGCAAACTGCTCTGGCTCCGACAAGTTATTATATTCGCTCTTCCACTTGGGCAATTCTCCGAGTTGTTTTTGTTCAGGGAGATACTTAATTAAATTCTGCAGGAAATGGAAAAAAAAAAAATTAGATACTTTAGAGAACCTTCGCTTGATAAGCATGCCAAGGATTTTCTACGCAACGGTGCCGGAGAGAAAAGGGTCAATCGGGCATCGGGAGGCCCGGAGAAACTTCACACAAACAAGTCTAGCGAGTAAGTGACATACAAAAACCACATGCTGATCTGTGTTACTGAACACTAAGCGGCGGCACTCACCCTGGAAGTTGCAAAAACGCATCAAAGGCCCAAGGCTGGGGGGGGGGGGGGCATGCTCTGCCTCTCGAACTACAAAAGTCTTTAAAAAGAACAGCGGCTGTGAAATCCCATAACGGGTGTTGGTGATCTGACATCGGGGGGGGGGGGGGGAGGAAACTGGGCAGCTCAGATCCCCATTAGAATTTCAACATCATGACATTATCTGAACTAAGGAAATTGGCTGACTGAATTCTATGGGCTCAATTCAGACCCTTGGGAACAACCTATGGGGCAAACTAAGAGCCTGTAGTAAGAAGAGAGGCCCAGCATTAACCAACGCTAGCTGTGTCCGCTAGAAAAATGATGCCTTTGATTTCAAATCAGGAAGTCAAGGAAGGTATGCTTATCGCTATAGTCAAATCTCAGGGCTAGGCGCCGTTTTCCCCAAAACAGTAAAACAACATTCCCGTCTTTCCCCATACATGCCCCAGCGAGCACTTCGGTCCGGGTCTCAAAACCTGTTGACAGTCCCCAGCGTCAGGGAAGTGAGGCTTCAGTCAACCAGAGCCAGGGCCTTTTCCGCGGCTGCACCTAGCTGGTGGAATGAGTTGCCGGAGGACGTAAGGGCCCTGCGAGAGCTCTCACAGTTCCGCAGGGCCTGCAAAACAGCACTCTTCCACCTTGCTTTTCCATAATGACAACTTCTACAGCAACGGACTAGGCCCATAAACCAGACACTTAACATCACTCTGGACTTCCTACCACGCTATGGGGATTTGGGGCCCCTTTGGAACATCTAATACTGACCATCCATTTGGTCTCATTTGGAGTACTGTGTGCAGTTCTGGTCGCCGCACCTCAAAAAGGATATTATAGCATTGGAGAAAGTCCAGAAAAGGGCAACTAGAATGATTAAAGGGCTGGAACACTTTCCCTATGAAGAAAGGCTGAATCGCTTGGGACTCTAGCTTGGAGAAACGTCGACTGCGGGGTGACATGATAGAGGTTTACAAGATAATGCATGGTATGGAGAAAGTAGAGAAAGAAGTACTTTTCTCCCTTTCTCACAATACAAGAACTCATGGGCATTCGATGAAATTGCTGAGAAGCCAAGTTAAAATGGATAAAAGGAAGTACTTCTTCACCCAAAGGGTGATTAACATGTGGAATTCACTGCCACAGGAGGTGGTGGCGGCCACAAGCACGGCCACCTTCAAGAGGGGTTTAGATAAAAACATGGAGCAGAGGTCCATCAGTGGCTATTAGCCACAGTGTGTGTGTATGTATAAAATTTTTTGGCACTGTGTGACGCAGAGTGTTGGACTGGATGGGCCATTGGCCTGATCCAACATGGCTTCTCTTATGTTCTTATGTGACACAGAGTGTTGGACTGGATGGGCCATTGGCCTGATCCAACATGGCTTCTCTTATGTTCTTATGTGACACAGAGTGTTGGACTGGATGGGCCACTGGCCTGATCCAACATGGCTTCTCTTATGTTCTTATGTGACACAGAGTGTTGGACTGGATGGGCTATTGGCCTGATCCAACATGGCTTCTCTTATGTTCTTATGTGACACAGAGTGTTGGACTGGATGGGCCACTGGCCTGATCCAACATGGCTCCTCTTATGTTCTTATGTGACACAGAGTGTTGGACTGGATGGGCCATTGGCCTGACCCAACATGGCTTCTCTTATGTTCTTATCCAGTTATACCGCTACCGTCGGAATTTAACTGCTTCATGAACCATTGCACTAGCACTTATCGTTACGTTGTTTTATAACGGATGTTTTAAAATTGTTTTTATTGTTCCGTGTTTAATTGATGTTTTACCCCGCTGGTCATTTTTTGACCTCAACCTGTGAGCTGCCCCGAGCCTGCCTTCGGCGGGGAGGGCGGGATATAAATTAAATTAATAAATAAATTTAACCATATGGATAACCGTGCTCCTCCTGAGCTTCCTATGCAGAATTAAAATGGGGGAGGGAGCGACGGTGAGGAAAAGTGTTCCTGCCGTTATTTTCAATGGGGATACACATGGCCTCCCCATTTAAAACAACCGTCCTTTAAAGATTAAAAAGCAGATGCATCGGGGACCACTTGGGCAGCTCTCCCGACTCCGCAGCGGCTCCTGTCTCACTGATAAGTCCCAATCCTGATGTTATCAAAGTGATAATGCTGGAATGCAGAACTGCGTCAGGGGCTAGAACAATACTGGATACTGCGGACCCAATCTGAAGTAACAGGCGTCTTATCCGGTTAGCAAAACCTGACTGCATGCTCCTAATCACCACGCCCTCTTTTGCAAACGGTGCTGCCATCTTGCTGAAAGGACTGTGCAGCTCGATACAGCGGCCAAAACAACAACAAAAAAATGTACGGTATGTAACAGATTCAAGACTACCACGCTGTAAACCAAGGATGGCCAAATTGTGGCTCGGGAGCCCCACGCAACTCTTTCACACAACATTGTGCAGCTCCCGGACGTCGAAGAGGAACTCCACCCAGGCTTTCTCTCAAGTAAACTTGCTTAGCCAGTTTGGTGTAGTGGTTAAGTGTGTGGACTCTTTTCTGGGAGAACGGGGTTTGATTTCCCACTCCTCCACTTGCACCTGCTGGAATGGCCTTGGGTTAGCCATAGCCCTGGCAGAGGTTGTCCTTGAAAGGGCAGCTGCTGTAAGAGCTCTCTTAGCCCCACCCACCTCACAGGGTGTCTGTTGTGGGGGAGGAAGGGAAAGGAGATTGGGAGCCACTCTGAGACTCTTCAGAGTGGAGGGCGGAATATAAATGCAATATCTTCATCTACCACACAGGGTGTCTGTTGTGGGGGAGGAAGATAAAGGAGATTGTGAGCCGCTCTGAGACTCTTCGGAGTGGAGGGCGGGATATAAATCCAATATCTTCTTCTACCTCACAGGGTGTCTGTTGTGGGGGAGGAAGGTAAAGGAGATTGTGAGCCGCTCTGAGACTCTTCAGAGTGGAGGGCGGGATATAAATCCAATATCTTCATCTACCTCACAGGGTGTCTGTTGTGAGGGAAGGTAAAGGAGATTGTGAGCCGCTCTGAGACTCTTCGGAGTGGAGGGCAGGATATGAATCCAATATCTTCTTCTACCTCACAGGGTGTCTGTTGTGGGGCAGGAAGGTAAAGGAGATTGTGAGCCGCTCTGAGACTCTTCAGAGTGGAGGACGGGATATAAATCCAATATCTTCATCTACCTCACAGGGTGTCTGTTGTGAGGGAAGGTAAAGGAGATTGTGAGCTGCTCTGAGACTCTTCGGAGTGGAGGGCGGGATATAAATCCAATATCTTCTTCTACCTCACAGGGTGTCTGTTGTGGGGGAGGAAGGTAAAGGAGATTGTGAGCCGCTCTGAGACTCTTCAGAGTGGAGGGCGGGATATAAATCCAATATCTTCATCTACCTCACAGGGTGTCTGTTGTGAGGGAAGGTAAAGGAGATTGTGAGCCGCTCTGAGACTCTTCGGAGTGGAGGGCAGGATATGAATCCAATATCTTCTTCTACCTCACAGGGTGTCTGTTGTGAGGGAAGGTAAAGGAGATTGTGAGCCGCTCTGAGACTCTTCGGAGTGGAGGGCGGGATATAAATCCAGTATCTTCTTCATCTTCTTCTTAGCATTGGGACCTCAGTCAGTAGTTTCTGAGCACTGATCCATACGTAGGCAAAGTATTTCCACCGGGTGTGAATTGGGGGAGGAGGGGGAAGTAAGTCACCCCTGCTGTAGGCTGATTCGGCATTGAGCAGGGGGTTGGACTGGTCCCACTGCATCACGCGGTACACTGGGAAGCTGAGCAGCCCTCGCTGTAACACAGGCCCGCAGGACAGGGACACACCGTCCAGCGATGCCAACGACGGGCCTTATGAAATCACCCCCTGCATCACCCAGCAAACTGAGCAGCCCTCGCTATGCAAAAAGGCAGCGTGGGAGGGCCACACAGTTCAGCGATGATAACAACGGGCATCATAAGATCACCCACTGTAGGTAGGGCTGGCCAAATGGTGGCTCAGGAGCCACGGGCAGCTCTTTCACACGTATTGTGCGGCTCCCATTCATTAAATGCATTCTTTTTTCTTTTGAAGAGCGCAAGGTTTAAGAACAACTGCTCACTGCAAATAATAGTGTGTTGAGAGCAATGTTCCCTCTAAGCTGAGTTAGTGTGAGCGAGCTCACAGGGGGTTTTTTTAGCCTCCAGCTCACACATTTTCGTCTTAGCTCAGGGGAAATGCCCCCAGGGCAAGCTAACTGATATGCAGCAGCCAAATCGCTCACTTGCAGTTTGAATGCCAGTAGCTCACAAGACTCCACAGCTTGGTCTTGCATTGGCTGAAAGGTGTCATGGGTGCTGGGGATCCTGCAGAGGAAGTTGAGCCTGCAGGAGAAACTGTGCCCCTGCCACCTGCACCAGTGCCCCTGCCTCCTGCTGGAGAAGATCCCAGCCCCCCTGCCTCGCCCTCTCGGGTGGCGCGTGTGCGTGACAGCCTCCGTCAGGACCTCAGGGATCGGAGGAGGGCGGCACGCTCACGAGCAAGACGCTCCCTGAGCCCTGAGAGGATTCTGGCCCTTCTAAGAGCAAGGATGCTTGAGTTGCAACAGGATCCTGGCTGCCTCTCTGAGCCAGCAATTAGCCCAAATGGGCAACAGCCAGCAGAGGGCTATATAGCTGTAGGCTTTGGGAGGAGGCTTTGTGGAAGCAACTAGTCATCTCTCTGATGTTCTAGCATCCACTCCGGCTTGACTTTGGTTTCTGGACTCCCTGACTTTGGCTTGTGACTTCTGGACTCCCTGACCGCGGCTTCTGGACCTCGGACCTGCGATACTTGTGCAGTGATTTGGATTTGGCGTCTCGGACCCTCCTGCTTACTGGCTACAGACCTCGGACTGCCCCTGGACTTTGCCTGACCCGGCCCCAGCCGTGACAAAAGGTGCCTGTGGACCAGTGGTCAGGACTGGTGCTGAGAGCACAGATTCCATGATCTACAACACCTTGGACTGATCGGGCCAAGAAAAGTAACTGGGCAACAACACTGGCCCAGATGACCAGTTATTTCAGGCAGCCATTGAACTCTCCAGCTCTGTAGAATTTTGGACAGCATTTTGGACCAAACTAAGCAGCACCTTATTGAAAAGGGGGAAGAAAAGGACATAATTCGAAGTTTCTAGTCCAGAGAGCAGTGCTTTCGAAACTTCTCCCATTCCCAGTTTATTCTAATAGGCGGCAAGTCTGGGCGACAAACAATATAAAAATGAATTAAACAAAATAAATCAATTATTATACAATTAACATACAAACTTAAAAACACAGACCTATATAATAAGAATAATTGTATACTAATTTTTTTTTTGTTTAATTCATTTTTGTATGGTTTGCACTCAACCTTCGCGGTACTAATTCAATACTAGTTCAGTTCTGGGGTTAAGTGTTCGCCCCCACCCTTTTTATGAAGTCTGAGAGACAATACACTAAGAAAAGACTGCATATTTACACCCTGTCCTTCTCCCTGAATCAGAGACTCAGAGTGGCTTACAATCTCCTATATCTTCTCCCCCCACAGCAGACATCCTGTGAGGTTGGTGTGTCTGAGAGAACTCTGACAGAAGCTACCTTTTCAAGGACAACTCTGCCAGAGCTATGGCTGACCCAAGGCCATTTCAGCAGGTGCAAGTGGAGGAGTGGGGAATCCAACCCAGTTCTCCCAGATAAGACTCCACACACTTAACTGCTGCACCAAACTGGCTCTGGCAAAGCAAGCTGTGATGCAGAAGGAGATGGGAATAGTCCGGCCTCAGGTAATCTAACTTTGGATATGCCATACTCATATTGGGGAATTAAATTATATTTTCAAAAAAGCCTTTTCTCACTGTCCTTTTGGTTGCTATTCTTAAGACCGATCTCATGACTTTTCACTCAGCTAATGAATGACCATGTAAAACGAGGCAAAAGTTATTGTCTGAGAAAATGAGGATCCGAAGGGTTTGTTTTTTCCCCTGTGTACTTCAAAGGGTTTTTGCTACTGAGGTGTGGATCGCCTGTTGAGGCTTCAGCTATTTCAGCTTTATAATCTGGACGAAGGAGAGCACAAATGCAAACGATTAGCTCCTGGGAAACTTTTATACTGCAGCTTTAGTTTGATTGAGATTACATGTTAGCTAAACGGAAATTTAACTATAAAAAGGAGTTTAGAAACTGACACTTCGGCTGAAGAGGCTGCGTTATTGGTGCATGCTCATAGCTTTTAAGCTTTTCTTTATTAAGAACACTCTAAACAAAAGTAAACGTCTGCAAACCGAAAGGCTTCTTGTCTCATCAACAGGCCGGCATCGATTTCCTGCTTTGAATAAGAGCACAATACGACAGGCTATCCAAGTAAAATCCAGGGAGAAATTTACTAGTACCCGGCTGCCAGGACAAGATAAAGTGAGGGTCCCGGGTAATGTCAGCCAAAATGGAGTAAAAAAACACCCCTTAAGCCCCAAACCTCTTGCTACACATATTCAAACTGCAGTGTGGAGCATACTGAGAGGTACAACGTGAGACTCAGAAGCAGGGGTGGCCAAACTGTGGCTCTTTCGCCCATATTGTGTGGCTCTTGAAGCCCCACTGCCAGTTGGCCAGCTTGGAGAAGGCATCTGTCTCTGTAGAATCACTTCTCCAAGCCAAACCAGCCAGCAGCTTGTAGAATGCAGTTCAAGTTAAAGCTGCTTTCTTTCCACCTCCACCATCTTCCTTCCTGTTTTGTGGTTCTCAAGCATCTGACGTCCACGTCTTGCACCTCTCAAACACCTGATGTTTATTCTATGTGGCTCTTACATTAAGCAAGTTCAACCACCCTTGCTCAGAAGGAACATGCCCCAAAGAGTTGACAAGTAAACTCAAATACAGTTGGGAAGAGCATCTTCTAAGAATTCATTTCTAAGTTTCAGATCGAGATAGGTAGTTTGGCGTAGTGGTTAAGTGTGCGGACTCTTATCTAGGAGAACCAGGTTTGATTCCCCACTCCTCTACTTGCACCTGCTGGAATGTCCTTGGGTCAGCCAGAGCTATCGCAGGAGTTGTCCTTGAAAGGGCAGCTGCTGTGAGAGACATCAGGGTGTCTGGCCTAATATGCAAAGGAGTTCCTGCTACAAAAATACCCCTGGTTTTAGGCAATTCGTATCAGTTTGTTAAAGTGGTTTTGGATTTAAGAAGTGGAGATAGTGTGAAATGCAAAAGGGGGGTTGAATGTACTCCCCCCCCCCTTTGAGCCAGTTTGGTGTAGTGGTTAAGTGCATGGTTTCTTATCTGGGAGAACCGGGTTTGATTCCCCACTCCCCCACGTGTAGCTGCTGGAATGGCCTTGGGTCAGCCATAGCTATCACAGAGGTTGTCCTTGAAAGGGCAGCTGCTGTGAGAGCCCTCTCAGCCCCACCCACTTCTTAGGGTGTCTGTTGTGGGGGGAGAAGATATAGGAGTTTGTAAGCCACTCTGTCTCTGATTCAGAGAGAAGGGCGGGGTATAAATCTGCAGTCTTCTTCTTCTAGTCACGTTAGTCTGCCTGTAACAGTAGAAAAGAACCAAAGTCCAGCAGCACCTTAATGACTAACCAAATTTGCGGTGGGGTCTGAGCTTTCGTGAGTCACTGCTCTCGTTTAGATACTTAAAGAACAGAGCAGCAACTCAAGAAAGCTCAAATCCTGCCACGAATTGTTAATCTTTAAGGTGCTGTTGGGCTGAGGCTCTTTTCTACTGTTTCTAGTTTCAGTAATCCCACGTTTATTGACACCATCTCCTGCCAACCCATCCCCAGAAGCTGGGTGCGGCAGGTACAGGCATATAGAAAATCTATGCTGTATGGATCAGATGTGTGCTCGGAAGACAAAAGATCTGGACCAAAGATTTGCTGCAAATACAATCGATAATTACGAGGCCTGCTGGGGAGTCTACGGGATCAGCAGCAGAGCCCTTTGTCGTAAAAACTCATTCGACAATGCGCCGTACCTGAAGCATGGACTCAGAGAGGTTGGCTTCATCTATTTCCAGTATCATCGTTTTGATGTCTTCGTAAGGGACCCGGAAAGAACCTAGAAAAATAGCTAAAGGAAAAAGAAATCAGCACATGTAACTGGAAAAGGGTTAGCACTGGGTTTTTGTTGCACTAAAAAAAAGGGGGGGAGCAAAATAGCCCAGCAAGTCTTTGCCTGTGTCATGATCCTGAGCCTAGTGAGGCCTGCAGGCCCAGAGAAGCCTGCCTAGGAGTTACGGGGAAGAGCCTACATTTCCCAGGATCCTTCCTGCCCCTCTGATTGGGTGGCAAGGTTTTGGAGGGAAACTGGCCCAGAGGGGAGTGGAGCCTGGGAGGAGAACATAAAAGGGCCAAGCCCAGGCAGGGGGTGTCCTTTTCCTGGAAGGCTGAGCTGGAGGCAGGCTGTAGCCTGGAGAGCTTGTAGCAGGGGAAAGATCCCTCGTCCAAAGCAAGGAGTGAGTGTTGGTTAGTAGAGTAGGGACTATATAGTTAAACACGTCAGGGCTTTTGTTTCGTTGCACCAACCTTTACTGTTTTCATATTCCCTTTAGCTCTAAATCAGAGGTGGGGAAACTTTTTTCTGCCAAGGGCCATATGGATATTTAGAACATCATTCACGGGCCATAAAAATTATCAACTTAAAAAACAGTGCTCTGCCAAGGGAGAATGATCCAGGCCAGCAAAATTAATGCAAATAATTGTTTTTCCATTTGAAGTCATGTGGGGAGAGCCTAATCTGGAGCACAAATACACACCCGGCCCACAACCCTAGGCAAATGCATAGGTTAGGGTTGCCAAGTCCAATTCAAGAAATATCTGGGGACTTTGGGGGTGGAGCCAGGAGACATTGGGGGTGGGGCCAGGAGACTTTGGGGTGGAGCCAAGATCAAGGCTGTGACAGGCATAACTGAACTCCAAAGAGAGTTCTGGCCATCAGATTTAAAGGGACGGCACACCTTTTCAATTCCTTCCTTCCATAGGAAATCATGAAGGATAGGGGCACCTTCTTTTGGGGCTCATAGACTTGGACCCCCTGGTCCAATCTTTTTGAAACTTGGGGGGTATTTTGGGGAGAGGCACTAGATGCTATACTGAAAATTTGGTGCCTCTACCCCAAAAAACAGCTCCCCCAGAGCCCCAGATACCCGCAGATCAATTCTCCATGATTTTCTATGGGAATAAATCTCCATAGGGAATAACAGAGTTCCCAGCAGACATTTCCCTTCCCTTCCCCCGCTTTCTGACGACCCTGAAGCGGGGGGAGGGCCTCCAAACCGGGGGATCCCCTGCCCCCACCTGGGGATTGGCAACCCTAGCATAGGCCCAGGGCTTTTTTGTAGAAAAAGCCCAGCAGGAACTCAGTAGCATATTAGGCCACACCATCTGGGATAATCAAGTGCAACCTGAACTGTGACAGTAACTTTTCCAGGCCCTGCAGCACTTCTGGCCGGCCAGCCAGGCCCCAGGAAGGTTGCCGCACAGCACATCTGGGCTGTGTGATCCCTGCCTAGCCCTGGGGAGGCTGCTGCACAGCGCGGCTGGACCCCACAATCCTTGCTGGCCAGCCAGGCCCCAGAGAAGCTGCCACATGGCTTAATTCGGCCCAGCAATCCCTGAGGGCCACACCAAGTGACTTCGAGGGCCGCATAAGGCCCTCGGGACGGAGGTTCTCCACCCCTGCTCTAAATCTTTGTCACCCACTTATTATTTGAGCACTGTAAATAAACTGTTGTTATACTCCTTGGGTCTTCACGTCTCCTTGGTCACAATAAGGAAGATACAGGGGTGGTTGGGGGCTCTGGGCCCTCCACACAGACCCTTACCAGAGCGGTAGCAGCCAGTAGAGGGCCCTGCTAGGCCCAGCTGTGTGACAGCCTGAATCTGCAAAAAAAGGTTTTACACAACCCTACTGACGTATGAGCGTATGCCAGGTGGGCTGAGGCACATCCTCAGCCTAAGTGAGGTGGTGAAAACAAGTTGGGAGCTAGAATCCCTGCCCATTTGACATCTGGACTGGGCTCAGCAGAAGAGCCTATTTACAATTCCTCCTCTCTATAGCCTTCTCTTTTAGTAGTCTATACTTACCCACCCAAGAACAAAAGCAGCATGTTACAGAAGTCTACGGTCAAATTATTACAGCACGGTGTACAATCAATTAGATTGAAACGAACGTATAAAATATACAAGCAACATGGGTATTGTGTCAGTTGTTGTAAATGCACAACACATTTGCATACTTAAATTGTATAAACAAAACGAAACACACATAACATGATTGACACTTCAAGGAGTTGTGAATGAAAGTCAAGCTCTCAACGTGAAGCCTGCAAGACGACCAGGAGCCAGCGAGAAGAATCCAGTTTCTGTCTGCCGTTGTCAGGTCTTACAGCCTCGTTGCGTTTGTGAATCAGAACTTTCGGAAACTTATCAGAAGGGCTAAATTAGCTCCGTATTTCTCAAGACATAGTAGAAAGCCTTGTTGGCTGTTATCACATTCTGAAACTCTACTGGTGATTCCCTCTTTCTAGTAAATGTTCGATGTCTTGAGAAATACAGAGTTAATTTTGCCTTTACGCCGCGCTTCCAAAGGTTCTGATTCACAAACACAATGAGGCTGTAAGACCTGTTAAAGGCAGACAGATTCTTCTAATTGGCTCCCTGTAGTCTTGCAAGCTCGAAGTTGTGAATTTGATATTCGTTTACAACTCTTTGAAGTGTTAATCTCTTTAAATATTGCACACGCGTTTAGTTGTGTTTACGCAATTTAATGTTTGTGAATGTATTGTACATTTGCAACAACTGACACAATATAACTACTGCTTATATATTTTACATGTGTATTTCAACTTAATATGCACATGTATTTCAACTTAATATAAGAAGCCCCTTGGCGCAGAGTGTTAAAGCTGCAGTACTGCAGTCCTAAGCTCTGCTCACGACCTGAGTTCGATCCCCGGTGGATGCTGGGTTTTCAGGTAGCCGGCTCGAGGTTGACTCAGCCTTCCATCCTTCCGAGGTCGGTAAAATGAGTATCCAACTTGCTGGGGAGGAAGCGTAGATGACTGGGGAAGGCAATGGCAAACCACCCCGTAAAAAGTCTGCCGTGAAAACGTTGTGAAAGCAACGTCACCCCAGAGTCGGAAACGACTGGTGCTTGCACAGGGGACCTTTCCTTTTCCTTTCCTTCAACTTAATATACAATTGATTGTACACGAGTGCTTTACTCTTTGAGTATTGGATTCTACACTCCGGTCCTTCTGTTGTACTGTTATGGGAGGCTAACAGCGCTTGCTGTCTAAAGATGGAAATGACAATTGTCAAAGGACACACGAGTGGATGACACCTTCAGTAAGAAGAGCTTTGGGCAGGGAGCAAACCAAGACAAAAGAGGCAGAGGCAAACACAGAGATGGTTCTTTAAATCGTAATTCAGGACAGCAGGTACTGAAGAGAGCCATGTATTTTACAAATTTGTATTTTACAAATTTTGTGGCAATTCTGAAGATCTGAAGTGAGGTTTTACAGCTCTTAATTCTCTAGTGTTCACAAAATGAATTACTTGTGCTGTATTAGTGAGCCAGTTTGGTGTAGTGTGCGGACTCTTATCTGGGAGAACCGGGTTTGATTCCCCACTCCTCCACTTGCACCTGCTGGAATGGCCTTGGGCCAGCCGTAGCTATCACCAGGCCTCAGATTCAGTGGAAGCTCACAGCACAGCTCCTGAACCTTTTGAGAGTTTCACCTCCTCCTTCTGAGAGTTTCACCTCCTTGTCCATTGAATAGTAGGTGCAGCTGCATAACAATCGCTGGATGAGCTCCGCCGCCTATTTTTCTACAAAACGACCCTTAGCTATCACAGAGGTTGTCCTTGAAAGGGCAGCTTCTGGGAGAGCTCTCTCAGCCCCACTACTTCATAGGGTGTCTGTTGTGGGGTTGTGGGGGGAGAGATAAAGGAGACTATGAGCTGCTCTGAGATTCAGAATGGAGGCGGGATATAAATCCAATATCTTCTTCTTCTATTATATAGCTGATTATTGTTGGGGAAGGATGCCATTCTGTTAAAAGTACAACCCAAACTGAGAAACACTGACCATTATTGAAATGGAAGAGTTATGCTCTAATGATTAGGAAGGAAAGTACCATAAATGATTAGTAAGAAAAGTCCAATAAACTGTAAAATACTTCCATTTGTGGAACTATTTACTTACAAAGGTTTTGGGCAGTTTTTGGATCCAGAATTTTGAGTTCCTTGATTTGCTTTTTAATACATTTCTTCTCTTCGAGATCATCACCTTTCTTTTCTGTCAAGGAAAAAAGTTTTGTTTTGTTTTAAATCGATGTATAAATATTGACCTCAAGTAATTTTTCACTAAAATGTGAAAGGGAGAGAGAGGGGGGCCACTGAGCCTCTGCCTGGCAGGCAGAAGGTCCCAGGTTCAGTCCCCGGCATCTCCAGGCAGGCGGTGATAAGAAAGACTCTGACTCAAGACCCTGACTCCACAGAAGAGCCTCTGCTTGGCATGCAGAAGGTCCCAGGTTCAATCCCCAGCATCTCCAGTTAAAAAGGACCAAGGAAATGATGGGAAAAACTTTGACCTGAGACCCTGGCTCAGTAGAAGAGCCTCTGCTTGGCATGCAGAAGGTCCCAGGTTCAATCCCCAGCATCTCCAGTTAAAAAGGACCAAGCAGGTGATGGGAAAGACCTTGACCTGAAACCCTGGCTCAGTAGAAGAGCCTCTGCTTGGCATGTAGAAGGTCCCAGGTTCAATTCCGGGCATCTCCAGTTAAAAAGGACCAGGAAGTGGGTTATAATGGAAGACCTCAGCCAGAGACCCTGGAGAGCTGCTGCCAGCCTGCGCAGACAACACTGGCCTTGATGGATCGACAGTCTGATTCAGTACACAGCAGCTTCATGAGTTCAGAGCCCTTTCTTGTTTCTTGGACATGACATTTGCACATGCTAATGAAGCTCATTGTTATACTAAGCGCTCTATATCTGACGAGCGTTTCAGGAGCTTTCATTATTCCATTCCAAGTTCAGGCCACTAGAAAGCTCTAACAATGTCTCATTACATTACCCATACATAAGCTGTAACCCAGACAACCCCATCCCACTGGTTTCAACGACACCAGACATATGTATGGGGAAGAAAGGAGACTGTTTACTGATCCACCAAAGAAAGACCGGCTGCGGCATCAGCTTTGATAGCATTAATATGCTCACTTCTACTGCATCAGGATTACGTACAGTCCCAGTTCAACAGCTAACAGTGGACAAAATTGCCCGAGAAGAGGACAACTCAACAGCACAGGATCCATAGGTCCTACATACAGCCCCACTTGCCGGACCCGGCACCTGTTTGCACACAGTCACCTCTCTTGCAAAAACCATGCTCCCTTTAAATGGCTTTTGCAAGGGTGTACTGCACGTAACAGACAGCTGTGCATTTTATTTTTACATTTTTCAGGTGTTACAAGGTTGACCTTTGGCAGGTTTTTCTTCATCCTAATGTCCTTATTATAAGATAGGGCCTGTAGCAGGACTAAACTTTATTGAAATATAAATGTTATTACACCAAGTCGGTTACATAAAATAAAAATTGGAACCCAAATTGTGGTCACCAGCAATGTTCCCTCTAAGCTGCAGAGTCTTGTGAGCAAAAATTCTACTTTGTGAGCGACTGGAATTAAACTTGTGAGCTCCTGCGTAAATTATTGTGCTCTGCGGTCATCCTTCCTGAGCTAAGATGAAAATGTGTGAGCTGGAGACTAAAAATCTGTGCGCTAGCTCACGCTAACTCAGCTTAGAGGGAACACTGGTCACCAGGAAGACTTTTTCCACTGTTGGCAGACCTGTGAATTAATACAAGTGTACTGGAAAGTGCCAGAGCTTTCTTTGCCCAGTTCCATGGATCTCGTGGGAGAAATGAACATATGAAGAACATATGAAGCTGCCTTATACTGAATCAGACCTCCCTGGGTCCATCAAAGTAAGTATTGTCTACTCAGACTGGCAGCGGCTGTCCAGGGTCTCAAGCTGAGGTTTTTCATGCCTACTTGCCTGGACCCTTTTTTTGGTTGGAGATGCCAGGGATTGAACCTGGGACCTTCTGCTTACCAAGCAGATGCTCTACCACTGAGCCACCATCCCTCCCGTGTGCGGACTCTTATCTAGGAGAACCGGGTTTGATTCTCCACTCCTCTACTTGCTCCTGCTAGCATGGCCTTGGATCAGCCATAGCTCTGGCAGAGGTTGTCCTTAAAAAGGCAGCTGCTGTGAGAGCCCTCTCCAGCCCCACCCACCTCACAGGGTGTCTGTTGTGGGGGAGGAAGGGAAAGGAGATTGTGAGCCGCTCTGAGACTCTTCAGAGTGGAGGGCAGGATATAAATCCAATATCTTCATCTACCTCACAGGGTGTCTGTTGTGGGGGAGGGAGGTAAAGGAGATTGTGAGCCGCTCTGAGACTCTTCGGAGTGGAGGGCGGGATCTAAATCCAATATCTTCATCTACCTCACAGGGTGTCTGTTGTGGGGGAGGAAGGGAAAGGAGATTGTGAGGCGCTCTGAGACTCTTTGGAGTGCAGGGCGGGATATAAATCCAATATCTTCTTCTTCTTCTAAATGCAAAGAAAGCACCTTTAAGACCAACGAGTGCTAACATTTTAAGCATATTTTATTTCAAGATCTGCTGAGCTTTGTCTAGGCTTCGAGATAGCACAAAATATTGTTAGGGGTATGTGGCAGGAGGGATGCTTAAATATCTGGTATACGATTCAGCTGCATTAGGGATTCACTTAGGAAAACTGAAAAAGCTTACATGACATTTCTTTCGCTCACATCCTTTTGTTAGCTATGTTACTTATCCATTAGGGAAAAGTGGCATGCATCTTTCCAAAGACGACCGTGTCTCTCCAGATCAGTGTTCCCTCTAAGCTGAGTTACTGTGAGCTACCTCACAGTTTTTTTTAGCCTCCGGCTCACACATTTTTGTCTTAGCTCAGGAGAAATGGTCCCAAAGCAGCCTAATTTATGCAGTAAAATGCCAGCAGCTCTCAAAGTAGCATTTTCGCTCACAGGACTCCACAGCTTAGAGCAGGGGTGTCAAACATGCAGCCCGGGGGCCGAATCAGGCCCCAGAGGGCTCCTATCAGGCGCCTGAGAAACTGGCTCTTGTCTGCTTCCTTCTCCCTCTCTCTTGCTTCCTTCTGCATCACAGCTTGCTTTGCCAGGCTTGCCCAATCGCACAGGAGCTACAGAGCAAAACCTCAATTTTCTCCATTGGCTGAGGCTCCTCTGGTCCCCTGGGGAAAGCTTCCTTTGCCCAGTTCCTTGGATCCCACGGGAGGAATACAAAGAAAGCACCTTTAAGTGCTAATGTTTTAAGCATGTTTTATATTTAAGGGTTTTTTAAAAACTATCTTTAGTCGTGTTTGTCTGTGTCCTTTATAAAGTTTATATCTCTGCTACCTAATCTTAAAGAGGTACACACATGGCCCAACCCGACAAGGTCCCATTTCTGTCAGATCCGGCCCTCATAACAAAAGCGACACCCCGGCTTAGAGGGTGCACAACTCCAGATGCTGCTTTATTTAAGACCTGTACATCACATCATGGCAAATAGAAGGGGAAGACATGGAAGTCGTGACAGACTTCACATTTCTGGGATCCAAGATCACTGCAGATGGGGACTGTAGCCATGGAATTAAAAGACGTTTGCTCCTTGGGAGGACAGCTATGGAGAACCTGGGCAGTATAATAAAAAGTAGAGACATCACCCTGCCGACAAAAGTCTGTATAGTCAAAGCGATGGTATTCCCAGTAGTAATGTATGGCTGGGAGAGCTGGACCATAAGAAAGGTCGAGCGCAGAAGAATAGATGCTTTTGAGATGTGGTGCTGGAGAAGACTCTTGGGAGTCCCTGGGACTGCAAGAAGGTCAAATCAGTCAGTCCTAAGGGAAATCAATCCAGACTATTCCCTGGAAGGTCAGATGCTGAAGCTGAAGCTCAAATACTTTGGCCACCCAATGAGAAGGGAGTCCTCACTGGAGAAGACTCTTGAGAGTCCCTTGGACTGCAAGGAGATCAAATCAGTCGGTCCTAAGGGAAATCAACCCTGACTGTTCCCTGGAAGGTCAGATGCTGAAGCTGAAGCTCAAATACTTTGGCCACCAAATGAGAATGGAGCACTCACTGGAGAAGACCCTGATGCTGGGAAAGACAGAAGGCAAAAGAAGAAGGGGACGGCAAAAGAGGAGATGGCTGGATAGCATTACTGATGTAACAAACATGAATTTGAGCAGACTTCGGAGGATGGTGGAAATCAGGAGGGCCTGGCGTGACTTTGTCCATGGGGTCGCAAAGAGTCGGACTCGACTGTGCAACTGGACAACAAAAACCTCCCACCACCCCCACCCCCCAATTATGAGGCCACAAAAGGATACAAATAGCATCCGCCCTCTACCGATTCCAGACTCATACGGAAACCGAGGCGCCTACTTACGGAAGAAGTAAACAAACCACCCAGGATTTCAATCCATTAGCAAGTAAGCTAAGTGGCATCTTAGTCACGCTCACAGTCAAGTAACAGCTACAAATGCCGGGTCTCGTTCAGTAGCTAATGAATGGCTGCGTGAACGTTCAAAATGCTGAAGCGACATTTCACAGCACATGATTGCTCCCTCCACCGGAACACACTACGCTGGCATATTCCTAATCGGTCTTCAAAGGCAACATTCCTCACTTTTTGGTACAAGCCATGCTGTGGAGTTAATACACCGCATGGTCAGCTTTATTCCCAGTGCGTCTACCTGCAACGTCAACGATTAGTCAGTGCTTTTTTTTAAAGTCTGGAAGCAGTTTTCTAATCGGAGTCAGCCAAGCTTGAAAGTAAAATCTATTCTAAACGGAAGCGTCCTTTTGTCTGCCCATGGCACATGCAGCTCAATGGAAAATAAAGGCAGGAGTCTCAAAACCTGGACCCTGGATTCAGGGTGATCTTGGCAGCTGCAGAGCCAAACACCAAGGACATCCTGGAACAAGTGAGCTCCAGAACATTCCTCTGCTATTGGCAACAGAAGAAAAGGTTCACTCCCGAAAAGCTAGGAAACTGGAAGCTAGGAAATATTCTCTCTGTTACAAAACAAAGGGGGATTTAATAGGTCACCAACTCGCATGTAACAGCAGTTAGAGCAAGGATGGCCAAGCTTGCTTAACGTAAGAGCCACATAGAATAAACATCAGGTGTCTGAGAGCTGCAAGACATGCATGTCAGAGAGCCACAAAACAGGAAGGAGGGAGGGAAATGGGTGGGGAAGAAGGAGGGAAGGAGAGATGGAAAGAAAGCAACTTTAACTTTAAATGCATTCTCCAAGCCGCTGTCTGGCTTAGCTTGGAGAAGTGATTTAAAGAGAGAAATGCCTTCTACATTCCAGCTGATGGGATGGTGAAGGCTTTGAGAGTCGTACAATATGTGAGAGAGCCACATGTGGCTCCCGGGCCACAGTTTGGCCACCCCTGAGTTAGAGAGTCTTGCAAGGACATAGGAGACCCTGGTATGAATCCCACCGCTGCCACGGAAGCTTGGAAGGCGACCTTGGGACTGTTGTACCCTCGAAGCCTAATGTGTTTCACAGAGTTACAGTAAGAATAAAATGGAGGAAAGGAGAACCACACTTCAGCTTCCACACTCCAACCCACCAAAGGTCAGCAGAGCTTTTATATATTGCTAGGAATAAGGCCCATCGTGGAGAAAAACACAAGCTCTAGAAAGAGGCTCTGGGCGAGTGCCCCCCCCACCCTTGCTGACTTCTCACTCACCCACCCAAGTGATTCACTCCCCCCCACGACCCTTGCTACAGGCCAGCAGGACAGGGCCACACAATTCAGTGATGCAAACAGTGGGCATTATTAGATCACCCACAGCATCAGCCACCAAACTGGATGTCAAGCTGAGCTCACTATGCTGCAAGCCAGCAGGATAGGGCCACATAGTTCATCCCAGTACAAATCCAAAGCGCCAAATAACATCTTATAACACCAAGCAGTAGACAAGTGCATCTTTAAGACCAACTAAGTTTTATTCAGAATGCAAGCTTTCGTATGCTCTTCAGCAGACTTCGTCAGACATATGGGAATGGATGCAGCAATTCTTAATATAAGTGGGCAGTGTGGAATCATGGGAATGCTTTTAGCAGATTAAAAGAATCACAAATAGGATCTGTGTTTGTTAGTGTAGGACAAAACAGAGCTGAAAAAACACTGGAGGGTGATAAAAAAGCAGACTGCTGTTGTAGGTGCAAAGTGCCATAAATCTAGGTAACATTCTGGCTTTGTTAGTTTAAATAGAGGGCATGTTTACTCAAGAGATTATAACATCCATATAGTTTGCCACAGGATGGGTTGGTATATGCAATAAGACAAACAGCCGATATCCCCCATTTGAGTATGTTAATACAAAAAAATCACCCCCAAATATTCTGATACACTGTTCTAAAAGAGAAATAATATAGGTTAGCCCTTAGAAAAACAGGGTGCATTAAAGTATAGTGGAAGGTGGGTTAGTATATGTAATGAGACAAACAGCCCACATCCCCCATTTGAGCATGTCAACACAAAAAAAACATTATTCTGATACACTGTTCTAAAAGAGAAATACAGTGGAACACTGTGGATGCACAGCTATATTCAGTGAGAGTTGGTTTAGTATACGTAATGAGATAAAAAACCAATATCCCTGTTCAGTCCTGGGGAGGTGTTTGTTCCGAGTTTCGTGATAATTTGTAATTCAGCAATTTCTCTCTCCATTCTGTTCTTGAAGTTCCTTTGCAGTAAAACAGCTCCAACCCATCCTATGGCAAACTATACGGATGTTATAATCTCTTGAGTAAACATGCCCTCTATTTAAACTAACAAAGCCAGAATGTCACCTACATTTATGGCACCCCTACAACAGCGGTCTTCTTTTTATCACCTAGTGTTTTTTCAGCTGTTTTGTCCTACACTAACAAACAGTCCTATTTGTGATTCTTTTAATCTGCTGAAAACATTCCCATGATTCCACACTGCCCACTTATATTAAGAATTGCTGCGTCCATTCCCATATGTCTGATGAAGTCTGTGTAAGAGCATACGAAAGCTTGCATTCTGAATTAAATTTAGTTGGTCTTAAAGATACACTTCTCTACTGTTGTTCTATTGCTTCAGACCAACACAGCCGCCTGCTGGAATCTATCTTACAACACCATTATATGTGGCGCTCAATAAGAATTAAAACCCGCCAACTGGATCCCGACAAGTGAACCTGAAACTGTACTACAGATTTTAAATTGTATGAACTGTCAAACTGTTTTAATGATTTTATTGTACCTTGATTTTAACATTATGTTGTTTTAATTGTTGTTAGCCACCCTGAGCCCATTAGGGGAGGGCGGGATGTAAATGCAATAAAATAGTTCAATGATGCAAACAATGGGCATTATTAGATCACCCGCTGCATCATCCAGAAAACTGGCTGTCAACCTGAACAGTCCTCACTCTGCTGAAAGCCACGCTGAAGAGTTCAGTGACGTAAACAATGGGCATTATTAGATCAGTCAGGCAGGCAGTGTTTATTAGTCACAGACCAGGTAAAAAGCGCAAATCTATCAGTAATAAAAAGTACAAATCTGTCAAAGGTATACTACTAAAACACATGTCCATATAATACAACAACATTAAAATGTAGATAAAATTTTAGTACATAGCAGCAGTTATTTGTAATAGCTCTACAAAGTCTACACCAAGAGAAAACTCCTATGATTTAAAACTATTCTTCTGTATGATCACTTTGGCGCAAAACCTAGCTGTTACTCTAGGCATTGCTGGCATTTCATCAACCAGCAGTTTCCCCAGAGATATCTTAGAGAGCCAGTTTGGTGTAGTGGCTAAGTGCGCGGACTCTTATCTGGGAGAACCGGGTTTGATTCCCCACTTGCATCTGCTGAGATGGCCTTGGGTCAGCCATAGCTTTCATAGAAGCTGTCCTTGAAAGGGCAGCTGCTGTAAAAGCACTCTCAGCCCCACCTACCTCACAGGGTGTTTGTTGTGGGGGGAGAAGTTAGAGGAGATTGTGACCGCTCTGAGACTCAGAGCATAGGGTGAGATATAAATCCAAAATCATCATCTTCTTCTTATCTGTTAGCGCCTTAGACTGTTCCAAAATAGGGAGAATTGTCTTGTCCCTTATTAGATCACCAACTGCATCATCCAGAAAACTGAATATCAAGGTGAGAAGCCCTCCCTGAGGCAGCAGCTTATGGCCACGCAGGTCACTGATGAGAACAATGGCCATTATGAGACCAACCAACATCATCCAGCAAACTGGAGGTCAAGCTGAGCAGTCCTCACTCTGCAAAGAAGCCAGCATGGGAAAGACCACACAGTTCAGTGATGCAAACGATGGGCATTATTAGATCACCCACTGCAGGGCTGGCCAAACGGTGGCTCAGGAGCCACAGGTGGCTTTTTCACACATATTGTGTGGCTCCCAGAAGTCAAGAAGAAACTTAATGCAGACTTTAAAGTTCACTATGCTACAAGCCAGCATGATAGCATACTTAGCATTGGGACCCCAGTCAGCCTCCTAAGTCTGACCCATACGTAGGTGAATATTTCCACAGTGTGTGAAGCGGGGAAGGAGGGCAAACTCTTCTCCTCTACATAAGAACATAAGAGAAGCCATGTCAGATCAGGCCAACAGCCCATCCAGTCCAACACTCTGTGTCACATAAGAACAAGAGAAGCCATGTTGGATCAGGCCAACGGCCCCTCCAGTCCAACACTCTGTGCCACACATAAGAGAAGCCATGTTGGATCAGGCCAGTGGCCAATCCAGTCCAACACTCTGTGTCACATAAGAACAAGAGAAGCCATGTCGGATCAGGCCAATGGCCCCTCCAGTCCAACACTCTGTGTCACATAAGAACAAGAGAAGCCATGTCGGATCAGGCCAACGGCCCATCCAGTCCAACACTCTGTGTCACATAAGAACAAGAGAAGCCATGTCGGATCAGGCCAATGGCCCCTCCAGTCCAACACTCTGTGTCACATAAGAACAAGAGAAGCCATGTCGGATCAGGCCAACGGCCCATCCAGTCCAACACTCTGTGCCATATAAGAACAAGAGAAGCCATGTCGGATCAGGCCAATGGCCCCTCCAGTCCAACACTCTGTGCCACACATAAGAGAAGCCATGTTGGATCAGGCCAGTGGCCAATCCAGTCCAACACTCTGTGTCACATAAGAACACAAGAGAAGCCATGTCGGATCAGGCCAATGGGCCATCCAGTCCAACACTCTGTGTCACAGAAGGACATAAGAGAAGCCATGTTGGATCAGGCCAATGGCCCATCCAGTCCAACACTCTGTGTCACACAGTGTAATCAGGAGGTCCACCAGTGGGGCTAGAAGCCCTCTCACTTCTACCCGCCCCCAAGCGCAAGAATACAGCGCATCACTGCCCCAGAGAGAGAGTTCCAACAATATGCTGTGGCTAATAGCCACTGATGGACCTCTGCTCCATATGCTTATCCAGTCCCCTCTTGAAGCTGTCTATGCTTGTACTCTACTGCAGAGGTCGCCCAGAGACCTAGAGGGAGGAAAGAAAGTGCAAGAGCTGAGGGAGCCACTGGAAAGAGGGATGGAATTAAAGAGGGTGGTGCAGGGTCCCCCCTTAGTATCATAGCTCTTGCAGGAGCTGTATTTACTAACCTTGGTGTCAAGACAAAGAGATGCAGAATGATACAAATGGTGGTCAGTTATTTATTCCATTTCCACGTATTGTATAGCTTCAACTTTCCAAGTGAAGCAAATTGTATTTTCCACGCCACACACTTAGAAAACAATTTCCAGTGAGCCTAAAGCCTGATCCAATTCATTGTTCAAAACAGCTCACTGCAGGTATCGGCTCATAAGAACTACCAATGCTTCACTGAAATGTAGGCGCACCGTTTTCAAACGTTGATCATTTTCCTTTAGAAAAGCTACTCACCTCTCCTTTGGCAACAAAATGTGAGCTCCAGTTTGCCCAGCAGGTCAGCAGATTCATATTTGCAATCGTTTGCTGTTAACCAGAAACAGTTCTCACTCATGTCGTGTGGTCTGATCTGCAAACAATAATATTAATCAGATCAGGGGTGTCGAACTCATTTGTTATGGGGGCTAGATTGGACATAAATGAGACCTTGTCGAGCCCGGGTCATGTGTGCACCTATTTAAGATTACGTAGCAGAGATATAAACTTTATAAACACAGACAAACACAATTAAAGATTTTTTTAAAAAATAAAACATGCTTAAAACATTAGGACTAAGTCTTTAAAGGTGCTTTCTTTGTATTTCTCCCATGAGATCCAGGGAACTGGGCAAAGGAAGCTCTGGCTCTTTCCTTCCTTCCCCAGGGGATCAGGAGGGGGAGGAACCTCAACCAACAGAAGAAAGAAAGGCTTGGCTCAGTAGCTCTGCTGTGCAATTGAGAGAGCCTGGCAAAGCAAGCTCTCCCCCCCGCCTTCCTCCCCAAGGGAGGAGCCTCAGCCAATGGAGAACACAGAGGTTTTGCTCTGTAGCTGTTGTGCGATTGAGCAAGCTGAGATGCAGAAGGAAATGAGATAAGGAGAAGCAGATGACAGCCAGTTGCTCGGGGGCCTGATAGGAGCCCTCCAAGGGTCTGATCCGGCCCCTGGGCCGCATGTTTGACACCCCTGACTTAGTTATAAAAAACTTGCATGCAAAGATGGATGGATTATTATCTTATTGAGTTTCCTGTTACAAAAATAAATACATAAATGAATCTGCCAATGGCTCATACCTGAAGCTGTCTAACAATAAATCAGACCCCTGGTCTATCAAAGTCAACATTGACTATTTAGACAGGGGGCTCTCCAGAGTCCCAGGCAGAGGTCCTTCATGTCACGTACCATCAGATGCCTTAAGTGGAGATGCCGGGGATCAAACCTGGGACCTTCTGCATAAGAAGCAGAGGCTTTTCCCCTGAGCCACGAACCCTCCGCACCCTCCCCATTTCATTTGAAAGATGGTCTGCAGTCGTCTGTATTTGGAGGAGCAAGCAAGCAGAGAGCCAGTTTGGCGTAGTGGTTAAGTGTGTGGACTCTTATCTGGGAGCACTTACAGTTGCTGGAATGGGCTTGGGCCAGCCACAGGGGAGGGACGGTGGCTCAGTGGTAGAGCATCTGCTTGGGAAGCAGAAGGTCCCAGGTTCAATCCCTGGCATCTCCAAAAAAGGGTCCAGGCAAATAGGTGTGAAAAACCTCAGCTTGAGACCCGAGAGCCGCTGCCAGTCTGAGTAGACAATACTGACTTTGATGGACCGAGGGTCTGATTCAGTAGAAGGCAGCTTCATATGTAGGAGGGATGGTGGCTCAGTGGTAGAGCATCTGCTTGGGAAGCAGAAGGTCCCAGGTTCAATCCCCGGCATCTCCAAAAAAGGGTCTAGGCAAATAGGTGTGAAAAACCTCAGCTTGAGACCCTGGAGAGCCGCTGCCAGTCTGAGAAGACAATACTGACTTTGATGGACCGAGGGTCTGATTCAGTAGAAGGCAGCTTCATATGTAGGAGGGATGGTGGCTCAGTGGTAGAGCATCTGCTTGGGAAGCAGAAGGTCCCAGGTTCAATCCCTGGCATCTCCAAAAAAGGGTCTAGGCAAATAGGTGTGAAAAACCTCAGCTTGAGACCCTGGAGAGCCGCTGCCAGTCTGAGAAGACAATACTGACTTTGATGGACCGAGGGTCTGATTCAGTAGAAGGCAGCTTCATATGTAGGAGGGATGGTGGCTCAGTGGTAGAGCATCTGCTTGGGAAGCAGAAGGTCCCAGGTTCAATCCCTGGCATCTCCAAAAAAGGGTCTAGGCAAATAGGTGTGAAAAACCTCAGCTTGAGACCCTGGAGAGCCGCTGCCAGTCTGAGAAGACAATACTGACTTTGATGGACCAAGGGTCTGATTCAGTATAAGGCAGCTTCATATGTTCATAGCTATCGCATGAAGTTATCCTTGAAAGGGCAGCTGCTGCGAGATCTCTCTCAGCCCCACCCACCTCACAGGGTGTCTGTTGTGGGGGGAGAAGATATAGGAGATTGTAAGCTGCTCTGAGTCTCTGATTCAGAGAGAAGGGCGGGGTATAAATCTGCAGTTTTCTTCTGCTTCCCAAATTCGGGGGGGGGGGGGGGCATAACCAGCTACAGTCAGGGGCAATGCTAGGCAGTTTGACTGCAGGCAGAGAACAACTCTCTCCAGTTCCTATTCCCCAGGAATGAGGCGAATCAAGAGGTGGAGATGCAGTTGTCAACATCTCTATTAGGCCAAGATGGAACAAAAGACAACATCTTGCCCCCGGCACCAGCTTCTGGCAACTGAATATAATCTTGACAAGCTACTTCTAAGTATTTTTGCTTAAAGTTAGAATAGACTGAACAGGGGGAAACAGCAGCCAGAGCAACGGTGCAGGAAAATCCTGAAGCCTGGAGAAAGGACAAAGAAGCCACATCTGTCCGCTAGGTAGGTGGAGTGGAGCACTCTCTCTCTCTCTCATACTCACTACTTGTCTATCACCTTTGCGAGGAATTGCTTATGGCAGGGGTGGCCAACGGTAGCTCTCCAGATGCTTTTTGCCTACAACTCCCATCAGCCCCAGCCAGCTTGGCCATGCTGGCTGGGGCTGATGGGAGTTGTAGGCAAAAAACATCTGGAGAACTACCGTTGGCCACCCCTGGCTTATGGAATCTTGATGTGCTGGAAAGGCAGGGGAAATCTTTAAATAAACCAATCATTCAGCTGCTGCTGCAATGGGTGGGTGAGCAGACAAGCCACCTACATGTTGGGAGAACATGGCAGGGCTGCCTCCTTCAGGTTCCAGCAAGGTGCCTTCAGTGTCGCTCTGCTTCCCACCTCTCTCGGTGAGCACAACGATGCCAAAATTGCTCTTTCTGAACACCCTGCAGCAGTCACTCCTCTTGACTAATCTCCCCCCACACTGAAGGTTCTGATGTAGCATCACCAGCGGAGCAGCGTCCCATGAGAAGCAACTCCCCCCCCCACCACCCTTTTAGCATATTTCTCATTATGAACAAAACTAACCATCCAGGATGGAAAGCATGCAGACAAAGCTAGCAGCTGTTAGAAGCTGAGGCCCTTTGCGCAGAAGAAGGTGAAGGTGATATTGGATTTATATCTTGCCCTCCACTCCGGATCTCAGAGCAGCTCACAATCTCCTTCCCCTTCCTCCCCCACAACAGACGTCCTGTGAGGTGGGTGGGGCTGAGAGGGCTCTCACAGCAGCTGCCCTTTCAAGGACAGAGTCTCAGAGCAGCTCACAATCTCCTTTACCTTTCTCCCCCACAACAGACGCCCTGTGAGGTGGGTGGGGCTGAGAGGGCTCTCACAGCAGCTGCCCTTTCAAGGACAGAGTCTCAGAGCAGCTCACAATCTCCTTTACCTTCCTCCCCCACAACAGAAGCCCTGTGAGGTGGGTGGGGCTGAGAGGGCTCTCACAGCAGCTGCCCTTTGAAGGACAGAGTCTCAGAGCAGCTCACAATGTCCTTTACCTTCCTCCCCCACAAGAGACGCCCTGTGAGGTGGGTGGGGCTGAGAGGGCTCTCACAGCAGCTGCCCTTTCAAGGACAACCTCTGCCAGAGCTATGGCTCACCCAAGGCCATTCCAGCAGGTGCAAGTGGAGGAGCAGGGAATCAAACCCGGTTCTCCCAGACAAGAATACGCACACTTAACCACTACACCAAACTGGCTCTCACTACACCAGTGAGGTTTTTTTCTTTTTCTTTTAAGACTTAATTTTGGCCGCTCCAACAGGAACCAATAAACATTCTAAGCCAATGTTTAGGCTTCCTCCTTAGGAGCCAGTTTGGTGTAGTGGTGAAGTGTGCGGACTCTTATCTGGGAGAACCAGGTTTGATTCCCCACTCCTCCACTTGCACCTGCTAGCATGGCCCTGGGTCAGCCATAGCTCTGACAGAAGTTGTCCTTGAAAGGGCAGCTGCTGTGAGAGCCTTCTCCAGCCCCACCCACCTCACAGGGTGTCTGTTGTGGGGGAGGAAGGTAAAGGAGATTGTGAGCCGCTCTGAGACTCTTTGGAGTGGAGGGCAGGATATAAATCCAATATCTTCATCTACCTCACAGGGTGTCTGTTGTGGGGGAGGAAGATAAAGGAGATTGTGAGGCGCTCTGAGACTCTTCGGAGTGGAGGGCGGGATATAAATCCAATATCTTCATCTACCTCACAGGGTGTCTGTTGGGGGGAGGAAGGTAAAGGAGATTGTGAGGCGCTCTGAGACTCTTCGGAGTGGAGGGCGGGATCTAAATCCAATATCTTCATGTACCTCACAGGGTGTCTGTTGTGGGGGAGGAAGGTAAAGGAGATTGTGAGGCGCTCTGAGACTCTTCGGAGTGGAGGGCGGGATATAAATCCAATATCTTCTTCTTCTTCTCTTTCCTTGGAGGTTTTTAAACAGAGGTTAGATGGCCACCTGACAGCAATGCAGATCCTGTGAATTTAGGGAGATGTATTTGTGGATGTCCTGCATTGTGCAGGGGGTTGGGCTAGATGACCCTGGAGGTCCCCTTCCAACTCTGTTATTCTATGATTCTATATTCTTACTGAGCAGTTCTGAAATACTGATTAACGAACAGATTCAGTGCTAAGGAGAGGATCATGACAGGCAGGAGGGTGCTTCGACTTTATGGGAATGGGGAAACCTGACCGTGAGGGGACAGGTCTGAGGATGAGCCAGCAACACCCAGCTAGGACAACGCGTTGTGCTTCTGCAGAGCATTAACCTGGCCAGGCCCGGTGCTAGGGTTTCTGGCGCTCCATGCTGCACCCTACCCTGGCGCCCCATTCAATCTTCTCCTTGCGTGTGGTTTCCACGCGCAGCTCGATGGTGTCGCCGGAAGTGACGTCATCGGGCCGCGCACATATCGCGTGAACACTCCGCCCGGCTCTCTCCTTCAAAGGGAGACGGGAAGACCCAGCTCCCCCTGAAGAGGGAGAGGGACTCCAACGCACCAACAGTGGGGGCTCGCTGCTACACACCCCCCCGAGGTCCAGAAAGCAGAGCTGGGTTCTGAGCATGCTCGCTGCTGTGCACCCCCCCGCCACCAATTCGCAAGGCTTGGCAAGGTCCGGATAGCAGCAGGTGCGCTTAGGGCTGGGCTCTGAGTGCACTCGCTGCTACCCGCCCCCCCAACTTCACTGAGGCTTCCCAAGGCTCAGGAAACCTCGGCGAGGTCAGGAAAGCAACGGCGTGGCGTGTGAGGAGTGTGGTCGCTTCATGGCGTGCCTAGGCCAGGTGGCGCCCCAGGCAGCCACCTACCTGGCCTACACCCACGCGCCGGCTCTGAACCTAGCAACTGCCCTGTCTGCAGACTCATACCATCCTCCAGGAAGGAAATCAGGATCCCCCCTTGCTTGGGCACTGTTGCGGTGTGCTATCATTTACATTTTTCCCCCCTTGCTGCCTGTGGTTTCGTCAGTGCCAAGGACCCGGACATGTCATGTGGATTTCTACAGAGAGCTTTACGTAGGTCGATTCCCTCTCTCGTCTCACCTTCGCCCAGTTGAGTCTTTTCATCGTGATCTCCGGCTTGAACAGTTTCTTGGGCTTCAGGCCAAACGGCAGCGCTTGAGGAGGAGAACGCTGGCCCCCGGGCAGTGGGGGAGGAGGAGGAGGAACGGCGCCACCCAAAAGAGGTGGCTTTCCTGCACCCGGAGTGAATGAGGGGGGCAACGGGGGAGGGGGCGGGGGCGGCACAGCTCCAGGAAGAGGCGGTGAAGACTGCACCAAGTGACCCGTCGCGTCAGTAGAACCTCCTGGTCCTTCTCGGGTTGGCAGGGGGCTGCCAGCTAAATCTCCGGTTGTAGACCCATTCTGGAAAGAAACAGAACGCTCGGATTTGTTAATGCAACCACCTCAAGAGCAAATCTTAAATCCGCGTTAAGAAAACAAAGCGTTCAGCCCTGGCCTCTGCCTGGTGGAACGAGCTCCCCTAGGAGATCCGGGCTCTGCAGGATCTGCTTCAGCTCCATAGGGCACGGGAAACAAAGCTTTTAGTTGAGGCAGTGGGCATCACTTCTTATCGGCCTCTCCCCATTCCATCCCACTGCTATAAGACCTGCTGGACCTGGACAATAAAGTATGTTTCGGCCTGCTTCAGCAGGGAGGGCAGGACATTAATTAATTATTATTATTGTTGTTGTTGTTGTTGTTTTGTGAATTTGCAGAATTTGCCATTTTAGTACCTATTGTTCTCTGTGATTTTAGATTTTAAATTGGGGTTTTTTTACTGCTGATTGTTTTTTCGATGTAATCCGCCCTGAGCCTGGTCTACGGGAAGGGCGGGCTAAAAATCGAATTAAATAAATAAATATTTGAGCCCTCTCTCTCGCCTCTCGGCTTGACTTCGCGAACGAAGATTTAAGAAAGGTGCAGTAGTCCACGTCTGTTGCAGGCTCGCTGGTGGCTGACAAGACCAATGCGGGACGCGAAAGTCCCGTGGTAGTTTGCCTTGTTCCCAGCAGGTGACAAGTACTTTGTGAAGTGTACTATGTAGTACTATGCCCCCATGCTTCCAGATCTCTGGTGGGATTCCATCAACTCCCGCTGCCTTGCCACTTTTCAGTTGCTTGATGGCTTTAACAGTCTCTTCTAGGGTGGGGATCTCATCCAACTCTGTTTTCACTGGTTGAAGTGGGTTGAGGTGGATTGCTGAATCTTGAACTACGCGGTTGGCACTGAAGAGAACCTGAAAATACTCCAACCACCGGTTCAGTGTGGATGCCTTGTCTGTGAGGAGCACTTGGCCGTCTGCACTACGTAAGGGACTCTGAGCCTGATATGATGGACCATATACTGCCTTCAGGGCTTCGTAGAACCCTCTTAAATCACCAGTGTCTGCACACAGCTGCGTTCAAATAAATATTTGAGCCCAGTGGCAACTTTAAAGCCAAAAAAAAAGTTTAATTCTGGGTATAAGCTTTCGTGCGCAAGCCTGCTTTTTTAAAGATAAAAATTATGTTCTTAAAGGTGCCAGTTGACTCAGACATTGTTCTATTACTTCCGACCCAGCGTGGCTACCCCATCTGAATCTATTTCCATGAATAAATACAATTGACAAGGCCACATAAATGTTTTGACAAATTCTTTGATTCCGTAGAGAAACGTGTAAGATGTACCAGCAAAAAAATTGCAGGATGTTGATAAACCGGTTTGGGCCTTCACAAATAGCCGACATGACAGTTGCAGCGGCATTTACTGCGGGCAAACAGCCAATACAGCCTTGCGCAACTGTGACATCATCACCGACAGGGAAGTTAAAGCCCGCCCAGCCGCATGTGGATTGGTCTTCGTGGTTTGACAGGCATGCCAGAAGCCATGCCAGAATGGCAGATTTATAAACACAAACACAGAAGAAACCACAACCGAGGCGACAAAACAGCATGACTCCTGTATATCTTGGAGAATCTTAAAGAGAATATGATTCATGAAACGATAATGTAAGATTTGTACATTTTTTAAAAATATGCGTATTGAACAGCTGCCAAACTCGCAAAACGAAACGGTATTTCTTTGCAGTAACACAAAGTTGCCTGTTATCCAGCTGCACTGCATAAAAACCACATAAAACACGGATCCGTTCTCAGGCGCCTAACTGGGGCATATCAAAATTCATTTGTTCGTGCTATGACTCACTGGAAGGCAGAGGAATAAGCCACAATTGTCTAATGTTCTTATTTGACTATCTAAATTAGGTACACAGGCATATATCATAACCCTTATTAAAATGTGGAAAAATTAACTTTTTCGTTAATTATGCTTCACATCACAAAAACTAATAAACGGAGGCGTTGTTCATAATAGTTGGTTATAGGGGAATTTGCAACAGGACTTTAAACTTTTAAACGAGTCACCAGATAAGCACATTAATAACCAACTCAAAGGCCGGCACTCTCTCCAACGGGCAGGGTAGTACTGTTTACTAAAAATTAATTCCTTTACCTGGCATTTATAAGCTCGTAGCTCAGCCTCAAACCGACCCATCTTCTCTTCAGCTTTCTGAAGCTGTGCCTTCGTCTCTTGATGAGCTACAAATTCATTGTCAAACTAGAACAAAAGCAGGCATACAAACACCAAACAGTGCCATGTTTCCGTGTATTGTTTTTTCTAGAGGTGCCAGGATAAATCCTAATCGCTTGTTACGTAGCCCAAACATTTAATTGCTAAAAGTTATGAGAAAACCATTGTACAATCAAGTGTTACTACTGCAACACAAAACTCAGAAAAAGAGATGATCAAGAGGAAATTAGAGTTGTAACAACCAACTATGATGTTACATTTGCATATATATATATATATATATATATATATATAGAGAGAGAGAGAGAGAGAGAGAGAGAGCAGGAACGCACAGGAACACCGTTCTGGCTAGCTTGGCATCAGGCGGTGTGGCTTAATATGCAAATGAACTCCTGCTGGGCTTTTCATTTTCATTTTTCATTTTGATTTATATCCCGCCCTACCCCACCGAAGCGGGCTCAGAGCGGCTCACAACACAGAGATTCTAACGATAAAATTCAAATTTTAAATACAATAACACTTTATATAATTAAGAGATTAAAACATTAAAATACATTAAAAATCAGTACATCAATCCAGCACTACGCTATCTATCAACTTCCTTCAGTATTTTGCTAGTTTTGGTGCCAGTCAGTTATAGGCCAACCGGAAGAGGACTGTCTTACAGGCCCTGCGGAATTGTCCAATATCCCGCAGGGCCCTGACCTCCTCTGGTAACTGGTTCCACCAGTAAGGGGCTGTTATTGAAAAGGCCCTGTCCCTGGTTGACTTCAACCGGGCCTCCTTTGGCCCGGGGATTATGAGCAGATTTTGGGAGCCAGAACGGAGTACTCTCTGGGGAACATATGGGAAGAGACGGTCCCTAAGGTAGGCAGGTCCTAGACCATTCTACAAAAAGCCCTGCGTGAAACAATGGTGTCATCAGGGGGTGTGGCCTATTATGCAAATGAGTTCCTGCTGGGCTTTTTCCTACATAAAAAGCCAAGAGTATATTTTAAAAATAAAAGTTCGTGAACTGTAAAGTGTGAAGTCCTGCACCAAAAGAGGGCCAGGCAGGATGTAGCTACAGTGTTCACTGATGGAACCTATTTGCTTTGCGGCAGCTGATCACTCAAGTTCAGCTATGGCACCACGACTGCAAATAGTGTGGCCATTTTGGAATGAAAACAAAGATTCCCGGATTTGAGTTACACAAAGGGAGGAAACAGTCAAAGCAGATTCAAAGCTGTGAAATCCTATCGGTATATGACAAAGGCAGCATTGGCTCTTGAATGTCACACCTTGAAAATCTTACTGGTCTCACAGCTATGCGTACTTCCAGAATCACACAAGTAAAACTATTCAGAACACTAACCTTTTTTGAGAAGTTGAAAGCCCTTTCTTCAAGTTCCTCAGTTCTCTGTCGATCAACACAAACATCTAAAAGAAATGGGACCTTTTTTTTAAAAAAAGGAGGTTTTTAAACATGCGATTTGTATTTTTAAAAAAGCTCTTATCTGGGAGAACCGGGTTTGATTCCCCACTCCACCACTTGCAGCCACTGGAACAGTCTTGGATCAGCCATAGCTCTTATCTGGGAGAACTGGGTTTGATTGCCCACTCCACCACTGGAACAGCCTTGGGTCTGCCATAGCTCTGGCAGAGCTGTCCTTGAAAGGGCAGCTTCTGGGAGACCTCTCTCAGCTTCACCTACCTCACAGGGTGTCTCTTGTGGGGGAGGGAGGGAAGTTATTGGTTTGAGGTTTTGATGTTTATTGTAGAGTGTGCTGTCAGGGGCTTTTTGCAAAGCACCTGACGTTATTAGGAACACAGTGGGACTTTTTGTGTGTGGGGGGGGAATCTTATTTGTGAGCCACATTGAAACTCTGAGATTCAGCATGGAGGGCTGGATACAAATCCAATGTTGTCATTTGTCTTCTTCCCTGCATATTTTTTTAAAATTCTCCCTCTTCTCCCCTGCATTTGTGGTGGTGTTTGTGTGTGTGTTCCACCCTGGTCTCCCCCCCACCCCACACACACACATTCTTGTCCTCTTCTCTGCCTACAACTCGGACATACTCTGTATGGAAATGTGTTCTATGAACATATGAAGCTGCCTTATACTGAATCAGACCTTTGGTTCATCAAAGTCAGTATTGTCTTCTCAGACTGGCAGCGGCTCTCCAGGGTCTCAAGCTGAGGTTTTTTCACACCTATTTGCCTGGACCCTTTTTTGGAGATGCCAGGGATTGAACCTGGGACCTTCTGCTTCCCAAGCAGATGCTCTACCACTGAGCCACCGTCCCTCCCTTCTATCCTCCTCCCTCCTGGGTTTTTCTGCTCACTTTTTTAAAAAAATCCTCCCTCTCGTCCCGCCTGCTATATGCCATTTTCAAATACTTTTTGTGAGGATTAATTGTGCCCTGTCATATTATGGCGCAGAGCTGGTTTGAGGTTTTGATGTTGATGGTAGAGTGTGCTGTCAGGGGCTTTTTGCAAAGCACCTGACTTGTTATTAGGAACACAGTGGGGCTTCGCAGTGTGTTTTCATAATTCAGATGGATGTGCATTCAGATATATCCAGTCCAAATATATATGCAAAAATACGTTATTGGTATTATCTGGATATATCCAGGTGTCCAGATGGTTTCTGGGATTATCCAGGAGACCAGAAAATGGGTCCTGAAAAACCCTGAAATATTCAAGATTAACTGAGACTAGCAAGGGCGGGTAGGACTGTTTTCCTTTCATTTTACTGTGCTTCTGTGTCACTGTCTTTTTGCCAGGGCTTGGTGGCTTGCCCAGTTGGCTTGACTTGGATCCTGTTCTTTGAAACTGGTTTTGTCTTGAAACAGTGTTCTTTGCTCAAATCGGTTTTGCATTGGTTTGTTGTTTGCATTAGATTCTCGGGTTTGACATTGGCTTGCAAGGCGGGGAGTCTCCGATTTGATATTCGTTGGGCTTACAACAGCATTCCTTGTTAGATCCGCTTGTTGGAAAGATTCTCCGGTTACATTTGTTGTGTTAACTTGCCACATTGTGCTGCGATTCCCTGGCTCTGCATTGGTTACATATGAAGCTGCCTTCTACTGAATCAGACCCTTGGTCCATCAAAGTCAGTATTGTCTACTCAGACTGGCAGCGGCTCTGCAGGGTCTCTAGGCTTCTTGGTTCTGTTTGCAGCGGGAGGCTTTTAGCCAGTGATTGCTCTGCTCACATTAGAGTTTACTGTTTCCCCTGGAGAAAGCTTGGACTCTCTCCCATTAGAAATAATGGAGAATAGCGGGGAGGGGGGGGGGGGCGTTGTTCAGGGGCCCACAGAATTGGACCTCTTCATCCAAGTCACTTCAAATTTGGAGTGATTTAGGGGACAGACACCAGCAGCCCTGCTGAAAGTTTGGTACCATCGGTTTAAAAAACAGCCCCTCCAACTCCCCCTCCAAAAGATTCCCACAGGGAATGAATGAGCTGATGCACAATTAGCATTCGGAACCCAGATAACCAGCAATGCCTGGTTAATACAATTAAACTATTTTTTAGTTCCCTAATATTCAGATTAAAAAAAAAAATACCGTATTTTTCGGACCATAAGGCGCTCCAGACCATAGGACCTTCCTCCTGGGGGGCGATCCGCTGCCTCCGATCCCGGCGCTTCCCCCACACCTGCCTGCCTGGCTCCAGCTTCTTCAGGCAAGCGCTGGGATCGCTCCACGCTGCCCCCGCCGCAAACCCAGCGCTTCGCGAGCGCCGGCTGCGGAGAGGGCAGCGTGCTTCCTCGTGCCTGTCTGCCTGTCTCCAGCTCTGACGCTTACAGCAAGCGCCAGGATCGCTCCCTCTACCCCCCAATCCCAGCGCTTGCTGTAAGCGTCAGAGCTGGAGCCAGGCAGACAGGCACGGAGGAAGCACGCTGCCCTCTCCGCAGCCGGCGCTCGCAAAGCGCTGGGTTTGCGGCGGGGGCAGCGTGGAGTGATCCCAGCGCTTGCCGGAAGAAGCTGGAGACAGGCAGGCAGGCGCGGGGGAAGCGCCGGGATCAGAGGCGAAGGCAATGGATCCCCCCCCCAGGAAGGTACCTTCGCTCCATAAGACGCACACACTTTTCCCCCCACTGGGGGGGAGGGGGGAGTGCGTCTTATGCTCCGAAAAATACGGCACTTCCTCCTTTTTTTTTTGAGATGCACATACCTAGATGAGAGTTGACAACAACTGACATTCCTCTCAATACCTGCACAGGATCTCTTACTGCGCACATGTGCAGGGTCTCTCTACAAACCCTTCAGCATTGTCCTTGTTACAAGTAATAGTACAGGTTAAAAATGGCTGGGCTCATGAAGAGCTCCTATAAAGGTTAGGATTTTTTTTTTCTGTGGTGACGACAACCAAAGTTATGTCTGCATGCACTACAGAAATGCTTGCTGTTAGATTCAAATACTATACCTTGTAATCTACCAGTTAACTGAAAAGCTTTTGTCATACTTGTGATCTGCCTTGGGACTCATCACCCATCTCCCTTGTTTATGTATATACTACAATATTTGTCATAGCTTCACTAAAAATTACAAGAAACCTTAAGATAAGACTGTATGGTAGCAATAGTTAGAAGAAGATATTGGATGTGTATCCCGCCCTCCACTCCAAATCTCAGAGTCTCACAACGGCTCACAATCTCCTTTATCTTTCTCCCCCACAACAGACACCCTGTGAGGTAGGTGGGGCTGAGAGGAATCTCACAGCAGCTGCCCTTTCAAGGACAGAGTCTCAGAACGGCCTACAATCTCCTTTCCCTGCCTCCCCCACAACAGACACCCTGCGAGGTAGGTGGGGCTGAGAGGAATCTCACAGCAGCTGCCCTTTCAAGGACAGAGTCTCAGAATGGCCTACAATCTCCTTTCCCTTCCTCCCCCACAACAGACACCCTATGAGGTTGGTGGGGCTGAGAGGAATCTCACAGCAGCTGCCCTTTCAAGGACAGAGTCTCAGAACGGCCTACAATCTCCTTTCCCTGCCTCCCCCACAACAGACACCCTGCGAGGTAGGTGGGGCTGAGAGGAATCTCACAGCAGCTGCCCTTGCAAGGACAGAGACTCAGAACGGCCTACAATCTCCTTTCCCTGCCTCCCCCACAACAGACACCCTGTGAGGTGGACGGGACTGAGAGAGCTCTCCCAGAAGCTGCCCTTTCAAGAACAACTCCTGCGAGAGCTCTGGCTGACCCAAGGCCATTCCAGCAGCTGCAAGTGGAGGAGTGGAGAATCAAACCGGTTCTCCCAGATAAGAGTCCGCACACTTCACCACTACACCAAACTGGCTCTACATCTGGTCATTAAACTATGAAACCCTGAAACCTGAAAAAAAAAAAATTAGTCTTGCTCCTTAATTTTGAAGCCAGTTATCCGAAGAAAACATGCCAAGGCCTGACGTTCTTGATGAGACGAGCACAGTAAGGTTGAGCAGCCGAAAATGCAAAGGTGAATTTTCAAGCGAGCCAAATGGCTTTGCAAGCACTGGAGCACGATGATGATGAGAATGTGATGGACAAGGCAGGGAGTTTTCACACAAGGTTATTAGCCGTGCCGACCGACAAGTGGATATTAGATTTTGATAACTGGGTAAACAAGGACGAGCTGAAAACGGGAGGGGCTGCCTTTCACCAACGAAGGGTAAAAAGCACACAGAGCAGGAGCGCTTAAAAGAGGCAGCTTCTCTAAGTCAATGCGAATGTTTCATGCCTTTACTACAAGGATTCCTCTTTGTCCCGGAAGCATCTGTCTTCTCAGCCAGCAGCCTCTCATGCCTTTTCAACAGCAGCTCCCCTCTCCCCATCCTTCTTCTCTGTTCAACCCTTGTCATTCATTAAGTAGAAGAAAAAGAAGAAGATATTGGATTTACATCCCTCCCTATACTCTGAATCTCAGAGCGGCTCACAAACTCCTTTCCCTTCCTCCCCCACAACAGACACCCTGTGAGGTGGCTGGGGCTGAGAGGGCTCTCACAGCAGCTGCCCTTTCAAGGTCAACTCCTGCGAGAGCTACGGCTGACTCGAGGCCATTCCAGCAGCTGCAAGTGGAGGAGTGGGGAATCAAACCCAGTTCTCCCAGGTAAGAGAGCTACAGCTGACCCAAGGCCATTCCAGCAGCTGCCTGTGGAGCAGTGGGGAATCAAACCCAGTTTCCCAGATAAGAAGCCGTACACTTAACCACTACACCAAACTTGCTCCAAAGGGGGGGGGAGGAGTACATCCCCCCCCTTTGCATCTCACACTATCTCCACTTCTTAAATCCAAAACCACTTTAGTCTTTAACAAACTGCTACGAATTGCCTAAAACCGGGACTTTCTTTTTTGTAGCAGGAACTCCTTTGGATATTAGGCCAGACGCCCCGATGTAGCCAACCCTCCAAGAGCTTACAGGGCTCTTCGTACAGGGCCTACTGTAAGCTCCAGCAGGATTGGCTACATCAGGGCCTAATACACAAAGGCGCTCCTGCTACAAGCTCTGCCTAAAGCTAAGAAAAAACAACAAAATACTCTCTCCATTTACAAAGTTATTTCTCAGCGTAATATATAGTCACAACCATTCATAACAATGCTACAATACAAATATGCAGTTAGAAAACCATCCGGTGCACAACACAGCTACTGTCCATAGATCGTAATTCTTTTTAAATCCAGTCCGACGATAAAAAGAACCGGTCCAATTTCGTTTCGGATGTGAGTCATCCTTCTAGGGACCATCTTCCATATTCGTAAGTTCAGGAGACTTGTGCTACAACAATTCCTGGCTTCCCCTGTTTTTTTATTTTTTAATCTTTTTGGTTTCCTGTGGAACACCACTGCCCATTTCAATCTATAAGTACAGTAGCTGCGTCCCTACTCCTACACTGATAGACTGGCATCGGCAGCGTTGTACACTGGATGGCTTTCTAACGGCATATTTGTATTTTAACATTGTGTTATGAACTATTGTGACTATATATTACGCTGAGAAATAGTTTTGTAAATGGAGACAGTATTTTGTTGTTTTTCCCTGACTAAAACTAAGACTTTTTTTTTTTAAAGGTAAAGGTAGTCCCGTGTGCAAGCACCAGTCGTTTCCGACTCTGGGGTAACGTCGCTTTCACAATGTTTTCACAGCAGACTTTTTACAGGGTGGTTTGCCATTGCCTTCCCCAGTCATCTACGCTTTCCCTCCAGCAAGCTGGGTGCTCATTTGACCGACCTCGGAAGGATGGAAGGCAGAGTCAACCTGGAGCCGGCTACCTGAAGCCAGCATTGGCCAGGATCGAACTCAGGTCGTGAACAGAGCTTAGGACTGCAGTACTTCAGCTTTACCACTCTGCGCCTCAGGGCTCTTTTTTGTTTCTACCACTGTGTATATTTATGGATTTGTTTTGAATTTACGTTATGTCATTGGTTTTATTCATGTATTTTTATATGGTTGCCGCTTGAAGATTCACCTGTGATCAATACGTTGCCTTATAACCTGCTGTAATACTATTAAAACTGTGCTTATTCCTTATTGGTCAGTGTTCACCCACGCGAGTAAATGAGGGCCCAGATTCTCAAAATGAGAGCCAGGTTGGTGTAGTGGTTAAGTGTGGTTAAGTGTGCGGACTCTTATCTGGGAGAACCGGGCTTGATTCCCCACTCCTCCACTTGCACCTGCTAGCATGGCCTTGGGTCAGCCATAGCTCTGGCAGAGGTTGTCCTTGAAAGGGCAGCTGCTGTGAGAGCCCTCTCCAGCCCCACCCACCTCACAGGGTGTCTGTTGCGGGGGAGGAAGGTAAAGGAGATTGTGAGCCGCTCTGAGACTCTGTCCTTGAAAGGGCAGCTGCTGTGAGGGCCCTCTCCAGCCCCACCCACCTCACAGGGTGTCTGTTGCGGGGAAGGAAGGTAAAAGAGATTGTGAGCCGCTCTGAGATTCTGTCCTTGAAAGGGCAGCTTCTGGGAGAGCCCTCTCAGCCCCACCCACCTCACAGGGTGTCTGTTGTGGGGGAGGAAGGGAAAGGAGATTGTGAGCCGCTCTGAGACTCTGTCCTTGAAAGGGCAGCTGCTGTGAGGGCCCTCTCCAGCCCCACCCACCTCACAGGGTGTCTGTTGTGGGGGAGGAAGGGAAAGGAGATTGTGAGCCGCTCTGAGACTCTGTCCTTGAAAGGGCAGCTGCTGTGAGGGCCCTCTCCAGCCCCACCCACCTCACAGGGTGTCTGTTGCGGGGAAGGAAGGTAAAAGAGATTGTGAGCCGCTCTGAGATTCTGCCCTTGAAAGGGCAGCTTCTGGGAGAGCTCTCTCAGCCCCACCCACCTCACAGGGTGTCTGTTGTGGGGGAGGAAGGGAAAGGAGATTGTGAGCCGCCCTGAGACTCTTCGGAGTGGAGGGCAGGATATAAATCCAATATCATCTTCAAAATTCAGTATTTGGTAATGCGCTTCGTGGAACTGATCATCTCAAATCAGGAGCAATTGATGAAGAGAACATTCTTGTAGCACGCAGAGGGCCGAATACACACACAGCCTTGGCCGGACGCTACCTCTTAGCAGAACTGTTCAGAGATGTATTGGAAGTCCACTTTAATCACCAGGGCTAGTAACCACCAATGAACCTCTCTTACACAAGCCTGCCTAATCCCTTTTAAAGCTACCTCCTCGGTGCGATTCAGTAACAGTGGATTCCACAATTAATTAAATTTAATAGCATTCGCTGCCAGCGTGTGCAGTGGCAGCAGCAAGCAGCGATGGCTTTCAAAGGGGTTTAGACAAGATTCACAAAGTAGCGGCCCAACAGTGTTAACGATTTAACAGCACATCTTTCATTAGTATTTTTAGGTCCCTCTTAATCCATGCAACGCTAATGACTTTTCATAGTTAGCAGATCAGGGGCAGGGGCTGGAGGGGGGGGGAGAGGGAAGAGAGCTCTGTCAGGATCGTTTCTGAAATATTAATTCACATTTACAGTTCAACTATAATGATGATGATATTGGATTTATATCCCGCCCTCCACTCCGAATCTCAGAGCAGCTCACAATCTCCTTTATCTTCCTCCCCCCGCAACAGACACTCTGTGAGGTGGGTGGGGCTGAGAGAGCTCTCCCAGAAGCTGCCCTTTCAAGGACAGAGCCTCAGAGTGGCCTACAATCTCTGTTACCTTCCTCCCGCACAACAGACACACTGTGAGGTGGGTGGGGCTGGAGAGGGCTCTCACATCAGCTGCCCTTTCAAGGACAACATCTGCCAGAGCGATGGCTGACCCAAGGCCATTCCAGCAGCTGCAACTGGAGGAGTAGGGAATCAAACTCGGTTCTCTCAGGTAAGAGTCCGCGCACTTAACCACTACACCAGACTGGCCCTCGATGAAGATCGATGATGATGATGATACTGGATTTATATTCCACCCTATACTCTGAATCTCAGAGCGGTCACAATCTCTTTTACCTTCTCCCCACCCCCCCCAACAGATTTCTTGTGAGGTAGGTGGGGCTGCGAGGACTCTCCCAGAAGCTGCCCTTTCAAGGACAAGCTCTGTGTCATGGGGACCCTGCAGAAGAAGCTGAGCCTGCACCAGTGCCCCTGCCTCCTGCTGGAGAAGATCCAAGCCCCCCTGCCTCGCCCTCTCGGGTGGCTCGTGTGCGTGACCGCCTTCGTCAGGACCTCAGGGATCGGAGGAGGGCAGCACGCTCACGAGCAAGACGCTCCTTGAGCCCTGAGTTTTGAAAGGATTCTGGCCCTTCTAGGAGTGAGGGTGCTTGAGTCTCAGCAGGATCCCGGCCGCCCTCTGAGTCAGCAATTAGCCCAAATGGGCAACAGACAGCAGAGGGCTATATAGCTGTGGGCTTTGGGAGGAGGATTTGTGGAAGCAGCTAGTCACTTACCTGATGTTCCAGCATCCACTTTGGCTTTTGACTTTGGCTTCTGGACCCCCTGACTTTGGCTCTGACTTCTGGACCCCCCGACTTCGGCTTCTGAACCTCTGACCTGCGATACCTGGACTGTGATTCGGTTGTGGTGCCTTGGACCCTCTTTGATCACCAGCTATAGACCTTGGACTGCCCCTGGACTTTGCCTGACCCGGCCCCAGCCCGTGACACTCTGCCAGAGCTATGGTGAACCCAAGGCCATTCCAGCAGCTGCAAGTGGAGGAGTGGGGAATCAAACTCAGATAATTCTCCCAAATAAGAGTCCACACACTTAACCACTACACCAAACTGGCTCTCAGTTCTATACTCCTAAGGTGCCTTCCAGAGCCTCAGCAATCACATGCATCAAACGTCACTTCGGTTTGTTTGTTTTTTGCCACAAAATCAGTGGTAAACTCAGGAATGTAGCAAACAAGCCTCCGGGGTTCAACTATTGTAAAGACACTTGGCTAAAGGCAACACAGCGGTGCAGAGACTGGATAGCCAACTTATCGTAGTTTTTTGAAAAAAGAAATACACTCCGTTGGAACATAAAATGAAAAAAAAAAAACCTTACCCATCAAATGACTGAAGTCTACATCCAATCTTTTACGGTAACTAAAATCTGGATCGACTCCACTTCGGTGCAGAACTATCTGCGAAATGCACTCTTCGATTATTTTGAAATATAGGGGCCTACAGAAACAAAGGAAAAACGTAATCCTGTGGTCTCCAGCAGAAAAGCAGCCCTGGTTCAAGGGAGGGGGGGGGGAGAAAGATGTATTTCTTTGCAACCCTGTACTATATAGCAGGGGTGGCCAACGGTAGCTCTCCAGATGTTTTGCCTACAACTCCCATTAGCCCCAGCCAGCATGGCCAATGGCTGGGGCTGATGGGAGTTGTAGGCAAAAAGCATCTGGAGAGCTACTGTTGGGCACCCGCTATACAGGACCTTGATCCTCTTCACAAATTCCACATTATCCTTCAGCTCCCCACACGAGCCTGATGCTCCTTGTGCAAAAAAGCTATCAGTTGTGTCAGTTCACAGCACCTTTAATCTACCTGCAGAGGAAATGGGGAAAAACCTATAAAGGGTAATTTTTAGCGATGGGCATGGACAGGAGTGGAATTCTAGCAGGAGCTCCTTTGCATATTAGGCCACACGCCCTTGACACAGCCAATCCTCCAACAGCTCACAAGGCCCCAAGAGCTTACAAGGCTCCTGACGTAGCCAATCCTCCAAGAGCTTACAAGGCTCTTTTTTGTAAGCTCCAGGAGAACTGGCTACATCAGGCGTGTGTGGCCTAATATGCAAAGGAGCTCCTGCTAGAATTCCTTACAGGGCTCTCAGTACAGGGCCTTCTGAAAGCTCCAGGAGGATTGGCTACATCAGGGGTGTGTGGCCTAATAGGCAAAGGAGCTCCTGCTAGAATTCCATCCTTGGGCACGGAAGAGTCCACAGACCAGGGGAGTGGTTCATGGTCCATTTGCCTGATTCGAGCGTCTGTGGTTTTGACAGGCCACCCACGGGATGCCATTTTTTTTGTTGTTATAAGGCAGTCCATTTGGTTCGTTGGAGTGGCCCATGCAAGTGAGCTCAGGACGCATTAAATGTCCCGAGCTCGCTTCAAGAGTGAGTTCGAGGCATTTAAGAAGATGATATTGGATTTATATCCCGCCCTCCACTCCAAAGAGTCTCAGAGCGGCTCACAATCTTCTTTACCTTCCTCCCCCACAACAGGCACCCTGTAAGGTAGATGAAGATATTGGATTTATATCCCGCCCTCCACTCCGAAGAGTCTCAGAGCGGCTTACGATCCCCTTTCCCTTATCCCCCCACAACAGACACCCTGTGAGGTAGATGAAGATATTGGATTTATATCCCGCCCTCCACTCCGAAGAGTCTCAGAGCGGCTCACGATCTCCTTTCCCTTCCTCCCCAACAGAAACCCTGTGAGGTAGAAGATGATATTGGATTTATATCCCGCCCTCCACTCCGAAGAGTCTCAGAGTGGCTTACGATCTCCTTTCCCTTCCTCCCCCACAACAGACACCCTGTGAGGTAGATGAAGATATTGAATTTATATCCCGCCCTCCACTCTGAAGAGTCTCAGAGCGGCTCACAATCTCCTTTACCTCCCGCCCCCCACAACAGACACCTGTGTGGTAGATGAAGATATTGGATTTATATCCCGCCCTCCATTCCGGAGAGTCTCAGAGCAGCTCACAATCTCCTTTCCCTTCCTCCCCCACAACAGACACCCTGTGAGGTGGGTGGGGCTGGAGAGGGCTCTCACAGCAGCTGCCCTTTCAAGGACAACCTCTGCCAGAGCTATGGCTGACCCAAGGCCATTCCAGCAGCTGCAAGTGGAGGAGTGGGGAACCAAACCCGGTTCTCTCAGATAAGAGTCCGCACACTTCCACTACACCAAACTGGCTCTCAAAGGCTTCCGGAACCCATTGGCATCTCACTGCAGCAGCGTAATCCAGACCTCATAAATCACAAACTGGTTCATAAACTGAGCAAGTCCATGGGAAAGTTTCACAAACCTTGAACCTGTGTGAGCCCTGTCGGTCTTTATGCTCAGCAACCCAACAACTGCTGGTGATACCTGGCCCCAGAGATATCCATTTGGCCTTGACAAGGGCCAGCGCCTTTTTTGCCTTGGCCCCTGCCTGGTGGAAAAAGCTCCCCCCGGAGATTCGGGCCCTGCGGGATCGTCTTCAATTCCACAGGGCCTGTAAAACAGAGCTCTTTCGCCAGGCTTTCAGCTGAGGCAGTGGACGTCACTTGTGACTGGCCTCCCCCCGCCCACTGACTGACATTCCATCTCAGTGTTGCAAGATCTGCTGGACCTGGACAATAGGTCATGCCTGTGAGGCAGAGTTTACCATTCTAGTACCTATTGTTACTCTGTGATTTTAGATTTTATATATTATAAATTGGTTTTTACTGTTAATTGTTTTTATGATCTAGCCCACCCTGAGCCTGTTTGGAGAGCCAGTTTGGTGTAGTCGTTAAGTGTGCGGACTCATATCTGGGAGAACCGGGTTTGATTCCCCACTCCTCCACTTGCACCTGCTGGAATGGCCTTGGGTCAGCCATAGCTCTGGCAGAGGTTGTCCTTGAAAGGGCAGTTGCTGTGAGAGCCCTCTCCAGCCCCACCCACCTCACAGGGTGTCTGTTGTGGAAGAGGAAGGTAAAGGAGATTGTGAGCCGCTCTGAGACTCTGTCCTTGAAAGGGCAGCTGCTGTGAGAGCCCTCTCAGCCCCACACACCTCACAGGGTGTCTGTTGTGGGGGAGGAAGGGAAAGGAGATTGTGAGCCACTCTGAGACTCTGTCCTTGAAAGGGCAGCTGCTGTGAGAGCCCTCTCAGCCCCACCCACCTCACAGGGTGTCTGTTGTGGGGGAGGAAGGTAAAGGAGATTGTGAGCCGCTCTGAGACTCTTCGGAGTGGAGGGCGGGATATAAATCCAATATCTTCTTCCTGTTCCATGGGAAGGGCGGATTAAAAAATGAATAAAATAAATCAAATAAACCTCCACAGACCTCCATTTTCCAGTCCACGCCCATCCCTAGAAATTATTACACAACCCCTTAACCACAGCAGTAGGTGATGTTGCCAGGTTCCCTTACCGTATGCAGCAGTCGTTTCGAATCAGCAAAAGATGCTGGAGTATAGACAGGAAGTAGCCTTCCGCACGCGTATTTTTAACTGTGTCCCACACCATGTTGTAAACATCACTCGGTTCAGTAACCAAGTTAAGGAAAAGAACTCTAGACCGACGCTTCAGTTAAGCAAAAACAAACTCAGTCTTCAGTACCTGATGCCGTGGGGAGCAACACCTTTTCGTCTCAGCTCAGGGAAAATGGCCCTAGAGCAAGCTGCTTTATGCAGGAGCTCACAACCAGCCAGCAGCTCACGAAGTAGAATTTTTGCTCGCGAGACTCCACAGCTTAGAGGGGACACTGCACCCAACCCCTGGGCCGTGGACCAGCACCGGTCTGTGGCCTGTTAGCAACGGGGCCATGGAGTGAGGCAGAGACACTGCACCACCCCTTTCGCCAGCCCGCATTCCAGGCGGATGAAAGAGGCACGAAAGAGGCAGCGCAGCCTCACCCGAAAGCACCACCTCTTTCATTCGCCCAGGTCCTGGGTGGGTGGAAGGGCTAGCGCAGCAGTGACCTTTGCCTACCCCTCAGCTGAAGACCCCCATGAGGGGGCAGGGATGGGCAGCAAAAGCCCCCCCCACCGGACCGTGCAAAAAGTGTCTTCCACAAAACCAGTCCCTGGTGTCAAAAGGGCTGGGGGGCACCGATTTAAGGCACCGCACACACCATTAACTTCCATTTGGGCTTTTAGTGGAAAAACCACCATGCCGTAACTTCAATGACGTAAAGAAAAAAAACAACTTGCAGCAGGAACGGCACCAGCATTACAAAAGCATAAGACGGCCAGGCCTGTAGCCAGAAAATTCCAGTTGGGGTGGGGGGGATTTTTGGACCGGGGGGCCCCACTCCGGCGGCCCCCGCTCTCTCTGCCGCCACTTTTCTCCCTGCAGCTCTGGTGGCCCCACCCTCTTCTGCGCGGCACCTCCCCCTCCCTACCACCCAACCACTCACCCACCAACTGGGCGAAAGAGTAAAGAGTGGGCTCCCGGGGCTCTTGCAAGATGCCCCCCCCCACCGATCACATGACTGGGGGGGGAAGATGCACCAATGTCAGTGGTGTCTATGCCGGCTTTCCGGCGCAATCAGCAAGTTCAGCGCTGGGGGCTTCGGCGCAGCTTTTCCTGCCAGTCACGTGATCGGTGCGGGTGGGGGGAGGCCTTGCAAGAGCCCCGGGAGCCCGCTCTTTACTCCTTTGCCCGGTTGGTGGGAAAGGGGGTGGGAGGGAGGTGCCGTGCAGAGGGGGACGGGGCTGCCAGAGCCATGGAGAGAAAAATGGCAGCGGAAAGAGTGGGGGCTGGGGAAAGGAGGGGCCATAAAGGTCCAGAGAGGGGTGGGGGGGCGCCCCCCCTCATGGTTACAGGCCTGGCTGTGGCCCCCAGAGAGCCCATTCCGTTTAGGACTCCGGACCAAATTTTCTAAGCATTGTCTTTCTTACTGAATTCTGCTGAAGACCTGACGCTTAGTACCATGTTGATATTGCTATTGTTAATTTTAATAATTGTAAATTGTTTTAACTGTGATTTTATAAGTAAACTGATGTATAATGTATTTTATGTTGTAAGCCGCCCTGAGCCTGCCCCGGCGGGGAGGGCGGGATAGAAATAAAAAGTTATTATTATTATTATTATAAAAGGATATTCTAGCTCTGCTCGGATATCGTCTAAACGATGTGAGAATTCAATCATGTCCTCCTCTTTGTGTTCGACAAACACTCTGAGCTGGATGTCCAAAGCATCGTTCTTTATGCATCGCAATTGCTGCAGCGGAAGGGAAAAAACACAGAGAAACAATTAACTGAATACTGAAATGTGGTGTTTTGATCAGAGGGGTAATCAAATACACAAAAGCTGTTTTCAGAGCACGGAGGAGTTGGAACACATAACATAAAAGTGGTTCTTAAATTGCTTTTCGTTTCATTTTTTAGCTACGTTTCCATTCTTTTTTTTTTTTTAATGCAGTCAGTCTTATTCTTTATAAATAATTCCAGGAGGGACTTTATACAACTTCCTGTCATCTTACATACGTCTCCAGATTTAAATATTAATGCACATACATCGTACAGGGCACTTACTGGCAATCTTTCTCTCAATCCACAGCGCATAAATTCATTTCTAATGTGGAGCCTGAAGTCCAAATCCTCAGGTGACGTAACAAGGGCATTAATGAGCTGCATGCAAGCCACCTGCAAAACACCGAAGCGGCAGCATTCAGTTTTCGGTATTTGTTCAGGCTGGGAACATATTTCAATATGTTAGAAACCAGGCCGTGACAAATTTTCCTTCAGATGTAGGAGCCTGTTCAAAAATTCAGGAGCCAGACTCATCCATAACAAAGACGGTGTTTTCATCGCCATTTGAGCAAGATCTCTGGAGAGAGGGCACAGACATTTCCTGGGAATCATTTCACGAACAAAATTTTTCATCACCTTTTAAGAAGGTATTGGATTTATACCCTGCCCTACACTTTGAATCTCAAAGCAGCTCACAATCTCCTTTACCTCCCTCCACCAAAACGGACGCCCTGTGAGGTAGGTGGGGCTGAAAGAGCTCTCACAGCAGCTGCCCTTTCAAGGACAGCTCCCGTGAAAGCTAAGGCTGACTCAAGGCCATTCCAGCAGGTGCAAGTGGAGGAGTGGGGAATCAAACCCGGTTCTCCCAGATAAGAGTCTGCACATTTAATTACTACACCAAACTGCATAAGTGTTAAAAAATACCTGAAAGGCTACTAAGATCTTGGTGTAAATTGTTCAAGCCACCGTTTCTACGCATTGTATGTATGGAGATTCATATTGTAGGTTTCAGAAGCACGTCTGCTCTGTCACCGCCATCTTCCCTTCCCCAATTTGGGCTCCCCACTTACAGATTTCTGAACCAATTCCGCCCCCCCCCCACCACCACCACCTCAGGTCCTGATATTCTGACCCATGTCTGCATACTTTGTGCTAGCTTAGGTGTAATGATTCATTTTTAAAAAGTTTTGACAAAGTTTATCGAGGAAGTAATAAAGGATACAGGATGCAAAAAACAGGATGGGTAAACATGTCCCAGGAGTCAGACATGGGGAGTGAGTTACAGGCATATAAATGTCAATTGACAAGATAACTGTACAGATAATAACGAAAAAGAACCGCTCTGGAAGCCAAAACCTAAAGAAAACAAAATCAAACAACCGTAACCAAAATAAATGGATAGATAGATCGATCGACAGATGATAGACAGACGGACAAAAAAGGGGGGAAGCAGAGAAAGGGAAGGAGAGGGGATGATAGGAAAAGAGAAGAAGAGAAAAATTATAACATGAGAGCATCGATGGGAGAAGAAAAGGTGTAATGCTTTTACAGCAGGAAGGAGCAAAGAGTCCAGTAGCACAAACAAAATTTGTGGCAGGGCATAAACTCCCATGAGTCACTGCTCCGTTCTTCTTGCATTTTCTTATATCCTGAAACATTTCAGAAAGTTGCTCATGGCTTTAACTATACTGATGCCAGGGAAATGCATGCCGTGCTTTGAACTAAGCTGCGTCATTATGGTGGCATTATAGGCATGGAGATGCCCTGACCTTAGCGAAGACGAGCTTTTGAAAACTTTTAAAGGAAAGGGTTTGGCAAGTGTAACAAAACGGGGTTTTGTCTACCTTCCTAGACACCTCTTTGACAGTTCTCGCTTCAGTACTTGGGAAAAAAGGAGGGAGGAAGCTTTAACAAAATCTTTTTCGTCTCCCTTCCTGGTCACCCTTTTGACAGTTCTCCCTTTAGTATCTGGAAAGGGAGGGAGGAGGCTTTAGCCGTTTTCAGACAGCGCATGTTCTGCACAAACAGCAGGCAGCAAAGAATATGGGAAAAGAGGAAGAACACTGCTTCACACATGCACTTGCCATATCTTCCAGGCAAAGTATACATCAAGTTTACAAGCATGTAATAAAATCCTCCTAGGGTTTCAAAAAGAAGATTCCCGCAGGAGGCCATGTTTTGAATGGAAAGCGGGTGGGGCGGGTGCACGTCGTTAAGCCGTTTTATCGTTTAACGCTTGCAGCTCAGCAACAGGGGAATCTGTCCAGGAAGAAGTTCAATTGCTATCTATTGCCTCTCTGGGCTCTCCTTACACGTGGCTCCCTGGCTCTGCCTTCTTCTCGAGCTGGAGCCCTGTTTTTTTGAGGCAAGGCTTTTGAGAAGAGAGAGAACGGCAGGATAAGCTGGCTCCCACTGCTGCAAAAGCCCTAAGATACGGTGCTGAGTTTTCAATATCGCTCCGTTTCCTGTTGCTAGCAAAGCAGCACCTCAAAGGCCGGGGTTAAGAACATAAGAGAAGCCATGTTGGATCAGGCCAACGGCCCCTCCAGTCCCACACTCTGCTTGAAGCGCTACTCAACAGGGTGGGCCAGCAGCTCCACCCCAGGTGGTGGTTCTTCTTTTTTTGGTGCAATAACGTTTGGTTGTAATTTTAAAGCTCAGATACAATCAATCAATCAGATACAATACAATCAATATATAACTAATACAGAATTAGTTATTAATACTTCAAACCTAGGTGGCAAATTAGTAATATTACAGTTCAGTAATTTTTCACTTACAAATCTCCAAAGTTACAGTCAGTCAGTTAAAAATAAATCATAGATCTATACCAGGGGTGGCCAAACTTGCTTAACGTAAGTGCCACATAGAATAAACAACAGATGTCGGAGAGCCGCAAGACATTAAAGTCAGATTTTGAGGGAGGGAGGGAGGGAAGGAGGGAAGGAAGGAGGGAAGGAAGGAAGGAAGGAAGGAAGGAAGGAAGGAAGGAAGGAAGGAAGGAAGGAAGGAAGGAAGGAAGGAAGGAAGGAAGGAAGGAAGGAAGGGAGGGAGGGAGGGAGGGAGGGAGGGAGGGAAAGGAAACAGCTTTAAATGCAAGCCACCTGCTAACTTGGCTTGGAAAAGGCATTTGAAGAGACCAATGCCTTCTCCAAGCCAGCCAAGTGGGGCAGTGGGGGCTTCGGGAGCCACAAAATATGCATGAAAGAGCCACGTGGCCACCCTTGATCTATACTGAGGATTCTCCGGTAATACAGTATATTATTTACAGTCATATAATTTAATACAGGAAACCAAATCGCTACAAACTTAAGATTCACCCTGTTCTAAGGGCGCTCCTGGTATTTTGATCAAACAATTTGCTCGTAACAAAACGTTCCCATAGTTTTCCTTGCCAAAAGCCTTTTAAGGAGAATTGTCGATCTGTATAAAAGCAACAGCCAACCTAGCAGTAGAATCTAAAACAGATATCAGCTCTTTGGTTCCACCCCAGATTCTTAAGCGGTGGGAGGGAAGGAAGGAAGGGAGGGAGGGAGGAAGGGTGGGAGGGAGGGAAGGAAGGGAGGGAGGGAGGGGAGAGAGGGAGGGAGGGGAGGAAGGAAGGAAGGAAGGAAGGAAGGAAGGAAGGAAGGAAGGAAGGAAGGAAGGAAGGAAGGAAGGAAGGAAGGAAGGAAGGAAGGAAGGGTGGGAGGGAGGGAGGAAGGAAGGAAGGAAGGAAGGAAGGAAGGAAGGAAGGAAGGAAGGAAGGAAGGAAGGAAGGAAGGAAGGAAGGAAGGAAGGAAGGAAGGAAGGAAGGAAGGGAGGGAGGGAGGGAGGGAGGGAGGGAGGGAGGGAAAGGAAACAGCTTTAAATGCAAGCCACCTGCTAACTTGGCTTGGAAAAGGCATTTGAAGAGACCAATGCCTTCTCCAAGCCAGCCAAGTGGGGCAGTGGGGGCTTCGGGAGCCACAAAATATGCATGAAAGAGCCACGTGGCCACCCTTGATCTATACTGAGGATTCTCCGGTAATACAGTATATTATTTACAGTCATATAATTTAATACAGGAAACCAAATCGCTACAAACTTAAGATTCACCCTGTTCTAAGGGCGCTCCTGGTATTTTGATCAAACAATTTGCTCGTAACAAAACGTTCCCATAGTTTTCCTTGCCAAAAGCCTTTTAAGGAGAATTGTCGATCTGTATAAAAGCAACAGCCAACCTAGCAGTAGAATCTAAAACAGATATCAGCTCTTTGGTTCCACCCCAGATTCTTAAGCGGTGCTGCGGCCTGCCTTTCTGTGCCCAGATTTCAGCTTGTAAGAAAAGGCAGGGCTAAAGCGTTGGTTGCTTCAGAGGCAGGAGGGCAGAAAACTATATAAGAGAGCGGGCAACTTCACTCCAGCTTCTATTTAAGCAACGCTTGAACCCTGCTGCTTAGGACCTGTTATGGAAGTGAGCTCTGGCAGGCACCCAGAGAGGTTGGAAAGAAATAGGAGGTGCCATGGAAAATCTTTGTGGCTTGTCAAGGACTGTTCTACTGTGAACTGTTAATGTTTTAAGTCCCCTTACCACGACTTTTATGCCAATAAACGTATAAAACTGCAAGTCAAGTACCAAGTAATCGAATCCTATCCTGTTGTTCCAATTTTAGTACACGTGCTGCCAAAGTGAGCACAACCCTATCCTATCAACTCGGCTTTTGACAAAAACTGTTATGATTTCAGACTTGATTGTAATACTGTCAAAACCGCCACGTTTAAAGCGTTCCTGATTTTTTGTTTTTTTGGGGGGAGGGGGAGCAATTTAGTACAACTATAAAGTAGCATCTGCATTAACAGTAGAAATTGGTCTGGGACTGGAGAGACCCAGATTCAAGGCCCTGGTGTGTTCTGTGGATTCCCCGAGAGGCCTTTGGAAAGCTGCTTTCTGTTCACCTAACCTGCTTCACAGCTGTGGCTCCCCCAGTCTGGAGGAGGAGAAGGAGGAGGAGAAAAGAAGAAGAAAAGAAGACAAAGAAGACCATAGATGTATACCCTGCCCTTCTCTCTGAATCAGAGACTTAGAGTGGCTTTCAATCTCCTATATCTTCTCCCCCCACAACAGACACCCTGTGAGGTGGGTGGGGCTGAGAGGGCTCTCACAGCAGCTGCCCTTTCAAGGACAACTCCTGCGAGAGCTATGGCTGACCCAAGGCCAGTCCAGCAGGCGCAAGTGGAGGAGTGGGGAATCAAACCCAGTTCTCCCAGATAAGAGAGCTATGACTGACCCAAGGCCATTCCAGCAGGCGCAAGTGCAGGAGTGGGGAATCAAACCCAGTTCTCCCAGATAAGAGAGCTATGGTTGACCCAAGGCCATTCCAGCAGGTGCAAGTGCAGGAGTGGGGAATCAAACCCGGTTCTCCCAGATAAGAGAGCTCTGGCTGACCCAAGGCCATGCTAGCAGGTGCAAGTGCAGGAGTGGGGAATCAAACCCGGTTCTCCCAGATAAGAGTCTGTGCACTTAATAGCTCTCAGTAGACAAACATTCTGTGAGGTGGGTGGGGCTGGAGAGGGCTCCCCCAGCAGCTGCCCTTTCAAGGACAACTCCTGCGAGAGCTATGGCTGACCCAAGGCCATTCCAGCAGCTGCAAGTGGAGGAGTGGGGAATCAAACCCAGTTCTCCCAGATAAGAGAGCTATGACTGACCCAAGGCCATTCCAGCAGGCGCAAGTGCAGGAGTGGGGAATCAAACCCAGTTCTCCCAGATAAGAGAGCTATGACTGACCCAAGGCCATTCCAGCATGCGCAAGTGCAGGAGTGGGGAATCAAACCCAGTTCTCCCAGATAAGAGAGCTATGACTGACCCAAGGCCATTCCAGCAGGCGCAAGTGCAGGAGTGGGGAATCAAACCCAGTTCTCCCAGATAAGAGAGCTATGGTTGACCCAAGGCCATGCTAGCAGGTGCAAGTGCAGGAGTGGGGAATCAAACCCGGTTCTCCCAGATAAGAGAGCTCTGGCTGACCCAAGGCCATGCTAGCAGGTGCAAGTGCAGGAGTGGGGAATCAAACCCGGTTCTCCCAGATAAGAGTCTGTGCACTTAATAGCTCTCAGTAGACAAACATTCTGTGAGGTGGGTGGGGCTGGAGAGGGCTCTCCCAGCAGCTGCCCTTTCAAGGACAACTCCTGCGAGAGCTATGGCTGACCCAAGGCCATTCCAGCAGCTGCAAGTGGAGGAGTGGGGAATCAAACCCGATTCTCCCAGATAAGAGTCTGCGCACTTCCCCACTACACCAAACTGGCTCTCTGGAAGTCCAGGGTTGCTCCACAGAGGCAGGCAATGAGGCGAAGCAGCTCTGAACACCTGTCTCTTGCCTCAGAAAACCCTACAGGGTTGACTAAGTCAGCTGCGACTCGACCGCATTTCCCACCAACCACCACCTGCTCGGTATGAGTTTAAAATGAAGAGAAAATCGCAAAAGCGGCCCAAGATGCTTGGGGGAAGGCGGGAGGAAACGTGACCAGTAGGTCCCGAAGAAGATTACTGTTATCCAAGATTGTATAATGTTTTGCAGAAGAACCTTTTCAACCGGTACCAGAAATTCCCCCTTGCAGATAATCTATTACAGCCTCATGGGAGGGGGAAAAAAAAAAACCTGCATTCCTTTCAGGAGCTCTCCTGCTGTGCTATGCTAATGCAGACGTGCACACATCAAGAGCTCGCTAAGTGGATTTTTTTTCCCCCCAAAGCATACAAAAACCGAAGCACTTGAACTTTCAAGTCCAAGACGAGAATCAGATCCATTTATCTGTAGGGGCAAAGGAGACAAGGCGGTTTCCTTGGAGAACGAAATATTTGCAAAATAAGTGGGAGGGTGTGCAAAGGCTAGTCTTAATCGCCGAGACCTGTCGGAGGGAGAACAGCATGGTTCCACACCTTGGTCACCATTTCAAAAGCAATACTGTCAGAATTTCCTCCACCCCCTTCAAGACAATTAAACAGCTCGGCTGTGAGAAGATGCTTACGGAAGCTTCTTACAAGATCTTAAACTAGGAGTGTCAAACACGCAGCCCAAGGGCCAAATCAGGCCCCCAGAGGGCTCCTATCAGGCCCCCGAGCAACTGGCTGTTATCTGCTTCCTTTTCCCTCTCTCTTGTTTCCTTCTGCATAACAGCTTGCTTTGCAAGGCTTGCTCAATCACACAGGAACCTCTATTCTCTCCACTGGCTGAGGCTCCTCCCTTGGGGAGGAAGGAGGGGGGAGGCAGGATCTCTCAATCGCACAGCAAAACTACTGAGCCAAGTCTCTCTTCCTTCTATTGGCTGAGGCCCCTCCACCTCCTGGCCCCCTGGGGAAGGAAGGAAAAGCCAGAGCTTCCTTTGCCCAGTTCCCTGGATCCCATGGGAGAGATGCAAAGAAAGCACCTTTAAGACAAATGAGGGCTAATGTTTTAAGCATGTTTTAAGTTCGTTTTGTTTTTTTTAATCTTTTGTGTTTGTCTTGTGTCCTTTAATGAAGTTTATATCTCTGCTTTCTAATCTTAAATAGGCACACACAGAGAGCACGGCCCAACGTGGCTCAGCTCAACAAGGTCTCATTGAAGGCAGATCCAGCCCTTATAACAAATGTTCAACACCCCTGTCTTAAACCAATAAGCCCTCAAGGATCATAGAACCGCATTGACACAACTGGGGGATCAGCGGAGGACTGAGAGGTTTCATACTGTTCAGTACTAACCCCTTCATGTGCACTATTTTGCAGCATAAGCTGCTGTGCACTGCAGGCTTTAGGAAGGGAACAGACATCAGCGGATTGTCATCTACCAATTGAGGACTTTGTTTTGCTTGTCAAAAATCTCCCAGGAGGTTTTGCATTAAGTTTCCAAAAAAGTATTGAGTTTGCAACTCGACCAAGCCCTTAGTTTGCCTGTTTTGACCATAAGACCCTCAAAAGGGCTTCAATTTTCTAAATACAATTTTCTAAATCAATTTCTGCTCTGCCCCCCACCCCTCTACTTTTGCCATACTGGTGGGTTCTGAATAGCAGTTGCTTCGATGGTGTGCGCTTTAGATTGTTCCTGCAAGACCCAGAGATCTTTTAACCCAAGAGAGAAGAACCCAAGAAGGCTTCTTTAACTACATCTGTCATCATATTGGTTTGCTTGGGATCAATAGCCTCAGCCAGTAACTTTGAGGGGCTAGTTAGTCAATTTAGACCAGGGGTGTCAAACATGCAGTTTGGGAGCCGAATCAGGCCCCCAAAAGGCTCCTATCAGGCCCCTGAGCAACTGCCTGTCATCTGCTTCCTTCTCCCTCTCTCTTGCTCCCTTCAGCATCACAGCTTACTTTGCAAGGCTTGCTCAATCACACAGGAGCTACAGAGCCTCCATTGGTTGAGGCTCCTCCCTTGGGGAGGAAGAGGGGAGGAATAGCTCGCTTTGCCAGGCTCTCTCAATTGCACAGTGGCGCTACTGAGCCAAGCCTCTCTTCTTTCTATTGGCTGAGGCTCCTCCCTCTCCCCAGTCTCCTGGGGAAGGAAGGAAAGAACCTTTGCCCAGTTCCCTGGATCCCATAGGAGAAATACAAAGAAAGCAGCTTTAAGACGAAAGAGTGCTAACGTTTTAAGCAAGTTTTCAGTTTTTAAAAATATATATTTGTGTTGGTCTGCGTTCTTTATAAAAGTTGTATCTCTGCTACCTAATCTTAAATAGGTACACACATGGCCTGGCCCGACATAGCTTGGCCCAAAAAGGTCTCCTTCATGTCACATCCGGCATAACAAATGAGTTTGACATCTCTGATTTAGACCCTTATTTTAAAGGTAAAGCTAGTCCCCTGTGCAAGCACCTGTCGTTTCTGACTCTGGGGTGACGTTGCTTTCACAACGTTTTCACGGCAGACATTTTACGGGGTGGTTTGCCATTGCCTTCCCCGGTCGTTACACTCCCCCCCCCCCCCAGCAAGTTGGGTCCTCCTTTTACCGACCTCGGAAGGATGCAAGACTGAGTCAACCTTGAGCCGGCTACCTGAACCCAGCTTCCTCCGGGATCGAACTCAGGTTGTGAGCAGAGCTTAGGACTGCAGCTTTACCACTCTGCGCCACGGGCCTCTTAAGACCCTGATTTTAGACCCATCCGAATTGTACACCAGGCGGAATCAACCCAGCAGTGAAGAGGTGAGCACTACCTCACCAAAGCTCCTCCCCTGCCACAAATGTTGCAAGTCTTTCAGGCCCTCCTGGACTCTGGCTCTCTCCTATTGCTACAGGCGGCCTAGCACAGCTACCCACCTTGACCTAACCCTGCACTGCTTTACCTTAAGATCCTACCAGCGGAGGCCTGGATCTTATGACCATGTTCCCCATGGACTTCATTCCTGCCACAGCTAAGCTTGTGCTTCCTCTGCCACTAGCACTTCTGTTTGCACAAGAGCACTGGATTTCAAAGCAGAAAAAAAGTGTGTGAGGAACAAGGCCGCAGGGTCCAACGCCCTTACCTTCACAGCGGTAGAAAGGAAAAACATAAACTGCTGTTCGGGCTTAAGCAAAGTGGCATCAGCATGACGGTACAGTCATTCCCCATTAGCAAAAGAAGAACATGAAGAAGATACTGGATTTATATCCCGCCCTATACTCTGAATCTCAGAGCGGCTCACAATCTCCTTTACCTCCTCCCCCTCCCTCCACAACAGACACCCTGTGAGGTAGATGAAGATATTAAATTTATATCCCACCCTCCACTCCGGAGAGTCTCAGAGCGGCTCACAATCTCCTTTACCTTCTTCCCCCTCCCTCCACAACAGACACCCTGTGAGGTAAGTGGGGCTGAGAGAGCTCTTACAGCAGCTGCCCTTTCAAGGACAACTCATCGGAGAGCTACGGCTGACCCAAGGCCATTCCAGCAGCTGCAAGTGGAGGAATGGGGAATCAAAGCCTGTTCTCCCAAATAAGAGTCTCCCAGACCACACGCTTAAGCACTACACCAAAGTGGCTCTCAGGGTGTCTCTGTTTCTCTGCATATCCATTTTTGTTTGGAACCAAGCATGTGTCGCTATTTCCTTTTCCTCAAGTGAAACCCAATGCAAACGCTACATTTATTGGGGACAATAGCACCACAAAGAAAGCTATCATTTACCTGCAAATGGGCTGAATTCCCTCGAAGGCCCTCCACAATGGGGAAGAATCTGTCAAAGCGCCTTTCTTCTGCTGCCGCCGTCAGGGCTTCCAAAATTTTTTCGAGGCTGCAGATTTTGGAAAAAAGAAAAGAAAACAGATTGTTTTGACAGCCAACATGGGCGCCTGAAGCTTTTTCCCAAGCTCTTTTTTAAAAAAAAAAATCAACCTATCCTCACGAATTGCTAGGCTGCCGTTATCTAGACACAAAGAATTTGATTCGAAATCTGGCAACTAGCACGGATATGTGTTTTGTAAAGCCCGCGTCACTGTCTTGGTTCCACGGAGGCCTGAAAAACAGATCTATAGTCTGTAGGCCGAGGGTGGGGAACTTTTTTTCTGCCAAGGGCCATATGGATATTTAGAACACCGTTCGCGGGTCATAAAAAATTATCAACTTAAAAAACAGTGCTCTGCCAAGGGAGAACGGTTCAGGCCGGCAAAATTAATGCAAATAATTGTTTTTCTATTTGAAGTCATGTGGAGAAATAGAGGGGCACCAAAGAAGAGGTACAAGGACTCCCTGAAGAAATCCCTTGGTACCTGTCGCATCAACCATCACCGGTGGTCTGACCTAGCCTCAGATCGCAAAGCATGGAGACACACCATCCACCAGGCTGTCTCTTCCTTTGAGAACGCACGCATAGCTGGTCTTGAGGACAAAAGGAGATTGAGGAAGAATCGCGCTGCTACAGCACCAACCCCAAATCAGACTTTTCCCTGCAGCCACTGTGGCTGGACCTGCCTGTCCCGCATTGGTCTTGTCAGCCACCAGCGAGCCTGCAGCAGACGTGGACTACTGCACCCTTCTTAAATCTTCGTTCGTGAAGTCAAGCCGAGAGACATGTGGAGAGAGCCTAATCTGGCACACACACACACACACCTGGCCTGCATAGGTCCAGGGCTTTTTTGCAGAAAAAGCCCAGCAGGAACTCAGTAGCATATTAGACCACATCCCCTAATATTAGAATATTAGGTCACACACTCATTGGCATATTAGGCCACATCATTTGGGATAATCACATGCAAACTGAACGGTGACAGTAACTTTTCCAGGCCCTGCAGCAATTCCGGCTGGCCAGCCAGGCCCCAGGGAGGCTGCCGCACAGTACATCTGGCCCTGTGATCCCTGCCTGGCCCTGGGGAGGCTGCTGCACAGCGCGGCTGGGCCCCACGATCCTCGCTGGCCAGCCAAGCCGCAGAGAGGCTGCCACATGGCTCGGTTTGGCTCAGCAATCCCCGAAGGCCACACCAAGTGACCCTGAGGGCCGCATACGGCCCTCGAGAGGGAGGTTCCCCACCCCTGCTGTAGGCCAACCATCGTTTTCAGAAGGTTCACTTTAAAAATGGGGCTCTCTGGCTAGCCTCACAGCTAGGCCGCCCTGCTTATTTTCAAAATTATTCTTTCCACGTTAGCACGCAGCTGTTCTCAGTCGCAACTCATGCTGCAGTAGTTTAAACGACAGCAATTCTTTTTTAACGTCTGCGAACGGGCTAGCTGCTCGAGCAATACTGTACTTACATGTTTTCCTCGCCAACGATACATATCGCAGAAAGAAGTTTAACCACATCGGTCATCATATTAGTTTGCTTGGGATCAATAGCCTTAGCCAGCAGCAAAAGGCTTCTCTGCTCGCCCATTATTCTTTCCAACCCATACTGAAAAGGAAAAAGAAATTGCTGAGCGGGGAAGTATAAGGTTCATCCAACTAAAAATGCCGTTGAAGCAGGCTTAGGTCTCCTGACCTCTTGTGAAGCTGAGCGACTCTCTTCTGGAAGCGCTGCAAACAGCAACGCCGTGTGAGGAACGTGACAACAGTACTCTCACACACACAGTTCACAAACCCTATACACAAAGTTTTCAGCAGCTAACCAAGACTGCCACAAAACAAGACTGCTCTGGATTGTTTCCCATCAAAACGCACACAAAGCAGACAAACGTGGAAGCGTTAAAAAGCTGGTCAAGAATAAATAAATCAAAAGTTACTGGAACGCATACCCAAAATGTTCTGGCCGTTTCAATCCTGAGAACTGCAACTTATACAATTTTTTGCATTTTGCATTTTTGCATTATTATATATCAGGGGTGGCCAAACTGCGGCTCGGGAGTCACATGTGGCTCTTTCATACATACTACTGCACAGAGAAGGCATTTGTCCTTTAAATCACTTCTCCAAGCCAAGCCAGCCAGCAGCTTGGAGAATGCATTTAAATTTAAAGTTGCTTTCTTTCCACCTCTCCCTCCCTCCATCTTACTTCCCTCCCTCCCTTTCTTGCGGCTCTCAAACATCTGACGTTCCTGTCTTGTAGCTCTCAGACATCTGACATTTATTCTGTGAGGCTCTTGCATCCAGCAAGTTTGGCCACCCCTGTTATATATTAATACTGCATTTCTCTTTCTTTAACTGGCTTTGCCTCCAAAAGTATGCACATGTGCCACGAAGATGAGAAGACTTAGCAGAAGTCAGACAATGTTCTTTTCCTTGCTCCCTCTCCACCGTGTTTGCCAATGGAAAAACGAATCCTTGTCTTTTTCTTCGCAACAGGAAAAAAATGAGGTGAAGTTTAAAATATGCTTAGAAAACCATTTTCGAGTAGAAGGCAGCTAACAATTTAAGATGGCACGATAGTAAAAGAGGACGTTGGCAGCAGAGAACGTGTGCTTCCTATGGAGAAGAGTGCTGCCTTCAAGCAATGTCCTCAAAAATGTTATTTAAAACCTCACGAGCTAATTTTCTAAACTCAAAATCTGAATCTCTTGCTCTGTTTGAAAGTGAACCACTTCCAAGTCTGATAATGAATCCTTCAGTTTGTTCCTGGCAGTGTTAATTACTTCTGTCTTCAACCTTTTTGTGTGTGTTTCCCAACTGGGAAAAAAACTGAGATGTGCTTGGGATTCTTCATCGCTGGTCCATTTGCAACAGCTGGCATATCTAATTATGCTGCCTGGGAAAATAACGCTTTTACATTATCCAAATATATCAAAAGGAATAGATTTATGACTTGTATCATATGTTATCTTCCTTAAAGCATTAAATTAAGGTAAGAAGTGGTCAGCAAAACTGTTATTACTTGCAGGAATTTGGCCCCCTCCCTTTTATTAGAGCAGGAGGAGAGAGAGAGGAAATAATGCTATGTATCCAAAAGTTGAAAAGCTTTTACCTATTGTGGTGAGCTCAGAAATACGGATACTTCGAAGCACATTGTCACGACTCGGGGGGGGGGGGGTATTACCAATTGCTGCCACCACTCTGGGTTAAGGGTTCCCCTTCAGAAAGCCCAGAGTCCCCTCCCAACCCTTCCAGACTTCCTTAGCTTAGGCCAAATAATAGGCGTGAGGACCAGGCAGAGAGAACAACAAAACATTTATTTTAGTGCAATATAAATTAACAAGGTGCATTAACCAGTAAAAGGGGCGAAGGGTAAAATAATCAAATGCCCTAACGCGTCTGAACATACTGTCCCTAACTGTCAGTCAGACCTCGGCCTACTCACCCTTCCTCACAGAGCAAGAGTTTCTTCCTGGCAGCAGCTCTTCCGGAGCTCTGCCTCCTAGGAAAAAAACACCCCCTTCCTGGGCTTGTCCCTTTTATCTTCTCCTCCCAAGCCCCACCCGTCTCTGGGCCAGTTTCTGTCCAAACCCTTGCCACCCAGTCAAAGGGATAGAAGGGATCCTGGGAAATGTAGGCTCTTCCCAGTACTCCTAAGCAGGCTTCCCTGGGGCCTGTACGCCTTGCTAGGCCTAGGATCATGACACATATCAAAGCATCTCTGAAACCATGGCATTACGGATATCCTCCTGGTGCTCCTCTCAAGTCTCCTTTGGTCTTCCATGGCAAGAACTGCCACACATGAAGCTGCCTTTTACTGAATCAGACCCTTGGTCCGTCAAGGTCAATACTGTCTGCTCAGACTGGCAGCGGCTCTCCGGAGTCTCAGGTGGAGGTCTTTCGTATCACCTCCTGCCTGATCCCTTTAACTGGAGATGCCGGGGACTGGACCTGGGACCTTCAGCAGGCCATGCAGACGCTCTACCACTGAGCCACAGCCCCGTCGTTTCCCCCTCCATTTAACCATTTTTAACATATGAGAGAACCTGCCCCTCATTGTCAAGTTCTGCAAGTTCTTCTCCGCTAAACGACTCAGGGAGGCTCCAGTGGAGAGCCAGTTTGGTGTAGTGGTTAAGTGTGCGGACTCTTATCTGGGAGAACCAGGTTTGATTCCCCACTCCTCCACTTGCACCTGCTGGCATGGCCTTGGGTCAGCCATAGCTCTGGCAGAGGTTGTCCTTGAAAGGGCAGCTGCTGTGAGGGCCCTCTCCAGCCCCACCCATCTCACAGGGTGTCTGTCGTGGGGGAGGAAGGGAAAGGAGATTGTGAGCTGCTCTGAGACTCTGTTCTTGAAAGGGCAGCTGCTGTGAGGGCCCTCTCCAGCCCCACCCACCTCACAGGGTGTCTGTTGTGGGGGAGGAAGGGAAAGGAGATTGTGAGCCGCTCTGAGACTCTTCGGAGTGGAGGGCAGGATATAAATCCAATATCTTCATCTACCTCACAGGGTGTCTGTTGTGGGGGAGGAAGGGAAAGGAGATTGTGAGCCGCTCTGAGATTCTTCGGAGTGGAGGGCGGGATATAAATCCAATATCTTCTTCTTCTTCAGAAACCGTTTCTTAGGATAAAGACATGACAGGCTGGACAGCTGTTGCTAAAACTGACTTTAGCGGGCAAAGCTCCCCTACATATGCCTGAGGGATGACCTTTCTACATTTCAAAGCTCAGGGCACCAAAAGCAGACACTCCCTCTCCTCCACTGTTCGGTCCCAGTGACCCCTTCATTCGCAGGTGCAAGCCATTCTCTGAGAACCAAATGCTCGGCCTTGACATACCTGGCACAGGGTGAAAGATACTTCATGAAGATGATATTGGATTTATATCCCGCCCTGTACTCTGAATCTCAGAGCGGCTCACAATCTCTTTTACCTCCCCCCCTCACAACAGACATCCTGTGAGGTGGGTGGGGCTGAGAGAGCTCTCACAGCAGCTGCCCTTTCAAGGACAACTCCCACGAGAGCTCTGGCTGACCCAAGGCCATTCCAGCAGCTGCAAGCGGAGGAGTGGGGAATCAAACCCGGTTCTCCCAGATAAGAGTCCGCACACTTCACCGCTACACCAAACTGGCTCTCTCCGTACAGAATACAGATAGGCAGCAAGCATAGAACAGAGTGCTACTACAGGGCCCAGGGATTTCATAGCAAAAAGGTTACAGAACACATAATGGCAAGAGGCATTCTTGACACTTATCCCTTGAATGCCAAGTTTATTCAGGAATCAAGGTTAAACAGTGTCTTTTGGTTCGAGTGTTTGTCAACTGGTATATATTGAATAATTGTTAGAGTCACTGATAATCTGGCTTTGTTTGTTTTTCTAGTATTGTTGTTTTAATTATTAAATTGTTGCTGTCTCTTAAACTGTGAACCTGCCTTGGGTCATAAACTAGGTTGCAGAAAAGCAAGATTTTAAATATTTTAAGTAAATCAGCGTGTTGTTCACCTCAGTTCCCTTCTCTACGATAGAACAGGCATCTATTACAGGTTGTTCTTGGGCAAAAGGCATGGATATAACGGAAAAGCTATCAGTGCTCCCCCGAAGCAGAGTTAGCGTGAACTAGCTCACAGATTTTTAGCCTTCCGCTCACACATTTTTGTCTTAGCTTAGGAAAAATAGCCCCGGGGCAAGCTAATTTATGCAGTTAGCTCACAACTTTAATGCCAGCAGCTCACAAAATAGAATTTTTGCTCACAAGACTCCACAGCTTAGAGCAAGGGTGGCCAAACTTGCTTAACGCAAAAGCCACTTAGAATAAACACCAGATATTTGAGAGCTAGAAGACATGAATATCAGATGTGGGAGGGAGGGAAAGGAGATTAGGGAGGGAGCGGTGTAAAGAGAGCAACTTTAACTTTAAATGTATTCTCCAAGCTGCCAGCTGGCTTGGCTTTGAGAAGTGATTTAAAGAGACAAATGCCTTCTCCACGTCAGCCAATGGAGCAATGGGGGCTGAAAGAGCCACACGTGGCTCCTGAGCCACAGTTTGGCCACCGCTGGCTTAGAGGGAGTATTTAATGCTATACAAATAATTACTAGCACCATCACTTCTTAAGTCATTAACACTTATATAACTATTTGATCATACATGAGAGTAATGTATACGGTTTGAGCTACAGAAATGCAACAGATCTGGTCATGCACTAACTAAACCAGCAATTCTATATTTATGTACACCCATGTATGTGAGTGTCACTGCAGTTCCTAGAGATGTTTAGCCCAAAAGTAATTTCATTGATTTTGTTTTATTTACTTCAAAGTATAGACATGATGGCAACATTAATCACGGAAATAAATTAAGTTACTAACCTTGTTATTCATGAAAGCTTTCATGCACTGTACGATCTTATGCTGGACTTTTTTCAAAATTTTATCCTGTCTGAATGAAATAAAAGATGTGACATAAATGTTAAAACCTAAGTGCAAATTACTGCTCTTGTACAAAATTAGAAAATTTTCCACAGAAGTACATACTGTTTGGCCTCAACTAGCCTTTCCAAGATGTCCAATAATAATCCAAGTCCTTCATCACCAAAGTTCTCAACCCAACTGCAATGAAACAAAGATTTTTTTAAAAATACATTAGCAAACAATTACAAGAATAAGTCAGAAGTTGTTGGGGGAGATTTCCTTACTGTCCTATAGTTTTTGATAATCTGTACATTCAGATATTATATGCTGGGCTCCATAACTACTTTCCTTCCATTTGGGAACACATTTATTATCTCATTTATACCTCGCCCTTCTTCCTAAAGCAGTCTACTAGGAACAATACCTCACCCACCTGAACAAAACTATCTTTAAGATACCTTAGGAAAGGAAAGGTCCCCTGTGCAAGCACCAGTCGTTTCCGACTCTGGGGTGATGTTGCTTTCACAATGCTTTCACGGCAGACTTTTTATGGGATGTTTTGCCATTGCCTTCCCCAGTCATCTACACTTTCCCCCCAGCAAGCTGGGGACTCATTTTACTGACCTTGTAAGGATGGAAGGCTGAGTCAACCTTGAGCCAGCTACCTGAAAACCCAGCTTCCGCCGGGGATCAAACTCAGGTCGTGAACAGAGCTCACCTTAACAGAAATATATTTTGACACCTTACAAATTAATGCTTGCTGTTCCTTACAAAGCAAACCTGAACACACTCTCCTGGGAGACCCGAGTATTCGTTTTATCAAAATTATCATGAGTGTCACCAAATTGTTCACCAAACATGTTTAAGCTCTGTATTATATTGTTACTCTGAGTGTTGTACATTTACATACTTTCAGTTTTGAAATACCAAAACTGTTAATTTTTAAAAGATTTTCTAAAAAACAACTAGATCTACAATCTCTGTATGTACATGTATAAATACATTTATTGTAATTGTTTGAGATTTCTAAATTGATTCCTCTGTGCCATTTAACTTTATGTGCATAAATCAATCATCTGGAATTTCCTCAGCATCTTAAGAATGTTTTGTACATCAGATTTTTCTGAGGAAGATGATACTGGATTTATATCCTGCCCTTCACTCTGAATCTCAGAGCAGTAACAACCTCCTTTACCTTCCTCCCCCACACCACCACCCTGTGAGGTCAGTGGGGCTGAGAGAGTTCTCCCAGGAGCTGCCCTTTCAAGGACAACACCTCCAAGACCTATGGCTGACCCAAGGCCATTCCAGTAGCTGCAAGTGGAGGAGTGAGGAATCAAACCCGGTTCTCCCAGGTAAGAGTCCGCACACTTCACCCCTACACCAAACTGGCTCTCCTGGAGACAGGATGCAATCTTTTTTTTCAAGTTGTCAACTGGCTAAATATACTGTCATTGTTGGAAAACACATTACTCGAACATCTGGAAGGAAAGGGACATATAAAACCAATATTATTCCGCACAAATTAATTTTACATCTCTGTGCAGTAACAACGGCGCCTACTTTAATTAAAAATCACCCCAAATAAATCAGGAGTGAACACAAAATCCGACCAGAATGCATCTTACAAACTGATCTTGCCCTCTACCAGAATGTTCCTAATATCAAAATCCAGGCTGTGGTGAGCTGCGGTGAACAGTCCAATGGGATTGGCAATTTGGCCTCCTATCCCTCACGTCCAGAGACAAATCCTTGCCTGATACAACCAAAAGATGCACACTAGGGATGGGCACAAACCACAAAAATGCTATTCAGATTGTGTTTCGTGGGGCATGAACCCCATGTATCCGGCTCGCATGTGAACAAACTGAGTTTGTGAGGTTCTTCCCCAGAACACCTGGGCTGCAGGTGCAGCCTTCTCCCAGGGCTCAGTTGTTTCAGGCCCTAAACAGCTGAACCGTGCAAGCAGGCTAGCCCCTGAACAACTGGACTGGGGTTTCAAGCAATGTTCCCTCTAAACTGCAGAGTCTTGCGAGCGAAAATTCTACTTTGTGAGCTGCTGGCATTCAAGTTGTGAGCTACTGCTTAAATCAATGTGTTGTGGGGTCATCCTTCCTGAGCTAAGACAGAAACGTGTGAGCTGGAGGCTAAAAATCTGTGAGCTAGCTCACGCTAACGCAGCTTAGAGGGAACATTGGTTTCTAGCACCCTAGGCCAACCACCGCTCCCCTCCCCCTCCAAGCATTACTTGAAGTGATGTCATCAGGCCACGAGCGCTTCGCGCAACCACTCAGCCTTCCCCTCTCCCGCTTCAGAGGGACCCAGAAACGAGGTCGGGTCCTTCTTTCTTGTGAAGAAAGAAGGAAGCGGTCTTGTTTCCAGGCCCCTCTGAAGCGGAAGAGGGGCAGGCAAGGCGCAGGCTGCACGTTCTTTGAGAACGCGCGGCTTGGCACGCCCCCCCACCCCTTGCCCGGCCCTCTCCGGCTTCAGAGGGACGCGGAAACGAGGCCGCCTCCCTCTTTCTTCACAAGAAAGGAGGACGCAGCCTCTTCCCAGCTCCCTCTGAAGCTGGAGAGCGCCAGAAAAGGGATGGCTTGAGTGGGGAGGGGGCACCTGCCCCCCGCCCCTGCGGCAAAGGGATGCCCCAGGCGGCCGCCTGCTTTACTGACCCCCATGGCTCAGCTGCTGCGATTGGAAACAGCTGAGCTGAAGAGCAGCCAGCTTCTGCAGCTCAGCTGTTTAAAGGGGGTTCAGGAGCTAGTTCATGCCCATCCCAAGCATACACCCCAAAAATGCCATCAACAAAGAACACCTGGCAATTAACCAGAGGACCAAAATATTGGTTGCATCCAGGTTAGATTACTGGAAATGTGTAGCGCCTGGCACGGTCTCTGAAAACTGGTCAGAAACTTCAATGCATCCAAAATTCAACTGTCAGGCTGCTGACAGGAATTGGGACAGGCATTCTGTCGCCCTTGCAAAGAAACATCTGCATTGGCTGTTACTGGATACAATTCAAAGTGGTGCTTATCCTCTAACCCAGGCGTCCCCAACCCCCGGTCCATGGACTAGTACTGGTCCATGGCTTGTTAGCAACCGGGTTGTGAGTTGTATAATTATTTCATTATATATTACAATATAATAATGATGATGATGATGATGATGATGATGATGAAGACGATGACATTAGATTTATATCCTGCCCTCCACTCCGAATCTCAGAGTGGCTCACAATCTCCTTTATCTTCCTCTCCCCACAACAGACACGCTGTGAGGTGGATGGGGCTAAGAGAGCTCTTCCAGTGAGCTCTTCAAGGACAACTCTGCGAGTGCTATGGCTGACCCAAAACCATTCCAGCAGGTGCAAGTGGAGGAGTGGGGAGTCAAACCCGGTTCCACCAGATAAGAGTCCGCACACTTAACCACCACACCAAAAAAAAGTGCACAATTGTATCATCCCGAAACCATCCCCCCCTCCCCTGGTACGTAGAAAAATTGTCTTCCACAAAACCAGTCCCTGGTGCCAAAAAGGTTGGGGACCACTGCTCTAACCCTTGAACAACTTGGGGCCACCTTCTCTTTTATTGTCCAGCTTGCTGACTGAAGTCCTGCTCCCTATGCCTTCAAGTGTGGCAGTGAGATGGATAGCAACCAGAGCTAGGGCTTTCTCAGTGGTGGCACCCCACCCCAATGGAATGCTCCCCCCTCCCTGAAGCCTGCCTGGTGTTTTCTTTTGCCATTAGGTGATATTTTTATTCACCCAGGCTTTTAACTGAATTTGTATGCCATTCTTGTTACATTTTAATCCTGGCCTATTTAATCCTCATATAGGATATACCTATATGAGGCATATTTTTATACCTTGCTTTTATTTGTTCTATGCCTATGACTGACAAAATCAGCATCATAAAGCAATTGACCACTGGCTTCAGCTTTCATAACAGGATACTTTTATGGCTGGAAAGAGGAAAGATACTTCTGTAAAATCTGCTATATTAATGTATTGTTTCATGAGCGTATCTTTTGTTGTCGGTGCTTTTTGCAGCCGTCTCAAAAAGATCCCGGCTGAGCCACAAATTATCTCACTAAAATAACTAACGTTCCGTAATAGCAGTCAAGCGCGACTGAAACGGAGATGACTAGAAGCCTTTTCTGTGCACCTTATGTTCTGCTCTCTGAGACGACATGAAATTCAATGGAAAACTGGACCAGAATCCAAGAGAAAAAAACAAACCTCAATTGGGAGGGAGCTAAGAGAATCCACTTATCCTTAAATCTGAATTAGACAGAATAGTAGGCCTGTATACGCAATTTCCTTTTCACCTTGCCCCTCCTCCAAAGAATTCAAGGCAATATACGTGGCACTCATCTCCTTTAATCCTCAGAACCACCCCCCCACTGGGGTAGCTTTATAAAAATATAATAATTGTTATCCCACTTTTATATCCCCTCTTGTGAGCTTGCAAGGTTGTACTGAAATGGTGTGATTAGTTCAAGTCACCTAAGAAATCATTGTGGTTGATTGGGATTTCAGCCTAGGTTCTATTCCGACACAAAAGTCGCTTCACCAGGGGTGGCCAAACTTGCTTCACATAAGAGCCACACAGAATAAACAGCAAATGTTTGAGCGCCACAAGACATGAACAAGTATTACACACACATCTTTCTTAAACTCTTAATACTTTCTTTGCGCAGAAAAATAAAATACATAAGTATGTGCTAGACAACAGGACCATGCTAGAAGGAGACTTTTTAGAAAACAAATGCTGGGAATAACAGTCCCCATAAGACCAGCATTGAGAAAGGTTAGGGAATTATTTTTTGGCACCAGTGGAAGAAGGAAACGCACACGTACCACATAAATCACTGGCCACCGTTTGCATCGTTCTGCATCTCTTTTTGCCTTGACACCAAGGTTAGTAAGTACAGCTTCTACAAGAACTATGAAACTAAAGGGGAATCTACGCCACCCTCTTTAATTCTGTCCCTCTTCCAGTGGCTCCCTCAGCTCTTGAACTTTCTTTCCTCATTCTCTGGGTGACCTCTGCGGTAGAGGAGATGAGCTTGGAAGCCTGCCTGTTTCCCCTGCCTTCCCCACTTCACATGTGGTGGAAATATTCACCTATGCATAGGTAAGACTTAGGAGGCTGACTGAGGTCCCGATGCGAAGCCTGCTTACTTGAGAGTATGCCTGCATAAAGTTCCTCTGTGACCTCTGGGAGCCACACAATATGTGTGAAAGAGCCACATGTGGCTCCTGAGCGACAGTTTGGCCAGCCCTACAGTGGGCGATATAACAATGCGAATTGTTTGCATCACTGAACTGGGTGGCCCCACCACGCTGCTTTGTAGCACAGCGATGACCGCTCAGCTTGACATCCAGTTTGCTGGATGATGCAATGGGTGATCTAACAATGCCCATCGTTATCATCAGTGAACTGTGTGGCCCTATCATGTTGGTTTCTAGCACATGAAGGGCTTCTCACCTTGACATCCAGTTTGGTGGATGATGAAATGGGCTCGAAGGGACGCCGAGTCAACCTGCCCAACGCTAAGGTCAAGTCCCACAACTGTGGGGGGTGATCTCGATGGAGGATGAAGCCTAAGCAAACCCTTCAAAAATCTCTTAGAATGAGGGTGCGCAAATACTGAATGCCCCTCTACTGGCTCATGGAACGCAGATATTGCTGCCCAATAAACTTTAACCGATGAAAAGGCAAGGCCAGCATCCACCAGAGATAACAAAAATTCAAAAATCACTGATACTCCCACCCGTTGGGGTGAGACTGCGGGATCAACTAAAAACTGAAGAAACTTCCGTCACTTCCTATCACAGGAAGCACAGGTAGACAACTTCCTGCTGTTTAGGAAGTCGTGTTGGACTCTGCTGGAGAACTCACAGGATCGATGAACCATGCTGTCAGCTTCAGGTGAGGCACGTTGTGATGGATTACATGACCGTCCTGAGCCGACAGAAGGTCCGGTTCCGCCGGAAACTGGTAGAAGACCCCCCTCGCCAGTTGAAGCAAGATCGGGAACCAGTTCTGCCGAGGCCACCACGGTGTCACCAGGATGCAGCATGGCCTCTCTCTTGCGATTTTGTTGACAACTCTTGTCAGCAGTGGCAGAGGTGGGAACAGATATAGGACCTTCCCACGGGAACAACAGACCATCTCCCAACGACTCTGGATCCGTGCCCCCTCTGGAACAAAACAGAGGACACTTCCGGTTTCTGGCTGTGGCAAGCACATCCACCTGAAGGTACACCCAGAGCTGAAACACAGGTTGAAGGAAGTGCCACTGTATCTCCCACTCGTGCGGGGAAGCTGCACCCCTGCTCAACGAGTCCGCTTGCAGACTGAGCACCCCTGGGAGGTGCGCAGCCTCCACAAAGATGTCGTGCTCCAAGCACTCCGACCACAGTTCCAGTGCCAGCGCACAGAGCCATCAAGAAACTGTCCCGCCCTGCCTGTTGATATAACACAGGACAGTAGTATTGTCTGTTAGCAGGGCAACAACCTTCCTCGCCACCATGGGGCGGAAAGACCGAAGAGCAAAGTGAACTGCCAGCAGTTCCGGGTAATTTATATGACAATGAGTCAATTGCAAAGGCCAAGGGCCCCCCACACACAGAGAGTCCATGTAAGCCCCCCATCCCCACAAAGACGCATCTGTGGTGATCGTCACTGTTGTCGCAGGTAGGTGGAAGGGAGCTCCCTGACAAATGTTGTCCTTTGATTTCCACCACTGCAGTGTTCGGAGTGTCACAGGTGGAATTACAAACCTCTTCCGAGGTGAGTCTCTTAAGGGTCGAAACTGTCGAAGAAACCACAGTTGCAGGCCTCTCATCCTCAACTTCGCAAAGATCAGCACGCTTGTAGTTGCCGCCATCAGCCCCAGCATCCGCTGCTGCGCCGTGCCCCACTTCCGACTCTGTAAAAGCTTGACAAGGTTGATGATGTCCATCGCTCTCTGCTGAGGCAGAAAGGCGCGGTAAAGGTTTCATTTCCAGCAAAGTCCCTATGAACTGAACTGTCTGTGATGGAATAAGATGTGACTTTTCCAAGTTGACATGCAGACCTAAGGTGTGAAGAAGACGAAGAGTGGTGGTAATATGGCTGGATAAACTTTCTTTCGACTCCGCCACAAGGAGCCAATCGTTGATGTATGGAAAGACGACTATCCCCTGAAGCCGGAGGTGAGCAACCACCACACTCATCATCTCGGTGAACACCCGAGGTGCAGTGGACAGACTGAACGGAAGGGCTTTGAACTGGAAGTGGTGGGAACCTACTGCAAACCGAAGGAAACGCCTGAACGCAGAATGGATGCTGACGTGGAAGTAGGCATCCTTGAGGTCCAGCGTTGCCATCCAGTCCCCTTGGTTGATGAGGGGAAGAACTGTTTGAAGAGTGGACATTCTAAACTTCTGGTATAGAATAAATTTGTTCAGATCCCGAAGGTCCATGATTGGTCTCAGACCCCCATCCCGTTTGGGAACCAGAAAATAACGAGAGTAGAAGCCTCCCATTCTGGCCTCCACCGGGACCCGTTCTATGGCTTGTTTCTGTAGGAGGTTGCTCACCTCCACCAGCAGAGGTGGGGAAGGGGGTGTGGTGATTACCACAGATTGGTTCGGAATCTGAGCTAAGTCTATTTTGTAGCCTTCCACGATGATGGAAAGAGCCCACCTGTCCGTAGAGATGGACTCCCAGGCCGAAAGGAATGGGCGAAGGCGGATAGTAGAAGAAGTGGGGCCGGGTAATGACCCAAATAGTAACTAAATATAATAAAGACAAATTATCTGGGTTCACCAGGGAGAATTTTGATTTTGACAGAATAATAACTATGGGACAAGATAAAGTAATAAAGAAAGTGTATAAATACATGTTGCAAATGAAGCTTGAGGACGAAATGGTTAAGATACCCATGATAAAATGGGCAAAAAACTTTAAGAAGAACATAACTTTAGATCAATGGGCATTATTTTGGAAGAGTAACTACAAGATTGTGAAACCAACTAATTATAGAGAAAATTTTTTCAAGCTTTTCCACAGGTGGCATATTACACCGGTCCAATTGAATAAAATTACCCCCACCCTCTCTCCGAAGTGTTGGAAGTGTGATACAATGAATGGATCTTACTATCACATGTGGTGGTCATGCAAAATAGCGAATAGATACTGGGCAGGTGTTCATAGAATGCTATCGCAGATATTAAAGGTAAATATACAATTCAAACCGGAGTTAATATTGCTCTCTTTTGTTAGGGATGAAATACCCCGAGATGATGAATATATAGTAGTTTATATTCTGACGGCTTGAGGACGAAATGGTTAAGATACCCATGATAAAATGGGCAAAAAACTTTAAGAAGAACATAACTTTAGATCAATGGGCATTATTTTGGAAGAGTAACTACAAGATTGTGAAACCAACTAATTATAGAGAAAAATTTTTCAAGCTTTTCCACAGGTGGCATATTACACCGGTCCAATTGAATAAAATTACCCCCACCCTCTCTCCGAAGTGTTGGAAGTGTGATACAATGAATGGATCTTTCTATCACATGTGGTGGTCATGCAAAATAGCGAATAGATACTGGGCAGGTGTTCATAGAATGCTATCGCAGATATTAAAGGTAAATATACAATTCAAACCGGAGTTAATATTGCTCTCTTTTGTTAGGGATGAAATACCCCGAGATGATGAATATATAGTAGTTTATATTCTGACGGCGGCCAGAACCCTCTTCGCTAAATTTTGGAAACAGCAGATTTGCCCTCAACAAGATGAATTAATTCAAAAAATATTTCAGGTCGCCGAATTAGACGTTCCAACAAATTTAGTCAGAGGGATGTCAAAGAGTGAAGCTCTAGAAAAATGGGAAAAATTCTATAATTGGTTAGAAAAAAGAAAAACGATATAACTGATATATCTATGTATATTATTGTTGTATTAGTAATTTCAATTTAAATGGGAGATGTGTTTTATGTTTGGATTTTCCATAATCAACCTCTTTTAATATGTATTCTAACTGTATAAGTTGACAACAGACGTAGATAATTTGTTTTATTTGTTTTTATTTCTGTATTGTCTGACATGTTTAAAATAAATGTTGAAAACTTAAAAAAAGAAGAAGAAGAAGAAGTGGGGCCGATGACGCGTGCTACCAGAAAGTCAAAGGCCCTGCTTTTGCGGGCGAGCACCCTTAGACTTGCCAGTGGTTTGCGCTGAAGCGTAGCAGTTTCTGTTGTTCCCCTTATATGGGGACCTGCTCTCAGGTTGAGCAGAGCGAGGTCTCCACTGTTGTTCTGGGGAGAATTTTTGATATGGCTTCTTGGACCAGGGTTTATGCCACTGTTTTGGTTTAGCAGCCCTAGAAGAAGTCGGGACACCCAGGTTCTTGGAGGTCTTTATGCTCTTATCCATTTCCTGAAGAGCATTGTCCATAGTCGAGCTGAAGAGGACTTCGCCCTCAAAGGGCAGATCTTCAGTGAAGGCCCTGGTGTCTTGCTGAAGGGCCGTTGATCTGAGCCAGGAGTGGCGGCGAAGGCAGACAGCAGACGTGATTGTTTTTGCTGACACGTTCACCATATGCTTTGCTTCAGCCAGTTGTTGCTTGGCTACAGCAAAGCCTTCCTTCTGCAGCTTCCTAGCAGCAGACCTCTTCTCCTCGCTCATGGAAGACAGAAGGGGGGTGAGTTGTTTCTACACAGAGTATTGGTATCTAGCATAGTTAGATACCTTTACCCCCAACGCTCCAGCAGAATAAACTCCTCCCAACATTATCCAACTTCTTTCCCTCCTTGTCCGGTGGGGAGGAGTGAGTCTTGCATACCTTCGATGAGGAGGATACAACCACCGAGTTTGGTTTCGGGTGGGTGAACAGGAATTCGGCACCAGCCTCTTGGACGCGGTACATGTGGTCCAATCTCCTTGATGACACAGGTGTAGAAGCTGGCTTCACCCAGGGCTCCTTCACCATCTGTAGGATGACTTTTGTAACAGGCAGAGCAACCGCCGTCGACGTGTCCCGCTGCATGATGTCAAATACGGTATCATCTACGACTGGTTGCGGTTGTGTCACTGGGAGGGAGAGGGAGAGTGCCATCCTCTTCACCAGGTCCCCATATGACTTCAGATCCTCCGATGGTGATATGGGAAGATCCTCAGCAGTATGTGACACTGGCGAAGGCTCCAAAGCCCTGTCCGGATCGTCAGTACCGACCTCGGAGTCCGACGATGAAGACTCCCTTCTCAAGGAGTTTTCTGAAAGCACCGGCGTTGACGCTCTCACGGGTGACCAGATCAACACCGATGACCGAGCCTGGGCTTCCTCCACCATCACGCCATGTTTTTCAGGCGGGATGGACACCGATGCTGACGGACAACGCCTAGAGTGTTGCGAAATCCTCGACATATGAGATGCCTCGGACTGTTGGTCCCAGTCAGCAAATTCACGAGGGGAGTACCATTGGTACGGTGAGTATGGGTAGGCGTAGGGAGAAGGCCACTGGCGCTGATCCCACGGTGGAAGCGGTGGGAAGCGACTAGCTATGGTGGTTGGTTCCAGCTCTCTCCGCCCCTCGCCTGATCCAGCGGTGCTGACGGCTCCATCAGTACCGACACTTCTACCTCCGAGACAGAGCCGCTTTCACTCTGACAACGCAACCCCGAAGAGTGGGAATGTTGAGTCAAGTCGATCTCGTGCTCCGATGCCGACAGACGCAACTGCTGCGAAGCACTGCCTCTCGACACCGAAGGGTCCAATGCGGAGACGCCAAGATCTTCCTAGGTGGAGCAGCCTGCGTCGATGCTGAAGCGTCCAGAGAAGGGGAAGGAGTAGGGGACGATCTCTTCTTCCGCTTCTCCTTGGATTTCGCCTTCTTCGGTAAGGATGATCGGGTCCCGGAGTCATCCTGACGCTTCTTAGCCGGGGTGTCCACTGACCCTTCAGAGGGTCGTTTTGTGGAACACTCCCGCTCGACTGGCACCTCGGTCCTAATCGACGATGTATCGACCGATATGATCGTTGAGCCCACGGCTTCTCCCATCAGTACCAACGGCCCGATGCCAACTTCGAAGGACGAAGTGCCGATTCCACCAATGCGGCCAAAAGTCTCGTCGCACGATTCTTGCACGTCAAGCAGTGCAGACAAGAATCCACGCGGTGTCCCTCGCCCAGACAGAGGGAGTGGCCGTCAGGAGGGGCAATCTTTTTTCCACAGGAACGTTTTTCTTAAAAAAAACCCAAAGCCTTTCCATAGACGCCAGGAAAAAACCCACACAGGAATAACTCTGAGGGGAAAAAACAGGGGGGAAACAGGGCCCCAAAGGGCAAAGTCCAACAAAAAAATTTTTAAACAACACTAACTATCTTAACAACTAACTAACTAAGTACACTAAGAAAACAACAAATGGGCTATATACAACTAGAAGAAATAATCCGAAGATTACTTTACCGACCGGGGACACGAAAGGAGATCCTCTCAACGCAGCTGTCAGAAGGGAACTGGCGGGATCCTCACGCTGGTGCCGGCGAGCATGCATACTGGGACACCTACGCATGCCCGCTGGTGTCGACCGCGAAAAAATCCCAGGCTTTTTAGGTACCGATTCGGGGATCGGCGCAGGCACTCTATCCCATGAGCATGAAGCACAGAGACCACGAAGAAGATCCGTGTTTGACTCCCCACTCCTCCACTTGCACCTGCTAGCATGGCCTTGGGTCAGCCATAGCTCTGGCAGAGGTTGTCCTTGAAAGAGCAGCTGCTGTGAGAGCCCTCTCCAGTCCCACCCACCTCACAGGGTGACTGTTGTGGGGGAGGAAGGTAAAGGAGATTGTGAGCCGCTCTGAGACTCTTCGGAGTGGAGGGCGGGATATAAATTCAATATCTTCATCTACCTCACAGGGTGTCTGTTGTGGGGGAGGGAGGTAAAGGAGATTGTGAGCCGCTCTGAGACTCTTCGGAGTGGAGGGCAGGATATAAATCCAATATCTTCATCTACCTCACAGGGTGTCTGTGGTGGGGGAGGAAGGTAAAGGAGATTGTGAGCCGCTCTGAGACTCTTCGGAGTGGAGGGCGGGATATAAATCCAATATCTTCATCTACCTCACAGGGTGACTGTTGTGGGGGAGGAAGGTAAAGGAGATTGTGAGCCGCTCTGAGGCTCTTCGGAGTGGAGGGCGGGATATAAATCCAATATCTTCATCTACCTCACAGGGTGTCTGTGGTGGGGGAGGAAGGGAAAGGAGATTGTGAGCCGCTCTGAGACTCTTCGGAGTGGAGGGCGGGATATAAATCCAATATCTTCATCTACCTCACAGGGTGACTGTTGTGGGGGAGGAAGGTAAAGGAGATTGTGAGCCGCTCTGAGACTCTTCGGAGTGGAGGGCGGGATATAAATCCAATATCTTCATCTACCTCACAGGGTGTCTGTGGTGGGGGAGGAAGGGAAAGGAGATTGTGAGCCGCTCTGAGACTCTCCGGAGTGGAGGGCGGGATATAAATCCAATATCTTCATCTACCTCACAGGGTGTCTGTTGTGGGGGAGGAAGGTAAAGGAGATTGTGAGCCGCTCTGAGACTCTTCGTAGTGGAGAGCGGTATATAAATCCAATATCATCTTCTTCTCCTCACAAACTAGGGTTTAAAGCTAGTTAAGTCCCATTTTGAGGGGAGAAACATTCCATAGTGCACAGCAACCAAGCCCTTGTTAAAGGTTGAAGAGACAGATACACACCTGATATCGAAGGCACCCCATACTACGGGTTAAGTATCTTTAGGAGAGCTATGTTAGCATAAATGTCACTGCATATGACTTTGATGAAACCCAAGTCCAAAGCCCCAGCTCAACTCTTAAAGTCACTGGCTGGCCTTGGTGTCAACACCAGCAAATTACGGGAAGTCGCATACTTGCTTGATTCCATACCCTGGACAGCTTCTTGACTGAATAACAATATGAAGCCCTTGCACTCTTGTTTGCTGCCTGTCAATTCGCTACCCTGTGAACGTATTTGTCCTCTGGGTTCCTACTTTAAAAGATGGCCAAACAAGAATACAATGGGTCACCGTAAAGGAATCCCAAATCAATATACGAGTTTCCCCTTAAATAATCTACTCCCATTTTGCAAACAACAGTGCTTCTAGTCCTCTGCACACCATGTATGTAAACATCACAGGAGAATAAGCTATGAAATGCATGAACATTTGGCATTCATAAACGCACAGAAGTCCTTCATGTGTAGACATCGCCATAAAACACACTACAGATCATTTTAAACCTGTTGATTTAATCAAATCCTAATTGTAGTTCAAGAGACCTTTCCGCAGCATCATAATGATATAGAGATTAATTTAGTACCAAATGAATGAGCACCACAGATGAAGTACACCGGCAGCATAATAATTCATGTATCATGAAGAAATCTTTCTAAACAGCAACAACTTCCAAAATAGAATCAACCAGGGGTTTTTTTTTTTTTGGGGGGGGGGGAGATGCTGGAACTCTCAAGAGGGAAATGTAGAAACACACGGGCGCCCCTCAGGAACTTTTAAACATTTTTTTGAGAATTTTGTTTCCACAAAGAGGTTTCAGAATTCTGTTCTGCCACATTCCCCCAGAAAAAAAAGCACCGGAATCAGCCATCATTTTTTTACCACTAATCTACTTACAGGGTAGTTCTTGTTTAAAGAGACAGCTATTTGTAAGCAGGTAATGGTGTTTGTACTTCCATTTGAGCTGTGGCGATTCTTATGGTTATCTCTGGCTTTAAACAACATAAAGCGATTAGCATTCTTGGTTTGAGGAAAGGAAGCTGAGCTATGAGAAGCCTTGTCACAAACAGATGCACTGCTTTAAAAAAAAAAAGTTGGAAATTGTTCCATTACCTGACAGGATTACTGGTCAACGAGACACGAAGTGATTCTAAAAGACCAACAAGCCTTTCATCGGCTGCTCCGGATTTTAGTTCACAGATGAAATCCTGCGGGCTAATCTGTTTACTACTCTTGAGACTTCCCTAAAAAGCAACACAGGACATAACTGTAAAAGACGCTTCTAATGATTACTTGCATATTTTAATCTATTTAAGAAAACAATGCAGGTATGGAAAAGGGGGGTATACAACATGATTGTGTTTGCTGAAGACAAATGCATAAGGCAGAAAATAATTCCCATTGCATCCCCTTCGTTGTAATTTCTGAGGTGTTACCTATAATATACAATAGTGCTTACTTCTGCTGAAATATGACTGTATTCAATATTTTAAGTTTACGTTTCAAACTTCATAGTTAATCTGTTTTGCCTACATTAGTTTCATCACTACTATGTATCCTTCTAAAATTTTTCGTCATTTGTTAGGCAGAATATCTAACAGCATGCTTTTAAGCTTCCACTGGAGATTTTAACTTTAATGTGTTCTGTATTTTTGGTATATCTCTTTCCAGAATAAAGCAGTAGACAAGTGGCACCTTTAAGACCAAGTTTTATTCAGAACGTAAGCTTTTGTAGGCTCTTAAGCAGACATATGGGAATGGACACAGCAATTCTTAATATAAGTGTGCAGTGTGGAATCATGGGAATGCTTTTGGCAGATTAAAAGAATCACAAATAGGATCTGTGTTTGTTAGTGTAGGACAAAATGGCTGAAAAACACTAGGTAATAAAAAGCAGACTGCTGTCGTAGGGGTGCCATAAATCTAGGTGACATTCTGGCTTTGTCAGTTTAAATATAACATCCATATAGTTTGCCATAGGGTGGGTTGGTATATGCAATAAGACAAACAGCCAATATCCCCCATTTGAGTATGTCAACTAGGATCTTTCCAGAATGTTTTTGCTTTTTTTAAGTCCACCACATGAAAGAAGGTTCCATCTTAGTATTGAAATTTCTAGCATTTTTCTTCGTAGTTTTTATCTGCTTCCTCTAAGTCCTTTGGAATTATATACACCAGGGATAGCCAAACTGTGGCTCGGGAGCCACATGTGGCTCTTTCACACGTATTGCGTGGCTCTGTTTGGTGTAGCCAGTTTGGTGTAGTGGGTAAGTGTGCGGACTCTTATCTGGGAGAACCGGGTTTGATTCCCCACTCCTCCACTTGCACCTGCTGGAACGGCCTTGGGTCAGCCACAGCTCTGGCAGAGGTTGTCCTTGAAAGGGCAGCTGCTGGGAGAGCCCTCTCAGCCCCACCCACCTCACAGGGTGCCTGTTGTGGGGGAGGAAGGTAAAGGAGATTGTGAGCTGCTCTGAGACTCTTCGGAGTGGAGGGCGGGATATAAATCCAATTTCTTCTTCTTCTTCTCTTGAAGCCCTTACCACCCTGTTGGCTGGCTTGGACAAGGCATTTCTCTTTTTAAATCACTTCTCCAACCCAAGACAGCCAGTGGCTTGGAGAAATCATTTAAAGTTAAAGTTGCTTTCTTTCCACCTCTCCCTTCTTCCTCCACCCCCCATCTATTTTCCTTCCTTCCAGCTCTCAAACATCTGACATTCATGCCTTGCGGCTCTCAAACGTTTGATGTTTATTTCTATGTGGCTCTTATGTTAAAGAAGTTTGGCCACCCCTGATATACACCATCGGTGGGAGAAATGCCATTGTGTGTGTGGCCGGGTGTTAACTGTCTGAGTTGAGTGGGAGGAGAGACTAGTCGTCTCCTCATTCCCCCCTCCCCTCCTGTCTATAACCAGTAATCTGAGGACAATTCCCTAAAGAATATAGGAAATCCCTCAAGATTAGAGGAGATCTGCCCCACAATGCCGCAGGAGAGAGAGGGCCAGTTCCTGGGCAGGAACTGCTGTTTCTGTTATTGAGTTTTGGGAGGGAAGCCAGGAAGTCATCAGCTGGTGCCTGAAACAGACAGAGGGAGCTCTGCTCTTGGGTCAGGATCGGTGGTCATTTTGGAAAACATGTTTGACCAACTTACCCAAGAGTAACCAAGTTCCTGCCCTGCATACTGTCTAGATAGGGCATAAGTTTAGAGGAGGGGTAGAGATGGAGCAGTTTTGCCTGTGTTATTTCATTTCTTCAGTGCACTTCTGATACGACTGTAAATAGTTGTGAGTTTTAAATAAATCGTTTAACTGTTGAAGGAGAGAAGTCCCTCTATACCATAGTTTCCCCAACTGCTTGGAAACACTAGAAGTGAGTCAGAAAACCCCTGGGAAGGAGGAAAGTGATAAAACAGCCAGTTGTCAACTCTCCAGGGGAGCCCCAAAGGCCCATGGGAAGCCCTGAGGTGAGGTATCATTTAGGTATTCTCTTTTTCTTCTTTTTACATAACGCTGAAATAAGACTGATAAATTGTTCCTGTATCTATTTCTGCATATGTAATTTGATCTATTTTCTTTATACCTGTAATTACTCCTTGTTCCCTTTCCTTCCCGAGACAGCACACCAAGTATCTGCCAGGTTCCTTCACAATTACATCCATATTCTTAAACATTGTTATATCCATAAAGGCATAAAATAAGCGTGCATATCTGTCATTCAATCCACTCCATTTCACACAGGAGCAATCCATGAGGCTCTCATTCATTCATTCATTCATTCATTCATTCATTCATTCAACTTGTATCCTGCCCTCCCTGCCAAAACAGATTCAGGGCAGCTCACATTAAGAGGTCATAAGGAAAGGAATGGTCCCCTGTGCAAGCACCAGTCGTTTCCGACTCTGGGGTGACATTGCCTTCACAACGTTTTCACGGCAGACTTTTCACGGGGTGGTTTGCCATTGCCTTCCCCAGTCATCTAAGCTTTCCCCCCAGCAAGCTGGGGACTCATTTGACCGATCTCAGAAGGATGGAAGGCTGAGTCAACCTCGAGCTGGCTACCTGAAAACCCAGCTTCCACTGGGGATCGAACTCAGGTCGTGAGCAGAGCTTAGGACTGCAGTACTGCAGCTTTAACACTGCGCCACGGGGCTCTTGCAAGAGGTCCTAAGACCAGTATTAATAGACAAAGGATAAAAATACAAGTACATCATAAATAAAAACACATAAAACAACTACATAAAACAATGGTAGGTGGTATTTGATCTCACATTAAAATATATTGACGTATTGATGATGGACTACCAACTCCATCGATGTTAAAATTTTATTATGTAAGTATTTCTGCTGGATGTCCTGTAAGAAAAAGATCCCCAGTCACAATATGATGTTCGAGGTGGGCCAAATGGATTCATTCCTGCTTTCCTGTTGTTTTCGATTTTAATGCGGAAATGCCTGGCGGAAGAGCGCCGTTTTACAGGCCCAGCGGAACTGTGGAAGCTCTCGCAGGGCCCTAACCTTCTCCGGCAGTTCATTCCACCAGGCAGGAGCCGCAACAGAAAAGGCCCTGGCTCTGGTCGTCTTGAGCCCGGCCTCTTTGATGCTGGGGATCGAGAGCAGATTTTGCGACCCCGACCGAAGTGCTCTCTGGGGCACATGCGGGGAAGGGTGGGCCCTGGGGTATGCAGGTCCCTGGCCACATGCGGCTGAGCCCACCACAGGAAAGGAGGTTTCATCTGCGTCTGGAAACCAAAGAGACCAAATCCTGTTCTAGACTTCAAGCGCTGAGTCCAGAAGCAGAATTATATAATGGCAAAGCTAATTCTAACACTGGAACGAGGCACAAAACACAGGCGTTTATACGAGGAAATACTGCAGGGCTCACGAGGACTCCGCCTCCGCTATTATGCATTTGCGAACCGTGTGCAAGACTGTACTGCCACTCAACAAGCACCCAACGTGCACCCAATCGTTTTGCTGCACGATTGTACATTGAGAAGCGACAAATCTTACATGAAAATAAAATGCGACAGATAAATAGTCTATTCACAGCCTAAGCCAACATTTAAAACAGTAACGTCATACAAAAACTGATTGACCATAAAATCATACATAAAAAAAGGTCAAGGTAGTCCCCTGTGCAAGCACCAGTCGTTTCCGACTCTGGGGTGACGTTGCTTTCACAACGTTTTCACGACAGACTTTTTACGGGGTGGTTTGCCATTGCCTTCCCTGGTCATCTACACTTCCCCACCCCCCCCAGCAACCTGGGGACTCATTTGACCGACCTCGGAAGGATGGAAGGCTGAGTCAACCTCGAGCCGGCTACCTGAACCGGCTTCCGCTGGGATCGAACTCAGGTCGTGAGCAGAGGGCTCTGACTGCACTACTGCGGTTTTACCACTCTGCGCCACGGGGCTCATTAAAATCATACATAAAAAGGCAGAAAATACTGTTGTAAAACTACAAATATAACAGAACATGGCAGTTACAGCAAACAGATTGGCAAAGGTGTTTAGTCAATTTCTGACTGAATTATTAGAGTCTTCCTTACTCTTGTGGCAAGCCAGCCGAATGTTGCTAATTTGTATGAAACCTCAGGGTTCTTATCGCTAAGAAGATTCTTAAGGAGTTGCAGTTTTTGGCTACTGGTAAAAGGTCTGGCCGTGGGAAATGGAAGTACTTCTCGATGATCATTATGAGCCAAAATGTGACAGAAAACTGTAAAAATTGTCACACAACACAAAATTATTTCTCTGAAGACAAAATTGGTTTGGATTTAAATGAACTCCGTATTTAGCTTGAAAATGGCTTTAAATCTGTATTAACCAAGTTCTTCCTTCAAGCAAATTAACAAGCTGACAAGGAAATCAGAAAACACACATTACAGACTACGCTTTTCAGACGAGTAACTCTCTAACTTCCTATATCCTAAATCCAATATCTTCTTCTATGACTGCTCTCCATTTCAGGATGCAGCAGGAGGAGGGAGATGGGGAAATCAGGCTTCTGTGCACAGCTCCCTTTCACATCCCTTTCACCAGGTCTACTCCTCACAAGCTGCATCTCGGCCTCCTGCTCCTCAATTTTGCTCGTTGCGCCAAGCCGCTATGTTTGCTTTCAGTGGCCAAATCCTTCTGTACAACCATTTTCATTTTCGGCATGAATGATTACAGAGAGGAATATATGTGGGTCTGCTAGAGAGAAACATGTGCTTTGCTGTCTCCATAGCAATAATCACATACTCTGCCGAAGCAGAGATGCCTTACGCAGTGCCGTTTGCTGTGGCCCGCGTGCCCGGGGGGGCGGGAGTCATATCTACTGCTCCGAGAAGAGCAATCTGCAGCCTTTCCCGATCGCTCTGGTTCCGAGTCAGCGCTCGATGCCGCTGCATTTAATTCAAGGGCCAAAGAAACCCTGCATTTCCAAGCTGCTATCAGGCCACTGCCGGATTCGGTGAAGAATATAAGCTCATGTCTTATGTTTCCTACACGTGTGCAGCGAGCGGCACAGGATCATTTGGTATATCCTCACAACACTGTGGAGGCACATGCGAATAATCTTGTTTGCAAAGATACAGCAGCAGGAGCCTTTTGAGCAAAAATGAAGGGGAAGGGCACCTGGTAACTGGTGTACGCCTGCTTTGCTGACAACTATGGCGTTCCTGCTGTTATGCATGAAAATTAGCGAAAGCTAGGAATTCTGGACCGATATGGTTGATGATTGAATAATTTTTGGCACTACTGGACTAGAAAATTGCACATAATATACAAGATTGGTCCCTACGAGGATTAGAGATCCGAAACAGCTTGCAAAGCGGACCGGTTCTTCGTTGGACCTTTTTCTCAAACATTGCACTGAAGATAATATAGTGGCTTTGTGCCACATAAGGACCGTAGGAGCACTGTGGAAAGACAGGTTGCTTACCTGTAACTGTAGATCTTCGAGTGGTCATCTGTGCATTCACACTCATGGGATAGAGCACCTACGCCGATCCCCGAATCGGTACCTAAAAAGCCCGGGGTTTTTTCGCGCTCGGCACCAACGGGCATGCGCAGACGTCCCAGTGCACATGCTCACCGGCGCCAGCGTGAGGATCCCACCAGTTCCTTCCTGACCGCTGGAAGCCCCTGCTGGAGGGAGACCGTCAGCAGTGGGGAAGGAGGCAGGTAGTGTGAATGCACAGATGACCACTCGAAGATCTACAGTTACAGGTAAGCAACCTGTCTATCTTCTTTGTGGTCTCTGTGCTTCACACTCCTGGGAGACTAGCAAGCCAGACATACCTGGAGGCGGGAACAGACGGTCAACCAGAAGAAGCAGCTTGCAGCACCGCAGCTCCCAAACGAGTCCTCTGCTGAGCATGCACGTCCAGCGCGTAGTGCTTCATAAAGGCATGCGGAGAGGACCAGGTGGCAGCCTTGCAAACGTCCGTCAGGGAAACGCTTTTCAGGAACGCCACCGACGTCACCATCACTCTTGTAGAGTGTCCACGAATAGGCCCAGGCAACGGCTTCTTGGCCAACAAATAACACAGTTTAATAGTCTCAGTGAGCCATTTTGAAAGCCGCTGAGACGAGACCATGGAACCTAACTTAGGAGCAGCATAAGAAACAAAAAGCTGCTGGTCCTTACGAAAACTCTTGGAGCGACTTAAATAAAACAATAAAGCACACTTCACATCCAGAGCATGCAACCTATGTTCCTCATCCGAGGAAGGAGTAGGATGAAAAGTAGGCAACCAAACTTCTAAGTTGAGGTGGAACTGAGAGACCACTTTGGGGAGAAAAGAAATATCAGAGCTAACGACACTCCAGCCTCCCGAAAAACTAGATACGGGTAGTCACAACGCATAGCCGTGAGCTCCCCTGCACGGCGTGCTGATGTGATGGCTACCAAAAAGGCAGTCTTCCAAGAAAGAAGCTGTAACTAACATGTGGCCGTCGGCTCAAAAGGACGTCGAGTCAGCCTGCCCAAAACTGAAGTCAAATCCCACAACTGTGGGGGTGATTTCGATGGAGGATGAAGCCTAAGCAAGCCCTTCAAAAACCTCTTAGAATGAGGGTGTGCAAAAGCAGAGTGCCCCTCAACAGGTTCATGGAACACAGAAATTGCTGCCAAATAAACCTTGATGGAAGAAAAAACAAGGCCAGCATCCACCAGAGATAACAAAAACTCAAAAATTACCAACAATCCCACCCTTTGGGGTGAAACTGAGGGATCAACTAAGAACCGCAGAAACCTCCGCCACGCATGGGTAGAAAGTTTCCTGCTGTTCAAGAAAACATGTTGGACTCTGCCAGAGAACCCACAGGGTTGACGAACCACGCTGTCAGCTTCAGGTGGGGCACGTTGTGATGGAGTACATGACCGTCCTGAGCTGACAGAAGGTCGGGTTCTGCCGGAAACTGGTAGAAGACCCCCCTCGCCAGTTGGAGCAGGATCGGAAACCAGTTCTGGCAAGGCCACCAGGGAGTCACCAGGATACAGCATGGTCTCTCTCTTGCAATCTTGTTGACCACCCTCGTCAGTAGTGGCAGAGGTGGGAACAGATAAAGGAACCGACCTTCCCACGGGAACAGCAGAGTATTTATATCTAGTATTGGTATCTAGCCATGCACGCGGCATAGTTAGATACCTTTACTCCCAGCGCCCCAGCAGAGTAAAACTTCCTCCCGACGTTATCCAGCTTCTTTCCCTCCTTGTCTGGTGGAGAGGAGTGCGTCTTGCGGGCCTTCGACGAGGAGGAAACAACCACCGAATTTGGCTTTGGATGTGTAAAGAGGAACTCAGCCCCGGACTCTTGGACACGGTACATATGGTCCAACCTTCTCGATGACACGGGTGTAGAAGCGGGCTTCGCCCAAGGCTCCTTCACCTCCTGTAGGATGACGTTCGTCACCGGCCGGGCAACCGCTGTAGCTGTATCCTTCGATTGCACCTTCTCCTTCGATTTCACCTTCTTCGGTGCGGATGATCGGGTCCCCGAGTCATCCCCACGCCTCTTAGCCGGGGTGTCCATAATTTTGTGTTGTGTGACAATTTTTACAGTGTTCTGTCACATTTTGGCTTATAATGATCATCAAGAAGTACTTCCATTTTCCACGGCCAGACCTTTTACCAGTAGCCAAAAATTGCAACTCCTTAAGAATCTTCTTAGCGATAAGAACCATGAGGTTACATACGAATTAGCAACATTCAGCTGGCTTGCCACAAGAGTAAGGAAAACTCTAATAATTCAGTCAGAAATTGACTAAACACCTTTGCCAATCTGTTTGCTGTAACTGCCATGTTCTGTTATATTTGTAGTTTTACAACAGTGTTTTCTGCCTTTTTATGTATGATTTTAATGAGCCCCGTGGCGCAGAGTGGTAAAACTGCAGTAGTGCAGTCGGAGCCCTCTGCTCACGACCTGAGTTCGATCCCAGCGGAAGCTGGTTCAGGTAGCCGGCTCGAGGTTGACTCAGCCTTCCATCCTTCCGAGGTCGGTCAAACGAGTCCCCAGCTTGCTGGGGGGGGGGGGAGTGTAGATGACCGGGGAAGGCAATGGCAAACCACCCCATAAAAAGTCTGCCGTGAAAACGTGAAAGCAATGTCACCCCAGAGTCGGAAACGACTGGTGCTTGCACAGGGGACTACCTTTACCTTTTTTTATGTATGATTTTATGGTCAATCAGTTTTTGTATGACGTTACTGTTTGAAATGTTGGCTTAGGCTGTGAATAGACTATTTATTTATCTGTCGCATTTTATTTTCATGTAAGATTTGTCGCTTCTCAATGTACAATCGTGCAGCGAAACGATTGGGTGCACGTTGGGTGCTTGTTGAGTGGCAGTTCAATCTTGCACACGGTTCGCAAACGCATAATAGCGGAGGCGGAGTCCTCGTGAGCCCTGCAGTATTTCCTCGTATAAACGCCTGTGTTTCGTGCTTCGTTCCAGTGTTAGAATTAGCTTTGCCGTTATATAATTCTGCTTCTGGACTCAGCGCTTGAAGTCTAGAACAGGATTTGGTCTCTTTGGTTTCAAGTCGCAGATGAAACCTCCTTTCCTGTGGTGGGCTCAGCCGCATGTGGCCAGGGACCTGCATACCCCAGGGCCCACCCTTCCCCGCATGTGCCCCAGAGAGCACTTCGGTCGGGGTCGCAAAATCTGCTCTCGATCCCCAGCATCAAAGAGGCCGGGCTCAAGACGACCAGAGCCAGGGCCTTTTCTGTTGCGGCTCCTGCCTGGTGGAATGAACTGCCGGAGGAGGTTAGGGCCCTGCGAGAGCTTCCACAGTTCCGCTGGGCCTGTAAAACGGCGCTCTTCCGCCAGGCATTTCCGAATTAAAGTCGACAACAACAGGAAAGCAGGAATGAATCCATTTGGCCCTCCTCGAACATCATATTGTGACTGGGGATCTTTTTCTTACAGGACATCCAGCAGAAATACTTACATAATAAAATTTTAACATCGATGGAGTTGGTAGTCCATCATCAATACGTCAATATATTTTGATGTGAGATCAAATACCACCTACCATTGTTTTATGTAGTTGTTTTATATGTTTTTATTTATGATGTATTTTTATCTTTTGTCTATTAATACTGGTCTTAACTTTCCTGGGTGGAGTTTTTTCCTGGGCGTCTATGGAAAGACGTTGGGGGTTTTTTAAGAGGTGCCGCTCCTGTGGGAAGAAGATTGCCCCCCCCCCCCCGACGGCCACTCCCTCTGTCTCTGAGGGGAAAAACACAGGAGAAAAACCAAGCCCCGAAGGGCAAGTCCAACAATCTTTTTTTTTTTTAACAACACTAACTATCTAACAACTAACTACACTAAGAATATAACAAACGGGCTATATACATCAGGAAAAAAGCAATCTAAGATTACTTTACCGACCGGGGACACAAAAGGAGATCCTCTCAGCGCAGCAGTCAGAAAGGAACTGGCGGGATCCTCGCGCTGGCGCCGGTGAGCATGCGCACTGGGAAGCCTGTGCATGCCCGTTGGTGCCGAGCGCGAAAAAATCCCACGCTTTTTAGGTACCGGTTCGGGGATCAGCACAGGCACTCTATCCCATGAGTGTGAAGCACAGAGACCACGAAGAAGATCTTGTGAGGTTTTAACTTTGTGCGTGACTGATATGCTGTGTCCTGTTGATACTCTTTTTGTATTTTGACACCTATTATTCATAACGAGTCAGAATTGTGTTTTATGCGGAGAGTTTTTCCTATGTTGCGGCTTCAGTTTCTCCTCCGCGGTCCCGTCAAGACTGTGACGGATTGCACAGATACAGCAGCAGGACCTTTCTGAGCAAAAATAAAGGGGAAGGGCACTTACGGCTTTAGCAGCGGTACTGATATATTGCTTCACCATCTCTTTTTTGGTACTGAAGTCCTTCTCTCGCAGTGGAGTCTTTCGATCTTCATTTAAATTCATGTCTTCCTAAGGCAAAAAAGGAAAGCAAAGTTAGCACAGGGATCAGATACATGATTCCCTAGTCTAATTAAGTATTAAGCTACCTCCTGTCTTGTGCCACTTCAGAGCCATCCATAACAAGATGATCTCTTACTCCTTCAAATAGCATCATCTTATTTTGAAAAAAATGAAGACACCCCTGCTATCTAAATTCAGGGGCTATTGCCATTGCGGCACTTACGAAGGGCTAAAGAAGGCAAGGCTGCTCAAACACCTACTCAGCTTCATCACATTCTCTCCACTCATTTTTCACTATTTCCTTTAACTGCAATGCTTAGCACAAATCCACTGTCACGACTGTTGTAGTACAACCAATTCGAGGGAACTACAAGATCAATATAAAGACCAGAAAGATTTGACATCTTGTTTTCGGAAAGCTTTCCCGAAACTCTGAAAAGAGGTTAACCATTTCTACACAGGACTAGTTTCTCTATTAGAAACCTGAAGAAGCAAAAGCATCCAAGCAGCTAACAAGCAGTAGCGAAAAGGATCTAGGGGTCTTAGTGGACCATACGCTGAACATGAGTCAACAGTGTGATGCGGTAACTAAAAAGGCAAATGCAATTTTGGGCTGTATCAACAGAAGTGTAGTGTCCAGATCACGTGATGTGATGGTCTCGCTTTACTCTACTCTGGTAAGACCTCACCTGGAGTATTGTGTTCAGTTTTGGGCACCACATTTTAAGGAGATAGACAAGCTGGAATGGGTCCAGAGGAGGCCGACGAAGATGGTGAGGGGTCTGGAGACCGAGTCCTATGAGGAAAGGTTGAAGGAGCTGGGCATGTTTAGCCTGGAGAGGAGGCGGTTGAGAGGTGATAGGATCACCATCTTCAAGTACATGAAGGGTTGTCATATAGAGGGTGGTATGGAATTGTTTTCTGTGGCCCCGGAAGGCAGGACCAGAACCAATGGGTTGAAATTAATTAGGAAGAACTTCCTGACAGAGCGATTCCTCAGTGGAACAGGCTTCCACGGGAGGTGGTGAGCTCTCCTTGCTTGGAGGTGTTTAAACAGAGGTTAGATGGCCATCTGACAGCAATGAAGATCCTGTGAATTTGGGGTAGGTATTTGTGGGTTGCCTGCATTATGCAGGGGGTTGGACTAGATGACCCTTTCAACTCTATGATTCTATGATTCTGGCATCCAACAACCCCAAAAATATAGCACTTGAAGCTACTGCAATACACAATTCCAATTATATGTAAAATGTCATGCTAATACAGAAGGCTTCAGGAGTATTTGTCTAACACCGGTATCTTAAATAGCCTGTCTCTTGACCCCCACAATTCCCGCAGATGCTCCCCACTGTACAAACTAGGTAATATTCTCCCAATAAACGTTTGTATTTTTAACCAACAAGCTACAAGATTTTAAAAAGAACGTGTAGCCTTTCAGTTTCCTCTGTACTCAAGTATTCAACAGCTGGTAGCCAACATTAGACTGAAATGAAGAGACGTACCCACGGTTCTTTCTCCCCATTTCTCACTGGCCAAGAGAGAGAACTTGGGGTTGAGGTAAATAACTCACTGAGAATGTCGAGACAGTGTGCAATTACAATAAAAAAGGCCAATGCCATGCTGGGAATTAGTAGGAAGGGAACTGAAAACAAATCCGCCAGTATCATAATGCCCCTGTATAAATCGATGGTGCTGTCTTATTTGGAATACTGTGTACAATTCTGGTCACCACACCTCAAAAAAGATATTATAGCATTGAAAAAAGTGCAGAAAAGGACTAGAATGATTCAAGGGTTGGAACACTTTCCTTATGAAGAAAGGTTAAAACGCTTGGGGCTCTTTCACTTGGAGAAACGTCAACTGAGTGCTGACATGATAGAGGTTTACAAGATTATGGATGGGATAAAGAAGGTAGAGAGAAGTACTTTTCTCCCTTTCTCACAATATAAGGACTCATGGGCATTCAATGAAATTGTTAAGCAGTTGGGGAAGAACTGATAAAAGGAAGTACTTCTTCACCCAAAGGGTGATTAACACATGAAATTCACTGCCACAGGTGGTGGCAGCTACAAGCATAGACAGCTTCAAGGGGGGATTGGATAAGCATATGGAGCAGAAGTCCATCAGATGGCTATTATCCACAGCTTATCGTTGGAACTCTCTGTCTGAGGCAGTCATACTCTGTATTCTTGGTGTTTGGGGGAGGGGACAGTGGGAGGGCTTCTAGTATCCTTGTCCCACTGATGGACCTCCTGATGGCACCTGCATTTTCTGGCCACTGTGTGACACAGAGTGTTGGACTGGATGGGCCATCGGCCTGATCCAACATGGCTTCTCTTATGTTCTTATATAACCATACAAGTATGCCTGACTCAACTATGATTGAAGGGCTACCAGCTTCTCTGGCTTGACCCCTTGAAGAAAAAAAATCAAGGTCAGGCAAACAGAACATGTTTACCACACTTCCCATCTCAGCTCACTTCTACTTCCAGTTAACAGATTAAAGTTCTTCCTCCCAGAATTATTTGCAGTTTTGCCTTTATGTCTACACCACTGGAATTTGCAGTGCTGCAAATTACCTTCCACCGGCCATAGGATACAAAAGGGAGGGGAAAGAACCAATGAGAAACAAAACACAGCAATGCAGAATGAACAATGGACTCGTTTCCATCATAATTATGAAAACAACCAACAAAAAGGGATTTGACAAAAGCGGTGCAGGATTTCAGCAGCCCTCCACTGCAGGCTGCCAGCAGTTACATTCTGATGCTTATTAGCAAATCAAGAACCAAACATTTGGACAAATTTATTTGTAGCCGACACACAAAAGTGGTGCTTTCGAGAGGCCCTACCTAAGATTTTAAATTTAAGGAAGTGTGCACCTGGTAGTGAAGGACTATGCCTTTATCAGTTGGCGTGCTCGCTCTAAAATGGACCTCAGACGGTTCTTTAGATGCAGGTTGCTACTGCCTTCTTTACAAGCCATAACCATGCAGCAGTGTGGTGTCAAGATGGTTTGTAAATGTAAAGTTAGCGCCACAGAGAGGTGAGGGAAGGGAACAGACGTTCATAGTAGGCCTGTAATGCAGCTCCCCACTAATTTTCACTCACAACGTACCGCAGCTAATTATTTTACAAGGTCTCCATTCCAGACAGCAGGGGGGATGAGGGGAGGGTAAAGAGATAAAAGCCTGAAATGGACACGCTGAGGAAACGTTTCATTGGCATTATTTTATAGCAAGGGTGGCCAAACTGCAGCTCAGCAGCCACATGTGGCTCTTTCACACACATTTTGTGGTTCTCAAAGCCCCCACCACCCTGTCAGCTGGCTTGGAGAATGCACTTAAAGTTGTTTTCTTTCCACCTCTCCTCCCTCCCTCCTCTCCATCTATTTGCCTGCCTGCCATTCCTTCCTGTCCTGCAGCTCTCAAACATCTGGCGTTTATTCTATGTGGCTCTTATGCTAAGCAAGTTTGGTCACCCCTGTTTTATAACGAGGGAACCACGAAAACTAAGTCTCAACTTCATCCAGTCCAACATTCTGTGTCACGCAGTGGCCTAAAAAAAACAAGTGCCATCAGGAGGCCCACCAGTGGTGCTAGAAGCTCCCCCCACTGTGCCCCCCCAAGCACCAAGAATACAGAGCATCACTGCCCCAGAGAGTTCCAACAATACGCTGTGGCTAAAAGCCACTGATGGACCTCTGCCCCATATGCTTATTCAATCCCCTCTTGAAGCTGTCAATGCTTGCAGCCACCACCTCCTGTGGCAGTGAATTCCATGTGTTAAGCACCCTTTAGGTGAAGAAGGACTTCCTTTTATCCGTTCTAACCCGACTGCTCAGCAATTTCATTGAATGCCCACGAGTTCTCATATTGTGAGAAAGGGAGAAAAGTACTTCTTTCTCTACTTTCTCTATCCCATGCATAATCTTGTCAACCTCGATCATGTCACCCCGCAGTCGACATTTCTCCGAGCAAAAAAGCCCCAAGCGTTTTAACCTTTCTTCATAGGGAAAGTGTTCCAACCCTTGAATCATTCTATCCTTTTCTGCACTTTTTTCAATGCTATAATATCCATTTTGAGGTGTGGTGACCAGAATTGTACACAGTACTCCCAATGAGGCCGCACCATCGATTTATACAGGGGCATTATGATGCTGGCTGATTTGTTTTCAATTCCCTTCCTAATAATTCCCAGCATGGTGCTGGACTTTTTTTATTGCAATTGCACACTGTCTGCTGTCATCTGGATTAGGGAGGGACGGTGGCTCAGTGGTAGAGCATCTGCTTGGGAAGCAGAAGGTCCCAGGTTCAATCCCCGGCATCTCCAAAAAAGGGTCCAGGCAAATAGGTGTGAAAATCCTCTGCTTGAGACCCTGGAGAGCCGCTGCCAGTCTGAGAAGACAATACTGACTTTGATGGACCAAGGGTCTGATCCAGTATAAGGCAGCTTCATATGTTCATATGTTCAAGACGGCACAATAACAACAGAGAATATTCCACTATGATCCTTACCATCATTTTTTCAAAAAGGGCTAAGATCTCTCTATCAGACAGTGGTGCAGGGATAAAGTCATCTCCATCTGCAGGTAGGGACCAATCACTACTTGAGGAATGGGACTGCTTCATATGCGGCAGAGGCGGCCTTTCTTTTTTGCTGCCTGGGATACGTATGCTGGCAAATCGATCCATCTGTCAAAAAATAAAAAAATAAAAAATCTTAGAATGAGCACATTTCAGAAATTTATATTTTATCCACATCAGCGGAAAAGTTTTATTATCGTACTCTATAAACATATAAACCAGAACAAATGGCTATTTAGGTATATATAAAAAACAGGTACAAAGACTCAAAGTCATAAAACTCTCGGCTATAAAGAGAAGCCTATCAAAACAGTAACCACTAATCTCAGAACTGAAGGCCTGTATGTCAGCCTCAAGTTTTAGACGAAGCTATGGTTCTGCAGCTGGAAAAACGCCAACCGAAAAAGCAGATTTAATGCAAATGAATGCTTGGCACAAGAAGGTGTTGAACGTTAGGGTGTCACAGAAGCCAGTGGTGCTGCAAAACCTGTCAGTTTTCATCAATTTTGTCGTAAATTCTTTTAGGACAAGAACTTAAACTGAGCGCTACAGTAACCCTTTTTAACAGAAAGCACACATGATATCTATCAAGCTCAAGTACTGTGCGGGCATGTACTTTTCACTGCACCCGAGCTGTGTTTGGCCCAATTTCACAGTATGTGGAAGAGATTTCCTTTACCAGAACATGCGTTTGCCATAGATTGTTTGAGCTTGCAGTAAAAATTTTATCGTCTGGCAAACAGTTAAAAATTTGAAGGGCAACCAAATCAAATCACAAAAAGCGTAGGAATAAAAATCATTTGATTAACTCATTAATTTAGATGTAATTAAAGACAATAAACATTGGCGACGGTTTCATTCTTCACAATTTAAAGAGCTCTCTGCCTTACGCTAACATGCTTAATATAAGATTCAGTATGAATTTTTATTGCAGTGGAATCAACTATTACTGCAGACCAGTAGAAGGTATGAGCAATTGAGTATTCCCAGCCACAATCTGTGGACAGAATATGACAGTTTTTATTAGGACCACCAGTGGAAAGATCTGTGCATTCCGCTCAGCAGTTGACAGATAAATGAATTATGCCTTTTACACTGCTAAAATTTAAATAAAATGAGAATTTCCAGGTAGCCAAAGCATAAGAAACACAGTTCTGTGTGATAAAGAAGACTGCAGATTTATATCCCGCCCTTCTCTCTGAACCAGAGATTCAGAGCGGCTTACAATCTCCTATATCTTCTCCCCCCCCACAACAGACACCCTGTGAGGTGGGTGGGGCTGGAGAGGGCTCTCACAGCAGCTGCCCTTTCAAGGACAACCTCTGCCAGAGCTATGGCTGACCCAAGGCCATTCCAGCAGCTCCAAGTGGAGGAGGGGGGAATATAGTGCCATTAAATGAGTTATTGAAGAAGAAGAAAATATTGGATTTATATCCTGCCCTCCACTCCAAAGAGTCTCAGAGCGGCTCACAATCTCCTTTCCCTTCCTCCCCCACAACAGACACCCTGTGAGGTGGGTGGGGCTGAGAGAGCTCTCACAGCAGCTGCCCTTTCAAGGACAGAGTCTCAGAGCGGCCTACAATCTCCTTTACCTTTCTCCCCACAACAGACACTCTGTGAGGTAGGTGGGGCTGGAGAGGGCTCTCACAGCAGCTGCCCTTTCAAAGACAGAGTCTCAGAGTGGCTCACAATCTCCTTTCCCTTCCTCCTCCACAACAGACACCCTGTGAGGTGGGTGGAGCTGGAGAGGGCTCTCACAGCAGCTGCCCTTTCAAGGACAACCTCTGCCAGAGCTATGGCTAACCCAAGGCCATTCCAGCAGGTGCAAGTGGAGGAGTGGGGAATCAAACCCGGTTCTCCCAGATAAGAGTCTGCACACTTAACCACTACACCAACTGGCTCTCAAACTGACCACCGGCATGCTGAATTTAACTTATTTCATCTAGCTGCTGGATTTGCAAATCAGAGAACACTGCTTTCCAAAGCTATTTCCCGCCCCCCCCTACAATGAAGCAGCTGTTCTAGAAAGCAAGACACCAGGTTAGTCATGCAACAGTCCCCCCTCCAAAAAAAAAAATCAAACAATCTTACCACATCATCTGTCAGCGTCTTGATGTGCAAATGCTGTAAAAGAAACAATCTATTATGGTCACATATTAAATAGGCCTTAGGGTCCACAGATTATGTGACATACTGTCATGGTTCAACTACAGTTTTCCCATTTCCCCCTAAACCTTTCCCCTACTGGTTTTCTTGGTAGCAAGTGAGACATTTGGGTTAAAATACAGAAATTATCAACTGTGGAGCTTGCAAATAAAATCGTGATTGATAACCAGCTTGATATCAGCTGGCCCTAAAGGTCTCCACTGAGGGCAGCCAAAGTCCAATTGCTTAAGGCTAAAATTAAATCTCAAGGATTTCAGGTTTTCACGGCTGGCAACATCATTAGGGTTTGTAGAATCTTTCGGGCTCAAGTGCCGTGTTCTACTGAAGAAAGTTTTCCTTCCGGACGTTTCGTTCTCAGCTGTGGAGAACATCCTCAGTGGCGTTGCAGCTGGAGCAGGCTCTCTGACCTTCTTGGCTGCTGTGCATTGAGTGGGGCCAGGACTGCAGCAGCCAAGAAGGTCAGAGCGCCTGCTCCGGCTGCAACGCCACTGAGGATGTTCTCCGCAGCTGAGAACGAAACGTCTGGAAGAAAAACTTTCTCCAGTAGAACACAGCACTTGAACCCAAAAGATTCTACAAACTCTAATAAATCTCAAGGGTTCAATCAGTTTCAAAATTTACTTTATTCTATCATAAACTGTAGTCCTGGACAAAGTACATTCAACAAGGAGAAAACACAAAAACTATGTGACCTGCAGATATATTTATCGTCAGTGTCACTACAGAGTTCGAAAGGATTCTATCTTTCTTTGTGTCACTCTAATACAGAGCCCGTGGCACAGAGCGGTAAGCTGCAGTACTGCATGCCTAGCTCTGCTCACAACCTGAGTTCGATCACAGCAGAAGCTGGGTTCAGGTAGCCGGCTCGAGGTTGACACAGCCTTCCATCCTTTCCGAGGTTGGTCAAATGAGTACCCAGCTTGCTGGGAGTCAAGTGTAGAAGACTGGGGAAGGCAATGGCAAACCACCCCATTAAAAGTCTGCTGTGAAAACGCCAAAAAAGGTAAAAGTAGTCCCCTGTGCAAGCCCCAGTCGTTTCCTACTCTGGGGTGACGTTGCTTTTACAACGTTTTCACGGCAGACTTTTTTTGGGGTGGTTTGCCATTTCCTTCCTCAGTCATCTACACTTCCCCCCAGCAAGCTGGGGACTCATTTGACCCTCTTAATCCAGTTTCATCTGGACTACAAGATGCTTGAGTTGAACTACAAAATCTAGGCCACGATTCCTACTCTGAAAATGTACACAAAATCAAAAAAAAAAAAATCATACATGAACAGGATGGCCAAAATTTTCATTCATCATCTACAGCTTCGGTACAAATGCAAAATATCTGCCGTCCAACCTACAATACCTATGCAGTTAACTTTAAAAGTTACTCTATCCGTTCAACTTCGTTCAAATGGCTATGATGTAGTAAGATAACACCACATATTTATAAGGAACAGAAACTATGAAGAAGACAAATACTGTTCGCTGTTCTTGTTCATTGTATTGTGCATCGAAGCAGACTTGCTTTTAAGGAGTCAGTAACACATTATCTCAACTGCTCACCTTTAAGCCCTTGCAAATCATATGGAACCATCTCATCTAATTCTCAAGGTATATAACTGCTAGAAGAAAATATTCACTTCATTCCCACGCCAGGTGTAGAAGGCACAGGTGTGGCCACCGCTTATAGCCCGTGTGCTATGAGACACCTACTTACCCACTGAATAGGACGGAAGGTTCGTCGGGTCACATTAAATGCTGGATTTAAGAGGTTAAACTTAAACAGAAATTCCAGCGGGGTGTTTTTACAGCTGTTTATTAAACAACACACAGGGAAGGAAGCACCAACACCAAGGTGCGATTCAAGCCACGTAACAGATGAAATATTTCATGCTTCTATCCAAAGTGCAAGACGGTTTTTCACAACATCTGTTCCAGCAATCATTCTTCTAACAATGGCTAATTAAGTTTTTAGTAGTACAATTAACCACACGCATAATTAACAGCTGAGGATTTTCCAGACAACCCAAGTCGATAGGATTGAAATTCAATCTTACTAGATAGCTGTGGTTCTATTACTCCCCCCCCCCCCAACATTTGCATTAAGGGCCAAACGAGACAAAACATTCAGACATCTATAAATATGACTGAACCTACCGGGCATATTTAACTGGCAAATAGTAGCCGCTGAAGGTCCAGACTATCACATTTTTCTTCACCATTTGCTCAACTCTAAATAGCCCCTTAGAGCAAGGATGTCAAACATGCAGTTTGGGGGCCAAATCAGGCCCCTGGAGGGTTCCTATCAGGCCCCCGAGCGACTGGCTGTCATCTGCTTCCTTCTCCCTCTCTCTTGCTTCCTTCTGCATCACAGCTTGCTTTGCAAGGCTTCTCAATTGCACTGGAGCTACAGAACAAAACCTCTATTTTCTCGATTGGCTGAGACTCCTCCCTTGGGGAGGAAGGGGGGGGGGAGGCAGAGCTTGCTTTGCCAGGCTCTCTCAATCGCAGAGCAAAGCTACTGTGAATGGGAGAAATAATAATAAGTTTTATTTGTATCCCGCCCTCCCCGCCGGAGCAGGCTCAGGGCGGCTAACAGGACATGGTATACCATGATCAATTATACAATTCATAAAAGATACAGTTAAAATACAGTTTAAAAGTTACATAAAAATTATAAAACCATACTAAATTAAAGGTGCTATTTTCAGTGGGATGTCTATCCAGATGGCTAGTTGTCACATTCAGAGTTCCCTATAAGCTTGTTGGAAGAGGGTAGTTTTGCAGGCCCTGCGGAATTGGTTAACATCCCGCAGGGCTCGCACTTCCTCCGGTAGCTGATTCCACCAGTGGGGAGCCATTACTGAGAAGGCCTGCTGCCTCGTTACTTTCAGCGTGGCCTCCTTTGGTCCAGGGATTTTTAGAAGACTTTGGGAGCTGGATCTCAGTGCTCTCTGGGGAACAAATACAAAGAAAGCACCTTTAAGACCAACGAGTGCTAACATTTTAAGCATGTTTTAAGTTTTGATATATATATAATATATATATGTTTGTGTTTTTTATACAATTTATATCTCAGCTACCTAATCTTAAATAGATACACCCACGGCCCGGCTCGACATGGGCCAGCTCAACAAGGGCTCTTTTATGCCAGATCCTGCCCCCATAACAAATGAGTTTGATGCCGCTGCCCTGGAGTAACTTACCTCATCGGGTAAGATATATTTTTATGTTTCTCCCAGATAGGGCTAATACAGCAGTTCTGGGGAGAAATGTCATCCAAGGTCAGTAACATGGCAAGGAAGAAATCACTTAAACCACTCTCCAAATGCCAAAGTGCCAATACGAACTGAGGAGTTCAACAGCTCCTAGTTAACCTCTGAAAAGCAAATCCAACGGCATTGGCTCACATCTTCTGTAGCCAAACCCTTACTATATAGAAGAATCCCTGACAGGAAAGATAAAGGGAAAGATTATTCCCATATGCCCAAAAGTGGGAGGGGATAAAGTCATTATTTCGGCAAGACTATTACGTTTCAGGGAAATAAACAGCTTTTGCACCACATGGTGTCCACCGCTGATGTGAGTTTTCCAGATGGAGTGAAACTGGAAAAATTAATAAAGTGGGGTTTAAACGTTGTACTTCAACAAACTCAAAGATTTATGTTAGAACTGTCTATATTGGAATAATGCTTTTCATTAAAATGTTAAGCATCTACTGATTAAAGAGTAAAGGGTAGTCCCCTGTACAAGCACCAGTCGTTTCCGACTCTGGGGTAAAGTTGCATCACGATGTTTTCACGGCAAACTTTTTATGGGGTGGTTTGCTATTGGCTTTCCCAGTCATCTACATTTTCCACCCAGCAAACTGGGTACTCATTTTACAGACCTCAGAAGGATGGAAGGCTGAGTCAACCTTGAGCCGGCTATCTGAACCCAGCTTCCACCAGGATCAAACTCAGGTCGTGAGCAGAGGGCTTGGACTGCAGTACTGCATCGTTACTACTCTGCGCCTCCCGGGGTTCCTTATCTGCTGATTACATGGTTTAAATTTAAGAACAAACCCAAATGAACTGAAAACTGTTCACACAATCAACTGGGGAGGGCGGGATATAAATTGAATAAAATAAATAAATAAAATTAGCATGGGATATTCCACCCCTCACATTTTTGTTTGTTAAGTACAAGTAAAAACAAATTAGATTAAATTAGATTACGCTCTATTTAGGACATTGGAAAATTTGCAATTCATGTTTTCCAAGAAAACCAAACATCACTGGCATGGGCTCATGCCAAAGCCGGATGCCTTGGCATCCAAGGGTCCCTTTCTGGCAGGAAAATTCCTGTTATAGGCCACAAAGACTTGAACGGATCCCAATTGGGACCAAGATGTACTGCTACATCTCCAGACCCTGAGCCCTGTAGCTTCCTCCCTGCCTCCCCACGTCTCTGTGTCCAGCATCTCTGCCCATGTGCTCCCCATCTCCCTCCTCCCTTCTGGCACTGACACCATGATTTCAAGGTGAAATCCCAACTCAGACCAGAGCGTGGCAGTCACCGCAGCAGCCAGCAGGAGCCTCAGGTATAAGAGGAAGGCTTTGATGGGTATTGGATAAGCATATGGAGCAGAGGTCCATCAGTGGCCATTAGCCAAAGTGTGTTGTTGGAACTCTCTGTCTGGGGGCAGTGATGCTCTGTATTCTTGGTGCTTGGGGGGGGGGGCACAGTGGGAGGGCTTCTAGTGTCCTGGCCCCGCTGGTGGACCTCCTGATAGCACCTGGTTTTTTCTGGCCACTGTGTGACACAGAGTGTTGGACTGGATGGGCCACTGGCCTGATCCAACATGGCTTCTCTTACGTTCTTAAGGTTTCTCCAGCAACATCCAGGCTTCCCAATGGAGTTGGAAAAGATACCGCGGCTGCTATTGCAGTCACAGTGCCTCTGCTTTCCTGGTAGGAATTATTTTTGTCGGGCCTTTCCCTGGCCTCATGGGGAAGGGGGGGGATCAGGACTGGATCTACATGTTTTTTGTGGGGGCGGAGGGGGCAAAATTAAAAAATGGCGCCCCCTTATGGGCCATTCTATCTTATGGTCCCATAGAATATAATGGACTCCATACCCAATTTGGCGCCCCCCCTCCTTCGGCACCCGGGGCAAGCACCCCCCTCTGCCCCCCCCCCTAGATCCGGCCCTGGGGGAGATATACTCGGTGGCACATAGAAATGTCTATGAAACTGGGCTTTCTCAAGCAACATTAGCGTTACCATCTTTTCTACCAACTGAAGCTTTCAGTCTTCCAAAGCAGTTCAACATAAAGCATACTGCAGTAATCTAACCTTAGTGTGAAGAAGAGTCAGATTTATATCCCATCCTATACTCTGAATCTTAGCGTCCCAGAGCAGTCACAATCTCCTTCCCCCCCCATAATAGACACCCTGTGAGGTAGGTGGGGCTGAGAGAGCTTTTACAGCAGCTGCCCTTTCAAGGACAACTCCTGTGAAAGCTATGGCTGACCCAAGGCCATTCCAGCAGCTGCAAGTGGAGGAGGGGGGGATCAAACCTGTTTCTCCCAGATAAGAGTCCGTGCACTTAGCCCCTGCTCCAAACTGGCTCTCAGACTAGCTTACAATCTCCTCTCCACAACAGACACCCTGTGGGGCTGAGAGAGCTCTGAGAGAACTGCTCTTGAGAGAACAGCTCTGAGAGAATTGTGACTGACCCAAGATCACCTGGCTGGCTGCATGTGAAAGAGTGAGGAATCAAACTCAGTTCTCCAGATTAGAGTCCACCACTTCTAAGCACTACACCAAAATGATTAAAAGCAACCGATCCCCAACGAATCATAAAGGCTAACATCTGCATGTAACACACTACAGGAATGCTTGCTGTTTTAAAAAACTTCAAATTCAAAGGCTTTGTGCAGAAGCCACATGTACCAGCCAGAAAAGAGGGGAGAAGTTATGAAGTCATCTCCAGGAAGTCTTACTCATGGACATTCAAGAATGAAAAAACCTGTTGTTTCAAAAAATAGCACAATCTGCAATCTGAATCTCTCCTTACATGGTCTTGCAAGGCATTAACTGAAGAGCATTCAGCTCTATGAACTGACAGTGGTTTTATTATGATGTAAGCGAGAACTAGACCCAGGGCCTCTTTTCGTAGCAGGAACTCCTTTGCATATTAGGCCACACTCCTCTTATGTAGCCAGTTCTCCAAGAGCTTACAGGGCTCTTAGTATAGGGCCTATTGTAAGCTCTAGGAGGAGGGGCTACACCAGGAGGCGTGGTCTAATATGCAAAGAAGCTCCTGCTACAAAAAAGCCCAGACTAGACCACATGTTGCAGAACCAACCAGGTTGAGATCAGGAACCCCTTGCTAGCAATGTGACTCTTTAGGGTACCACGTCTTGACAAGGGTAGCAATAGTTACGCCATGCCCCAAGCGGAAGCACCACACTGCACTCCGACAGCAACAAGCCCGGCCTCAAAAGCAACGCCTCTCCCAAATCTGCCCTGCTGCCAGCTCAGAGAATAACAGCCTCATTGTCTGTGCCAACACCAATGACACTCGTCTTGAATCTCGGTGGTGGAAAAGCAGGTCTCTCAGAGACAGTGCAGCTCCTGAAGATGCCCTGCCGGCAGCAAGGAGAAGCAACAAACTGGGAGGGGGGGGCATGTGCCACATTGATGGTGATGGGGTAGTTAGAGTATTGGGCAAAGACTTAGCAGAGCCATTCTGGACCTCTGCTTACCAAGCTGTAAATCACTGTGCCAAGAAGGACTGATGTAGAGTGGGAAATTTTCCAGTGCTAGACCTTTCCTCAGAAAAAATTCCACCCCAAATACAGAAACATAGTCCGTTTTTCTGTATCGGTCAGGGCTGCTATACCCCAAATCAATCATGTTAAATAGTCACATGTTAAATAGACTAAATATGAAAAATAGATACATCTCAGTGCTTCCCCATTCAGGCTTGCACATGATAGATTTCCTTTTTTTGCTAATGTTATTTAATTTTCTGCATAAGTCTGAAAACAATTTTCCAATTCAGATTTTCCCAGAAAATCCACATCACCAAGATCAAGTGGCAACCAAGTCACCTGTATGTTCTGGAATTAATGGAATTTGAGCTGTAAAGGGAGGGAGAAAGGATAGATTTGTTTTAAACATGGATTTAGAAACAAGCCACAAGGGAAAGAGAGTAGGGTTGCCAACCTCCAGGTGGAGCCTGGGGGCCTCCCAAATTGCCACTGATCTGTCAACATAGATCAAGTCCCCTGGAGTTCCTGATCTCACCTGGTTGGTTCTGCAACATGTGGTCTAGTCAGGGCTTTTTTGCAGCATGAACTTAAAAAGCTGGGATCTGTAACCTTGGCGCAGCCCCCCGGGACGCAGAGTGGTAAAGCTGCAGTACTGCAGTCTGAGCTCTCTGCTCATGACCTGAGTTCAATTCCAGCAGAAGCTGGGTTCAGGTAGCCAGCTCAAGGTTGACTCAGCCTTCCCTCCTTCCAAAATGAGTACCCAGTTTGCTGGGGGGGAAGTGTAGATGACTGGGGAAGGCAATGGCAAACCACCCCGTAAAAAACTCTGCCGTGATGCGACGTCACCCCAGAGTCGGAAATGACTGGTGCTTGCACCCGGGACTACCTTTACTTTTTTGTAGCCATGGAAGTTCTTCCCCTTCCCAGACAACATCCCCCCAAATCACCAAAATCCTGAGCTAGCAACCCTGGAGGTGAGGCAGTGTTCAACCTGTGTTCCCTCTGAGTTAGTGCAAGCTAGTTCACAGTTCTTTAGCCTCCAGCTCACATATTTTCGCCTTAGCTCAGCAAAAACAGCTCCAGAGCAAACTACTTTATGCAGGAGCTCACAACTTTAAATGCCAGCAGCTCACAAAGTCCTGCTTCAAAAATAGCTATGTGCCTCCCCCTGGGCAACCTGGGCTCAGCCATCCTCTCTCCTACCTCACAGGGCTGTTGTGTGGAATAGAAAGAAAGACATCCCCCCCCCTTCCAGTCCCCCATGGGGGAGATGCGAAGGGATCCAACAAGACACCCAGGTAGGGTTACCAGGTCCAATTCAAGAAATACCTGGGGACTTTGGGGGTGGAGCCAGGAGCAAGGTTGTGACAAGCATCATTGAACTCCCAAGGGAGTTCTGGCCCTCACATTTCAAGGTACCATCTCCTTTCAAATGCCTTCCCTACAGTGGAAATAATGAAGGATAGGGGCACCTTCTTTGGGGGCTCATAGAATTGGACCCCCTGGTCCAATCCTTTTGAAACTTGGAGGCTGTTTCGAAGAGAAGCATTGGAAGCTATGCTGCAAATTTGGTGCCTTTACCTAAAGAAAACAGGGGACCCCCAGAGCCCCACAGATCAATTCTCCATTATTCCCTATGGGAATCTGTCTCCATAGGGAATAATGGAGCGCCCAGCAGACATTTCCCCACCTCCCGCTTTCTGATGACCCTGAAGTGGGGGGAGGGCCTCCAAACCGGGGGATCCCATGCCCCAATCTGGGGATTAGAACCCAACGAAAAACGGTGACAAAATAACAAATACAATCCTAAATACACTTGTAATTATTAATGTATGAAACGTCAAAGTATTTGATTGTCACGATCCATTCCAACGATTAGTATTTCAAGGTAAGTACATACAATTCATTTGCAAAACGCCTCTAAGCACAATTACATCAAATAGTTTAAAGTGCTTACTGCTGCAAAGTGCTCGTAAGTCAAGGTGCCCGTGCAGATTTTTCTTCCAAAAGGAATATATCTGAAGATTCCCCGACATCTAATCGTTGGAATGGATCATGACAATCAAATGCTTTGAAGTTTCATGCATTAATAATTACAAGTGTATTTAGGATTGTATTCGTTATTTTGACACGGTTTTTCTTTGGGTTCTCATCCTACTCTGTGATTCTCTGTATTGTATTTTCCAACCTGGGGATTGGAAGCCCTACACCCAGGGAAGCCCCTCGCCTTCAGCAGCCAGTCGCCAGGCAGAGGGAGAACCGGCCACTAGGCGACCCTGGCCCACCTCCCAGGGCTGTTGTGAGTAGGGTTGCCAAGTCCCATTCAAGAAATATCTGGGGACTTTGGGGGTGGAACCAGGAGACGTTGGGGGTGGAGCCAGGAGCAAGGGTGTGACAAGCATCATTGAACTCCAGAGGGAGTTCTGGCCATCCCATTTCAAGGGACTGCACGCCTTTTAAATGCCTTCCCTCCATTAGAAACAATTAAGGATTAGGGGCACCTTCTTTGGGGGCCCATCGAATCGGATCCCCCGGTCCAATCTTTTTGAAACTTGGCGGGTCTTTTGAGAACAGGCACCGGATGCCGTGCTGCAAATTTGGTGCCTCTACCGCGACAAAAAAAAAAAAAAGCTCCCCAGAAACCTGGGGATCAATCCTCCATTATACCCTATGGGAATTGGTCTCCATGGTGAACAATGGAGTGCCCAGCAGACATTCCCCCCCCCCGCTTTCTGAAGTGGGGGGAGGTCCTCCAAACTGGGGGATCCCCTGCCCCCGCCTGGGGGTTGGCAACCCTACTTCAGCAGAAGGTGGGAGAACCGGCCGCACAATCTGACCCGCCTGGCCCACCTCCCAGGGCTGTTGTGAGGCAGCCCAGCAGGCTCCCGCTTCGCCATACTCACAAACTTGGGCTTCTTGCCGCCGCCCCCGCCGTCTGCGGGCGGGACCTCCCCCGCGTTGGCCCCGGACAGGGCCTTCCTCCGCTGGGGCTTGTGCTCGCGCGCGCGCTCCATGGCGGTTGGCGGAGGGATCAGCCGGACGGCCGTTGGGAGCCCCTCGCGATCCTTTTTCCGTCTCTTCTCCCTCCTGACCCAAATCGGGCCGCTCCGCCTCAGAAACGCCAAGTAGTCCCCGCCCGCCACATCCGAATCCTCCCGCCACGGCTAATCCCGCCCACTGGCCCCCTCCCTATCCAATCCCAAAGCGGAGCCGCCGGGCTCTACGTCTCATTGGGCGGCTCGCCGGTCCGTTTCGGGAAGGCCGCGTCCTCATAGGCGGAGATCTGGGGGAAAAAAATTTTTTTTTTTGAAGCCTTCGACGAGCCAATGGGGAAGGCCCTGGCTGTTCTCGTCTGGGAGCGCCCCCTGCAGGCTGGCACGCGCCTCGGCGGCGGCTGGGAAGGGGAAAGTCGCCTTCGCTCAGGAAGCGCTGCGTGGTTCTGAACGCGCCCTTTCCCGCCCTCGCCGCCGGGGGCGCTGTGCCCTCTTGCGCATCCTGCGGAAGCAGCGGCATCTGCCAGACATGGAGCTGATGCTGCAAAAGCGAGAGAGGATGATGCACAAGGCGGCTGTCCTCCAAAGCCAGCTCTCCAGATGGGGTTTTTTTTTGCCTACAACTCCCATCAGCCCCAGCCATTGGCCATGCTGGCTGGGGCTGATGGGAGTTGTAGGCAAAAAAACAAATAGAGAGCTACCATTGGCCGCCCCTGCATTAGAGAATCTGTCGATCTGGTGGCTCAGTGGAGAAAGATACATGGGCTGACGAACTGGGGGGACAGCTTTTGAGGTGGAGGCGCCAAATCTGCAGCATCGCGTCCGGTGCCTTCCCCCAAAAGACCCTCCGAGTTTCAAAAGGATTGGACCAGGGGGTCCAATTCTGTGAGCCCCAAAAGAAGGTGCCCCTGTCCTCCATTATTTCCAATGGAGGGGAGGCATTAAAAGGTGCGCGGGCCCTTTAAATGGGATGGCCAGAACTCTCTTTGGACTGGAGTTCAATTATGCTTGTCACACCCTTGCACCTGGCTCTGCCCCCAGATATTTCTTGGATTGGACTTGGCCACCTTAGGGGAGAACGAACCAAATACTCCCCCCCCCCCTTTTCAGCTCTAACTGTCAAGAAGAACAAAGTAGGAGCCAAGTGTCACCTTTAAGACCAACAAGTTTTATTCAGAATTTCAGCTTTCGTATGCGTGCACACTTCTTCAGAGGAGGCGATGGGGTACAGTGGACTGAAATACATGTAGGTGGTGGGATAACTGATATAAAGTTAGGATCGAATGACGAAATAGTGTAACAATGAAATAGTGTAATAATGACGAAATAGTGTAATAAAATTGGAAGACCCTTTGGTCTGGAGGGACGGTTTGGGGAGGGACAGTGGCTCAGTGGTAGAGCATCTGCTTGGGAAGCAGAAGGTCCCAGGTTCAATCCCCAGCATCTCTAATTGAAAAGGGTCCAGGCAAATAGGTGTGAAAAACCTCAGCTTGAGACCCTGGAGAGCCGCTGCCAGTCTGAGAAGACAATACTGACTTTGATGGACCAAGGGTCTGATTCAGTATAAGGCAGCTTCATATGTTCATATGGATAGCAATAAAAGGTAATAAAAGTTGCCTGTTAACTGATGTTGCTTGCTGCAAGTCTAGGTAAAACAAAAGGACATGTATTTCCTAGTGATGTTCTTGTCTACCTAATTTACTTTTTTAAACATCATTCTAGCTTGCCATTACTAAAAAAAAACAAAACATAAAATGAAAACAGGTTAAGTATATGTAATGAGATAAACAGCCAATATCCCTTACATTCTGAATAAGATTTTGTTGGTCTTAAAGGTGCACCCTGACTCCTACTTTGTTCTACTGCTTCAGACCAACGCAGCTGCCCGCTTGGATCTGTCAAGAAGGCCTTCAACTGTGTGCAATTGAAGCGTGATGTGGGACAGGTGGCGTGGGCCGTAGGTATGTGAAGGCGACCTCAAAAATTAACAGTGTTGGAATAGCTTCGCAAAATAACCAGCACCTTCTTTGTTAACAGCTTCTTTGTTAACCCATTTTTCCTGCAGTATCTCCCCATCCATCTGGCGGATTACTTTTGGAAGAGATTTGTCTCCGGAAGAGAAGAGTCAAAGTGTTTAGGATCCTACTAAACCACTTATCATTCCCCGCCCACCGCCCCAGGATTCAAAAGTATTAAAACATTATCTCACGATTGAAAAGAGGATAGAAACGGTGAATTAGATCAGTTGCCTTTAAACTTCACAGATTCTTTTAAAATTATTATGAAGAGAAGTTTTTTTCCCCCTCCCCTCTTTGAAACAGCTTCTCTTCCCTTTGCACCATATATATCTCAAACACGCAGGGGGAAGATGAAGCCGCATTTAATAAAACTTCAGTACAGTCTCTCAGCTTGTGAAGACTTCATTGGCAGAATGCAAGCCAAGAATTGGTTGACCTGGTAGCAGCTCAGAATTACAGACAAAAATGTTTCTCAGAAGTGTTAAAAAGGAGATTGCCTCAGGCATGTTCTGCCTCATGTAATGTCAGGCGGAAACTATAATACACAAAGCTGTTTCTAAATAAATAGAAACTAAAATTGATGTTTGGCACCGGCTCTTAAACGCAAGAGGAGACAACTTCCTACCTCTGTTCTTTAAATTCTAGTGTTAGTTTACATGGAAGTTATCCAATCTTACGTTCTTGAGGCCTACATACAGCCTCAGACCTGACGCCACAAGGTAGTCTCTATGTCGATCTGGTATAAACCAATCGATCTGATAAGGTCACCGGAGTCATATTGTTCATCCACACAAACCGTTGGAGATTTAAGAGGACGGAGTTTGGGCTGGGACATCAGGTTAAAATGCTACACTGTTCCCTCACTAAAGCAGCCGTTTTCTCCAGCTGAACTGATGTCTGGTTCGGAGGTCAGTTGTAATGCCAGGAAGTCTCCAGGCATAGAGATGGCAGCCTCCAGGTGGGACCTGGGAATCACAACCCTGGAATTACAGGCCTAGGGTTGCCAAGTCTGTGTTGGAAAACACCTGGAGACTTTGGGGATGGAGCTGAGAGAGGACAGGATTTGGGGAGGGGAGGGACCTCAGCATGGTATAATGCAGGGGTGGCCAAACTGTGGCTCAGGAGCCACATGTGGCTCTTTCACACATATTGCGTGGCTCTCTAAGCCCCAACGACCCAATCAGCCAGCTTGGAGAAGGCATTTGTCTCTTTTGGTGTAGCCAGTTTGGTGTAGTGGTTAAGTGTGTGGACTCTTATCTGGGAGAACCGGGTTTGATTCCCCACTCCTCCACTTGCACCTGCACCTGCTAGCATGGCCTTGGGTCAGCCATAGCTCTGGCAGTGTTGGATTGGATGAGCCATAAAAAAATGGTTAGCTGCCTTGGTGGCCCATGTAAGGGCAGAAAGCTGGGGCCGAGGACCTGCCTACCTTAGGGACCGCCTCTCTCCATATGTTCCCCAGAGAGCACTGCGATCTAGTTCACAAAATTTTCTGGAAGTACCTGGGCCAAAGGAGGCCAAATTAAAAACAACTAGAGAACAGGCCTTGTCTATAAAGGCTCCCCAATGGTGGAACCAGCTCCAGGAAGAGGTATGGGCCCTACGGGATCTTAATCAATTCTGTAGGGCATGCAAACCCGCCCTCTTCCAACTAGCCTTCTGAGATGGAACCTGGCATAGGCATCATGCCATCTTTAACACAACTGAGATAGCAGCACCACTAAATTATATTGTTTTAGACTGTTTTTAGATTATTTAATGTTTAATTGTGAATTGTATTTAATTGTATTATCCTGTTTTTATTGTTATAACATGGCTTATGCCATGTCCTGTAAGCCGCCCTGAGCCTGCATCGGCGGGGAGGGCGGGGTATAAATAAGAATTTTATTTATTTATTTATTTATTTATTTATTTATTTATGAATAAAATACCATCTGTTATCTGTCTCCAGACATTTTTCTCCCATCTTTCCTGCAAGGAGTCCAGGGTGGCATATAGATTTCTCAGCATTGCTTAGGGAAATGCCAGGAGATGGATTGGGGGAGGCTGAGTGCCTGGGGAAGATGTAATGTCACTTTTGATTGACATCCTAGGAATTTCCCATCACCTCAGGCTGGGTTTTCCATGCAGTAGGACTTGTTCTTCTGTTCTTCACTCAACCATCTTGGTCTGAGAATCTTACAAATTGTTCCTCATCCTTAGAATATTTGCCCATAGGCTCATGTTGCTTTCCAGCCTGAGATATCTTGTCTTCTCCCTTAGAAAGCACCACAACGCAGTAGTAGAGCATCCACTTGGCATTCAGAAGGTCCCAAGTTCAATCCCCAGCACTTCCAGTTTCAAGAACCAGGCAATAGGTGGTGATGAAGAAGAGTCGGTTTTTAATACTTCTCTACCCTAAAGGAGTCTCAAAGCAAGTCACAATCACCTTCCTTTCCTCTCCCCACAACGGGCGCCTCGTGAGGTAGGCAGGCCTGAAAGAGTTCTGAGAGAACAGTGTCTGGCTCAAGTCACCCAGCGGGTTTCATGTGGAGGAGTCGGGAATCAAACTTGGTTCTCCAGATTCGAGCCTGCCTCTTAACCGCTACTCCATGCTGGTGATGTGAAAGACCTTTGCTTGAGACCTTTGAGAGCCCCTGCCAGTCTGAGTAGACAATACTAAGAACATAAGAGAAGCCATGTTGGATCAGGCCAATGGTCCATCCAGTCCAACACTGTGTCACACAGTGGCCAAAAAACCCAAGTGCCATCAGGAGGTCCACCAGTGGGACCAGGGCACTAGAAGTCTTCCCACTGTTGCCCCTCCCAAGCACCAAGAATACAGAGCATCACTGCCCCAGACATAAGAACATAAGAGAAGCCATGTTGGATCAGGCCAATGGTCCATCCAGTCCAACACTCTGTGTCACACAGTGGCCAAAAAACCCAAGAGCCATCAGGAGGTCCACCAGTGGAGCTAGAAGCCCTCCCACTGTGTTCCCCCTCCTCCCAAGCACCAAGATACTGACTGTGATAGACTGAAGCCTTGGCCCAGCTTCATGTATGGACCAAATGTGATATTTAGGAAAATACAATAATATTCAACTGGAGCTGGAACAGGGACCTTCCAGCAAGAAAGAGTATTTCAACCTCCCCAGTCTATAAATTTGTATCTTTTGTATTACAAAAATGTTGTATTACAATACAGTATTAAACCCACCCACCCCCAAGCCTGCTCAAGATTGACTCAGCCTTCCATCCTTCCGAGGTCGGTAAAATGAGGAAGTGTAGATGACTGGGGAAGGCAATTGCAAACCACCCCATAAAAAGTCTGCTGTGAAAATGCCCAAAAATGTAAAAGTAGTCCCCTGTGCAAGCACCAGTCGTTTCCAACTCTGGGATGACGTCGCATCACAACGTTTTCACAGCAGACTTTTTGGGGGGTGGTTTGTCATTTCCTTCCCCAGTCATCTATACTCCACCACCACCACCACCACCACCACCCCCAGCAAGCTGGGGACTCATTTTACCGACCTTGGAAGAATGGAAGGCGGAGTCAACCTCGAGCTGGCTACCTGAACCTTTACCTTCTTTTTTATCTTGTCTGAAGACAAGGACTATCTAGGATGGATCTGTGTGTCCTCGGTGCTAGGCATCAGAATGAGGTAGGCTTGCCAACCTCCAGTCAGACCCCAGAGATCTCCTGGAATTACCACCAGTCTCCAGGCAACAGAGATCCGGCATAAATGGCTGCTTTGGAGGGAGGCTCTGTGGCATTAATACCCCACTGAGCTGCCTCTCCCCCCCAAACCTCACCCTCAGCCAGCCTCCAACCCCCCAGTCTCCAGGATTTCCCAACCAAGAGATGGCAGCCTGGAATAAGGAGGCAGCAGCTGTCCTTTGATTACCCCAGAGAAATGAGACTCGATGCCTGCTGTTGAGAGGGATCGGCCATCAGGTGTCTAGCAAAGGAACAGCCTGGTGGGGTTGATAAAGGCAACATGGGATTGACAGGTTAGGTAATCTGCGGCCGGGTCAGTTTGTACGTTGGTTTGGAATTAGGGGGCTCCTTTTTCCTTTATGACCTTTCCCCATTGCTATGATGGGTCTATAGAAGACTGAGGAAACCAGCTGTAATGAATCGATTTCACGGGGAGTACAAAGAAGACGTATTCGAGATTGGCGGGCCCCTGTTAGAATTATCCCCAAGGCGTTACTAGTTTCGGTGACCTTATCTGAAAAGGGAAATCCAGATGCCACCTCGCAGCATTCTGAAGGCTCCCTAGCGAACAGTGTGAATTGAATGGGTTACTGGAACTGATCGATGGAAGCCAAAGAAATGAATGCGTGTCTGAAGTTATCTTTTTATAAAGCTGCACTCCCTATAACAAGAGAATTAAAGCTGCCACAATGAGAATGTGTGCTTACCTTTTAATATATAGACTCAGAGACAGGACCTTTTTGTAGAAAAAGCCCAGCAGGAACTCATTTTCATATTAGGCCACACCCCCTGACATCACCATTGTTTCGCATAGGGCTTTTTTGTAGAAAAAGCCCAGCAGGGACTCATTTGCACACTAGGCCACACCCCCTGACATCGCCATTGTTTCAACCAGGATCTAGTGCCTCTCCCCAAAATACCCCCCAAGTTTCAAAAATTCTATGAGCCCCAAAAGCAGGTGCCCCTATCCTTCATGATTTCCTATGGAAGGAAGGCATTGAAAAGGTGTGCCGTCCCTTTAAATGTGATGGCCAGAACTCCCTTTGGAGTTCAATTATGCTTGTCACAGCCTTGGTCTTGGCTCCACCCGCAATGTCTCCTGGCTCCACCCCCAAAGACTCCTGGCTCCACCCCCAAAGTCCCCAGATATTTCTTGAATTGGACTTGGCAACCCTACATTACTAGCTTCAACGTAGGTTCCTCAGCCAGGTTTCTCCTTTCTCTGGAGACCTGAGCTGCTGATCTGTTCTCTGAAACCAAGCCGTAAACAAATCAATCTTTGTGCTTTGCATGATGCCACTCCTGCCTCGGAGACCTCCCCGTTCCACTTGCTTGCAGTGAAACGTAACCTCCTGGCCGCCAACCCCAGTGATGGAAGGGAAGGTTTACAGTTTAAAACAAACCTGGTTCCCCCCTCCCCCAGATAATAGGAGGCGATATAGGTCCCAGGGCCTGTCACAGGGAGACGTGTGTTAACCTTGGTTTGTTTTGTTTGTTTGGAACTTTGCAAATGCCTGCAGAGAACGCGGAAGAACTTCGGGGTTTCTGTGACGGGTTACCAGTACTTTTCTCATTGCCAGCCTCCCCAGCTGATGCTTTCTTTCCGAGACTGTGCCTTTATCCTCTGACCTTGAGCTTCCATTAGAGCCATTGGCTTGAAATGCACGTTTCAGCCTCTCTCCCCAGTTAAGTTGAAAAGAAGCCGAGCTGCGCTGGCCCCACACATTATACAGCCTCACTTCTTCAAGAATTTATTGTGTTAATATCTCAAATGTCTAACAGCTTATTATTAACTGCTCAGAATACCCATTTGTGATGCGGCGTTCCTTTCTAATGCTTTTGGTTGGTGCGGTGGATTTTTCTTTTTTTTTAAACAAGAACCACTCCATCTTAGGGAGAAGAGGGTTTAATTTTCTGCAGGGGAAGTAGAGGAAAATAAAAGATAAAGATAGCTGATTGGGGCTGTAGAGGAATTCCGCATTCATCTCGATTGTCAGAAACGCTTTTCAGACTCCTAATTGGAAACTGATTGCTGTAAACGCCGTCAAGGCAACAGAAAGTGCAAACGCTCTGGGCCTGATAGGATTTCAATGCCAGCATTATTCCCCCCCCTCCCTGTATCGCTGCGTGCAGGTTGTGGGGCCTCCTCTGAGAAATTCTTCACAAGTTATTGAGAACTACTCTAATGTAGTGGGTTTGGTGGTTAGACTAGGACGGGGTGGTCAAACTTGCTTAATGTAAGAGCCACAAGGAAAAAACGGCGGAGGAAGGAAGGAAAGAAGGAAGATAGATAGATAGATAGATAGATAGATAGATAGATAGATAGATAGATAGATAGATAGATAGATAGATAGATAGATAGATAGATAGATAGATAGATAGATGATGGATGGATGGATGGATGGATGGATGGATGGATGGATGGATGGATGGATGGATGGATAGATGATGGATGGATAGATGGATGGATGGATAGATAGATGGATGGATAGATGATGGATGGATAGATGGATGGATAGATGATAGATGGATGGATGGATGGATGGATAGATAGATAGATAGATAGATAGATAGATAGATAGATAGATAGACAGACAGACAGACAGACAGATAGATGATGGATAGATGGATGGATGGATAGATGATGGATGGATGGATAGATAGATAGAAGAGAGAGGTTGAAAGAAAGCAACTTAGCTTTGAATGCCTTCGCCAAGCTGACTGACTGGGCAGGGGGGGCTTCAAGAGCCACACAATATGGCGACTCCTGGACTAGGAGTGGTTTGGTTGTGGGGCTAGGAGCTGGGATACCCCAGTTCTACTCTGCCATAACCTTGACTGGGTGACCTTGGGCCAGTCACGCACTCTCAGCTTAACCTACCTCATAGGGTTGTTGGGAAGATAAAATGGGGGAGAGGAGAATCATGTCGGCTGCTCTTTCAGTCCCCGTTGGGGAGAAAGGTGGCATTTGAATGAAGTAAATAAGGAAGTTTGAAATGAATTCCAGTTTTCCCCTCATGTGGCATGACTAGTAGTGAAAGCCTAAGCAGACTTTCCACCCGTGTCCCCTCTAAGTGGAGTTAATGTGAGCTAGCTCACAGTTCTTTAGCCTCCGGCTCACACATTTTTATCTTAGCTCAGGGGAAAATGCCCCAGAGGAAACTAATCTATGCAGTAGCTCACAACTTTCATGCCAGTAGCCAGGGCTTTTTCTGTAGCAGGCACTCCTTTGCATATTAGGCACCACACCCCCTGATGTAGCCAATCCTCCAAGAGCTTACAGGGCTCTTAGTACAGGGCCTACTGTAAGCTCCAGGAGGATTGGCTACATCAAGGAGGTGTGGCCTAATATGCAAAGGAGTTCCTGCTACAAAAAAAACCACCCTGCCAGTAACTCACAGAGAGAGAGGTTAAAGTGTCAGACTATGATCTGGGGAACCCAGGTTCGAACCCTCACTCTGCCATGGAAGCCTGCTGGGTGATTCTGAGCCAGTTGCAGCCTAACCTACCTCCCAGGGTTGTTGTGAGGATGAAATGGAGGAAAAGAGAACAATTCGCTTTGGATACCCCCTGGGGAGAAGGCGGGATATCTATATTATTTTACTATATCACTTCCTGTCGTCTTTAGCTAAGACTGCAATTGGGCAATATGAACATCTGAGAAAGCTCAGGCAAGGTGAAGAAGAGTTGGTTTTTATACCCTGCTTTCCTCCACCCCAAGGAATCTCAAAGCAGTGTACAATCGCCTTCCCTTCCTCTCCTCACAACAGGCACCTTATCAGGCAGGTGGAGCTGAGGACGTTCAGAGAGATTGGTGACTGGCCGAAGGTCACCCAGCAAGCTTCATGTGGAGGAGGAGCGGGGGTTCAACCAGGTTCTCCAGATTAGCGTCTGCCACTCTTAACCAATACACCATGCTGGCTCTTAAGGTGTATTAGGGCTGCCAATCCCCAGGTGGGGGCAGGGGATCCTCCGGTTTGGAGGCCCTCCCCCGCTTCAGGGTCATCAGAAAGTGGGGGGGGGAGGGAAATGTCTGCTGGGCGTTCCATTATTCCCTATGGAGACCGATTCCCATAGGGTATAATGGAAAATTGATCCACGGGTATTTGGGGCCCTGGGGGAGCTGTTTTTTGAGGCAGAGACACTGAATTTTCAGCATAGCATCTGTTGCCTCTCCTCAAAACAACCGCCAAATTTCAAACAGATTGGACCAGGGGGTCCAATTTTATGAGCCCCCAAAGAAGGTGCCCCTATCCATTATTTCCAGTGGAGGGAAGGCATTTAAAAGGTGTGCGGTCCCTTTAAATCTGATGGCCAGAACTCCCTTTGAAGGTCAATGATGCTCGTCATAACCTTGCTCCTGGCTCCACCCCCAATGTCTTCTGGCTCCACCCCCAAAGCCTCCTGGCTCCACCCCCAAAGTCCCCAGATATTCCTTGAATTGGCCTTGGCAAACCTAAGGTATATACACAATGAGACCCCTGTAATACTGCACACAACAAAATGCAACGAGTATTGTGGGAAGGATGAGGGTTAAGAGGTCCAACACGAAGGTGTTCTGTGAAACACAAACTGTGATTTGCCTAGTTCTTTTTTTAAAAACCTCTGCGCATGCAGTTAGCTAATTAATATGGATTTGAGGTCTTTCTGTGCTGAACTAGTGCCCAGTTGTGGAGTGTCAGCCAGACGACCGAGACTCCCCTACAAGCGAACAAAAGCTTGATTGTTCTTCCCGGTTCTGAAGTAAATGATAAAAAATTATAAACTAATTTGCATAACAGGAGATTAGAAAATCATTCCCTTTGTCCTTATTAATATATTTGCCCTTCCTAATTATAAAGATTCAAATCATTCTGGAAAGAAGGGGCGGGGGAGAAGGAAGCCTTCAAACAAAAAAAAATGTTCTTGGAAATAAACGGCACGCTAAGTTCATTTCTGGGAGGTTATTTGCATAATGGAACAAAAGAGAGAAATTGCTTCGGTTGAATAATAGCTACTTTTTGAGTGACACCTAGCTAAAAACTGGCATCTTTAGGGGCAGAACTTTCAATTAGTTTCTGGAACTTTTAAAACTAGAAGTCTCCTTTTCTGTGGGGGGCGGGGGCAAGGGTTTGATATACTATAAGCAAATACAGAGAAACAGCTATGTATGCAGAGCTTCTTCTTTATTTATTTTTTTTGAGCAGAAACCCACAAGACTTGGCTGGCTGACTTGGTATCCGTGGGTGTGGCCTAATATGCGAATGCTGGGCTTTTTCTACAAAAAACGTTCTGTGTGAAACGATGGTGATGTCAGGGGGTGTGTGGCTTAATATGCAAATGAGATCCTGCTGGGCTTTTTCCTACAAATGTCTACATACGTCTGTATAATTTTGCGTAGTTGTTAGAGCAAGCCCCCATCCCATGCGGTGCCTTCAACACCTTTTCTGGAGCCTGCTGAACGTCTTTAGAAAGTGGGTGGAGCCAGGGATGGCTTTTGCTCAGCAAGGTTTTTCATTGGCCATTGGAGATTTATTTTATTATTTATTTATTTTATTTATTCGATTTATTCGAGGCGGGCTCAGGGCGGCTTACAACATAAAATCTAGAACAATAAGATTAATAAATATTAAAATGCATGTACAATAATTTACAATAGTTAAAACAGTAAAACAAGAACAAACTGTCTGTCAGCTCAGTGCTGTTCTCACAGCCTCCTTCGGAGTTTTTAAATACCAAAGATTTCAGGTTTTCACGGCTGGTAACATCATTAGAGTTTGCAGAATCTTTCGGGATCAAGTGCCGTGTTCTACTGGAGAAAGTTTTCCTTCCAGACGTTTCGTTCTCAGCTGAGGATGTTCTCCGCAGCTGAGAACGAAACGTCTGGAAGGAAAACTTTCTCCAGTAGAACACGGCACTTGATCCCGAAAGATTCTACAAACTCTAATTTTTAAATACCAGTTAGTTATATGCCAACCGGAAGAGGACCGTCTTACAGGCCTTGCGGAACTGCCCAAGGTTCCGCAAGGCCCTCACCTCCTCTGGGACCGGGAGCTGGTTTCACCAGCAGGGGGCTGTGATTGAAAAGGCCCTATCCCTGGTTGACTTCAGACGGGAATCCTTCGGCCCCGGGGATTACTAGCAGATTTTGGGAACCAGATCTGAGTACTCTCCGGGGAACTTGTGGGGAGAGACGGTCCCTAACGTAGGTAGGTCCTAGGCCATATTTTGATGGACTGTGCAACTTTTTTTAGGGAAATATTGCTTTGGTCACAGCAGCTGCCAAGTCAGCACAAGGATCTTCGGTGTGAGTATGAAGGCAAGCTGCGGCTGGCTCCGTCTTCTCTGGCGGCCATTATGCAGCAGTCATATGGTGGCTGGTTCCTCCTCTTGCAGAAATGGTGTGAGGCTGAGGCCACCAAGCGTTTTCAGAATTCCCAAGGTGCCTGCAGGCTGGGAAAGGTTGGGAGCCCCGGTAGGGTTGCCAATCCCCAGGTGGGGGCAGGGGATCCCCCGGTTTGGAGGCCATCCCCCCGCTTCAGGGTCGTCAGAAAGCGGGGGGAGGGGAGGGAAATGTCTGCTGGGAACTCTGTTATACCCTATGGAGATTTATTCCCATAGAAAATAATGGAGAATTGATCCGTGGGTATCTGGGGCTCTGGGGGGGCTGTGTTTTGAGGTAGAGGCACCAAATTTTCAGTATAGCATCCTGTGCCTCTCCCCAAAATACCCACCAAGTTTCAAAAAGATTGGACCAGGGGGTCCAATTCTATGAGCCCCGAAAGAAAGTGCCCCTATCCTTCATTATTTCCTATGGAAGGAAGGCATTGAAAAGGTGTGCCGCCCCTTTAAATGTGATGGCCAGAACTCCCTTTGAAGTTCGATTATGCTTGTCACAGCCTTGATCTTGGCTCCACCCCTAATGTCTCCGGGACGTCTAAATTTTATCGTGCTCTTTCTTTCTTACCTCCCCTCCCCCCCCCCTCCAAAAAAATCAAACTTGCTTCTGGGCTCCATTGCTCAAACCCCCTGTGAGAATTTTGGTGAACTCTTGAGATGTGACAAACTTTCTAACACTTCCCCCCCCTCCCCGCCAAAAATGGGGAAATAACCAAAACGTATAAAGCAGACCGATGGAAATCTTCATCCTGCCGCTGCGGCCACACAAGAGAAAGTCTTTTAAAAAGTATGACGGGAGTCAGGTTTTAGGATGACAATTCTAATTCAAGAAGCATTTGAAGGGAGATGCTGAGCTGATGTCATTTAATCCACCTGCTGGTGATGTCAGGGGTGGGTGGCTTGTGCAAATGAGTTGTGCTATTGAGCTCCTGCACCTCTTTTTCTACGAAATGACCCCTGGCCAGGATCAAACCCTCATTTGGCCCTGAAGCTGACTGGCAGTGGAATCCTTCAGAGTTACCCTCTACTAAGTCCGTGGACTTCAGTGGACCAGGAAAGGAAAGGTCCCCTGTGCAAGCACCAGTCGTTTCCAACTCTGGGGTGACGTTGCTTTCACAACGTTTTCACGGCAGACTTTTTACGGGGTGGTTTGCCATTGCCTTCCCGGGTCATCTACACTTCCCCCCCCTCAGCAAGCTGGGGACTCATTTGACCGACCTCGGAAGGATGGAAGGCTGAGCCAACCTCGAGCCGGCTACCTGAAAACCCAGCTTCCACCGGGGATCGAACTCAGGTCGTGAGCAGAGGTTAGGACTGCAGCACTGCAGCTTTTTACTCTCTGTGCCACAAGGCAGGGTGTAATTCTTAGGACGGTCCTGTGGGTGACCTGCCAGTCACGGGGTGTGTTCACACGGTGACTGTCTGCAAGCAGATTTTGCTTTCACAGCAAAAATCCAGTCTGCAAAATACGTTATTTACTGTGTTTGAGCGCATCCACTCTCTCAGCCCACTCTACCTCACACGGCTGCTGTGAAGGCAAAAGGAGGGGGGGACCATCTAGGTTGCCCACCCTGAGTGCCTTCAGGAAGGAGTGGGATAATAATGCGCTAGATGATGTGCTAGGTACGGCTAGTCTCTGGTTTCTGAAGCGTGCAAAGCAGTTCAATGGTCTCTGTCAGTAATCTTCACCCTTCCCAGTAGGGTTGCCAATCCCCAGGTGGGGGCAGGGGATCCCCTGGATTGGAGGCCCTCCCCCCCACTTCAGGATCATCAGAAAGCAGGGGGAGGGGGAGGGAAATGCCTGCTGGGCACTCCATTGTTCCCTATGGAGGGAATAGCATTTGGGTAAAAAACTCTATGGTGTCTATAATAGAGAATTGAACTGTGGGTATCTGGGACTCTGGAGGGGGGCTGTTTTTTTTGAGGTAGAGGCACCAAATTTTTTTGCATAGTATCCTGTGCCTCTTCTTAAAAGACCTTCCAAGTTCAAAAAGATTGGAGCAGGGGGTCCAATTCTATGAGCCCCCAAAGGAAGGTGCCTCTATCCATTATTTCCAATGGAGGGAAGGCATTGAAAAGGTGTGCAGTCCTTCTCAACGTAATGGCCAGAACTCCCTTTGGAGTTCAATGATGCTTGTCACACCCTTGCTCATGGCTCCACCCCAATGTCTCCTGGCTCCACCCCCAAAGTCTCCTGGCTCCACCCCCAAAGTCCCCAGATATTTCTTGAATTGGACTTGGCAACCTTAATACACGCACTTAACTTCCCGCCCTAGATCGTCACTGGACCATTTCAACCAGCAGGGGGCTGGTTGGCGATTGTTCCGGGGGGGGGGGGGAGCAGAGATTTGGGTCCAGCTTCCCATTGTTTCCAGTCCCCCAAGCTCCAATGAGCCAGGCAGGAACTCCCCCCACACATGAAACATAAAGTCCACATACACAACAGAAGAGATCCCCTTGAAGGAGAAAGGCGGAGTTCAATTGAAGTAAAGAAGCCAAACGGCTGCTCTTGAGGGGCTCAGCAACCAACTGAAGGCCGGTGCTCCATAATGCCTGTGCAGACTGCATACAGGCAACAGAACCTCTACTTCGCCCCTTCTCCATCTGTTGCGAAACAAACCATGCCTTTATTTGACTGGAGGGTCTATCAAGACAAAGAGACACGTGGGCGGCTGGCATCCAACAGTTCTATAGGCAGACGTACCGTGGCGCCTTGCGTCTTCAGAGGCCAAGAGCCTGTTCTTCTCTGCAAAGCTGAGTGAAGAAGGGCGATTTCACCAGAGGAGAATGAGAGAAGTAGCTGAGAAGTGTGATCCTAAACAAACTTTTTGATTTATTTTATATTGCGCGCTCACACTAGGGTTGCCAAGCCCAATTCAAGAAATATCTGGGGACTTTGGGGGTGGAGCCAGGAGACTTTGGGGGTGGAGCCAGGAGACATTAGGGGTGGAGCCAAGATCAAGGCTGTGACAAGCATCATTGAACTCCAAAGGGAGTTCTGGCCATCACATTTAAAGGGACGGCACACCTTTTCAATTCCTTCCTTCCATAGGAAATAATGAAGGACAGGGGCACCTTCTTTTGGGGCTCATAGAATTGGACCCCCTGGTCCAATCTTTTTGAAACTTGGTGGGTATTTTGGGGAGAGGCACCAGATGCTATACTGAAAATTTGGTGCCTCTACCCCCCAAAACAGCCCCTCCTAGAGCCCCAGATACCCGCGGATCAATTCTCCATGATTTTCTATGGGAATAAATCTCCATAGGGAATAACAGAGTTCCCAGCAGACATTTCCCTCCCTTCCCCCCGCTTTCTGACGACCCTGAAGCGGGGGGGGGAGGGCCTCCAAACCGGGGGATCCCCTGCCCTCACCTGGGGATTGGCAACTCTAGCTCACACTAAAGACTTCAACATAGGCTTGCCAATCCCCAGGTCCCAGCGGGAGCTTTCCCAGGCTCCTTCCCGCCCCCAGTCAGCTGGCTGACGCCTGCAGGGGACCATATGCCTTTGCGCCTCCGGAGGCTTCAGTCTCCGATTGAAAGGCTTCCTCTTGGGATGGTGTGTTTGTGTTGCTGTGAAGTAGTTGGCAGCAACTCGTGAGTAGAGAGGCCAATCCCCCTTCAGAGTCGCCAGAAACGGGGGGGGGGAGGGAAACGTCTGCTGAGCACTTCATTATTCCTTATGTGGAGATCGATTCTCATAACATATAATGGGAAATTGAGCTGGAGGTTTCGGGGGCTCTGGGGGAGCTGTGTTTTGAGGTAGAGGCACCAAATGTTCAGTATAGCATCTGGTGCCTCTCCCCAAGGTACCCCCCAAGTTTCAAAACAATTGGACCAGGGGGTCCAGTTCTATGAGCCCCAAGAGAAGGTGCCCCTATCCTTCATTATTTCCTATAGAAGGAAGACATTTAAAAAGGTGTGCTGTCCCTTGAAATGTGATGGCCAGAACTCTCTTGGAGTTCTATTATGCTTGTCACACCCTTGCTCCTGGCTCCACCCCAATGCCTCCTGGCTCCACCCCCAAAGTCCCCAGATATTCCTTGAATTGGACTTGGCAACCCTACTTCAACAGGAATGAACCAAGTATTCATTGCAGACTTTTTTAAAAAGTCAGACCCATTCTTCTCACTCACCCAGCATCTCCCAGCAACAGGGAGTTCTGTAAAGGCCCTTCCACAACCAGAGGGCACAGCCTTGAGAAGGGCTGCCTGCTTCCCTGGGCAGGTTGGAGAACTATCTGCTAAGAAGAAGACATTGGATTTGTATCCTGCCCTATACTCTGAATCTTAAGAGTCTCAGCGGCTTACAATCCCCTTTATCCTCCTCCACTACAACAGACACCTTGTGAGGCAGGTGGGGCTGAGAGAGCTCTCACAGAAGCTGACCTTTCAAGGACAACTCTGTGAGAGCTATGGCTAACCCAAGGCCATTCCAGCAGCTGCAAGTGGAGGAGGGGGGAATGAAACCCGGTTCATTCAGATAAGAGTCTGTGCACTTAACCCCTACACCAAACTGGCTTTCTGGAATTATATCCTGCTTAGACCCTTCCCCAAGTTTCACCCCAAAATATCCAGGAATTACGCAACCCAGAGCTGGCAACCCTACGTGATAGGTAGATGTAGCCGCCACCTCCAAGAAAAATAACAGTGTCAGCGCCGGGCAAATAATGGCAGCCAGGATTTCCACGGGCTTTCAAAACCTTGGCTGAGAGGTGGGATATAAATCTCAGGGGAGTAAGTAGAAGTTTGCCGTGAGGTATTTAGGCCTGGCCTTTGCAGTTTAAAAGCCCCTGAGCAATCTCTGCTCGTTCTATCCTTCTGTTTGCAAGTGAGTAACTTTAATGAATGGAATTCACCGTGTTGCCGAAAAATGCCCTCCCCCCGCCCTGAATATGTAGAGCGGCATAAAATGAAACTACTACAGTATACAATTCATGTAATAACGCAGCTTATGACAGATGGATGTTGCTGTTATGCCGGGAAATTGCTGCATAAATATACAAGGAAAGTACAGGATTTAGACATAAATCCCCGTCACATTCAGATTTCAAGATGCGCTTTAAAAGGGCTAATGCAAGAATAATTTGCTTCTCTCTCGCATCAGCCCCCCCCCCCCCCGCCCACGTATATAAACTCGGCTTCAGTTTTAAACAATGCTACAATGTTTTTTATAACCCTCTTTTCGGTTTCAGTTCAGACAAGGGAAAGAAGGAATCGGAGCAGTTGTGTTTGGGCTGTCTCTCTCTCACATCCTTCTCCTGCCTTTTGTCAAAAGAAATCACAGAGGTGTGCGTGGTTCTACCTCCATATAGCCTCACCACAACCCTGTGAGGTAGTTTTGGCTAATGGGAAATGGCGGGCCCTAGGTCACCTCCTGAGTTTCATAGCGAAGAATTCGAACCCAGGTTTCATCAATACTAGTTGGACACTCTAGCTCTGGGGTGTCAAACATGCAGCCCAGGGGCCGAATCAGGCCCCTGGAGGGCTCCTGTCAGGACCCCAAGCAACTGGCTGTCATCTGCTTCTTTCTGCATCTTGCTTTGCAAGGCTTGCTCCATCACACAGGAGCTACAAAGCAAAACCTCTATTTCCTCCATTGGCTGAAGCTCCATTGGCTGAAGAAGGGAAGGCAGAGCTTGTTTTTCCAGACTCTCTCAATCGCACAGCAGAGCTACCGAGCCAAGCCCCTCTTCCTTCCCCCTCCTGATCCCCTGGGGAAGGAAGGAAGGAAGGAAGGAAGGAAGGAAGGAAGGAAGGAAGGAAGGAAGGAAGGAAGGAAGGAAGGAAGGAAGGAAGGAAGGAAGGAAGGAAGGAAGGAAGGAAGGAAAGAGCCAGAGCTCCCTTTGCCCATTCCCTGGATCCCATGGGAGAAATCCAAAGCAAGCACCTTTAAGACCAACAAGTGCTAACATTGTAAGCTTATTTTAAGTTTTTTTTTTTAAAAAAGATTTGTGTTTGTCTGTGTCCTTTATAAAGTTTATATCTCTGCTACCTAATCTTAAATAGGTACACGCATGGCCTGGCCCGACATGGCCTGGCCCAACCTGACATGGCCCAGCCCAACGAGGTCTCATTTATATCACATCTGGCCCTCAGAACAAATGAGTTCGACACCCCTTCTTTAGCTACGGCATCGCAGTGGTTGTAGTCTGTATATTAGAATCAGTTAGTGCAGCAAATTTCCATCTTGGCCTAAGCCAAAGTTGAATTTGCTTGTTTCTTTTAAATAGTTGTACCCACGACTTTTTTTTTGTGGTGGCAGGAACGCCTTTGCATATTAGACCACACCCCTTTGGTGTAGCCAATCCTCCAGGAGCTTACAGGGCTCTTAGTACAGTAAGCTCCAAGAAGATTGGCTACATCAAGGAGGTGTGGCCTAATATGCAAAGGAGTCCCCGCTACAAAAAAAGCCCTGGTTGTACTCCTTTCTCTCCACTAAAGGCATGTGAGGTGGCTTTTTTTTTGGTGTGCCACCAAGTAACAGCTCTGTTCTGGGGTTTTCAAGACAAGAGACATGCAGAGCTGGCGTGCCACAGCTTGCCTCTGCATCACATCCCTGGTGTTCCTTGGTGGTCTCCCATCCAAATGCTAGTTAGGCCCATGTAGGGTTGCCAAGTCCAATTCAAGAAATATCTGGGGACTTTGGGGGTGGAGCCAGGAGACATTGGGGGTGGAGCGAAAAGCAAGGGTGTGACAAGCATCATTGAACATTGAAAGGGAGTTCTGGCCATCCCACACACCTGTTCAATGCCTTCCTTCCATAGGAAACAATGAAGGATAGGGGCACCTTCTTTTGGGGCTCATAGGATTGGACCCCATGGTCCAATCTTTTTGAAACTTGGGGGGAATTTTGGGAACAGGCACTGGATGCTATGCTGAAAATTTGGTGCTTCTCCCTCAAAAAAACACACACACCCCCAGAGCCGCAGATACCCGTGGATCAATTCTCCATTATTTTCTATGGGAATAAGTCTCCATAGGGAATAATAGAGTTCCCAGCAGACATTTCCCTCCCCTCCCCCTGCTTTCTGACGACCCTGAAGTGGGGGGAGGGCCTCTAAAGCAGGAGAACCCCTGCTCCCACCTGGGGATTGTTCAACCAAAATAGAGAATCCCGGCAAAAAAGGCAGAGGAAACCAAAGCAAGCGGCTTCCGTGATGCCATCGTCCAAACAGTTAAACAGTAATCCAAATTGTATCAAAAAGAGCATACATTTATTACAAAAACATGAAGTCAATCCAACTTCCAAGCGGTATAAGGAACGTGTCCCCAGGCAGCTAGGGGTCCCAAATCCCCCGGTAGGCCTGGAGACTCCCGATTTGGAGCCTCCTCCCCCCGCTGGCCATAAAAGGGAAAGCGGGGGGGAGGGGAGGAGGAGAACGGCAGCCCTTCGCACCCAGCCCCGATCGCAGCAGCCAGAGCTCTTCCGTTTTCTCAGGCTGCTTCCCGCCCCCAGTCAGCTGGCCGGTGAAGGGAGGGGAGCCCAGCCACGCCCCCAAAGGACCATGTGCCTTTGCGCCTCCGGAGGTGAGTGAGTTCTGTCTCCTGCATCAGATTTCCCAGAAAGGGGGGGGCGGGGGTGGAGGGGGGTGGAGAGGGAAACGTCTTCTCATAGGGTATAATGGGGAATTGATCTGGAGGTTTCGGGGGCTCTGGGGGAGCTGTTTTTTGAGGTAGAGGCACCAAATTTTCAATATAGTATCTAGTGCCTCTCCCCAAAGTATCCCCCAAATTTCAAAACGATTGGACCAGGGGGTCCAATTCTATGAGCCCCAAAAGAAGGTGCCCTTATCCTTCATTATTTCCTATGGAAGGAAGACATTTAAAAAGGTGTGCTGTCCCTTTAAATGTGATGGCCAGAACTCTCTTGGAGTTCAATTATGCTTGTCACACTCTTGTTCCTGGCTCCGCCCCAAAGTCTCCTGGCTCCACCCCCAAAGTCTCCTGGCTCCACCCCCAAAGTCCCCAGATATTTCTTGAATTGGACTTGGCAACCCTACAGGCAGCAAGTTCCTGCTTCTTCAACAATTGAATGTTAGTGATTTAAAGGAATCTTGGGTCAATGTGTTCATTATTCATTTAAGTCCAATATCTCGAATATATGCGGACAGCAATCCATAAGGCGACAAGACTGTACTTGTGCCCCTGTTTCGCAATACGCTTCTTCAAGCTTTTCACAGGCCATTTTCAACACCAGGTTAGAACGGCAAACGTTTACAACAGTAGAGAACATCATGGAAGTGGTGAAGAAGCGTATTGTGAAATGGGCACAAGTCCAGTGCTGTCGCCTTATGGATTGCTGTCCGCATATATTCGAGATATTGGACTTAAATGAATAATGAACACGTTGACCCAAGATCCCTTTAAATCGCTAACATTCAATTGTTGAAGAAGTAGGAACTGACTGCTTTGGGACACGGTCCTTATACCGCTTGGAAGTTTGATTGACGTCATGTTTTTGTAATAAATATATGCTCTTTTTGATACAATTTGGATTACTGCCTAATTGTTTGGAGGCTGGCATCACGGAAGCCGCTTGCTTTGGTTTCCTCCGCCCACCTCAGGATTGGCCCATGCCTGCTTAGTTCCGGACAATTAGAACAACATAAGCAACAAAGAGTAAAATAACTACAGCCATTAAAAAAAACCCGGCCTTTTTTGAGCAGGAACGCACAGGAGCGCAGTTCTGGCTGGCTTGGTGCCAGGGGTGTGTGGCCTAATATGGAAATGAGTTCCTGCTGGGCTTTTTCTAGGGGGGAAAAAAAACCCCTGTGCAAAACAATGGTGACATCAGGGGTGTGTGTGGTTTTATATGCAAATGAGTTCCCGCTGAGCTTTCCCACAACCCCCCCTGCGCAAAACAATGATGATGTCAGGGGGTGTGGCCTAATATGCAAATTAGTTTCTGCTGAGCTTCTCCCTACAGAAAAAGCCTTTCATAACAGATGCCACTTATACTAATGTCGCCTCGATATATTTTGAAACAAGGGCAAGAATGTACGAGAAAAACCATATGAGGAAGGGAAGGCTAATATCCGGATAAAAAGCTTGTCAAAGCACATGCCATTTGCTTTCCTTTTATTTATTTATTAGCTTCCTTGGCTAATGGTCGTAAGCTCAACATAAAACATAAGACATCAATAATAGAGCTACAAAGCAAATTACAAAGCAGAATACAAAAATAATTTGAAACGAAAGTGGATGAACCAAAGAGGAAGAAAAGCCAGTAATCATGATCGCAAGACATAATTAAGTAACTAAAGAAAAAACCCTAATGTTAATATACAATCCCATAAAACCCCTTAACGTTATAAAATTCGATTTTAAAATCTTGGTGCATGATAACAGCACAACAGATTTTAGAGGTGTTTTATAGAGAACACTGTTGTCAGATATTTTTTCACCGAATGAGTTATTTCAAAGTCTATGTCTGCCGGCAGTATGACTGTCACTCAAGATCCCGCAGGAAGTTGATGCCTATGTAAGACAGGAGTAATCCAGAAGGATCTGGAAACGGTCCACCGATGGCAGAATAATGCAAGGTGATCTAGTGTCTCTATTATACCTGTAGTATATACAGGTATAATATTACAGATGGTATTATACCTGTAGCACATGTAGTTTGCTTTCTACAAAATCAGGGCTTTTTTGTAGCAGGAACTCCTTTGTATATTAGGCCACACCCCCTGATGTAGTCAGTCCTCTACGAACTCTTCGTCCAGGGCTTTCTGTAAGCTCCAGGAGGACTGGCTACATCAGGGGTGTGTGGCCTAATAGGCAAAGGAGGTCCTGCTAGAATTCCTTACAGGGCTCTCAGTACAGGGTCTACTGTAAGCTCCAGGAGGACTGGCTACATCAGGGGTGTGTGGCTTAATAAGCAAAGGAGGTCCTGCTAGAATTCCTTACAGGGCTCTCAGTACAGGGCCTGCTGTAAGCTCCAGGAGGATTGGCTACATCAGGGGTGTGTGGCCGAATACGCAAAGGAGTTCCTGCTACAAAAAGGTCTTTTACAAAATATCATTTCTCCCGTGTCTTTGGCCTAGCACGTGTTCTCCCGAGTTATTTAAATTAATTGGAGTGTCTTGAAAGAACAACAACTAGGGAGGAACAAAGTGGATGATGAAAACGGGCACCGTATTTTTGGCAAATTAAAGAGCAGACTCCACGTTGCAGAATGGGCTTAAAGGCAGCCCCAGAGTCACTTGAGGTGCGCAGATGCCATTAATGCTCTCCATCACGGGGGGGGGGGATGCCGCGGCAGTTGGCGCCGGTATAAAAATAAAGACAACTTTAAATGTGCAAACTGTCTGCCAGATTGTAAAAATGTTAATGTAAGATCAGCCTCTCGCAATATTGTGTTTACGTCGCCGCACCAGTTGCTGTTAAGTAGAAACCCTGACAATGGGCTCTGCTCCATCTGTTAGACAACGTGAAGAGAAACACTTGACAAACATGGGATGTCGTTTCCTGGAAAATTAGGTTTAATACAACCCAAACATCGAGCGAGATTTACAATTTTCTCCTCTCTCTCTCGCTTTTTTAAAAACTTTAATTGCTTCTCGTTTTTGAGTAAATACATAAATAAAACACACCATTTTACATTTAAATGGCTGCCTTATAAGAATGAAATATACATATGTACACCCAAACAATATAAGCGATAAAAAAGAAAATAAAATGATATTGCAGCTGTGAATCATGGCAATGCACCATGCGCTTTTCATGTTAACTGGCTGCAAATACGTATTTTTCTATTCGACACCGACATTAAAAGTAAACAGCGAGTGTTATAGTGATGAGCTTTACAGCTAAGCAAATCAATTTAAGCTCACAGTCTTTTTTTTCCTTAGGTGCTGCCTTAGACCACTTTGTCAGTAGAACAATAGCAGACATCTAGATTTGAATTTAGGGTAGGCTTGCCAGCCTCCAGGTGAGGCCTGGAGATCTCCCGCCTTCACAGCTGATCGCCAGCTGGCAGAGACCAGCTCCCCTGGAGAAAAGACTTTGGAGGGTAAGCCCTATGGGAGGGGTGTCAAACTCATTTCTTATGCGAGCCGGATCTGACATAAATGAGACCTTGCTGGACCAGGCCATGAGCGTCGTAAAATGTAATGTAGTGGAGATATAAACTTTATAAAGGACACAATCACAATTAAAGATTTTTTTTTAAAAAAAATGTAAAACATGCTTAACAGATTAGCACTCTTGCAATATTTTGTTTATTGAACAGTCTCTGATAACAGACGCCTCTTGCTCTGAATTATTGCATCAGAATCTGGAGACAACGTCCGTTCCGTAGCAATCTTGAGTATGCTGTTCAGGTGTTGTTCAGGTATGTGTGTAAGTTGCAAACCTACTTTTGATGACAGAAATCTCATGGTCTGTGCTTTGAGCCTAAGACCCAGGGGAATTGTGAAATGGCTGGGCATCGTGAGCTTTTGTACACAAGTTGCTCCACGTGCTGGTCAGCTGATGGAAAAAACAGAGGCTTTGCTCTGTAACTCTTGTGTGACTGAGTAAGCCTGGCAAAGCAAGCTGTGATGCAGAAAGAAGCAAGAGGCAGGGAAGGAAGCAAATGGCAGTGAGGTGCTCATGGGCCTGATAAGAGCCCTCCAGGGGTCTGATCAGCCCTCAGGCTGCACATTTGACACCCCTGCCATAGAGTCCACCCCTCAAAGCAATCATTTTTGGCCAAGGGAATCAATCTCTGTAGCCTAGAAGATCATTTGCAACTCCAGAAAAGCCAGACTTTAGACCTGTAAGATTTTTATTTACTTCTTGACGGTACTCAGTTCGTATGCAACCCCCACCCCCACGGAAGGGTAACTTAAATTTAACTCAGAAAACCAAAGACAGGAAGAGCTCCAAGGGTATACTCTGAGCCAGGGATGGCCAAATTTGCTTAATGTAAGAGCCAGTTTGGTGTAGTGGCTAAGCGTGCAGAATCTTATCTGGGAGAACCGGGTTTGATTCCCCACTCCTCCACTTGCAGCTGCTGGAATGGCCTTGAGTCAGCCATAGCTCTGGCAGAGGTTGTCCTTGAAAGGGCAGCTGCTGTGTGAGCCCTCTCAGCCCCACCCACCTCACAGGGTGTCTGTTGTGGGGGACGAAGCGAAAGGAGATTGTGAGCCGCTCTGAGACTCTTCGGAGTGGAGGGCGGGATATAAATCCAATTTCTTCATCTACCTCAAAGGTTGTCTGTTGTGGGGGGGGGGGGGAGGGAAAGGAGATTGTGAGCCACTCTGAGACTCTTCGGAGTGGAGGGCGGGATATAAATCCAATTTCTTCATCTACCTCACAGGGTGTCTGTTGTAGGGGAGGAAGGGAAAGGAGATTGTGAGCCGCTCTGAGACTCTTCGGAGTGGAGGGCGGGATATAAATCCAATATCTTCATCTACCTCACAGGGTGTCTGTTGTGGGGGAGGAAGGTAAAGGAAATTGTGAGCTGCTCTGAGACTCTTCAGAGTGGAGGGCAGGATATAAATCCAATATCATCATAATCACATAGAATAAATGTCAGATGTCTGAGAGCTGCAAAACAAGAGGGAGGGAGGAGGGAGGGAAGCAAATAGATGAGGGTAGTAAAGAGGATTGGAAAGAAAGCAACTTTAATTTTAATTGCAATTCTCCAAGTGATTTAAAGAGACAGATGCCTTCTCCAAGTCAGCTGATGGGGCGGTGGGGGCTTTGAGAGCCTCACAATATGTGTGGAAGTGCCACATGCGACTCCCGAGCCACAGTTTGGCCACCCCTGCTCTGAAGAAAAGTGGCTTATGTGCTTATTGACAGTTAGCCTGATGGTAACAGAAGACAGGTCGAGTGGGGAAATGCCAACACGCTGGGTGTGATTGATTCACCTCCGTCCTGGCTTCCAACTCCATTTGCTGAGCCTCTCTAAGGCTGCCAAAAGCTGATAGAGCAGTTTGAGAGGCATGCAGAGAGAGCTGAACTCGGCTGCTCTTTACAACGAGCTTATGATCGCTTCACAAATTACCGACTGGGCACTTATCCACTCAACCCAGGTTCTTACGAGGAATTTCAAGAGACACCAATCAGCCAGTTCTTCCAGCTCCTTACGGGAACATCTAGATCCCCACAGGACATGGCACGACTTTGCTTTCTGCGCCAAATGAACCGTTTCAGTTCACGGCTGACTCTCCTCTACCTACCTTCCAAGTCTGGTGAGGATTGGACTTAGAATCATAGAATTGGAAGGGACAGGGTCTTTTTTTGTTGCAAGAACTCCTTTGCATATTAGGCCACACCCCCCTGATGTAGCCAATCCTCCAGGAGCTTACAGGGCCCTTCTTACAGGGCCTACTGGGAGCTCTTGGATAATTGGCTACATCAGGGGGCGTGTGGCATAATATGCAAAGGAGTTCCTGCTACAAAAAAAGCCCTGGGAAGAAACCTTCAGGTCATCTAGTCCAACCCCCTGCACAATGCAGGAAACACAAAAATACCTCCCCTGACACACCCCTGGTGACACCTGCTTTCTATGAAGAAAGGCTGAACGAGCTGGGCATATTTAGCCTGGAGAGGAAGCGGGCTGAGAGATGATATGATCACCCTCTTCAAGTACTTAAAGGGCTGTCATCTAGAGGATGGTGTGGAATCGTTTTCTGTGGCCCCAGAAGGTAAGACCAGAACCAACGGGTTGAAATTAAATCAAAAGAGTTTCCGGCTCAGCGTTAGGAAGAACTTCCTGACCGTTAGAGTGATTCCTCAGTGGAACAGGCTTCCTCGGGAGGTGGTGGGCTCTCCTTCCTTGGAGGTTTTTAAATAGAGGCTGGATGGCCATCTGACAGCCATGAAGATCCTGTGAATTTGGGGGGTGGTGGTGGTGGTGGTATTTGTGGGTTTCCTGCATTGTGCAGGGGGTTGGACTAGATGACCCTGGAGGTCCCTTCAACTCTATGATTCTATGCCCAGAAAATGGCAAGATGGGCTGAATTACAGCCCCGCAAAGAAGAGGCCCCCAGGAAAGTGCTTTCTGGGGAACTGACAAGAGCATTTTCAGGAGTGTATAGAATGCACCCTTTGCAAGCTGGAGACATCCAACTCACAGGAATCTCTGGCTGTCTGTCCTCTCGTCCTCCAGGTTTGGTGAGAATTAGATTTGGGGGCCCAAGCTATGGCCCCTCAAAGAAGATGTCCTCAGGAAAATGCTTTTGGAGGAAATGTCAGCCGTAGGTTCAAAAGTGCAAGCTACACACATCAGAGAGGCAGTTTGGTGTAGTGGTTAAGTGTGCGGACTCTTATCTGGGAGAACCGGGTTTGATTCCCCACTCCTCCACTTGCACCTGCTGGAATGGCTTTGGGTTAGCCATAGCTCTGGCAGGAGTTGTCCTTGAAAGGGCAGCTGCTGTGAGAGCCCTCTCAGCCCCACCCACCTCACAGGGTGTCTGCTGCGGGAGGAGAAGATACAGGAGATTGTAAGCCGCTCCGAGTCTCTGATTCAGAGAGAAGGGCGGGGTATAAATCTGCAGTCGTCTTCTTGTTCAAATGCACAGGGAACATATCTGCGTTTCCAAGGCGGAAGAATTCTGCCTCCTACCTCCAATCACTTTGAAGTTGCTTTGTAATTTGGTAAACGTTTTGTTTGAGCAGAGACTGTCTGTCTGGAAATGTATCCATTCACCAACCAGCACGAACTCCTTGAACTGCCACGAACTTCAGTTCAGGAACCACGAACCACCCAAAACGAATCACAAATTTTAGTTCATAAGCAGGTTTGTGCCCGTCCCTAGCCCCCCAATCTTGTTGGTTTCAGAAGTGCTACCAGACTGGAACCTAGCTGTAGGGGCATCAGAGCTGGCGTTGCAGGCTATGGGAAATACATTCTTCGTTCCAACCACGGAGTCCTCCTGATTGCTAGATGGATTTCCCTTTCCCCTTCCAAGTTCTCTCTCTCTCCCTCTCTGTTCATAGAATCATGGAGTTGGAAGAGATCTCCAGGGTCATCTAGTCCAACCCCCTGCTGACCTGAGTTCGATCCCAGCGGAAGCTGGTTTTCAGGTAGATGGCTCGAGGTTGACTCAGCCTTCCGAGGTCGGTCAAATGAGTACCCAGCTTGCTGGGGGGAAAGTGTAGATGACTGGGGAAGGCAATGGCAAACCACCCCGTAAAAAAAGTCTGCCGTGAAAACGTGAAAGCAACGTCACCCCAGAGTCGAAAACGACTGGTGCTTGCACAGGGGACTACCTTTACCTTTTTAAAGTCACAGGATCTGCTTTGCTGTCAGGTGACCATCTAGCCTCTGTTTAAAAACCTCCAAGGAAGGAGAGCCCACCACGTCCTAAGGAAGACTGTTCCACTGAGGAACCGCTCTGACGGTCAGGAAGTTCTTCCTAATGTTGAGCCGGAAACTCTTTTGATTTAATTTCAACTCATTGGTTCTGGTCCTACCTTCTGGGGCCACAGAAAATAATTCCACACCATCCTCTATATGACAGCCCTTCAAGTACTTGACGATGGGGATTCTATCACCTCTCAGCTGCCTCTTCTCCAGGCTAAACATGCCCAGCTTCTTCGCAGACAGTATTCTTCGCAGGCAGCATTATCCACTGAAGGTCCCCCCCTTAGAAATACAAGAGAAATACAAAAGAACCAAAACATTTAAAGCAGACAGATGGAAGTCTTCATCCTGCCACTGTGGCCACAGAGGAGAAAGTCATGCAAAAAGTACGATGGGAGTAAGGTTTTCTGATGACTTCTAATTCAAGAAGCATTTGAAGGTAGATGCTGAGCTGATATACTTTAGTACACCTTCTGGTGATGTCAGGGGTGTGTGGCATATGCAAATAGGTTATGCAAATGAGTTGTGGTAATGAGCTCCAGCACCTCTTTTTCGATTAAATGACCCCTGGTTTACATCCCTGTGGACCAGAGCCAACTCTGCTTGGTTTCTGAGATCTGAATTCCAACATACATAATGCCAGGGTGCTTTTTTTTGGTAGAAAAAGCCCAGCAGGAGCTCATTTGCATATTAGGCCACACCCCCTAATGCCAAGCCAGCCAGCGTTCCTGCTCAAAAGTAGCCCTGCATAAAACCAAACAGAACACTACCAATATAGTGGAGTGGAAACTATGGACATGATGTTAAGTCCTTCTTTCCTTTTGTTAGGGAATTCTGTTTGAAATTCTATTTCTTTATCTCAAACAGTGCGATGGATCACTGGATCAAATCATCATTGAGAGACATTTAACATGAAAGCAAAAACATATTGATTACTACAGGGAAAGGGTACTGGGAGGTGAAAATAACAAACTATAGAACTACATGCTTACACTAGAAGATCATGTGCTTAATGGAAGACCACTTCCTCCTTCTTCTTGACCTCTCTGCCTGAACAAAGGAAGTCACCAGACTAACTGACCAAACAGACTAAACAGGTTTTCCCGCTTCTAGACCTTGATTGACAGCAGTCAGTATCTTCTTCCCAGGTCATGCAGACAACAGGGAGTCAGGCACAGTGTTAACCCTATAATGACTGGAACTTAAGAACATTGCAAAGGACATACAGAACAGACACATATTTCCAGCACCTTCATATGGATAAACATATGGAGCAGAGGTCCATCAGTGGCTATTAGCCACAGCTTATAGTTGGAACTCTCTGTCTAGGGCAGTGATGCTCTGTATTCTGGGTGCCTGGGGGGTACGGTGGGAGGACTTATAGTGTCCTGGCCCCACTGCTGGACCTCCTGATGGCACGGGGTTTTTTTTGGCCACTGTGTGATACAGAGTGTTGGACTGGATGGGCCATTGGCCTGATCCAACATGGCTTCTCTTATATTTTTATGTTCCAATGCTCATTAAAATAAGCAAATAGAATATACTTTTTCAGGAAACACAGATTGAACTATCTTGAAAAAGAATTTATATTTGTAGATTTCTCTGCCTTTATGCCATTTCGTTCCCTCCAAATAAGAAATAAGAGGCATCCACTTGTCCAAAAAGTGAGATAACTTAGAACCTCAATCTGTAGGGTTAACCATTAAAGAGATCTTCTCCATAAAGCTGTAAGAGGGCATGAGTAAATGCTTGTGCATCCTAGACAAGGCGCTGATTAGGTGAGAGGAGTTCTCCACAGAGCTTATTGGATTCCTCAGCAAACTGCAAATGGGAAAACAAATTACCCGTCTGCGGGTTGGAGATATTTCACGGAGTGTGATTCTGTTATGTACGTGCCATAGATTCATTCTGGAGTTATGCTACAGCTGTAGAAACAGACTTATCAATTTCCAGGAACACATCACTGAATATACTGATTTGGGTTTGAATACAGCAATAAACCTATACACGCTTGCCTCGAATTCCCCGTGGAAGGCGTTGCCATGAGTTGGTTGTGACTCAACAACATACTTTGTAGCCCCTACGCACAGAGCACTTCCCAGGTCTGGTCACTTTCACAGGAGAATGGGAAGGCATTGAACATCATGCTTACAAATTTAATAAAGTGATTTGTGTGTAACCGGTGTTTCCTCTAAGCTGAGTTAGTGTGTCCTAGCTCCCAGATGTTTAGCCTCCAGTGCACACACACATTTTTGTCTTAGCTCAGGAAGGATGTCCTGGAAGCACAATAATTTATGCTGCAGCTCACAACTTTAATGCCAGTAGATCACAAAGCAGAATTTTTTGCTCACAAGACTCTGCAGCTTAGAGGGAACATTGTTTGTAACCCTTGACTCCTGCGTTCTCATCGACCCAGATAATCCATGGAAAACTCTATAGCAGGGGTGGCCAAATCTGCTTAACGGAAGAGCCGCATAGCATAAACATCAGATGTCTGAGAGCCACAAGGAAGGAAGGGGAGATGTGGAAAGAAAGCAACTTTAAATGCATTCAGCCAGTCACTGGCTGACTTGGTTTGGATAAGCGATTTAAAGAGACAAATGCCTTCTCCAAGCCACATGTGGATCCTGAGCTGCAGTTTAGCCCCCCCCCCCCTCTATAGCAGGGGTGGCCAAGGGTAGCTCTCCAGATGTTTTTTTGCCTACAACTCCCATCAGCCCCAGCCATTGCCCCCCCCCCCTTGCTGCAATTCTAACTTGTCCTTCTGACTTGTCCTTCCAAAACCTAAAAGTCCCCAGCCTGGCAATGTTAGAGGGAATTTGGAGAGTCTTGTGAGCAAAAATTCTATTTTGTGAGCTGCTGGCATTAAAGTGGTGAGCTCCTGCATAAATTATTGTGCTCTGGGGTCGTCCTTCCTGAACTAAGACAAAAATGTGTGAGCTGGAGGCTAAAAATCTGTGAGCTAACGCACACTAACTCAGCTTAGAGGGAACACCGCAGCCAGACCACCAATAATAAATAACATACAGGGCTTTTTTTTTGTAGCAGGAACTCCTTTGCATATTAGGCCCCACCCCTGATGTAGCCAATCCTCCAAGACAGGAATGGCCAAACTGAGGAGCCACATGTGGCTCTTTCACACATATTGTGTGGCTCTCAAAGCCCTCACTGCCCCATTGGCAGGCTTGGAGAAGGCATTTGTCTCTTTAAATCACTGCTCCAAGCCAAGCCAGCTGGCAGCTTGGAGAATGCATTTAGAGTTAAAGTTGCTTTCTTTCTACCTCTTTTCCCCCTCCGTCCATCCCTCCCTCCCTCCATCTGACATTCAGGTCTTGCGGCTTTCAGACATCTGAGATTCATTCCGTGCAGCTCTTACGTTAAACAAGTTTGGCCACTTCTGCTCCAAGAGCTTACAGCCGCGTAACAGGGGCTAGCGACAGAAACGTCCAAGACGATAAACTTTGAAAAATATGTATATTTTTTACAGAAATTACGGTATTTTTAAAAAACCAACAATTTTTTTCTTTTTCTTTTTACTCCGCATATAAGCTTTTGTGTTCATGCACGCTTAATCAGATACAGCTGCATGCACCCCAAAAGCTTATACTCAGAATTAAACATTGTTGGTATCTTACAAAAAAGAGCCCTGTAAGCTCTTGGAGGATTGGCTACATCAGGGGTGTGTGGCCTAATATGCAAAGGAGCTCCTGCTAGAATTCCACCCCTGCTTGTAACCCTGAACCTTTGCGCATTACTACTGGGAATACCATTGCTTTGACTATACAGACTTTTGTTGGCAGGGTGATCTTTCTACTTTTTATTATACTGCCCAGGTTTGCCATAGCCATCCTCCCAAGGAGCAAACATAGTGGTTAAGTGTGCAGACGCTTCTCTGGCAGAACCCGGTTTGATCCCCCACTGCTCCACTTGCACCTGCTGGAACGGCCCTGGGTTAGCCATAGCTCTTTGGAGACTCTTCGGAGTGGAGACTCTTCAGAGTGGAGGGCGGGATATAAATCCAATATCATCATCTTCTTCTTCTTCTCTTGCAGAGTTGTCCTTGAAAGGGCAGCTGCTGTGAGAGCCCTCTTAGCCCCACCCACCTCACAGGGTGTCTGTTGTGGGGGAGGAAGGTAAAGGAGATTGTGAGCCGCTCTGAGGCTCTGTCCTTGAAAAGGCAGCTGCTGTGAGAGCCCTCTCAGCCCCACCCACCTCACAGGGTGTCTGTTGTGGGGGAGGAAGGCAAAGGAGATTGTGAGCCGCTCTGAGGCTCTGTCCTTGAAAAGGCAGCTGCTGTGAGAGCCCTCTCAGCCCCACCCACCTCACAGGGTGTCTGTTGTGGGGGAGGAAGGCAAAGGAGATTGTGAGCCGCTCTGAGGCTCTGTCCTTGAAAAGGCAGCTGCTGTGAGAGCCCTCTCAGCCCCACCCACCTCACAGGGTGTCTGTTGTGGGGGAGGAAGGCAAAGGAGATTGTGAGCCGCTCTGAGGCTCTGTCCTTGAAAAGGCAGCTGCTGGGAGAGCCCTCTCAGCCCCACCCACCTCACAGGGTGTCTGTTGTGGGGGAGGAAGGCAAAGGAGATTGTACACCGCTCGGAGTCTCTGATTCAGAGAGAAGGGCGGGGGTATAACTCTGCAATTCTTTTCCTTCTTCATGGCTGCAGTCACCATCAGCAGTGAACTTGGATCCCAAAAGCTAACTTCTGGTGCCCCACCCATGCACGGAACTACAGGGGGGGGGGGGGGAATTAGGCAACCACCTAGGGCGCCGCCCTTCTGGGTGCCCCAAATGGGATGGGTACCCCCGAAGGCTGGCGCCCTAGGCGATCGCCTAGTCGGCCCCGCCCACTCCGCCTCGCCCGCAAAGGCTCCGCAGGGCGGCCGCTGCTGCTCGCTCCAGCCCAGCCCTCGCCGCGTTCCAAGCCGCCCCGCTCTGTGCGCATGCTCGGCCGCCCGCCGCCGGTGCGTCCTCGCCTCGCAGTTCCCTCCTCCGGCCACCGGCGGCAGCAGAGCGAGACAAAAGGAAGCGGCGGCTCTATGGGCCGGCTGCGGCGCAGAAGGGGCGAGCGTCGGCGCGCCTCGCGCTACCTCACTTCCTGCGGGCGCCGGGAAGAGGCGGGGCGTCCTCGTGTCGGGGGGCCAGAGGCGGGGCCGAGGCCTCCTCTGCGCCGCCCGCCTGTCCCGGGCCCTCTTCCTCCGCGCCCTTCACACGCCGCCTTCCGAACGCGTGTCGGGCGAGGCGATGGCCGAGGCAGCTGGGCCGGCGCTCTCGGAGGCGGGATGGTGAGTGGGGCGCGGCGCGGGGCAGGGCAGGGAAGGGCTCTCCCGCGGCGGGGTCTGAAGGGACGGCAGCCCGGAGCTGACGTGGCACAGGACGCCCGTTGGAGCCGTGGGAGGCAGGGTGGGGTGGCCAAGTCCCATTCAAGAAACAGCTGGGGACTTTGGGGGTGGAGCCAGGAGGCTTGGGGTGGAGCCAGGAGACATTAGGGGTGGAGCCAGGAGGCTTGGGGGTGGAGCCAGGAAACGGGATGGAGTCAGGATGCTTGGGGGTGAAACCAGGAGACTGGGTGGAGCCAGGAGGCTTGGGAGGTGGAGCCAGGAGGCTTGGGAGGTGGAGCCAGGAGGCTTGGGGGGTGGAGCCAGGAGGCTTGGGGGTGGAGCCAGGAAACGGGATGGAGTCAGGATGCTTGGGGGTGAAACCAGGAGACTGGGTGGAGCCAGGAGGCTTGGGAGGTGGAGCCAGGAGGCTTGGGGTGGAGCCAGGAGGCTTGGGGTGGAGCCAGGAGGCTTGGGAGGTGGAGCCAGGAGGCTTGGGAGGTGGAGCCAGGAGGCTTGGGGTGGAGCCAGGAGGCTTGGGGGTGAAACTAGGAGACTTTGGGGGGTGGAGCCAGGAAACTGGGGGTGGAGCCAGGAGGCTTGGGGGTGGAGCTAGGAGACTTTGGGAGGGTGGAGCCAGGAGGCTTGGGGGGTGGAGCCAGGAAACTGCGGGTGGAGCCAGGATGCTTGGGGTGGAGCCAGGAGGCTTGGGGGTGAAGCTAGGAGACTTTGGGAGGGTGGAGCCAGGAGGCTTGGGGGTGGAGACAAGAGACTGGGGGTGGAGCCAGGAGGCTTGGGGGTTGGAGCCAGGAGGCTTGGGGGTGGAGCCACGAGCAAAGGTGTGACAAGCATGATTGAACTCCAAAGGGAGTTCTGGCCATCACATCTTTAAAGTGCTTTCCCTCCATTAGAAACAATGAAGGATAGAGGCATCTTCTTTGGGGGCTCGTAGGATTGGATCCCCTGGTCCAATCCTATTGAAACTTGGAGGATGTTTTGAAGAGAAGCATTGGAAGCTATGCTGCAAATTTGGTGCCTCTACCTAAAAAAAAAAAACCAGCCCCCCCCCAGAGCCTCCCAGATCAATTCTCCGTTATTCCTTATGGGAATCTGTCTCCATAGGAAGTAATGGAGTGCCCAGCAGACATTTCCCCACCTCTAGCTTTCTGACGACCCTGAAGTGGGGGGAGGGCCTCCAAACCGGGGGATCCCATTCCCCAACTTGGGGATCGGCAGCCCTACACCCAGGGAAGCCCCTTGCCTTCAGCAGCCAGTCACCGGGCAGAGGGAGAACTGGCCACTAGGTGACCCTGGCCCACCTCCCAGGGCTGTTGTGAGTAGGGTTGCCAAGTCCCGTTCAAGAAGTAGCTGGGGATTTTGGGGGGTGGAGCTAGGAGACTTTGGGGGGGGTGGAGCCAGGAGCAAGGGTGTGACAAGCGTGATTGAACGCCAAAGGGAGTTCTGGTCATCACTTCTTTTAAATGCCTTCTCTCCATTAGGAACAATGATGGATAGGGGCACCTTCTTTGGGGGTTCATAAGATTGGACTCTCTGGTCCAATCTTTTTTGAAACTTAAAGGGTACTTTGGGGGAGAGGCACTGGATGCTAAGCTGAAAATTTGGTGCCTCTATCTTGAAAAGCAGCCTCACCACCCCCAAACCCCAGATAACCACAGACCAATTCTCCATTGTTCCCTATGAAGACCAGTTCCCATAGAGAGGATAACGGAGAATTGATCTGCGGGTGTCTGGGGCTCTGAGTTGGGGGGCTGTTTTTTTAGGTAGAGGCACCAAAATTGCAGCACAGCATCCCGTGCCTCTCTTCAAAACACCCTCCAAGTTTCAAAAAGATTGGACGAGGGGGTCCAATTCTGTGAGCCCCCCAAAATGGTGCCCCTATCTTTCATCCTTTCTAGGGGAGAGAAGGCATTTAAAAGATTTGTGGGCCCTTTAAATGTGATGGCCAGAACCCCCTTTGGAGTTCAGTTATGCTTGTCACACCCTTGCTCCTGGCTCCACCCCCAGTGTCTCCTGGCTCCACCCCCAAAGTCTCCTGATTCCACTCCCAGAGTTCCAAGGTATTTCTTGAATTGGACTTGGCAGCCCTAGGCAGGCCTTCCCTCCACTGGAAATCCAACAGGTGTGGCAGCACGGATCCTAGGTTCATTTCGTGCTTCGTTCGCCCGTCTCCATTTGTGCAAACTGATGGTTCTCCATTCGTGAAAACTGAAGAGACGTGACATGTCATGTGAGCTTTTGCCTTAAATACGGGTTCCAGAACATAAGAAAAGCGGCCAGTAGAAAGGTGAATGAAACACGGACTGAACCTAGGACCCGTGTCGCCGCACTTGTTGGATTTTGGACTGCTACTCAAGCAAGAAGTAGCACATTTATTGGTACTGCACATGTCTGTCAACAAAAGGATACGGACAATGGACTTTGGGTCCACTGCAACAATTGGAAATTAATTTGTAGTTTGAGTTGTGCTGCATTCATGGACATTTGTAAGAATTTTGGTGAAGAATACATGAATAAGATATAAGGAGCAATTATTTGCAATATATAAGTAACACAGTGATTTATTTCAGTTGTTACTAATCCCCAGGTGGGGGCAGGGGATCCCCCAGTTTGGAGGCCCTCCCCACCTGCTTCAGGGTCGTCAGAAAGCGGGGGGGGGGGGAGGGAGGGAAAGGTCTGTTGGGCACTCCAGTGTTCCCTATGAAGGCCGGTTCCCATAGGGTATAATGGAGAATTGATCTGCGGGTATCTGGAGCTCTGAGGGGGGGCTGTTGGTTTAGGTAGAGGCACCAAATTTGCAGCATAGCATCTGTTGCCTCTTCTCAAAACACCCTCCCAAGTTTCAAAAGGCGGGAAGGAGCCTGGGAAAGCTCCCGCTGGGACCTGGGGATTGGCAAGCCTATGTTGAAGTCTTTAGTGTGAGCTAGGGTTGCCAATCCCCAGGTGGCGGCAGGGGATCCCCCGGTTTGGAGGCCCTCCCCCCGCTTCAAGGTCGTCAGAAAGCGGGGGGAGGGGAGGGAAATGTCTGCTGGGGACTCTGTTATTCCCTATGAAGATTTATTCCCATAGAAAATCATGGAGAATTGATCCGTGGGTATCTGGGGCTCTAGGAGGGGCTGTTTTGGGGGGTAGAGTTACCAAATTTTCAGTATAGCATCTGGTGCCTCTCCCCAAAATACCCACCAAGTTTCAAAAGGACTGGACCAGGGGATCTCAATTCTACGAGCCCCAAAAAAGCAGGTGCCCTTATCCTTCATTATTTCCAGTGGAGGGAAGGCATTTAAAAGGTGTGCGGTCCCTTTAAATGTGATGGCCGGAACTCCCTTTGGAGTCAAATTATGCTTGTCACAACCTTGCTCCTGCCTTGACCCCCAAAGTGTCCTGGCTCCACCCCCCAAATTCTCCTGACTCCACCCCCAAAGTTCCAAGATATTTCTTGAATTGGACTTGGCAACCCTAAGCTATGGTGTGCCTGCTTCTTGGGGGGGGGGGGGGGTGTTCATGCGCAGCGAAATGGAGGCCTCCAGACCCCTCCCTTTCCTGCTGCATTGGGATCTCAGCAGCGGTGGTTTTGCTCAGCTGCGGATTGTCAATCTTTTTGAATGCCTTCCCGCCCCCCGATCTTTGGGAACCCCGATTTCCACCCTGAGCTTTGGGGTTGCCAGCTTCTAGGCGGGGCCTGGAGATCTCCCAATGTGGCAACTGATCTCCAGACTACAAGAGATCAACTGTGAAGGGAGTGGCTGCTTTGGAGGGTGGACTCTGTCCCCTTGTACCCCACACTGAGGTCCCTCCCTAAACTCTATCCCCAGTTCCCTGGGAAAGTCACACCATCAACCGTCAGTGCATTGCACTAATTTTGGTAACCCTAGGGGGGTTGGATAAATGTGTGTGTGGGGGGGGTTGCACATTCAGGCATCAGCACCTTGCAGTAACATAGGGATTAGGTTGTGCACCTGCAAAGAGACCTCATATATCCCCAGGATACTGACTTTATGTGCATTCATCTTAACATGTGCCCTAGGCTCAACTGCGTGTGTGTTTGCGAGGGAAAGAAACTTGGTCTTTTCCCTAAGGATGGTTACGTCCAAATTCTTACATGAAAGGCCGGGGAACAAAATAACATGCTTTGATGAGCAGCTGTGTTTTGCTGAGACTAACAAACAAAAAGCTGGACTGTGATTGCAGAGAAACCTAGCGCTAGTTACTATCCTAGGCATTGTGAACATGAGAGAAAAGACTGATGTTTTTCAGAGTTCTTCTGTGTTATCAAAGATTTCAGGTTTTCACGGCTGGTAACATCATTAGGGTTTGTAGAATCTTTCGGGATCAAGTGCCGTGTTCTACTGGAGAAAGTTTTCCTTCCAGACGTTTCGTTCTCAGCTGCGGAGAACATCCTCAGTGGCGTTGCAGCCGGAGCAGGCGCTCAGACCTTCTTGGCTGCTGTGCATTGAGTGGGGCCAGGGCTGCTGGAGAGCTGCTATTTGTAGGCTGGAGGGGGTGTGATGAAAGGGCAATTGGTTTGTGGATGTGCCCATTGTTTGGTGGGGCTTCCTGGAAGGGTAGTGATAAGGAAACTTCTGTGTTGTTAGTTCCCTGCAGGTGGAATTCCCTTCACACAGCATGTTACAGGTTATGTGTCAGCTTTTCCCTGGATGTACCAATTTTAATGCAGGGAGGTCTTTAAAATGTGACATTCTCCATTTACAGTTGGAAGTGATGCAGCCCGCTCATAGAATCATACTGTTGGAAGGGACCTCCAGGGTCATCTAGCCCAACTCCCTGCAAAAAGCAAGACATTCAGAAATACAACACCCCACCGCTTCCGCCACGTGCACACACATTCTACCACCTTGTTTTGCTGCTGGTAATGACCAGGTCTCAGATATTTTTCTGCCAGTCTGCACGTTTGCTTATTTATATAGGAGGTTTGTACCTGCCTTTTTAGCACCTGCGTGCCGGATTCAAGTACCTGCCTAGAAGAAGCAACTTAAGTAATGTTTCCTTGTAGGACTCCTGGAGGGAAGTTTTTGCTTTTCTCAAGCCCTCAAAGGTGTTCTCGTACAATGTCCTTCAAGGTTTGAAAGCACTTCGGGAACTGTACCTTGGTGAATAGTTCTCTTTGTGTCGAAAGACTTGTGTTGGGTCTCTTATGCCTTCAGCGAGAGTGTAAGTGTGGAGAACTGGAGGGAGATCTGATTGGGGGCAGCCTAGAAAAGGAATTTATGAACCCCTGCAGTTAACACTTCTTAATTTTACAGCATTTTAGAACAATTAGGATATCATCTATGCAACTTTTCAGTAGTTCCGTTGGATAAATGAAGACGGGTAGGCATGTTTGTAGCAGTAGATGACAGCAAAAAATCAGTAGCTCCTCGAAGACCAACAAAATTTATAGCAGCGTGTGAGTGTTCGTGAGGCACTGCTCGCTTTTTTTGATACTTCAGAAATCTCGTTGTTGTTGTTCAGTCGCACAGTCGAGTCCGACTCTTTGCGACCCCATGGACAAAGTCATGCCAGGCCCTCCTGTCTTCCACCATCCTCCGAAGTCTTCTCATATTCATGTTAGTTACATCAGTCCAGCCATCTCGTCTTTTGCCGTCCCCTTCTTCTTTTGCCTTCTGTCTTTCCCAGCATCAGGGTCTTCTCCAGCGAGTGCTCCCTTCTCATTTGGAGGCCAAAGTATTGGAGCTTCAGCTTCAGCATCTGACCTTCCAGGGAACAGTCTGGGTTGATTTCCCTTAGGACTGACTGATTTGATCTTCTTGCAGTCTAAGGGACCCTCAAGAGTCTTCTCCAGCACCACAGCTTGAAAGCATCTATTCTTCTGCGCTCGGCCTTCCTTTTGGTCCAGCTCTCACAGCCATACATTACTACTGGGAATACCATTGACTTGACTATACGGACTTTTGTTGACAGGGTGATGTCTCTGTTTTTTATTATACTCCCTGGGTTTGCCATAGCCGTCCTCCCAAGGAGCGGACCTCTTTTAATTTCATGGCTCATACCCTGCCACAAATGTTGTGAGTTTTTAAGAGGCTACTGGACTCCAGCTCTTTTCGAAGAGATAAATAAGCAGTGTTCATGCTGAGAGAGAGAGAGTGGGATTTGTGGCTCAGGATCAGTGGCTCGCTTGAATGAAGAGTTCTGTTGAACTCAAAAGTTTGCACACTGTTACGTCTCATTGGGTTGATCCTAATAAAAGGTACTACATGGATTGTGCTGTTGGCTTTGTAGATAAATCCGATATGGGGATTCCTGATTCATACAACACCCAGCTAGCCTCTGTGTTGGACTTAGTTTCCGTCGCTCCCAGACCTCCTTGTTTATAATAGATGCTTTTTTAGTCAAACTTGAATGTGGCTCCTAGTTTTAACTGAATCCTTCCAGGCTCCCTAGTGGAAAATTAAAATGATTAAGGATGTCAGACTCGTTTGTTACGAGGGATGGATCTGACACAAATGTTATTTCCTTGGTCTGGACCAGGCATGCCATAAAATGTAATGCTAGGTGCCGGAGATATAAACTTTATAAAGGACACTGGCAAATCTAATTAATAATGTTATTTTTTTTTTTTGCTCAAGATAGAAGTAAAAGCAATAGATTTACTGAAGAACCCACAAAAGCCCCAATAAATGTATTTAATAAATGTATTTAAATTTATTTGCATGTATTATCTGCTTTTGTAGTAATGCATTGTTGGTCAGTTTCAGATTCCACAAATGTCTCAGTATTTTTAAAACCAGTGTAGTGGATTGGCGAGTGTCAAGCAAGGATGTGGGAGACCCAGGTTCGAATCTCGACTCTGCCATGGAAGTTTGTAGAGTGACCTTGAACCAGCCATATCTTTCCTGCCTAACCTACCTTGCAAGGTGGTTGTTGGCCTAAAATGGAGAAGAGAAGAAGAAGAAGAATTGCAGCTTTATACCCTGCCCTTCTCCCTGAATCAGAGACTCAGAGCTGCTTGCAATCTCCTGTGTCTTCTCCCCCCACAACAGACACCCTGTGAGGTGGTTGGGGCTGAGAGGGCTCTCACAGCAGCTGCCCTTTCAAGGACAGAGTCTCAGAGCAGGCTACAATCTCCCATATCTTCTCCCCCTACAACAGACACCCTGTGAGGTGGGTGGGGCTGGAGAGGGCTCTCACAGCAGCTGCCCTTTCAAGGGCAGAGTCTCAGAGCGGCCTACAATCTCCTTTACCTTCCTCCCCCACAACAGACACCCTGTGAGGTGGGTGGGGCTGGAGAGGGCTCTCACAGCAGCTGCCCTTTCAAGGACAACTCCTGCGAGAGCTATGGCTGACCCAAGGCCATTCCAGCAGGTACAAGTGGAGGAGTGGGGAATCAAACCCGGTTCTCCCAGATAAGAGCTATGGCAGACCGAAGGCCATGCCAGCAGGTGCAGGTGGAGGAGTGGGGGAATCAAACCCGGTTCTCCCAGATAAGAGTCCACACACTTAACCACTGCACCAAACTGGCTTGGTTTTGTAAGCTACTTTGGACCCCCATTTGGGAAAACAATGGAGTAAAACTGTGCAAATAAGATAGATTCAGGCAGGTAGTCGTGTTAGTCTTGAAGCAGCAGAACAAAGCTAGAGTCCAGTTGGTGCCGTTAAGACTAACAAATAAAACTTTGTTGTTCTTAAAGGTGCTATTAGACTAAACTTTTGCACAGATCGGAATGAGATGTTCCAATATGGAAGCCTGGGTTTTATGTTTACTAACTTCATAGGAAGTTGTAAACTAAAGGAATGTTTCAGAAGAATTTTTGGGTTTAGGTTTGAGTCTGGTTGTTTCGGAAGGCAATGGCAAACCACCCCGTAAAAAGTATGCCGTGAAAACGTTGTGAAAGCAACATCACCCCAGAGTCGAAAACGATTGGTGCTTGCACAAGGGACCGTTCCTTTTTCGTTTTCCTGGTTGTTTCACTACTATGTTGACCTATCCGTTTGTATAAAACAAAATAACTTGAAGCTAGCTGTTAAGGAAAAAGTCAAAACTTGTTGAAGGATCAGTAGGTATTAATATGGGTAAAAGACTATCATTAACATATAGGACCGGGGGCGGCCAAAAGTTGCTTAACCTTAGAGCCACACAGAATAAACGTCAGATGTTTGAGGGAGAGAGGGAGGGACTGAATTAGGAAGGAAGGAAGGAAAATAGATTGGGAGGGAGAGGTGGAAATAAATAAACTTAAAATGCATTCTCCAAGCCACCAGCTGACTTAGCAAAGCGATGAAGAGACACATGCCTTCTCCAAGCTGCCCAACGAGGCGATGTGGCTTCAACAGCCACACAATATGTGTGAAAGAGCCACATGTGGCTTCCGAGCCACAGTTTGGCCACCCCGTATAGGACCATGATACATTTCACATAGTATACTGGAGAAATGCAAAAACACGTCCAAAAGGGATAAAATGGTCTTTGCTTTCATCTCAAGAGATGCTCAGAGAACACCATTTCAAAGCATTTGTGTTTTTATCTGGAATCCGCAACAAGTCAGTTGTCGTATTGTATAGCTCCGTTACCCTAACAATCCCAGATGAACTGCTGGCAGTTTCATTCACTTCATTGGTCTGAGTTTGGTTTTGTCTGCTGGTAATGTTGCACTGTCATATGCTTGGATGGCTTCGGGTTTATTTGGTCGCTGCAGGTCCACCATTTTGGGGAAAGGATCTGGGTGGGCAGCCATGTTGGTTTGAAGCCGTAGAACAAAGTAGGAGTCCAGTAGTACCTTTAAGATCAACAAAGTTTTACTCAGAATGTCAGCTGTATTCAGAATGTAAAAGGATGAAACTGTGTAGGTCAAAATATGATGCGTCCAGAGACCAGTGACACTGAGCACCATTCGAAGCCTGGCTTTCTGCTAGTAATCAGTTTTACCTTTCGGTTTTGTTTATGGCAGGGGTGTCAAACATGCGGTTTGTGGGCCAGATCAGGCCCCCGGAGGGCTCCTGTCAGGCCCCCGAACAACTGGCCGTCATCTGCTTCCTTCTCCCTGTATCTTGCTTCCTTCTGCATAATAGCTTGCTTGGCCAGGCTCGCTCAATCACGCAGGATGAGATAAAAAAACCATTATCCCTGTTCAGTCCTGGGAAGGCGTTTGTTCCAAGTTCCATAATAATTTGTAATTCAGCAATTTCTCCATTGAACCTATGAAGCTGCCTTATACTGAATCAGACCCTTGGTCCATCAAAGTCAGTATTGTCTTCTCAGACTGGCAGCGGCTCTCCAGGGTCTCAGGCTGAGGATTTTCACACCTACTTGCCTGGACCCTTTTTCGGAGATGCCAGGGATTGAACCTGGGACCTTCTGCTTCCCAAGCAGATGCTCCACCACTGAGCCACCATCCCTCCCTCCATTCTGTTCTTGAAGTGGAAATCTCTTAGAAGCCCTGCAGAACTGCTACAAGTCCTGTGGGGCATGAATTTATTTGGTAGAGCATTCCACCAGGTTGAAGCCAGAGCAGAAAAGACCCTGCCTCTGGTTGAGGATAGCTGGATGTCTCTTGGCCCAGAGACCACCCGTAGATTTAAATCTACAGAGTGCAACACTCTTCTGGGGGCAAAGCAGGAGAGGCAGTCCCAAAAGTTCCTAGGTCCATGGCCATTTAGGGTTTTGAAGCTCAATACCAAGACCTTGAACCTATCTGGCACTCCACTTTAGGAAGTCCAAGCTCCTTTTATCTTTTCCAGCAAGTCTTGGGCTTTTCATGATGTGATCAAAGAATGATAGCCTCAGGAAACATACATCATAAAAAATCTAAACAAAATTAATACCCTTTATGGCATTCACAGTAATAAAAGTATCATGAAGTATAAAACACAAATTTATCTTATATTTGCAAACATAACTCAGATTTTTTTTTTATGTTCAAGTCTTAATTTGTAGTCAATATAATGTTGGGGGTTGTCTAACAAAGCAAAACTGTCTCGTATATCTGCACGAAATATGTTTGAACAATTCTCAGAAATTGCATGAGCATTAGTAAAACTTCAGACTACTCGCAAAATGAAATCTTAGATTAGCAGAGTGATTGTGGATGCCTTGTTAGACTTGGCCAACTTCTGTTTCATTATAGGATGGGTTTCTGTTTTACGTTTGTATATACATTAAAGCAGGGGTGTCAAATATGTGGCCCGGGGGCCAAATCAGGCCGCTGGAGAGCTTCTGTCAGGCTCCTGAGCGACTGGCTGTTCTCTGCTTCCTTCTCCCTCTTTCTTTCGTCTGCATCACAGCTTTCTTTGTCAGGCTCTCTCAATTGCACAGCAGAGCTACTGAGACAAGCCTCTCTTCCTTCGATTGGCTGAGGCTCCTCCCTTCCTGGTCCCCTGGGGAAGGAAGGAAAGAGACAGAGCTTCCTTCGCCTGGTTCCCTGGATCCCATGGGAGAAATACAAAGAAATCACCTTTAAGACCAACGAGTGCTGATTTTTTAAGCATGTTTTAAGTTTTTTTAAAAAATCTTTAATTGCATTCTCTTTGTTCTTTATAAAGTTTAAATTTCTGCTACCTAATCTTAAAGAGGTACACGCATGGTCCAGTCTGACATGGCCCAGCCCGACAAGGTCTCATATATGTCAGATCCAGCCCTCATAATAAATGAGTTCGACATCCTTGCATTAAAGGGATTTTTAACATATATACAGAAGTATATGTTCAGTTTTTTATGGTGTATCTGTTTCCTAAAATTATAGTATTTGCGGGGTGTGTGTGTGTGCGCTTATCCTTGTTACCAGTCTCCAGGGGGGTTTAGTTGCAGTAACTGTATCTATGACAGCACCTTTCGCACATGAGTTGCTCGCCAGATGTTATAAAGAAGAAGCTGGTGAGCATTATAATGCCTAAAATGGCACTTTCATGTGAACATAGGAAACTGCCTTCAGACCCTGGGTCCATCCAAGTCAGTCTTGTCTACTCAGACTGGCAGTGGCTCTCCAGGGTCTCAAACTGCGGTTTTTCACGCCTACTTGCCTGGATCCTTTTTAGTTGGAGATGCCGGGGATGGAACCTGGGACCTTCTGCTTACCAAGCAGATGCTCTACCCCTGAGCCACCATCCCTCCCCTACTCAAGTGTGTGAGTGGCTAGTTAAAAACATAAGCTATTCCTCACTATTCATTGTTATCATTGTTCCCACATGCAGATGCTGTTGTGTGTGCATTTAAAAACTTCTAACAGTTAATTATGCCAGACTTTAACATTGGGTATTGCAGAATGCGGTGTTGTGCTTGGGTGATGCTTTGATTTCTGCTGAAATCAAAGGGACAGGGAGGGACAGTGGCTCACTGGTAGAGCATCTGCTTGGTAAGCAGAAGCTCCCACGTTCAATCCCTGGCATCTCCAAAAAGGGTCCAGGCAAGTAGGCGTGAAAATCCTCAGCTTGAGACCCTGGAGAGCTGCTGCCAGTCTGAGTAGACAATGCTGACTTTGATGGACCAAGGGTCTGATTCAGTAGAAGGCAGCTTCATATTTGGGGAGGGACGGTGGCTCAGTGGTAGAGCATCTGCTTGGGAAGCAGAAGGTCCCAGGTTCAATCCCCAGCATCTCCAACTAAAAAGGGTCCAGGCAAGTAGGTGTGAATAACCTCAGCTGGGGACCCTGGAGAGCCATGAATGGGGCTGTGGCTCAGTGGTAGAGCATCCGGTTGGTAAGCAGAAGGTCCCACGTTCAATCCCTGGCATCTCCAAAAAGGGTCCAGGCAAGTAGGCGTGAAAATCCTCAGCTTGAGACCCTGGAGAGCCGCTGCCAGTCTGAGTAGACAATGCTGACTTTGATGGACCGAGGGTCTGATTCAGTATAAGGCAGCTTCATATGTTCATATGAACTGTTGCAATAGCAATGGATTTTTCAAATGCTCCAAGTGCTTGGGGGCACATTTTTTGGGGGAAGGTTTATGGTACCTCTTCTGTGAAGAAGGGTAGGGTTAAAATTTCATAGAGGCCGGGTCCTAGAGACAGGGAGCAGCTTTGGGAAGCATTCTGGAAACTGAAGCAACCTCTCCCCATCATAAAAGAGCCAAGATGGGCGGAAGCCCGGACACAGAAGATCATTGGCGGGGTGGGGGATAAGTGGATGATTGAAAGGAGGACTTGAGGGACAGATAGGGAAAAGAAGCTATAGAGAGGAATGGTTGGGAGTGAGGACCCCAAAGCACGAGTGTTTCAAGTAAGGGGTGGCCTGCGTATTTGGAATGGGGAGAGTAACACCAGGGAAACTGGCAAGATGATTTGCATTGCTCAGGGCGATACCCTTCCAACCTGTGGAGGAGGAGAAGATGATGATGATGATATTGGATTTATATCCCGCCTTATATTCTGAATCTCAGAGTCTCAGAGCGGTCACAATCTCCTCTACTTTCCCCCGCAGACACCCTGTGAGGTAGGTGAGGCTGAGAGAGCTTTTTACAGCAGCTGCCCTTTCAAGGACAACTCCTGCGAGAGCTACGGCTAACCCAAGACCATTCCAGCAGGTGCAAGCGGAGGAGTGGGGGATCATACCCGGTTCTCCCAGATAAGAGTCCGTGCATTTAACCACTACACCAAACTGGCTCTCAAACTGAAGAGATTGATCGATTGATTTGATTTGTATCCCGCCCTCCCCACCGAAGCAGGCTCAGGGCAACTCACAGCATAAAAACGCCACAATAGTCAAAACAATATTATAAATCATACATTCTGTAAAATTGTTCATTCAATAATTAAGACATTCGCATTTAGTTTGGTGCTAAGATCTAGATGCAATATATTATTCAGTTTTTCAGTGGCGACGGTATTCCTTCTACGATGTAGGCTCATGTTAATTAAAAGCCGGCTGGAAGAGAGTGGTTTCGTAGGCCCTGTAGAACTGGAAAAGGTTCCGCAAGGCCTGCACTTCCTCTGGCAGTTGATTCCACCAGTGGGGGGCTGCGATCGAGAAGGCCCTTTCCCTGGCGGCTTTCAGTTTGGCTTCCTTCGTCCCGGGGATTGCCGATAGATTTTGTGAGCCAGATTGCAGTATCCCCTGGGGGATATATGGGGAGAAACAGTCCCTAAAGTAGGCAGGTCCTTGGCCATATAAAGCTTTAAAGGTAATAACCAGCACCTTGTAACGAATCCGCTATACTATTGGCAGCCAGTGCAGTTCCCGCAGTCCCGGCTGTATGTGCTCCCACTTAGGGAGCCCCAATAGCAGCCTGGCCGCTGTGTTCTGCACTAGCTGCAGTTTTTGGGTTCGGCACAGGGGCAGCCGCATGTGGAGGGCATTGCAGTAGTCCAACCTCGAGGTGACCGTTGCATGGATCACTGTTGCCAGGTCGTCGCGCTCCAGGAAGGGGGCCAACTGCCTCACCCGCCTAAGATGGAAAAAGGTGGATTTAACAGTGGCTGCTGTCTGGGCCTCCATTGTCAGGGCAGGCTCCAGCAGCACCCTCAAGCTCTTGACCTTGCGTGCCATTTTCAGCGGCGCACTGTCAAATGCTGGTAGGGGGATTTCCCTTCGCAGAGCGCCATGACTCAGGCAAAGGACCTCTGTCTTCGTTGGATTCAACTTCAATCTACTCCGCCTGAGCCATCCCGCCACAGCTTGCAACGATTTTCTGGGACACGGTCAGAACGTCCGTCCATCAGTAGGTAGAGTTGGGTGCCATCAGCATACTGGTGACAACCCAATCCATACCTCCGGGCAATCTGGGCAAGGGGGCGCATGTAGATGTTGAACAACATCGGGGAGAGCACCGTCCCCTGTGGCACCCCACAATTAAGTGGACGCCTCCCCCAATCGCCACCCTTTGTCCCCGACCATCAAGGAAAGAGGAAAGCCATTGCAAGTCCCGCCCCTGAATCCCCGTGTTGGCTAATCATTAAGCCAATTTAGCAGGTTGTAACTTGACTTTGGACAGAGCTGTACATGTAGGCTAACAATCTAAGTAACAATCTAAGAGAGTACTGAGATCGGGTTCGCAAAACCTGCTTGTAATCCCCGGGCCAAAGGAGGCCCGTTTGAAATTTACCAGGGATCGGGCCTTCTCGATAACGGCGCCTTACTGGTGGAACCAGCTGCCGGAAGAGGTGAGGGCCCTGCGGGACCTAGGGCAGTTCCGCAGGGCCTGCAAGACAGTCCTCTTCCGGCTGGCCTACAATTAACCGACACTGAGAAATCTGGATGGAGCTAGAGTGCATTCTGACAGACCGCCGGTTTTTATTTTTATGTCTTTATCTTTTATTAATCTACTGTTTTAACTGTTGCTATGTAATTGTTTTTAAGTCAAACCTATGTAAGTTTTATATCTTGTAAGCCGCCCTGAGCCACTTCGGTGGGAAGGGCGGGATATAAATCAAAATATAAATGAATAAATAAATAAGTGTGTAGCTGGAGAATCACTACCCAAGGAGCCGAAATACAGAGATGCTGAGGGGGTGGGGGAAAAGGGGAAGAAGAACAGGCCTTGAAGGTATCCAGTAGGTCTGCTTAAAAAAACCAGAACAAAATACACTTAAAAACAATTTGCTCCCAAATTTGAAGCCTGCCATAGGCAGAAATATCAGTAGCTCAGATTAATAACGGAGCAGTGCTCCAAACCACATCATTAAGGGTTTGCTTATGTTGAAACGATTGCTTGTTTCGAAGCAAAAGCGCCCACAGTATGTCCATGTTTCCAAATAGGTGCGAGGTTTTCCGCAGCAGCTCCCGGTTGACAAGCTGCCCGTTGTGTCTTGGGGCAGGTTGACATTTCTGGACCTTTGTTTCTTCTCAGCAGCAGCCCTGCGTTTAGCGCTTCACCTTAGCAGGTGGTGGATGTTGGTAAAGGAGGACTACCTGGCCAGATGATCCTCTCTCCGGGAGGGGATGAAGTTGCTGCGGCAGCCGATGAGAGGCCTGCGTGCCGCAAATGCTTTTTGAAGTTCTCGCAACGCAACTAACTGTACACCCAGCCTTGTCTTTAAGAGATCACGCTGTCCGATCTGGGATAATATAATTCCTCTGGTTAGTTGCATAAACATACCATCAGCTTGTTTGTCTGCATGGCAGCATCCAGCCGAATGCTCGCTTGGACTGGCACAAAGTGGGATCATCTGCCAAGGGAGGTGGCGAGCTCTCCCTCACTGACTGTCTTTAGGCAGCAGCTGGGTGAGACACAGGCCAGCGATGCTGTGGGCCGATCTTGCACTGAGCAGGGGGCTGGACCAGGTGGCCTGTATGGCCCCTTCCAAATCCGTGAGTCTATTATTCTAAGTTGTATAGGACCTAGGAAGGAAGGAATCGTGCAAAGGAGTTCAGATGTTGTGGCTTGGACAGCCAAGGGTCATAAGATTTCCTGATCTAGAACCTATGTCAGGGGTGGCCAAACTTGCTTAACATGAGAGCCACATAGAATAAATGTCATATGTTTGAGAGCCACAAGACATGAACATCAGATACTTGAGAGCTGCAGGAAGGAAGGAAGGAAGGAAGGAAGGAAGATAGATGGAGGAGAGAGAGGTAGAAAGAAAGCAACTTTAATTTGAAACGCCTTCTCCAAGGCACTGGCTGGCTTGGAGAAGCGATTTAAAGCAAGAAATGCTTTTTCCAAGTCAGCCAATGGGGTGGCGGTGGCTTCGAGAGCCACACAATTTGTGTGAAAGAGCCACAGTTCAGCCACTCCGGTCTAGGTTCTGGTAGGAATGCTGTACGAAGAGTTGTACAATATTTTTGGGGCAGTTTTGGCATCTCCTTTTAGTGCAGCGTAAAGACCTGGTTAAGTGTGAGGGGTCCTGAAAGCGTTTGTGTGAATGTGAATTGGAAGCTGTTACACTTTTGACTTCTTTTTGTGTGTGTGTGTGTGTGTGTGGCGGGGGGCGGGGGGGAAGGTTAGAAAGGGAAATCTCACTTTCCTCTTTTTTTCTTCAAACTGGATTTCCACTGCCCCCCCCCCCCCAGGCATGTGCCTCACCAGCTCTCTGTCTCGCTCTCTTAAATCAGGACAGATCCAGCCACTGTGGCTGCAGGGAAAAGTCTGATTTGGGGTTGGTGCTGTAGCAGTGCGATTCTTCCTCAATCTCCTTTTGTCCTCAAGACCAGCTATGCGTGCGTTCTCAAAGGAAGAGACAGCCTGGTGGATGGTGTGCCTCCATGCTTTGCGATCTGAGGCTAGGTCAGACCACTGGTGATGGTTGATGCGACAGGTGCCAAGGGATTTCTTCAAGGAGTCCTTGTACCTCTTCTTTGGTGCCCCTCTATTTTGATGGCCGGTGGAAAGTTCGCCATACAGAGCAATTTTGGGAAGGCGGTGGTTTTCCATCCTAGAAATATGCCCTGCCCAGCGCAGCCGCGTCTTCAACAGCAGTGCCTCGATGCTGGTAACCTCCGCCCTCTTGAGGACTTCAGTGTTGGTCACAAAGTCACTCTAGTGGATGTTGAGGATGGTGCAAAGGCAGCGCTGATGAAAGCACTCAAGGAGTCGCAGGTGATGACAGTATAAAACCCACGATTCGGAGCCGTAGATGAGGGTTGTCATCACAACCGCTTTGTAAACATTGATCTTTGTGCCTTTTTTCAGATGCTTGTTGCTCCACACTCTTTTGTGCAGTCGGCCAAATGCACGGTTTGCCTTTGCCAGCCTGTTGTCAATCTACTTGTCGATCTTGGCATCTGAGGAGATGATGCACCCCAGGTAGCTGAACTGCTGGACTGTCTTCAGTACTGATTCACCCACAGTGATGCAGGGAGGGTGATAATCTTCCTGGGGTGCAGGCTGGTGGAGAACTTCTGTCTTCTTCAGACTAACTTCTAGGCCGAATAGCTTGGCAGCCTCTGCAAAGCAGACGTCATATGCTGCAGAGCTGATACCGAATGGGAGACGAGTGCAGCATCATCAGCAAACAGTAGCTCACGGATAAGTTTTTCCATTGTCTTGGAGTGAGCCTTTAGTCGCCTCAGGTTGAACAGGCTGCCATCGGTGCGATAGCAGATGTAGACACCATCATCATCATCTACATTTAGAATAGGTATTAATATATAGTCTTTAGCTTTCTTCTTTTTCAATTAAAGACAGCTCTGCAAAACGAATATTGATATATTAAAATCTTTAATCACAAAGAGCCTTAGCGCACCTTATTAAAGACTAATGGCTTTATTGTAGCATAAACTTTTTTGTATATACGTCCATAGTGACTAACAGCAGTAGAATGGCAGTGAAGAGTAAAGTTAATACAAAAAAGACTCGAATCAAGGGTGGCCAAACTGTGACTCGGGAGTCTCATGTGGCTCTTTCACACACACTGCGTGGCTCTCAAAGCTCCCACAGCCCCGTTGGCCAACTTGGAGAAGGCATTTCTCTTTTAAAATTACTTCCCCAGGCCAAGCCAGCTAGTGACTTGGAGAATGCATTTAAAGTTAAATTTGCTTTCTTTCCACCTCTCCCCTCCATCTCTTTGCCTTCCTTCCTTCTTTCGTTGTGGCTCTCAAACATTTGGTATTCATGTCTTGTGGCTCTCAAACGTTTATTTCATGTGGCTCTTACGTTAAGCAAGTTTGGCCACCCCTGGGCTAGAATCATAGAATCGTAGAGTTGGAAGGGACCTCTAGGGTTATCTAGTCCAACCCCCTGCACAATGCAGGAAACTCACAAACACCTCCTCCAAAATTCACAGGATCCTCATTGCTGTCAGATGGCATCTAGCCTCTACTTAAAAACCTCCAAGGAAGGAGAGCCCACCACCTCCCGAGGAAGCCTGTTCCACTGAAGAATCGCTCTTAACAGTCAGGAAGTTCTTCCTAATGTTGAGCCGGAAACTCTTTTGATTTAATTTCAACCTGTTGGTTCTGGTCCTACCTTCCGGGGCCACAGAAAACTATTCCACACCATCCTCTATATGACAGCCCTTCAAGTACTTGAAGATGGTGATCATATCACCTCTCAGCCGCCTCCTCTCCAGGCTAAACATGCCCAGCTCCTTCAGCCTTTCCTCATAGGACTTGGTCTCCAGACCCCTCACCATCTTCGTCGCCCTCTTCTGGACCCGTTCCAGCTTGTCTATATCCTTCTTAAAATGTGGTGCACAAAACTGAACACAATACTCCAGGTGAGGTCTTACCAGAGCAGAGAAAAGCGATACCATCACATCACGTGATCTGGACACCATACTTCTGTTGATACAGCCCAAAATTGCGTTTGCCTTTTTAGCCACCGCATCACACTGTTGACTCATGTTCAGCGTATGGTCCACTAAGACCCCTAGATCCTTTTTGCACATACTGCTGCTAAGACAAGTCTCCCCCATCCTATAACCATGCATTGGATTTTTCCTACCTAGGCTAATTTGCTAGAAGATTCAATTTCCCAGGATGTGGATGTGTTAACTCATACTGTTGAGTATGAAGGGACAGACTTGAAGTCTTCATTCCTTTAGGTTCCCATGAGGTTGAAAAGCACCATGGCTGCCCCCAGCATCACACTAAAACCAAACTGGGTAGTAACTGCCTCCCCCCAGCAAATCCAGGAGTATCTGCTGCTGGACATATGGGTACATCTTCTGTACCTGTGTTGCTGTTTAGCGGTGCCGCTTTGTTGTCATGCTTTAGATAGCAAGACTGAACAGGTATGGTGTGTCAACAGCCATGTTCCTTCTAAGCTGTGGAGTCTTGTGAGCAAAAATTCTACTTTGTGAGCTACTGGGATTAAAGTTGTGAGCTACTGCATAAATCAGTGTGCTCTGAGGTCATCCTTCCTGAACTAAGACAAAAATGTGTGAGCTGGAGGCTAAAAAGCTGTGAGCTAGCTCACGCTAACTCAGTTTAGAGGGCACACTGGTCATGAGAGGTCAGGCTTGGAGCATCAAAACGTAAGAAGGCTTGACAAGAAATAAAGAGAGTGCACACTGTTAAAGCTTCAGACTGAGCGAGGATATAAAGAAAACATGCCGTCTTCTCATCCTACGCTCGATATTTATCTTAAACAGTTTAATTAGGCAGGCTAATTTGCCAGGTTGTAGTAGTTAAAAAGGCCACCGCTACTCAGTTCAAGAAGCTGGGGCTTCTCTCTGTTATCCCTCTCTACTACATAGGCAAGAAGATGGAATTCCTAGGTAAACAGTTATCGAGAGCCAGTTTGGTGTAGTGGTTAAGTGTGTGGATATGTTTAACTGGGAGAGCTGTGTTTAATTCCCCGCTCCTCCACTTGCACCTGCTCTTGTGACTTTGAGTCAATCATAAGTTCTCAACAGAGCTGTTCTGTTCAAGGGCAGTTCTGGGAGAGCTCTCTCAGCCCCAACTACCTCACAGGGTGTCTGTTGTGGGGAGGGGAAGGGAAAGGAGATTGTAAGATGCTCCGAGACTCCTTCATGTAGTAAAGAGTGGGGTATAAATCCATTCTCCTTTTCCTCCTCCTCCTCTTCTTCCTCCTCTTCTTTCTCTTCTTCTTCCTCCTCTTCTGCTTCTTCTCCTCCTCCCTCCTCCCTTCATGGCTAGGGCCTTCATGGACAGAAGCCGTAAAATAAAAGCACTGCTGAAGATGGAAGAGAAAGAAAACATCTTTCTTGCATCCTGGGAATTTATAATCTCATGTTGGGAATCCTTCCCCCACATCTCGACCTTCGGGCCTCAAGGAGAAAGCTCTCTAGTAATGTGGCTGTCCTCAGCTCTGCCCCCTGAGGTGTGACATTCTAGCGAGGTGTGGGATGGCTGACCCTTTGTTTCCCCCCTTCCAGCCAGTTGCAGCACAGAGAGCTTGAGTGCTCTGTGCTTAGGCAGGTGGGCGCATTATTGTCCTCTCTCCCAGCTATAGATCCGTGGTGGGGCCCCTGTGACCGAGATACAGCTTAACCCTGCTGGTTTAATTACTGGGATGAATGCCAGGGTGGGGGCATTTCTCCCCATACAGCGCAGCTGAAAATAGAAGAGAAGTTCAATCTAAGTTGGTTTGTCAAAAGGTTTGAGGGTCTTAGCCTGAAGCAGGCAAAGGTCTTCAATGTCAATGCATGAAACCCACTGAGCTTTCCTGTCTTGTGCGCCGTGATCTTCAAGGAGTGCGATCCACTCGAAGAAATCTTGATTAAATCTTTCAAACTAGTAGATTCCACCTGTGCTCTGGATTAGGTTTATGTGATCAATCCCCTCACAGAATTTTATTGGAATGGGTAAGACAGTCATATCGGGAAAGGCTGACTTAGAAAGGGCCTTCCTTTTCAATAAGGTCTTGTAAATGTTGCCCTTGGCCTAAAACTTCTCGCGCAACTCAGGTTTTATGTTGTTAAAAGTCCAAAAGTCTGGGCGTCTTCTGCAGTACAATTCTGAAATTTGTATTTATGGAGAACCTCCCTTGCGCTGACAAAACTGTCGAAAATGACACTAGGGACATAATTCTAGAGAGATCGTTCACTAATTCAGAGAAATGGAGTGCCATTTGCAATCATTCATACTTTATCACATTCAAAATCTGGCAGGTTTTCCTCAATTGCTTCATCCCTCAGTGTTTCCTGTAAGGTTCCTTCCCGCCACCCCCCAATCTAGCCGGGAGCTGACTTCAGAGCTTCACCATGAACACATGAAATTGTCTTATACTGATCAGGCCTTGGTCCATCAAAGTCAATATTGCCTACTCAGATTGGTAGCGGCTCTCCAAGGTCTCAGGCGGGTCCTTCACATAACCTCCTGCCTGATCCTTTAAACTGGGGACACCGTGACTGTAAAGTATCTGTAGTACGGAATTCAGTTTAACTTACCAGTTTCCCCCCCCCTTCTGAAAAAGGTGAAAGATACTAGGTTGTATCCCACCAGCTTTTCCACTGGTAAAAAAGAGAAGAGGGCTCCACATGACCATCCCCCCCAAATATGTTGAGGAGCAAGGGACGTGGATGAATAAAAGCCAAATGGGATGTGCGGGGGGGGCTGTAATAAGAAGAATTGTGGCTGAGATTGAGCACAAAAGCTGGCTGGATCCAGTCTGTCGGATCCTAAATGAACCAGGCAGGGAATTGTGTTGAAGAAACTTAAATAGTTTGCTGTGTCTTTGACTCATTTTGACCCTTCACAAATGTCTTCTGCATGGAAACCACATTTTCAGGGTGGTGGTTGTTGTTTTTTTTTTTTTGCTAAAGCTTACAGGGCATGTGAAGAAGAATTTGGAAAGATCACATGTCCTCTCCCAAGGACCTTGTTTTTGTTTTTTCCCAAAATTGGAAAGTTTGGGGAAACTGAAAAAAGACACCTATACATTTTTTTTTTTGTGAATGAGTAACATGCTTTTTAAGGCATGATTTTTCAGTCAAAATGTATGGCCTGAGAACTCTCTCAGTGATCCCAGTGGGAAAACTGGGAAGTTTGGGGAAGCACTGAAAAACACACAGCTAACATGTACTGCAGACAGCCCTTGGCTGTGTTTCCTGTGTAATTTGGCCGCTTAGAGATCAGCAACCATATAAAATCCTTCCCTACTCTGTTGTTCCCGTGGCTTTAAAATTTGTGGGGATTTTATATTCTCGCTTGTGGCCCGTGTAACTGGATGATAAGTTCTGAAATTTCTTGAGCTTGGTTTCCAGCAGTTCTCAAAGCATAGATCAGGGTGACTATGTGGAAGTTATACAATTTTCTGCAATCGCGCTTTCTTCCGCTATGTGTTGTTGAAAAACTGCTAAATGTGACTTGACCGGTGGTGGTACCATTCCATTCACAATGCTTCATTTTTGCAACTGCTTTATGGGCCAACCAACTTAGAGCAATCTGACCCACAGCCAGCTAACCGCTTCTTATCTTGCTTCACATGAGGCTCTTAAGTAACCAGAACAAAATGCTCTGTAAACTCCTGGAGGACTGGCTACATCAGGGGTGTGTGGCCTGATATGCAAAGGAGTTCCTGCTACAAAAAAAAAAGGCCCTGCTCTGACCCTGGATCTCTTTGGTGTTCTCCCATCCAAGTGCTAACCAGGTTCCAGGATCTGACTAGATCAGTCTAGGCTGGGCTATCCAGGTCAGAACAAAACGTTTGCATACTGATCACTTATTCCTGTGTCAGATTTGTTGAGCAGCACAACTGGTTTGTTATTCTTAGCAATATATTATAATGCACTGAAGAGAGCCTCCAGGCCTTTGAGTTTTCCCGTCCGTTTTCTTTATGCTGTGTGCAAACAGAGGGCGTATGAAATTTGATAGGACACTTAAACGGCATCAACTGCATTTTCTGTGGCTAAGTGATTTGCTGTGGTCTTTGAATGTGCCTTGCTTGAACGACTCTGTGCAACCCAGGAGAAGTTCTGAGGGGTTTGTCACGGATTGAAGGGCATGAAGCCTGTGTATTCAGTTCTGTATCACCACACTTTGAGTTATGCAAGATATGTTCAGAGGTGGCTTCCATGGCCTCCCTCTGTGTTGTGACCAAGGATTTCCTTGGTGGTCTCCCATCCAAGTAATAACCATGACTGATCCTTTTTAGCTTCTATGAGGCTTCCAAAGCAAAAGGCATTCAGAGGTGGTTTGTTATTGGCTCCCTTTGCATGGTAACCTTGGACTTCATTGGTGGTCTCCAACCCTCCTTAGCTTCTGAGATTGGACAGATTGGCCAAGCCTGATCCATTCAGGCCAGTCATACAACAGCCGGGTGAGCTGAACATTCATTTATTGGCAACTTCTAAAGCAGTCTTGGACTTACGCCAGGCGTGCTTGAGACGGAGCTTTGTAACTTCCGTGAACTGTATTAAAAACCCACTTTCAGAAGATGTTGTAGCACGCATGTTTATGCTTGTCCCATTTATTTCCTTGAAAAAGCCTGTTTAGACTATTTCGTTCCACGAAGAGTTGATGTTGCAGGTTTAGGCAGATAATTGAATGTTCGGGTTGGCTTTGTAGGCTGTGATTCTCCGACTTTTATGTGGCTTTAGAAGTTCATGAAAGATATGTACATACTAAGTGTCATTATCCATAGCACAGCGGCTTCTTTTGCAGCGTGATGCAAAGATCGGACTGATACCCAAAAGCGGCAGAAAAGCTGTAACGGTGAATTTACTGTATCGAAATAATAGCATGTGCCATCAAAAACCTCGGCAGAAAGCTTGGAAAACAGAAAAAAAGCAAAGTTGCCCGAGGCGTTGTAGTATTTATAGTTGTTCGATGCCTTGTGACTTCTCAAAAGCATCGTGAGCAGCCAAAATGAGGTAAAATGTATTCAGAACTAAGTAGTTTGCTCAGGAAATTCTAATATTGGCAAGTGTTTTGTCTCAGCTCTTTTTCTTCACTTTTGACCTTTTGCTACGCTGCTTTTATTCTTCGCTTCTGGCTGTTCTTTCCTGCCCAAACCCAGAAGTGTGTCACCTAAGAAAATTACAGTGGATTTTATTTGAAATCTCCTTTCGAGTTTTACAGCGGCTGGGTGAGCTTGAATGTCAAAGCCAGTGCTAAGCATTCCATCGCATTTGACAGTGATAACGAAATAGTACCCAAAGTAAGATTTTACCAGTTCTTTTTGACTGCTTTACTAAGAGGAAAGTTGCCCTGATCTAGATGGCCCAGGCTGGCTGGATCTCATCAGATGTTGGAAGCAATTCTCTCTCTAAACTGTGGAGACTTGTGAGCAGAAATTCCACTTTGTGAGCTGCTGGCATTGAAGTGGTGAGCTGCTGCATAAATTAGTGTGCTCTGGGACCATCTTTCCTGAGCCAAGACAAAAATGTGTGAGTCAGAGGCTAAAGAACTGTGGGCTGTCTCACGCTAACTTCGCTTAGAGGGAACGCTGGTTGGAAGCTCAGCAGGGTCAGTCCCGGTTCATACTTGGATGGGAGACCACCAAGGAATCTAGGGGGGTCCACAGAGGCAGGCAATGGCGAGCCATCTCTGAATGGGAAGCGATGCTCTGCACTCTTGGTGGTTGGGGGGCTTCTGGAGTTCTGGCCCCGCTGGTGGACCTCCTGATGGCACCTGGGATTTTGGCCACTGCGTGACACAGAATGTTGGACCGAATGGTCCAGCGGTGGAATTCTAGCAGGAGCTCCTTTGCATATTAGGCCACATACCCCTGATGTAGCCAGTCCTCCAAGAGCTTACAAGGCTCTTTTTTTGTAAACTCTTGGAGGATTGGCTACAGCAGGGGGTGTGTGACCTAATATGCAAATGAGCTCCTGCTAGAATTCCACCCCTGGGATGGGCCTGATCCAACATGGCTTCTCTTATGTTCTTAACATCTCTAACCCTACCTGGATGGTGCAGGCTACCCTGATCTGGTTACATCTTGGAAGTGAAGTAGGGTTGGTCTTGGTTAGTACTTGGATAGGAGACTACCAAAGAAGTCTGGGGTTGCCACACAGAAGCAAGCAACGTAAGGAGTTATCAAAAATTACCTGCAACTTGATAGCATTTTCTACCACCACCAAGGCGAGAGTAGGTGTTTTACTTGGAGACACTGTATAGTAAGGGTACCCCCTCCCCCCAAATCAGGGGGCTTTGTCAATGGCTAGTCCTTGTTGCTCAGGTAGCAACATCAGTATATACGCCTTTTTAAAAGCAGAGGCTGATATCTCTTTACCATTTACTCAAAAAGGATATTATAGCATTGGAAAAAGTGCAGAAAAGGGCAACTAGAACGATTAAAGGGTTGGAACACTTTCCCTATGAAGAAAGGTTGAAATGCTTGGGGCTCTTTAGCTTGGAGAAACGTTGACTGAGGGACGACATGATAGAGGCTTACAAAATTATGTGTGGGATAGAGAAGGTAGAGAAATACTTTTCTTCCTTTCTTGCAATATGAGAATTTGTGGGCACTCAATTAAATTGCTGAGCAGTTGGGTTAGAACTGATAAAAGGAAGTCCTTCTTCACCCAAAGGGTGATTAACAGGTGGAATTCACTGCCACAGGAGGTAGTGGCGGCTACAAGCAGAGACAGCTTCAAGAGGGGTTTGGATAAACATCTGAAGCAGATGTCCATCAGTGGCTATTAGCCACAGTGTATTGTTGGAATTCTCTGTCTGGGGCAGTGATGCTCTGTATCCTTGGTGCTTGGGAGGGGCAACAGTGGGAGGGCTTCTAGTGTCCTGGCCCCACTGATGGACATCCTGATGGTACCTGTTTTTTTTGGCCACTTTTCACACAGTGTTGGACTGGATGGGTCATTAGTCTGATTCAACATGGCTTCTCTTATGTTCTTATTTAAAATTTGAAGAGGTATTTGGCACAGGTGAGAGAAGGCATCACACGTGTCCTATGAGGCAGTATCAGGCATGAATGAGGGTAAGGGAGAAAGGACAAAACAGTTTGAAGGGACTGAAGGGAAGACTTTGAAATGGCTGCGGTTCGGTGAAGTTTGAGAAGTGATGGTCACAGTTAGGCATGAGGGCAGAGAACCCTGCAGCACTGGGCTTCCAGCCAGTTTTTCTTGACCTTTTCAGCTGAAGCTTCCCTGACCCTCAAACTGGAGAGCCAGTTTGGTGTAGTGGTTAAGTGTGCGGACTCTTATCTGGGAGAACCAGGTTTGATCTCCCACTCTTCCACTTGCATCTGCTGGAATGGCCTTGGGTCAGCCATAGCTCTGGCAGAGGTTGTCCTTGAAAGGGCAGCTGCTGTGAGAGCCCTCTCCAGCCACACCCACCTCACAGGGTGTCTGTTGTGGGGGAGGAAGGGAAAGGAGATTGTGAGCCGCTCTGAGACTCTTTGGAGTGGAGGGCGGGATATAAATCCAGTATCTTCATCTACCTCACAGGGTGTCTGTTGTGGGGGAGGGAGGTAAAGGAGATTGTGAGCCGCTCTGAGACTCTTCAGAGTGGAGGGCGGGATATAAATCCAATATCTTCATCTACCTCACAGGGTGTCTGTTGTGGGCGGGGGGGGGGGGAGGTAAAGGAGATTGTGAGCTGCTCTGAGACTGTTTGGAGTGGAGGGCGGGATATAAATCCAGTATCTTCATCTACCTCGCAGGGTGTCTGTTGAAGGGGGGAGGAAGGTAAAGGAGATTGTGAGCTGCTCTGAGATTCTCCAGAGTGGAGGGCGGGATATAAATCCAATATCTTCATCTACCTCACAGGGTGTCTGTTGTGGGCGGGGGGGGGGGGGAGGTAAAGGAGATTGTGAGCCGCTCTGAGACTCTTTGGAGTGGAGGGCGGGATATAAATCCAATATCTTCATCTACCTCACAGGGTGTCTGTTGTGGGGGGGGGGGAGGTAAAGGAGATTGTGAGCTGCTCTGAGACTGTTTGGAGTGTAGGGCGGGATATATATCCAATATCATCATCATCATCATCATCATCATCATCAAAAGCAACTCCTTTTAACACACCATTTCAGCTTCCCTTCTTGATTATCTCCTGAACCAGAAAACGACAGCAGAAGCAAGAGTGCAGCAGCCATTATAAAATCCTCATAAATTTGTAAATGCTTGGGGGTCTGCTCTGCTCCCGGGTGGTGGCAAGCTGCTGTTTTGAATGGCCCAGTGGCTCCGTTGGCCAGTGACTGCAACTGTCTATCGCAGCCTTGCCTAGGCTGTATGCCCGGAGGCCTATAAACCTTCCTTTCTGCCTGAGTCTTGTGGGCTAGCAATAGTCAGGCAGCATCTGCACTCTGATACTTTAAAGAAATATATTCTCAGTGTTCCTTTTTTGTGTGCGTACCATCATATATTTTTGTTCCCGTTCTTCACCTTGGTTTTAAATTATGAGCCAACTTGAAGGCTCTTGAATAGAACTGGGGGATATAAATCTAGCTTGTAGTAGTGGTTTTGCGTTTGCAGTGAATACTGATTACTGGGCGGTCAGGGTTGGCTAGGAAATGCAGGTAACACTTGGACATATCTGTGACAGTGAAGATGATGATGATACTGGATTTGTATCCCGCCCTTCACTCTGAATCTCAGAATCTCTGAGCGGCTTGCGATCTCCTTTCCCTCCCCCTCCCCACCACAACAGACACCCTTTGAGAGAGCTTTCAAGGACAACTCCTGCAAAAGCTCTGGCTGACCCAAGCCCATTCCAGCAGCTGCAAGTGAAGGAGTGGGGAATCAAACCCGGTTCTCCCAGATAAGAGAGCTCTGGCTGACCCAAGGCCATTCCTGCAGCTGCAAGTGGAGGAGTGGGGAATCAAACCCGGTTCTCCCAGATAAGAGAGCTCTGGCTGACCCAAGGCCATTACAGCAGCTGCCTGTGGAGGAGCGGGGAATCAAACCCAGTTCTCCCAGATAAGAGAGCTCTGGTTGACCCAAGGCCATTCCTGCAGCTGCAAGTGGAGGAGTGGGGAATCAAACCCGGTTCTCCCAGATAAGAGAGCTCTGGCTGACCCAAGGCCATTACAGCAGCTGCCTGTGGAGGAGTGGGGAATCAAACCCGGTTCTCCCAGATAAGAGAGCTCTGGCTGACCCAAGGCCATTCCAGCAGCTGCAAGTGAAGGAGTGGGGAATCAAACCCGGTTCTCCCAGATAAGAGAGCTCTGGCTGACCCAAGGCCATTACAGCAGCTGCCTGTGGAGGAGCGGGGAATCAAACCCAGTTCTCCCAGATAAGAGAGCTCTGGTTGACCCAAGGCCATTCCTGCAGCTGCAAGTGGAGGAGTGGGGAATCAAACCCGGTTCTCCCAGATAAGAGAGCTCTGGCTGACCCAAGGCCATTACAGCAGCTGCCTGTGGAGGAGTGGGGAATCAAACCCGGTTCTCCCAGATAAGAGAGCTCTGGCTGACTCAAGGCCATTACAGCAGCTGCCTGTGGAGGAGCGGGGAATCAAACCCGGTTCTCCCAGATAAGAGTCCGCGCACTTGACCACTGCACCAAACTGGCTCTCTGGGAGGTAAGGTTCTGTGCTCTGCTAGACAGAAGGAGGCTTTGAATTTAGCTGCCTGCAGAGAAACCAGTTTTGAGGGGGGGTTTGCAACACGCTAGCGAGCTGTATCAGAGGCTGCTGGTAGCTTTTCAAACCAAAGGTTGTTCAAGAATGAAGGGTGGGTGCATACAGACTTGCAGCCCGGTTCCTATATTTGTAGATAAAAAGAGTCAAAAACAAAAAGACCCCACATACCTCGGCCTTGTTGGGATGTTTGGTTACTATTGCAGAGTTTGCTCAGTCACAGAAGTGTGATACTGAGTGCAGTCAGTTAATCTCTCAAGAAGTATATTGCAGAAAAAGGTAAACTTATAGAGCCGGTTTGGTGTAGGGAGAGCAAGTTTGGTGTAGTGGTTAAGTGCACAGACTCTTTATCTGGGAGAACCGGGTTTGATTCCCCACTCCTCCACTTGCAGCTGTTCGAATGGCCTTGGGTTAGCCATAGTTGTCGTAGGAGTTGTCCTTGAAAGGACAGCTGCTGTGAGAGTCCTCTCAGCCCCACCCACCTCACAGAGTGTCTGTTGAGGGGGAAGACGATATAGGAGATTGTAAGCTGCTCCGAGGCTCTGATTCAGAGAGAAGGGCGGAGTATAAATCTGCAGTGTTCTTCCTATAGAACAGAGCAGTAGACAAGTGCACCTTTAAGAACAACTAAGTTTTATTCAGAATATGAGCTTTCATATGCTCTTAAGATTCTACACTGCCCACTTATATAAAGAATTGCTGCTTCCATTCCCATTTTGTCTGATGAAGTCTGCTTAAGAGCATACGAAAGCGTGCATTCTGAATAAAACTTAGTTGGTCTTAAAGGTGCACTTGTCTACTGCTTTGTTCTATTGCTTCAGGCCAACACGGCTGCCCACCGTGTTCTTCCTACGTTAGAGTAGATCCAGTTCACATTCAGGTTGCAGTCGAAAGAGAGAGAAACCCAATCTAAAGAGTTCTTTCCCCATCACAAGTGGCCAGCTTGTCTGGCATCGTGTGTGTGTTGGGGGGGGGGGAGTATGAACGTGAACATATGAAGCTGCCTTATACTGAATCAGACCTTTGGTCCATCAAAGTCAGTATTGTCTTCTCAGACTGGCAGCTGCTCTCCAGGGTCTCAAGCTGAGGTTTTTCGCACCTATTTGCCTGGACCCTTTTTTGGAGATGCCAGGGATTGAACCTGGGACCTTCTGCTTCCTAAGCAGATGCTCTACCACTGAGCCACCCTCCCTCCCCCAAACTTCACCATCTTCAAGTACTTGAAGGGCTGTCATATAGAGGATGAACATATGAAGCTGCCTTATACTGAATCAGACCTTTGGTCCATCAAAGTCAGCCTTGTCTACTCAGACTGGCAGCGGCTCTCCAGGGTCTCAAGCTGAGGTTTTTCACACCTATTTGCCTGGACCCTTTTTTGGAGATGCCGGGGATTGAACCTGGGACCTTCTGCTTCCTAAGCAGATGCTCTACCACTGAGCCACCGTCCCCTTATGAGAGCATTGTCTCTATGGAAGGCCATATGCAGTGGGTGAGAGGAGGGGTCTGAGGGCGGCTCCCAGGTCAAGACCAAGAGAGGCATCCCATTCAAGGAGACAACACCTGCATGCCCTTAGAGTGATGTAGTGCCCCCTAATGCCCAAGCATTCCGAGTCGTCACTCTGAAACAGTCTTGTGCAGTGTTCCCTCTAAGCTGCAGAGTCTTGTGAGCAAAAAATTGTACTTTGTGAGCCACTGGGCATTAAAGTGGCGAGCTGCTGCATCCATGAGTGTGCTCTGGGGTCATCCTTCCTGAGCTGAGACAAAAAATGTGTGAGCTGGAGCCTAAAAATCTGTGAGCTAGCTCACGCTAACTCAGCGCGGAGGGAACGCTGGTCCTGCGTAGTCTACGTTTTCGTTGTTCAGTAAAGAGAGACCCTTGCCCTGTTTTTGAAACTGAGGCTACTTTGTAAAAGTTTGTACCTGGCGGGGCCTTTGTTTTTGAGCAGGAACGCAGCTCCGGATGGCTTGGCGGCAGGGGGTGTGGCCTGATATGCAAATGAGTTCTTGCGGGGCTTTTTCTACAAGGAAAAAAAAAAAAAGCCCTGGAGTTTGCCCCAAAGAAAAGTCAAAAATCCTGCTGTGGATATGTACCAGTGTGTGTTTGTATATGTCGCGCATAAAGGTTGGATCCCCGGTGTGGGGCCCGTGGACACCATGCTGCTTGCCAAGTCTTTTTAGAAAGTAGGCGGGGCCAGATGGGGATTTGGTCCAGTGGAGTTTCTGACTGGCCTTTGGACATCTGATTGGCTGCAGCTCCTACCACAGCTTCAGGGTCGCCGCTGTGTGACTGAAGATAAACTGTGTGTATTGAGGAAAATGGTTCATTTAAAAAGTCACCCCGTTAAACAGATATTCCGCCTGAAATGTTGCAGTTAGTTATGCGTAACCCAAAACTCCCTTTGGGGTTGGCTCCTCCTCCCGCAGCAGCCATTTTGTGTTTGGCGCCGCCTCCTGTGGCAGAATGCCAAAAGGCACCCACGGGCTCAGAAAGCTTGGCATAAAGAATGAGAATTTAAAAAGTAAACAGAGCTTGCTTGCATGCCGTGTTGTGTTCGCCAGCTTACCGGAAGTAGATAATTCCCCACTTTGACTTTTCCTCAGCATCCCTTCTTTGACCCCAAAAAGCTATGCTGGCAGTTAGAGGCTCTGCATGCAAAATAAAAAAAATAAAAAAGGAAGATAACGGTAAAAAGTGAAGTTGGTTGAAACAGTTGCTCCTCCTCCTTATGGGGTTCAGAGTGCCAAAGGGGGAAAAGCAAAAGTGATGTGGATGAGATAACACTTCAGGTTGCCTTTCCTTGCAGGGCTGCCACTTCGCATCTGCTCCAGCATGACTTATCTGCTCTCGCTTTGCTTCACCCTCCGTCGCAGGACTGAAATCTGTATTTTATGGGCAGCGCTGACAATTTATATTCCCGGCCACTTTTTGGAAGCCTGATGAGAGAATTGTTCACTGGCCCGTTTTATCACATGCCTGCGGGGCAATATGGAGTTCATTTTCTGCATAATGTCTAGAAATGGAGATTGATTGGAGAAGAACCTATCGATACAAAGCCTTCTCTCCCTCCTTTCTCCACTTGCCCGGCGATGAAGCGGCCTTGAAATGCTGCTACAGAAACGTTGCAGCAGTCTTGCGATGGTGATTTTTGAAAGGGTACATCATTTTAAATAGTGCAGATTAGTTTCCAGCTATATTATAGTTGATGGTAATTAAGCCATGACACCCTCGGCTGTTCCGTTTTGTCTGACGTGTGACTTCCTTGCTGGTTTAGGTTAGTAGTCAGTCGAAGACTTAGGAGAGCGCTTTGCGTTTGGATCAAGAGTTGACTAAGGACTAAACTTTGCACACATCTTACTCAAGTTGTGCATCCGTCAATTTTCAGTCCATCGGTTTTATTTACGGCAAAAGCCAGCATCCTGAACAAAAAGAATGTCTGTAGATATCCATAAGAACTATCTGTAAAAACATAATAAAAGTATTACGATACTATTAAAATTCATAAATATACAGAAATGGGCATTAAGATAAATGTGCTCTGGCATTTTAAGCTACTAATAGTTTTGTTGTTCTAAAGGCAAACCAACCAAATTTAGCTATTTTAAGATTAACTGCAGGATATTTGCCCTCCAGAAGTTCTTTAAGTTGGTATAGAAAGCCAGTCTGGTGTAGCGGTTAAGTGTGCGGACTCTTATATGGGAGAACCGGGTTTGATTCCCCACTCCTTCACCTGCTGGAATAGACTTGGGTTAGCCATAGCTATTGCATGAAGTTGTCCTTGAAAGGGCAGCTGCCACCCTCTTCACAGGGTGTCTGTTGTGGGGGGAAAAGATATAGGAGATTGTAAGCCGCTCTGAGTCTCTGATTCAGAGAGAAGGGCGGAGTATAAATCTGCAGTCGACTTCTTCTATATTTTTTTACTTCTGGTAAGGGGAGTAATCATGGAAGGCAGGAGGATTTCCCTATGCTTAGTATACACCTTGCATTCCTAAAAGACATGAACTAATGACTCTATGCCCTCATTACAGCAAGGGCATATACAAGCTTCATAGGGGATTTTCCTGTATCTACTCTTTGTGACTGCCAAAGGGAGGGCGTCCCACCTCATAAGGGAGAAAATTCTTCTGTATTCATGGTTTTCTAGGTGATATAAATATGGCATGGTATATTGCCTTCGTATCTGGGTCTGTGAGGGAAAAGTCTTCTTTCCTGTACGTTCCTCGCCTTCTGATGATACGAACATATGAAGCTGCCTTATACTGAATCAGACCCTCAGTCCATCAAAGTCAGTATTGTCTACTCAGACTGGCAGCGGCTCTCCAGGGTCTCCAGCTGAGGATTTTCACACCTACTTGCCTGGACCCTTTTTAGTTGGAGATGCCGGGGATTGAACCTGGGACCTTCTGCTTACCAAGCAGATACTCTACCACAGAGCCACTGTCCCTCCCCTGACCAGCAGTGGCTCTCCAGGGTCTCCAGCTGAGGTTTTTCACGCCTACTTGCCTGGACCCTTTTTAGTTGGAGATGTCGGGGATTGAACCTGGGACCTTCTGCTTACCAAGCAGATACTCTACCACTGAGCCACCATCTCTCCCCAAATAGAGCTATAGGAAAGTGATGGAAAGTGCCGTTGAGTTGCAGGCGACTTACAGTGACTCCTCATGGGGTTTTCAGGCAAGTGGCATTCAGAGGTGGGTTGCTGTTGCTGTTGCCTCCCTCTGTGTAGCAACCCTGGACTTCCGTGGTGGTCTCCCATCCAAATACTAACTACGGCTGACCCGGCTTAGCTTCCAAGATCTGATAAAATCGGGGTAGCCTGAGCTATCCAGGTCAGGGCATATGATGGTATTTCTCTCTCTGTCTTGAATGCACGCACGATGATCCTTCGCTTGGTATTTCCACTGGCACCAGCTACTTAAGCAAAAGGCTGCATAGGATGGTTGTGGCCCATTTGGCGGGCAGGACCACTTCCTTGGTGGAAGAGTACCCCTTTTCCTAGGGTTTTGGTTTTCTGCCAAGGCATGGACAGTTACATGAGCTACAAGGAACCTTGCTTGGAATTAAGTTGACCAAGCTTCAAAATTACGAGACGTGATCAGGTCACACATGTGTCTCAAGACTGGAATGCTGGGGGTTTTGCAGTGGGTAAATATGACTCCTTTTTATTGCACTGCGTAAGAAAGTCATCAGTAGAACTGGGCACATAACAGCCGGCGCTTCAGAAAGAGACCAGCTGCTCTCTGAGTCTCATAGAAGCAGGGCCTATTTTTGTAACAGGAACTCTTTTGCATATTAGGCCACACACCCCTGATGTAGCCAATCTTCCAACAGCTTACAGGGCCTACTGTAAGCTCCAGGAGGATTGGCTGCAGCAGGGGGTTGTGGCCTGATATGCAAAGGAGTTCCTGCTAAAAAAAAAATGCCTTCTTAGAAGTATCTGTCAGGCATGGAACGAGATTCTCTGCTCAGATGGTATCAGAACAAGATGGGTGTCTGGGACCTTCCCAATTGCAAAGAGGAGCAAACCTTTTGCTCCTTCCCCTGCTTTGAAGCCTGCTCTTCGCTCTGCGTCCATGGACCTCCTTGATAGCCAAATGTACCTCTTCCTTGAAGTCGTTACTATTCTTACTGCCTTTACTGCCCTTGGGCAGGCTGCTTTCTCCCTTATCTTTCCCAAGATGGCAGCATGGAACAGATGCCTGGTATAAGCTGGGGAAGTTAACAGAGCGTTGGATAGGATGGGTGATGGTGGTGGTGCTGAAGAGCTGCTGCCCATAGCACCACTTCATTGGTTGTAGTCATCGTCTCCTTCCCTTTGGTTAGCGGGCTTGAATGTTTTGGTTGCTGGGGGCCCCTTCAGTCTGCTCTTTCGCACTGTTTTGTCATTGCCCTCTTTGCTCCCATCTATTTCCTATCTACAGCAAGAGGCACGGTATGATTTCATCTACCTCCCATCTCTTTTCCGTCTAAACATGGTAAGCTGCATGTTCTCATAAGCTCTTACGAGAGTTTGGGAACCAGAAGAGTAGCCTTGATAACTGTCCTGAGTGTCTGCACCTCTTGGCAGTTTGCTTGAGCCAGTGTTCCCTCTACCTTGAGCTAGTGTGAGCTAGGTCATGGGTTTTTAGCCTCCAGATCGCACATTGTTGTCTTAGCTCAGGAAAGATTGCCCCCGAGCGGACTATTTTACGCAGCAGCCAAATTGCTTGCTCACAACTTTAATGCCAGTAACTCATGAAGTGGATTTTTTGCTCCCAAGACTCCACAGCGTAGAGGGAACGTTACTCGTCATCCACCTGTCATGGTGCACACTGCTTCTTTGGAGCGCAGCTGCCCCAACACAGTTGAGGTGGAACCGGTTGAGGGCATGAAGTGTATATTGCAACGCCCGCTGAGATGCTGGGAGTGATTGATGGGAAGCCCCATCACGTGAATTGTTGGACCACGTTGGTTGTGTTGCTTGATCAGATATACAGCCTGGCTGTGTGTATAGACTTGTGCTAGTGCATTAAGGAAGCGCTGACAACTCAGGAATTGTAGGCACTGGTTGCATCATTTGCTTTTTACATTCCATTTCCATCTTCTCCCCAAAACTTTGGCCATTGTGTGAAACGGCTGTTGAAAGCTGCGGCTTTCCGTATCTTTCTTTTCCCTGCCTTTTCCCCTGCAAATTGTTGCATCTAAGTGGTCTTTATTTTATTTTTATTTTATTCAATTTTTTACCCACCCCTCCCGTAGAACAGGTAGGGGACTGAATTTGCACTGTATTGGCATGTGTGAACCTGTATGTGTTCCAGAGTTTCTCACTGGATTCAGCTGTTCAGAAGCCAAAGAGACAATTTTGTAAAGAAATTAAAGTCCAGAAGGGTAAAATGGAAAGAAAACTGTCTCAAACCATTCACATTTTCTCTGTATGCACCCACAGCTTTTTTTGTAGCAGGAACTTGTTTGCATATTAGGCCACACACCCCTGATGTAGCCAATCCCCCAAGAGCTTACAGGGCTCTTCTTACAGGGCCTACTATAAGCTCCAGGAGGATTGGCGTCATCAGGGGTGTGTGGCCTAAAATGCAAAGGAGTTCCTGCTACAAAAAAGTCCTCTATGGACCCATACGTGGATTGTGCCCCAGTGGCCAACCTCTGCGTCCCTCTGGTAGGATTACTGGCTCTTCTTCTTGGTTATAGGACTGATGCTTTTGCAAATCTTTTGAAAGTTCTTTTGAACATCCTTCCAAAAGATGTTCCAAGAAGGCACATACCTTGACTTGTTTTAGAAAGGAAGTACAAAGCCAGCTTCGTGCTTTCACTTATGAACTTGTTGGTTTTCCTTTATGTGCTCTGGCTATCTTATTTGTCCCCAGAAATCGCTAAACCATGAAGGCACAAATATCCCGAGAGCATTAGTCCTGTCCTGAATCTTCCCTTGCTGTCTTGTATTGCTGGTCAACGGCTGTGAGAATCATACCATGGTATACATTTCAGTGCCTTGTAGATCAATATTATGGCAGTGGATTATATTAATGTAGCTTCAGGTCTCTTTCAGCTTTTGAGTTACTTAAATTTGTGAACTCGTTGATATGTACTAGATGAGGGGAAAAAAATCAAAGTAGCTTGAGAAAATCAAACAAGAACTGGTTGCTTAAGGTTTCTGGTTATTTAGCAAACACACCACTTAATAAAATTGGCCTTCGATGAAGAGCCAGCTGTGAAAATCATCTTTGGAAATGGTCTCCCTGTTTTAAAGCAAGAATTTTTTTTTTTTTTTGATAGCAAGGATCTGGGATGAAGCAATAGTTCCACCCAGTGGCAAGTTTGCGGTTGCACATTTTTAACATTTCTGAGGCTCTATGAAATAGGCGCTTCAGTGCTGGCTAATTGTAACTTGCTCTCAGATTGCCCAGAAAAAGTCATCCATCCTAGCATAACACTGTTGTACTTTGCCATGTGTTCATGACATGGCATCTTCCTGGCTTTTTTTTGTAGCAGGAACTCCTTTGCATGTTAGGCCACGCACCCCTGATGTAGCCAATCCTCCAAGAGCTTACAGGGCTCCTTAGTTCAGGGCCTGCTGTAATCTCCAAGAGGACTGGCTACATCAGGGGTGTGTGGCCTAATAAGCAGAGTTCCTGCTGCCAAAAAATATTTATTTATTTTATTATATTTGTATCCCACCCTCCCCTGAGGGGCTCAGGGCGGCTAACGACAAAAAATTAATTATTACAATAAAATCACAATAAGTTATTAAAATGTCTCAAAAGTATGCAGTTTTAATCCTTGGATGGCGTTATTATTAATTCTTGATTAGCGCCGTTTACTGTCACGTTGTTGGATGTTATTGAGCACCTTGCATTTCTGTTTGGGTTGTGTTAAGATATTAATGCTGTGGAGCGGTGAAGTATGGATGCCTCCATTAGATGTTAAAAGCCTGTTTAAACAGTTATGTCTTGCAAAATTGTGGCAAGTCCCGCAGGGCCCTGATGTTTTCCAGAGGGTAGGGGCTGCCACCGAAAAGGATCTTTCCCTGGTGGTAGACAGCTGATCATCCTTTGGCCTGGGGATTAAGAGGTTTCATTCATTCATTCATTCATTCATTCATTCATTCATTCATTCATTCATTCATTCATTTATTTATTTCGACTTATATCCCGCCCTCTCTGCAAGCAGACTCAGGGTGGCTCACAACATCATGTCAATTCAATTAAACCAATAAAACATATAGAACCATAATTTACATATTTCGATTGTTAAAAACCATTCTGTGGTGCTGCATCAGTACAATATAGGCGGCACTGAATTTTCGAACAGCGATCACCAGCATTCTATGTGATGTCCGGTGGCAGCCCTCTTTCAGTTAAGCATCGAAGGCCTGCTTGAACAATTCGGTCTTACAGGCCCTGCGGAACGCAGACAGATCCCGCAGGGCCCTTATGGTCTCCGGAAGGGTGTTCCAAAGTTCTGGTGCTGCCACCGAAAAAGCCCTAGATCTTGTCACACATAACCTGGCTTCTTTTGGACCGGGGGCGGACAGTAAGTTTTTTGCCCCTGAACGCAGTGCTCTCTGGGGGATATATGGAGAAAGGCGGTCCCGTAGATAGGCAGGTCCCTGACCATAAAGGGCTTTAAAGGTCAATACCAACACCTTGAAGCAAACTCGGAACACAACAGGTAGCCAGTGCAGCTCTTTCAGCACTGGCTGAATGTACTCCCATCGCGGCAGCCTCATTAACAGCCGTGCCGCAGCATTCTGCACTAGCTGTAGTCTCCGGGTTAGCGTCAAGGGTAGCACCATGTAGAGAGCATTACAGTGATCTATTCTTGAGGTGACCGTAGCATGGATTACCATCGCTAAATCGTTGTGCTCCAGGAAAGGAGCCAGCTGCCGCACCTGCCGAAGATGAAAAAAGGCAGATCTAACAGTGGCTGCTACATGGGCCTCCATTGTAAGGGAGGACTTAAGGAACACGCCTAAGCTCTTGACCTTAGGGGCCGGTATTAGTGGCACCCTGTCAAGAGTCGGCAGATGGATCTCTCCCCTTGGACCACCCCGACTCAGATAGAGAACCTCCATCTTCGTCGGATTCAGTTTCAGCTGACTCAGTCTGAGCCAAGATGCCACGGCTTGTAGAGCCAGGTCTGGATTTTCCGGGGTACAGTCGGACTGGCCGCCCATCAATAGATAGAGCTGGGCGCATATTGATGACAACCCAGTCCGTACCTCCTGACAATCTGGGCAAGGGGATGCATGTAGATATTAAATAGCATCGGGGATAGGACCGCTCCCTGTGGCACCCCACAGCTAAGAGAGTGCCTCTGGGATGCTTCCTCCCCTATCACCACCCTTTCTTGGAGAAAAAAGGTCAGCCACTGAAGGTCCCCGATCTTGGAGAAAAAAGGTCAGCCACTGAAAGGCAGATCCCTGGATGCCCACATTGGCATTTGTGAGCTTGGTCCTAGTGCTCTCTGAGGCTCACGTGGGGTAAGGCGTGGGCATCATAATTTCGATAAGATTCAACTGTTTCTTCACATTGTTCTAGTTGCAGGCTTGTGGAACATTGCTGTTCAATTTTAGAAGCCATCTTTACGTGTAAGGTTATTTCACTATGTTGTGAATAAAAAGGCGGGGGCCATGAGTCAGTGGAATAACATCAGCTTTGCATGCAGAAGGCCTTAGGTTCAATCCCTGGCATCTCCAGTGGGAAGAATCAGGTAGTAGGTGATGTGAAAGACCTCTGCCTGAGCCCCTGGTGAGCCAGTCTGAATAGATACTGGCTCACTGAATAGGTACTGGTGTCTTGGCCCCACTGATGGATCTCCTGATGGCACCTGGGGTTTTTTTGGCCACTGTGTGACACAGTGTTGGATTGGATGGGCCATTGGCCTGATCCAACATGGCTTCTCTTATGTTCTTATGTGACACAGAGTGTTGGACTGGATGGACCATTGGTCTGATCCAACATGGCTTCTCTTATGTTCTTATGTGTGACACAGAGTGTTGGACTGGATGGGCCATTGGCCTGATTCAACATGGCTTCTCTTATGTTCTTATGTGTGACACAGAGTGTTGGACTGGATGGACCATTGGCCTGGCCTAACATGGCTTCTCTTATGTTCTTATGTGACACAGAGTGTTGGACTGGATGGGCCATTGGCCTGATCCAACATGGCTTCTCTTATGTTCTTATGTGACACAGAGTGTTGGACTGTATGGGCCATTGGCCTGATCCAACATGGCTTCTCTTATGTCCTTATGATAACACTGACCTTGAAGGACCGATAAGTATAAGATTGCAAGTGCTAGATACGTTCATGGTCTCACAGCTCTGCTTTGCCCGATTAATGTTGGGAGTAGGTTCAGGGTTTCGCCTAGCCCTTTTAGTCAAGTTGGCTAAAGACAGCTTGTGATTTGCTCTAAAGTGACTTGAGTGGAAACTAGAATGACCGATATGAATAAATGCCCGCTGTAGCCTCAAGTTCTGTATTGGGCCACTAATGCAAACAACAGATTAGAATTCACGCTAAATTTCAAGTGGGAGAAGGAAAATCGACACTTGGTTTATCATTTTGGTTGTAGGCTGGTTATTAAAAGGTGCTTAAGGGACAGCTGGACATGTAGAATAAATTTCCAGAAACCGTCATGCCGTGGGTAGGAAATGCCTCTTTTCTTCCCGAATCCTCTCGAAAAGTTGTTAAACATATATGCAGTAATTACTTGCTTATCAAACCTAAACTTTTTTTTTTACTGCTTTAACAAAAAAATGCATCATTTATAACTTGGTGCAGAAAGTTGAACTACTTGGTATATTCATGATTCTTAAAAGTATAATTTTTTTTAATTTTTACAAGCAAAATTGTAGCATGGAGCACTGGCATACCCAGTACTAGGGAGAGCGCACTGTACACCATGCTTTGTTATCCATTAGTTGTTGCCATCTGAGAATTGGGGGGGCGGGGTAGTTGAAAATAGAGATCATAAATATTGTAGTAAGTGAAACAGGTGTTATGTGAACAAGTATTTTATTTGTTTTTATTTAGTACGTTTCTATTCCGCCTATTCCCCCTGGGGCTCAGGGCGGAGTACAAGATAGAATAAAACAATAAAATACAATAAAAACGTTTTATAAACAGACAACTCAACAGCACTCGGATTACCATGACATCACATATTGCCCAGCCTAGCCATCTCACATCATGATATAATAATAATATAATAATAATAATAATAAATTTATTCTTATATCCCCCCCCTCCCTCGCTGATGTATCTCATAGGGATGGCAGTTTTCATTCCAGTTCCTAGCGCAGATGGCAGTGCCGGCTGGGGAGGCCAACCCGATCAAGAAAAGACGCCCGCAGCCTCAGCTAAAAGCCTGGCGGAACAGCTCCGCTTTACAGGCCCTATGGAAGGCTAATAAGCCAGGTAGGGCCCGGATCTCTGTAGGGAGCTGATTCCACCAGGTTGGGGCCAGGACTGAAAAAGCCCCGGCCCTAGTTGAGGCGAGGCGGGCATCTCTTGGGCCGGGGGCAGCCAACAGATGTTGGGAGGCCGAACGTAATGACCTCCTGGACATATATGGAAAGAGTGGCCTCTTACAGGCATTGTAGAAGCCGGATGGTGACACTCAGTGCCCCAGGAGCCATTTGTGGCTGTTTGACAACGCACCTGCGGCTCTTCTCAGCACCATTCCCCAACTTGTTTAAATGTTCATGCTTTGTTTCAGCTCTCTTTGAGATTTCCGTTCGTTTCCAGGTTCCTGTTGTCCATTCCCTGCTGCACTTGTTCATAGGAATCCGCATTCCATTGATTGTATTTCACTTACGCCGGAGATTGGCTTCCCTAGGCCTGGCTGCTTGCTGCTGCTGGGAAGGAGATAGGGCTGTGAAGTCCAGGTTGGGAAATTCCTGGAGATTTGAGGGGTGGGGCCTGGCGAGGGTGGGGTTTGAGGAGGCGTGGGACTTCAGACGGGTACGATGCCATAGACTCCACCCTCCAAACCAGCCGTTTCCTCCTGGGGAACCATTGCTGTCAATTTTCAGGTGAGGGCTGGAGATCACTCAGAATTATAACCGCTCTCTGGATGGCAGAGATCAGGTCCCCTGGAGAAATGGCTGCTTTGCTGGGTGGAATCTGTGTCATTATGCCCTACTGAGATCACTTCCCTTCTGCTTTGGTCCATGCTGTGATTTTGGACCACTCACAGACTTTCAGCCTCACCTACTTCACAGGGTTATTGCGCAGATCAGAAGGGGGAGAGGAGAATGATGTGTGAGCTGCTTTGGTCCCCACGGTAGAGAAAGACTGTCCTTTTCCTAGGCGGAGACTGCAGACTGTTGTTGGCTGTCCAGAGGAACTGGTTGGCCACTGTGTGTCAGCTTGTATACATTGAAGTCTGCTTTATGGCCTGATCTGTTTATTTACTGTGAACTAACCCCATGCCTTTTACCATACTAACCATAGTATTGTAGTGGAATGTGAGAAGTGGCCAGGAGGGGGGAAACCGGAGTGCCAACAGGCTTTTGAAGTGTAAAACATCTAGCCGGTTCCCAGGAGTGAGTGGAGGCGAGCAAGGCCATTGCAGGGGAGGAGAAGCTGCTATGTCGGTGGGAGATAACAGATAGGCGCCCTGGTTCTTCTCAACAGAGAGCCCCAGTTTTATTATGGGAAATGATTTAAAACCCCTATCCTTTGATGTGTATCCATATATGCTCATGCTTGCACCCCTCTCGTTATTAGTATCAACGAACCTGCGTAGTGAAATGCATTGCTGTAATCAATAAAAGGAAACTTTGTTTTTAACAAAGCCATTGTTGAAACTTCAATGCCCCTGCGCTGACACTGTGTGAGACAGGATGCTGGACTAGATGGTCTGATTCATCACAGTTCTTCTTATGTTCTTTTCCCTTCCCCCCCATTCTTGCATCTTCCAAACTTTTGTATCTGTGTAAAGATCCTGCTTCAGGGGTTCTTGGGAGACACTTACTTTTTTTTTTGAGGGGGGGAAGGATTTCAGCCTGACTTCAGGCTAAGATTTGAAGCAGAGACTGCTTTGGTTGATGACCTCTGTTGAGAATTAAGGGAGGCTATGATCCTGCTAGTTCCTGTGGATCTCTCAACAGCCTTTGATGTTATCCAACCATAATATCCTGCTGAGCCCCCCTGGGACTAAGGGGAACCATGCTACGACGGTTTGAGTCCTATTTGAGGGCTTGATTTTAGAAGATAGCATTGGAGGATTCCTGCTCTGCCCCATGGCTGTTGACTTGTGGGGTGCCGCAGGGTTCCAGTCTTATCCTCCATGCTGTTTCATACCTGCACCAAGCCTCTGGGATAGGTTATCGGGCAGCATGTATTGTGATGCCGTCACTGTGTCGATGATGCTTAGCTCTCCCTTTCTTTGTCGCTGGATTCTGAGGATGTCGTTGACGCTCTGAATTGGTGCTTGGAGAAAGTAATGGGGTGGATGAGAGTCAACAATCTGAAGCTTAATCCTGACAAGACAGAGGTTCCCTGAGTTAATTGAAAGGCAGACCAGGGATTTCAGAGTTCCCTTCTTGGTTGGGGTTACAATACCCTTGAGAAGCCAAGTTCACAGCTTGAGAGTGCTCCTTGAGACAGTGGTCACCATAGAAAACCGTAGAAAGCTCGGAGCGTGTTGCCTCTGGCTGGTGCATCAACTGCATTCTTTCCCGGTTCACTCAGATCTATCCACAGTGATCTAAGTTACATCCATACTGGTACAGTGTTTGAGGCAAAGCAGAAAGAGACAACTGAAGTAGGCCAAAGTTAAGTTACCGAAACACATTATAAGGAGAGAAAGTACCTGCCTGGTTCTAAAGGAGAGCCAGTGTGGCAGAGTGGGCTAGTCCCAGGGAATGGTGTAGTGGAAACTGCTGTCAGATCGCTGGCTACTTAGCGTGATCCCATGGGGTTTTCCAGCCAGGAGATGTGTAGAGGCGGTTTGCCATTTCCTGCCTCTGTGTAGCAATTCTGGACTTCCTTGGTAGCCACCCATCCAAGTCCTAACGGGCCAACCCTACTTAGTTTCTGAGAGCTGATAAGATCGAGCTTGCTTGGACCATCTAGGTCAAGGCATCCCAAGGAGAGCCAGATTCAAATGTCTGCTCGCCTTGTGGGTTTTCAGGCAAACTTCTGGGTAGCAGAGAGGCAAGACCTCCTTGGAGGAAAGGAGGGAGAAGGAGGAGAAGGAGATAAAGATGAAGGAGAAGAAGGAGATGATGATGATGGAAGAGGATTTGTATCCCACCCTATATTCAGAGTCTCAGAGCGGTCACAGTCTCCGCCCCCAACACTTTGTGAGGTGGGTGGGGCTGAGAGAGCTCTTGCAGCAGCTGCCCTTTCAAGGACAGCTCTGCGAGAGCTATGGCTAACCCAAGGCCATTCCAGCAGGTGCAAGTGGAGGAGTGGGGAACCAAACCCAGTTCTCCCAGGTAAGAGTCCGCACACTTAACCACCACACCAAACTGGTTCTCTGAAGGAGAAAGACCTGCCGTATCGCAATGCAGCACAGCGCATGACTTTTATGGGGGTTTATAAGGTGGATGATCACATCTCTGTTGCTGCAGTTCCAAGGAGAAAACCCAAAGATTTATGAAGATCCTACTAGATAGCTGCCTTTGGCTGATTCAGATATTATTGGCCTTGATCAGCTTCAAGCTCCTGAGTTGTCACAGGGCAACACCCCACAATTAAATTGTTGGAAATGCTAATTAAGGAATAGTAGGCTTGGAGATGGTGAAGCAAGCAGCGATATAACTCCAAGATCTGAAGAACAGCTGTATGCCGTAATGTGTGAAATAGAAAGTATTGACTTTCACATGTTCTGAACAATGCACTTTCTAGCATAAGAACATAAGAGAAGCCACATTAGATCAGGCCAGTGGCCCATCCAGTCCAACACTCTGTGTCACACAGTGGCCAATATATGCGTGAGTGTATACACACACACAAATATATATACATACACACACACTGTGGCTAATAGCCACTGATGGACCTGTGCTCCATATTTTTATCCAGTCTCCTCTTAAAGCTGGCTATGCTTGTAGCCACCGCCACCTCCTGTGGCATTGAATTCCACATGTTAATCACCCTTTGGGTGAAGAAGGGCTTCCTTTTATCCTTTTTAACCTAACTGCTCAGCAGTTTCATTGAATGCCCACAAGTTCTTGTATTGTGAGAAAGGGAGAAAAGTACTTCTTTCTCTACTTTCTCCATCCCATGCATAATCTTGTAAACCTCTGTCATGTCACCCCGCAGTCGACGTTTCTCCAAGCTAAAGAGCCCCAAGCGTTTTAACCTTTCTTCATAGGGAAAGTGTTCCAAACCTTTAATCATTCTTGTTGCCCTTTTCTGCACTTTTTCCAATGCTATAATATCCTTTTTGAGGTGCGGTGACCAGAATTGTACACAGTATTCCAAATGAGACCGCACCATCGATTTATACAGGGGGTTATGAAACTGGCTGATTTGTTTTCAATTCCCTTCGTAATAATTCCCAGCATGGTCTTGGCCTTTTTTATTGCAATTGCACACTGTCTTGACATTTTCAGTGAGTTATCTACCATGACCCCAAGATCTCTCTCTGCCAGTTCACAACCCATCAATTTGTATTTGTAGCTGGGATTCTTGGCCCCAATGTGCATTACTTTGCACTTGGCCACATTGAACCTCATCTGCCATGTTGACACCCACTCACCCAGCCTCAGCAGATCCCTTTGGAGTGTCTCAAAATCCTCTCTGGTTTTCACCACCCTGAACAATTTAGTGTCATCTGCAAATGTGGCCGCTTATCCACCTTCAGTGCACTTCAGCTGTCATTGGCAAGTGGGCTTTGCCATTCCACACAGTCAAATCCAGTTGCAAAGTGCCTTGAAAATGGATTGAAAGTGCATTATTCAGCATGTGTGAAAGTATGTGTGCATGCATGTTTTTTAAAATCATAGTGTTCATGCTGTATCAGTACAGTCTGTTGGAGAAACAGCCCAGCCTCTTGCTGATGGTTTCAATCATGAAGAATTCCCCAAGGTAAGGCTTACATATGTGCCAAGTTTCTTTACTCCTGAGCCTTCTCAGCTTAGTTGTATTTGCAGGAAGTCCCGGTCAGCCGCAGCAATTTGGAGGACTGGGCCTTCTAGAGGATTAAGGGATTCACGCTTGGTCTGTCAGTGCTAGCTGACTTCTCTTCTTAGCATAATATGTTACAGTTTAGTTTACCAACCCAGTTTAGATGCATTTGATAGCTTAAATTCCAACTGTAGGTGCTAACGTAAACAAGGAGCTGTGCTTAACGAAAATGAAATCTTAACAAGGGTGCAACAAACAGAAAATGTACGTGTTAGCTGCATTTCCTTCTCAATAGTATTAAGGGCTTCAGTAAACACGATGTCAAACCTGTGTAAAAATGTGCCGAAGTTAAAGCAAAATAATCCTTTGCGCATAAGTAGAAATTTGGATTTGCTACGTTGGTTTTCATAGAGGAGTACAGGGTAATTGTTTCCAGCAGGTGTACTTATTCACCGGTAACCTTTAAAAGAGCAGTTGTTGGGGAGGGGAGTGGGGGAGGTGGAAGAGAAGATGCTTGCATGAAGCACCTAATGGAAGTTCAGAATTATCCCAAGTCGCATGGGCTTCGTTTCACAGATTTTGCTTTGCTGTGCAAGACTTAATTTGGAGGCACGTTTAGAACACTGCGTCTGGCTTGACTGCAGGCCTGGAGCGTGCGTGAGTTTGGGCAGATCAGAAACGCTGCTCGCAAACCGTTGTGCTGCCCCGGAGCAGTGGTTTGAATAGCAGTTTCGGTGTTTAAAGCAACTTAGCGAAAGGGCCGGTGCTGATTTTGCTGCCTTGTGGAGTGCAGGGGCAGGAATGAAGGCAGTGGCTGTATTTTTATGGTTTGGGAGCTGTTGGATAGCATTGGCTTGGACCCAAAGGTGTCATTCCCCAATTGTGCAAGCACAAGTTTATTTTGGTAGCCATGCAGTTATTATTAACCATAAATAAATGTAGGTTTGCCTGCTTACAGAACCAACCATGTGTACGTGTCAGTAACTTGAACAAGATTATGACAGCACACACACACACGAAACCCCTTTTTGGGGCTAATGCATACTGGAATTGGATTAATCCATGTTAGATACAGTTTGGAGAGGACCAGGTGGCTTGTACTAACCGACCAGTGAAAAAACAGGTTGCTTACCTGTAACTGATGATCTTTGAGTGGTCATCTGTGCATTCACACCACCCACCCTCCTTCCCCACTGCTGCTGGTCCTTCGGCACTCTTTAGGATCATACAGCGGTCAGAAAGAACTGACGGGATGTCCGCGCCCACTCTGTGAGCATGCGTGGTGGGGTTCTTGCACATGCCCACTGGAGCTGAACGCGAAAATCCTTGGCTTGTTAAGTACCGATCGGATCAGCGCAGGTGCGCTTTCTCCCATGGGTGTGATGCACAGAGACCACGAAGAAGATCTAGCGTTCTTCAGAGGTCTCTGCTCTTCATGTATGACTAGATCTGACCCAGGTCCACTTTAACCCAGCATTCTGTTTCCAGTAATGACTATCCAAACGATTTCTGGATATGCAGAAGTGGCCCCTAAAGGCAGAAGTCATTCTCCTCTGTCGTCCCCAGCGCCTGCTTCTTGGGGATAGATAGTCAAAATTAATAGCCTAGGATGGAGAGTGACCTTAGCAGAGCTACAAGTTTCCTTAAGTAAGTCGTTTGCCATTGAATCGCAGCACTACTCATGGAGACCCAATGAAGTTCTGCCTCCTGAAGTTTTCAAGGCAAGAGATGAGCAGAAGTGGTTTCCATTGAATTCCTCTGCATATTCACTTGACCAGATCTGGCCCTCCCACTTGCCTAGGGTGCCAGCAGTGTGGGGGCGCCGAAATCGGCTCTCCCTATACCCCACACCTTCCCCTCACCTGTAGCTTGTCCACCCGGCCTCCCCATCACTTTTCCTCTTCTTCTGCCTCCCCATGCCTTCCCTTCTCCCGTAGCTTGTCCGCCCAGCCTCCTCCCCATCGCTTTTCCTCTTCCTCTGCCTCCCTGCACCTTCCCCTCGCCCTTAGCTTGCCTGCCCCACCTCCTCCCTGTCTCTTGTCCACCGTGCTTGTCCACCAGGTGCCCTAGGGCCGCCAGGTTTGCCTGGGCCGCCAGGTACCGTAGGGCTGGCCCTGACCTTCCTTAGCGATCTTCCATCCAGTTACCGCCCTGCTTAGTTTCTGAGCTCTGATGAGATTGGGCTGGTCTGGGCTACTAGGGCTGCTACTGCAAGTTTTTTTAAAATTTCTTAGTTTCCTATTGTTGTAGGCGATGGAAGAAGGATTGGGGGACGTCTCTTGGTTGCACTAAACGTACATGTTTTCTTTTGACAGGTACTTATCGGACGAAGGGATCGAGGCATGCACAAACTCATCTGACAAATTCAACATAAACGACGTTATCCTGATTGCACTTAATGTAGGTACCAGCTGGGAAATTCCAGGAATGATTTTAAAAAGTAAATTTTAACTGGCTGTGGCGGAGGTGGATTTGCGTGATAAAAAAAAAATGACTCTCAAATATCCGTGTTCTTGTAAAATCGTTACAAGAAAAGAAGCAGCAGCAAGCAAGAAGAGAGGAAGTTCATAACGAAAAGTGAAACGTTTGTTCCTGTATTCGTTTAACCAGGGGGGCAGAGTGGAAGCCATAACATTTCTGTATGAGAAATGGAGTTGAGTTGGTTTCTTAAAAGGAACAAAATGAGCTCAGAGTTTTAAAAATCTGATGAATCTACATACATCTCCTCTGAGCACATCAGTTAGCCATATCCGGGCAATTACTTACAGGGATGGGCATGAACCAGCTCATGAACTAAAGTTCGTAATAAATTTTGGCTAGTTTAAGGTTCACAAGCTTCAGTTTGTGGCAGGTCAACTGGCATGAACTTTCCATGAACTTCCAAGCAGTTCATGGTGGTTTGGGCTATTAGTGAATGAATACATTTCCAGACAGACTATCTCTGCTCTGTTTACCAAACTTCAAAGCAAAGTGGGGGGGGGGGGCATCTGGGAGAATTCCCATGTGACTTTAATCTTTCTAGCTTGCACAGCATCTGCTGTGTGTGCTCCTGAACTGGCATCTGTTAAAACGGCCACCTGCCATTTACGCAGAAAACACTTTCTTGAGGGCACCTTTGAGGGTCCGTAACTTGGAACCTGTAAATCCAGTCCTCACTAATCTTGAGGGCAGGTAGAAGAGAGTCAGCCAGAGATCCCTTGCAAGTTTGTGCCTCTAGCACGCCGGGGTGCAGGCCGTTGTTACTGCATTACGAACCTTGCAAACCAAACTGGTTCGTTTGGTGGCTTAAAGTTCGTGGCAGTTAGTGGTTCGCAAACTGGGCATGGCATGAACCAGACTGAATTTTCCCGGTTCGTACCTCTCCCTAATTATTTACTGCCTGGTTTTTAATGGCCACAGTCATAGTGCACAGACTGTAGAAAAGTCAGCTTTTGTAAAGGAAAGAAGTATTTGTCAAGTTGAAAGACCAAACAGGATCACAGAAATTGGCTTATACTGAGAGAAAGTCTGTGAAGATAGTGTTGCGAAGTAAGGCCTAATACAGTTTTGCAGGATTATGCTTTTTAACATTTTTAAAAAGCGTTTCTTGTAAATTTCTGTATACTCTTTGTCCTTTTTTTGTACAATAGATTAATCAAGTGTAGAACCTATAAAATCTGTGGTTGCACTATAATAGGTGTTTTATTCAGGGATGCAAGTAGAGGTAATTGTTTCTGCTGCGATATTCTTAAAAGCAGACAATAGTGAAATGTAACATTTCAGAGTATTTTTTCCATTAAAAAAGGGGGCATATTAAGCTCTTGACAGAACAGGCTCTTTCTGTATTCCGATCGCTAACAGCTTCTCCAGGGTTTTCTTGTTGTTGTTTTTAGCAAGAACTCCTTTTTTTAGCAAGAACTCCTCACCCCTGATGAGCCAATCCTCCTGGAGCTTACAGCAGGCCCTGGAATAAGAGCCCTGTAAGCTCTTGGAGGATTGGCTACATCAGGGTGGTTTGGCCTAATATGCAAAGGAGCTCCTGCTACAAAAAAAGCCCTGGTATCACCCAAGGAGTTCTTACAGGAATTAATTGTGGCATATTATCTAATCGGTCAGTATCTGATCAGAAATTTGAAGCAAAATCCAAAGTTACTACCGTGCAAGCTTATTCGCACCTGGTGTTTAGGTTTTTGGTTCTTGCTTTAATTTCAAAGATTTCTTTCAGCAGAAACTGATCCTTAAAGCTGGTGCATTTATCTTCACAAGGCTTGCAGGACAGGATAAGCTGACTATGTTGTTAGGGGGTATACTTGGCAGAGCCAGTTTGGTGTAGTTGTTAAGTGTATGGACTCTTATCTGGAAGAACCGGGTTTGATTCCCCACTCCTCCACTTGCAGCTGCTGGAATGGCCTTGGGTCAGCCATAGCTCTCATAGGAGTTGTCCTTGGAAGGGCAGCTGCTGTAAGAGCACTCTTAGCCCCACCCATCTCACAAGGGTGTCTGTTGAGGAGGGAGAAGATCTAGGAGATTGTAAACTGCTCTGAGTCTCTGATTCAGAGAGAAGGGCGGGGTATAGATCTGGAGTATTCTTCTTCTTATACAAGGAGAAGGCAGTCTGGGGCTAACACTCTGAAGCCCCTGCTCAGTCTTCCTTGGTTAACATAGCTGAGATCTAAAGGGGCATCCCTCCCCCCCTTCTTTGGAGGGAGGAACCATCCTTTGCCACTTTGGTAAAGCTGTTCTCAAGGATTTGGGGCCCTCCAGAGCTACATGATCCAGCCTAAATGTCCGCAGTCAGAAAACCCAGACCTCTGACTCTCCCCTTGTGGTGTTCCTGGGGGGGGGGGGGTGTCTTCTCCACATGTCTCTTTTGTGCCGAAGCATAAAGGAGGTTGTTGAGGAAGGTCTGAGCAGACTGAAAAACCCATCTGTCGTAGGAGGTTTTCTGCAAGACCCATCCTACAGTAGGATGCTACTGAAGAGAAATGAACAGCACCTCCCCCCCCCTGCTTTTTTTTTTTTGCTGTCAAGTCACAGGTGACTTATGGTGGCCCGTGTTTTCTTTTTTCCCCCCAAAGTCAGAGATGTCAGAGGTGGTTTGTCATTGCTGGGCTCTGTGTCACAGTCCTAGAATTCCTTGGTGGTTTATTTCTAGATACTGACCAGGGCTGGCCTGACTCGGCTTCTGAGATAGGAGAAGATTGGGTTGACCCAGGCCATCCAGGTCAGGACCCCCCCCCCCCCCCCGCCTCGCAGTTGCAAGAGCCGTCAGGTTTCTGCTTGTACACGGAGCACTGTGAACTGAACCCTGTAGCTTCCCAGTGTGCTTTGTGCACGATTCTTCTACATGCATGCTTGTTTTTTGTTTCATGATAATCAAGTTTCTCAACAGTATTGTGGATACACGGACTGCCCAGTGCCCTCCTCCTAGCTTTATGCCCTAGTCCAGAATAAACAAGAGTGATATCTCTGGTGTCAGATCTGCTGTTTTGAATTTAAGACATTGCTATAGCAGTCTGGATCCAAATGAGAGCAATACATTATATGAACATATATGAACATATGAAGCTGCCTTTTACTGAATCAGACCCTGGATCCATCAAAGTCAGTATTGTCTACTCAGACTGGCAGCTCCTCTCCAGGGTCTCAAGCTGAGGTTTTTTACACCTATTTGCCTGGACCCTTTTTTGGAGATGCCAGGGATTGAACCTGGGACCTTCTGCTTACCCAGCAGATGCTCTAGCACTAAGCCACTGTCCCTCCCCTGACCAGCAGTGGCTCTCCAGGGTCTCCAGCTGAGGTTTTTCACGCCTACTTGCCTGGACCCTTGTTAGTTGGAGATGCCGGGGATTGAACCTGGGACCTTCTGCTTACCAAGCAGATGCTCTACTACTGAGCCACCGTCCCTCCCCTATACCATTACTTCTGCAGCTAACCCGTGTACCTCTGAAAGCAAAATAGCGTCTGCAGGCAACCTCGGCTTGGGAAGCAGCTGTGTGCAGACTTGACCTGAAGACAAGCCATCTTTTGCGAATTCAATGATGCCTTAGCAAAGCTCGTTACTAGATGAGTTTTGCTGAAGCGTCATTGCGTTTTGGAGAATGTTTTTAAGTTGTGTAAAATATCGAACCTGTTTAAAATGCTGGAACAGATTTGAGAAACACAGGCTTGATCACGCCCGGCTGATTCCTAGTGATGTACCGTTACCAGTGTGGCTCACCGAGAAATAGCACGCAACCTCGTTATTTTGAAATTGCATCCCCGCTCTGGTTCCCCTCCCCCCCCCGCCCCACGAAGGAAGCCTGTGTTAGAAATCAGTACTCACATATAACCTGTTTTTAAACTTCAGACAGATTTAAGAGCCACTGGCAAGAAATTCCTCCCGAGTGACATCAATGGTGGAAAAGTGGAAAAGGTAAGGATATTGTTTGCTGCTCTGCCTTAAGAAGGTAAAGGTAATCTCCTGGGCAAGCACCGAGTCGTTTCCGACTCTGAGGTGACGTCACATCACAACATTTTCACGGCAGACTTTTTACGGGGTGGTTTGCCTTCCCCAGTCACCTATGCTTTCTCCCCAGCAAGCTGGGGACTCATTTTGCTGACCTCGGAAGGCTGAGTCAACCTTGAGCTGGAAGGCCCCCCCCCGGGGTATAAATGAAGTAAATAAAAGAAATAAAACCCAACAAAGAAACAACGTGGGTCTTGGAATCGCTGGACATGGTTTACATGTTGCCTTGGTTTTCTTCACCCCCTGCTTAAAGGCCTTTGGGGAAAACATTTTATCCTGCGACGTATAGAAAGTGACCTATGAAACAAAACATAAAACAGGATACTCAGAGGGCAGCTGGGTTGCTTTGCAGCAGAACAGCTAGATTTGAGCCCAGTGGCACCTTCAAGATCGACAAAAAAATTTGGGGGGGCGGGGGTGAGCAGGCCTCGGATTCAGTGGGAGCTCACAGGAACACAGCTCCTGAACCTCTCTGAGAGTTCCACCTCCTCCTTCTGAGAGTTCCACCTCCTTTTCCATTGAATAGTAGGTGCAGCTGCATACAATCCCTGGACGAGCTTCACCACCTAGGTTTCTACAAAACAACCCCTGGGTGTGAGCTTTCATGAGTCAACTGGCTCTCTTCGTCAGATAGTATGGGTATCTTTAACATATGTTGGTATGTCGGATGATGTTGAGACAAAGTCTCCTCAGTCAGTGGGTAAAATGGTAAAACAGTCAGTTACTGCCTCTAAGGCAGGGGTGTCGAATATGCAGTTTGGGGGCCAAATCAGGCCTCCGGAAGGCTCCTATCAGGCCCCCGAGCAACTGACTGTCATTTGCTTCCTTCTCCGTCTCTCTTGCTTCCTTCTGCATCACAGCTTGCTTTGCTAGCCTTGTTCAATCACACAGGAGCTAGGGAGAAAAACCTCTGTTTTGTCCATTGACTGAGGCTCCTCCCTCGGAGAGGAAGGGGGGAAGGCAGAGCTTGCCTTGCCAGGCTCTCTCAATTGCACAGCAGAGCTACTGAACCAAGCTTCTGTTGGATGAGACTCCTCCCTCTTCTGGTCACCTGGGGAAGGAAGGAGAGAGCCAGAGAGAGGTTCCTTTGCCTAGTTCCCTGGATCCCTTGAGAGAGATAGAAAGAAAGCGTCTTTAAGACCATTGAGTGCTAATGTTTTAAGCATGTTTTAAATGTTTAAAAAAATATATGTTTGTGTTTATCTGTGTTCCTTATAAAATTTATATCTCTGCTACCTAATCTTAAAGAGATACACACATGGCCCAGCCCGACATGGCCCGGCCCAACAAGGTCTCATTTATGTCAGATCCGACCCTCATTACAAATGAGTTCGACACCCCCGCTCTAAGGAGTATTTGGTCCGTAGTTTGTGTCATTCACAGAATTGATTGGTGCTTGGGAGGGGCAACAGTGGGAGGGCTTCTGGTGTTCTGGCCCCACTGGTGGACCTCCTGACGTTACTTGGGTTTTTTTGGCCACTGTGACAGAAGGTTGGACTGGATGGGCCTTTGGCCTGATCCACCATGGCTTCTCTTATGGTCTTATCCAACTTGAATACCTGACAAAATGCCATAACTATAGGCTATTTCCTAATTTTGCAGCCAGGCTTGCTGCAGATCCAGTGTGATAATGTTATAGTGATTCACAAACTGACAGTTGGTTTACATGGTCTGAAATAATGGCAAATGCACAGGGTGTTAAAGCGACGTGCACAATTGCACATAATACAGGAATTAGACCCAACTGCCAATGAATCTGACTTGTGTTTAGATTTGAATGCCCTGTGTACAGTTCCGGTCACCGCACCTCAAAAAGGATATTATAGCACTGGAGAAAGTCCAGAAAAGGGCAACTAGAATGATTAAAGGTTTGGAACACTTTCCCCATGAAGAAAGGTTAAAACGCTTGGGGCTCTTTAGCTTGGAGAAACGTCGACTGCGGGGTGACATGATAGAGGTTTACAAGATTATGCATGGGATGGAGAAGGTAGAGAAAGAAGTACTTTTCTCCCTTTCTCACTATACAAGAACTCGTGGGCATTCAATGAAATTGCTGAACAGTCAGGTTAAAACAGATAAAAGGAAGTACTTCTTCACCGAAAGGGTGATTAACATGTGGAATTCACTGCCACAGGAGGTGGTGGCAGCTACAAGCATAGCCAGCTTCAAGAGGGGGTTGGATAAAAATATGGAGCAGGGGTCCATCAGTGGCTATTAGCCACAGTATGTGTGTGTGTGTGTGTGTATACACTGTGTGACACAGAGTGTTGGACTAAATGGGCCATTGGTCTGATCCAACATGGCTTCTCTTATGTTCTTAACCCTTATTGGCCAGTTAGAGATCCTTTTTTTCCCCTTTGACTCTATATGCTTTTGCTCTGCCACACAAAGAATATTGGGATATACAGCTTTTGCAGCACTAGGTCCACAACATGTATACTACTATTTTGTTTTTTTACACAAAAGAGTTGGCTGAATAACGATAGAATGTGTCTTCAGGGATTTTTAAGAAAAATGTCTTAACAGTCTTCAGCCACAAGATGGCTGCGTGCGATTACTTTTGAAGACAAATACTAATTGTATTTTCCCTGTAAAGCAATATATTTCTGCAAATAGGATTAAAACATCTCATCTGTAGAAACCATTGTTGTTGTTACATTTAAAAAGGAAATCTGATGCATTTTCCAAGTGTTTACACTTTAGACCTAACTCAAGCTGAGTGCCATTAGCACGTTTCTGTGGAATTTACTGTTGGATTATTTTGTCTAACGTGCAGTCCACAGCTAATGCTGGCCATCTTGTGCTGCAGTTATTTTTAATGAAATGTGGGGAATTGATTTTTTTTTTAAATGAAATGTTACTGTGGGTTAAGGGTATGGTCTGGATCAAATGATTCTCTTTGGTTTTTAGAGTAAAGAGTCCAGTAGTATCTCGAGTACCAGCAGAGTTTTTGACAGTATAATCCAGGGGTGGCCAAACTGTGGCTCGGAACCACACGTGGCTCTTTCGCACATATTGTGTGGCTTTTGAAACCCCCACTGCCCTGTCAGCTGGCTTGGAGAAAGCACTTGTGTCTTTAAATAACTTAAAGGCTGGGTGAGTGGGCGTCAACGTGGCAGATGCGGTTCAATGTGGCCAAGTGCAAAGTAATGCACATTGGGGCCAAGAATCCCAACTACAAATACAAGTTGATGGGGTGTGAACTGGCAGAGACGGACCAAGAGAGAGATCTTGGGGTCGTGGTAGATAACTCACTGAAAATGTCAAGACAGTGTGCGTTTGCAATAAAAAAGGCCAACGCCATGCTGGGAATTATTAGGAAGGGAATTGAAAACAAATCAGCCAGTATCATAATGCCCCTGTATAAATCGATGGTGCGGTCTCATTTCGAGTACTGTGTGCAGTTCTGGTTGCCGCACCTCAAAAAGGATATTATAGCATTGGAGAAAGTGCAGAGAAGGGCAACTAGAATGATTAAGGGGCTGGAGCACTTTCCCTATGAAGAAAGGTTGAAACGCTTGGGACTCTTTAGCTTGGAGAAACGTCGACTGCGGGGTGACATGATAGAGGTTTACAAGATAATGCATGGGATGGAGAAAGTAGAGAAAGAAGTACTTTTCTCCCTTTCTCACAATACAAGAACTCGTGGGCATTCGATGAAATTGCTGAGCAGACAGGTTAAAACGGATAAAAGGAAGTACTTCTTCACCCAAAGGGTGATTAACATGTGGAATTCACTGCCACAGGAGGTGGTGGCGGCCACAAGTATAGCCATCTTCAAGAAGGGTTTAGATAAAAACATGGAGCACAGGTCCATCAGTGGCTATTAGCCACAGTGTATGTGTGTATATAAATTTTTTTGCCACTGTGTGACACAGAGTGTTGGACTTGATGGGCCGTTGGCCTGATCCAACATGGCTTCTCTTATGTTCTTATCCAAACCAAGTCAGCTGGCGGCTTGGAGAATGCATTTAAAGTTAAAGTTGCTTTATTTCCACCTCTCCATCCCTCCCCATCTTCCTCCCTCCCTCCTTGTGGGTCTCAAACCTTAAGTGCGCAGACTCTTTTCTGGGAGAATCGGGTTTGATTCCCCACCACTCCACTTGTAGCCGCTGGAATGGGATTGGGTCAACCATAGCCCCTGCAGAGGTTGTCCTTGAAAGGACAGCTTCTGCGAGAACTCTCTCAACCCCACCCACCTCACAGGGTGTCCGTTGAGGGGGAAGAAGGTAAAGGAGATTGTCAGCCACTCTGAGACTCTGCGATTCAGAGTGAAGGGCCGGGTATAAATCCAATATCATCATCATCATCTTCCTCTTCATATGTTTATCCTTGTGAGTAAAGAACTCCATCAGCAAGTGGGTTATAAGGATGTACTGGTGGTGCTTGCCAGAAGGCATCAAATACCCTTTTAATTCGCAGGTGGAATGTATATACTTGGATGGAGAAGGCTGTCACTAATATTCCAGAGTTGAAATTCTGATTTTTTAAAAAGTTGCTAGGCTGCGGTAATCGAGCCAAAGGCTAAGACGTCTCACTGCTTTGCAAAATCAAATGTTCTTGGTCCTGCGAAGATTCCCAAGTGAGGATGCCATCACTTGCCTAGATAAAGTGGTATTCTGGTAATGAAGAAGACGACAATGACATTGGATTTGTGTCCTGCCCTCCACTCCGAATCTCAGAGTGACTCACAATCTCCTTCACCTTGGAGAAACATCGGTTGCGGCGTGACATGATAGAGGTTTACAAGATTATGCATGGGATGGAGAGGGTAGAGAGAGAAGTACTTTTCTCCCTTTCTCACAATACAAGAACTCGTGGGCGTTCAGTGAAATTGCTGAGCAGTTGGATTAGAACTCATAAAAGGAAGTACTTCTTCACCCAAAGGGTGATTAATATGTGGAATTCACTGCCGCAGGAGGTGGTGGCGGCTACAAGCATAGCCAACTTCAAGAGGGGACTGGATAAGCATATGGAGCAGAGGTCCATCAGTGTCTATTAGCCACAGCGTATTGTTGGAACTCTGTCTGGGGCAGTGATGCTCTGTATTCTTGTGTTTGGCCGGGGGGGGGGGGCACAGTGGAAGGACTTCTAGCCCCACTGGTGGACTTCTTGATGGCACTTGGGTTTTTTGGCCACTGTGTGACACAGAGTGTTGGACTGGATGAGCCATTGGCCTGATCCAACATGGCTTCTCTTATGTTCTTATGTGACATAGAGGGTTGGATTGGATGGTCCATTGGCCTGATCCAACATGGCTTCTCTTATGTGACACAGAGTGTTGGACTGGATGGGCCATTGGCCTGATCCAACATGGCTTCTCTTATGTTCTTATGTGACATAGAGGGTTGGATTGGATGGGCCATTGGCCTGATCCAACATGGCTTCTCTTATGTTCTTATGTGACACAGAGTGTTGGACTGGATGAGCCATTGGCCTGATCCAACATGGCTTCTCTTATGTTCTTCTGTGACACAGAGGGTTGGACTGGATGGGCCATTGGCTTGATCCAACATGGTTTCTCTTATGTTTTTATGTGACACAGAGTGTTGGACTGGATGGGTCACTGGCCTGATCCAACAGGGCTTCTCTTATGTGACACAGAGGGTTGGACTTGGTAGGCCATTGGCCTGATCCAACATGGCTTCTCTTATGTCTTTCTGTGACCCAGAGTGGTGGACTGGATGGGCCATTGGCCTGATCCAAACGAGCTTCTCTTATGTCCTTCTGTGACACAGAGGGTTGGACTGGAGGGGCCATTGGCCTGATCCAACATGGCTTCTCTTATGTTCTTATGTGACACAGAGTGTTGGACTTGGTGGGCCATTGGCCTGATCCAACATGGCTTCTCTTATGTCTTTCTGTGACCCAGAGTGTTGGACTGGAGGGGCCATTGGCCTGATCCAACATGGCTTCTCTTATGTTCTTATGTTAGTGGAAAATCAAACCCGGTTCTCCCAGATAAGAGTCCGTACATTTAACCGCTACACTGAACTGAGAAAAACTTGAGTTCTAACCGAAAGTGTGTGTGTCTCTTTTAATTCAGAAATGCTTGCTTGCCAGGACCAACATCCATGGCTGCTGCAAAAACAAACTTAAAATGCTAATTATAATTAAAACAAAATTTTGTCTTCCTTTTTGCAGCTAGAAGGTCCCTGTGTCCTGCAGATCCAAAAAATCCGCAATATAGCTGCACCAAAGGATAATGAAGAATCTCAGGCTTCTCCAAGAATGCTGCGTTTGCAGATGACGGATGGGCACACGAGCTGCACAGCAATAGAATATAATTACATGTCAAAAATAAGGTAAATAGTGCTGATTTTTGGCTTGGGGTCGCTTTGCATGTCATGAGTCTCTCCCCGTGCAGCCAGATATCCAGAACAGGTGTGAGTTTAAGCTGTTAAGAAAAAACCAATGAAAAAAAAATTCTACCTTTCATCTTCCCTGTTTCTGAAGTATTTTCCAGGTAATATATTTAAAAAATCCCTTCCCGTCATGTGGCATCTATAGGGTTCTTTGCATAGAAAATGCAGGAATGTTTTAATAGCATTTTATGGTATTCTAACTAAGTAGAGAGTTGCTGAGAATGTCTTAATCTATATCTAGAGCTCTTTCTCAATTAACTGTGTAACACATTTACAATGCACATTTAATGGTCTGAAATTTGACACTGGGTAACAGTTGAGAACCCACCTGGTTGGACTGAGGAATCTCTCTGCGGGTAAAGTCAGTAATTAGTAATAAATGAGATTCTGTATATAGGCTGCAGAAACAGGAAAGGCCACTAACCAATAGCAAAATCTGTCTGCTGATAAGCTTGGGTTCCTAGTCTAGAGAAGAAGAAGATGATGATATTGGATTTATATCCTGCCCTATACTCTGAATAAGAACATAGGAAGATATGCTGGATCAGGCCAGTGGCCCATCCAGTCAAACACTTTGTGTCACACAGTGGTTAAAAAAACCAAGTGCCATCAGGACATCCACCAGTGGGGCCAGGACACCAGAAGCCCTCCCACTGTTGCCCCTCCCCAAGCACCAAGTGAATCTCGGAGTCTCAGAGTGGCATACAATCTCCTGTATCTTCTCCCCCCGCAACAGACACCCTGTGAGGTAGGTGGGGCTGAGAGAGCTCTCACAGCAGCTGCCCTTTCAAGGACAACTCGTTGAAGAGTTATGGCTGACCCAAGGCCATTCCAGCAGGTGCAAGTGGAGGAGCGGGGAATCAAACCCGGTTCTCCCAGACAAGAATCAGCGCACTACACCAAACTGGCTCTAGTGATGGACAGCATATATGAGCCCTGTTGTCAGAGACCATAGAGTCACCCAGGTGTTCTTGAGGGATCCTTGGCAGTTCCCTCTCCCACAGTGGTCCTGCCAGAACCAAGCCTCCTTGTCACAGTTAGGGGATCAGGGAGGGCCTTCTGGTTGTTGCCACCTGTTTGGTACGGGTCAGTCTGGGAGGGCTCAGGGCACCCACCCAACCCGTCATCCTTATCAAGTACCTCTGTCTGTGACCAAAGTCCAAAGAGACACGACCCAGGCAATATAACAATAATTTTGTTGTAATTGCCCAAGAATAAACAAGTGAGTTTAAATTATTAGTACAACAGTGAAAGGTAGAAACAGTAAAGGTGATACAAACAAAATAACAGCCCTATAACGTTCCCAACAGATTCATCACCTCTTGGTGATGAGGGAACCCTTCTGCTGCAGCCTTTTCCCAACAGATTCATCACCTCTTGGGTGAGGGAACCCTTCTGCTGCAGCCTTTTCCCAACAGATTCATCACCTCTTGGGTGAGGGAACCCTTCTGCTGCAGCCTTTTCCCAACAGATTCATCACCTCTTGGGTGAGGGAACCCTTCTGCTGCAGCCTTTTCCCAACAGATTCATCACCTCTTGGGTGAGGGAACCCTTCTGCTGCAGCCTTTTCCCAACAGATTCATCACCTCTTGGTGATGAGGGAACCCTTCTGCTGCAGCCTTTTCCCAACAGATTCATCACCTCTTGGGTGAGGGAACCCTTCTGCTGCAGCCTTTTCAGAGAGATACCGCTTCCTCTCGATCTGGGCCTCTTATTTCCTTCCTCCAAGGTGCCATCCCTCCGGTCTCCACTGAGCAAGTTTTCCTTTTGAAACTGCTGCCCAGCCAATTAGAGAAACAGAAGGGATGCTGGGAAATGTAGGCCCTATAGCTACTAGAACATAGGCTTCCCTGGAGCCTGTAGGCCTCACCAGGCCTAGGATCATGACACTGCTAAAAGGAGTTCCCTGTGGGAACTCACTGCTACAAAATGGCAGCATGTCCCCAAGGTGGGCCTGGGGATCTCGTCTAGATGCGTCTTGTGGCTTCTCTGAATCATGGTGATTTTGGGAAGGTCTGGAAGCTCTCTCTCCCCCCTCCCCCAATCGATTGAGTCAGTTTGACAGATACAGGGGTGGCCAAACTGTGGCTCGGGAGCCACATGTGGCTCTTTCATACATATGGTGTGGCTCTCGAAACCCCCACTGCCTGGCGTGGAGAAGGCATCTGCCTCTTTCAATCACTTCTTCAAGCCGTGCCAGCTGGCAGCTTGGGAAATGCATTTAAACCTGCTTTCTTTCTACCTCCCCATCTATTTCCTTCCTTCCTTCCTTCCGTCCTGCTGCTCTCAAACATCTGACATTCGTGTCTTGCGGCTCTCAGACATCTGACATTCGTGTCTTGCGGCTCTCAGACATCTGACGTTCGTGTCTTGCGGCTCTCAGACATCTGACATTCGTGTCTTGCGGCTCTCAGACATCTGACGTTCGTGTCTTGCGGCTCTCAGACATCTGACATTCGTGTCTTGCGGCTCTCAGACATCTGACATTCGTGTCTTGCGGCTCTGACATCTGACATTCGTGTCTTGCGGCTCTCAAACATCTGACATTTATTCTATGTGGCTCTTACGTTAAGCAAGTTTGGCCACCCCTGGATGAGAATAACGGCTGGTGTCTGGTACCATAAGTGAAGTTTTGTACATCCTGCATCCTCATAGCTGCATTCTATGTTTACAGATGTTTGGTGTGAAGTAATGGTTGCCCTTGATTAGAAGTGTCCTGCAAAACATGCTTTCAAGGTGTGTTTCAACATATGAACATATGAAGCTGCCTTATACTGAATCAGACCCTCGGTCCATCAAAGTCAGTATTGTCTTCTCAGACTGGCAGCGGCTCTCCAGGGTCTCAAGCTGAGGTTTTTCCACACCTATTTGCCTGGACCCTTTTTTGGAGATGCCGGGGATTGAACCTGGGACCTTCTGCTTCCCAAGCAGATGCTCTACCACTGAGCCACCGTCTCTCCCCTTAGACATATGAACATATATAAACATGTGAAGCTGCCTTATACTGAATCAGACCTTTGGTCCATCAAAGTCAGTCTTGTCTTCTCAGACTGGCAGCGGCTCTCCAGGGTCTCAAGCTGAGGTTTTTTCACACCTATTTGCCTGGACCCTTTTTTGGAGATGCCACGGATTGAACCTGGGACCTTCTGCTTCCCAAGCAAATGCTCTACCACTGAGCCACCGTCCCTCCCCACGTTGTAATGACTAAAGTAACTTAGGAGTAGGAGTCAAGTAGCACCTTCAAGCGGCGTAGAGATGGATGCTTGCGATTCTGCTTGCATAAAGCTACGGTGGACGGTGGTTCACTTCATGACCAGTGTCTGTGCTTTAAAATTCAGATAGATGCCCTGCGTTATTCCAGTAAGTTCTTTACGGTGATATCGGAGAGTGCTTTTCACAGCTTTGAAAAGGGATTTGATCTGCAGCGGGTAATGAATGAGTTGTTACTGAATGCATGCGAGACAGGACGGCATAAGTGAAACAAGACAGTTTGTTATTTCGTTCTCTTGATCTGACAGCAAACGAGCGGGCTTCTCCATTTCTGCTTTCAGCCTGAACACTCCTCCCGGAACAAAAATTAAACTGCTGGGAGTCGTGGAAGTGAAAAACGGCTTCCTCCTCCTCGACGACAGCAACACGGTGATTCTTGGAGGTGAAGTGGAACATCTTATAGAAAAGTGGGAGTTGCAAAGGGTGAGGTAACCTGCTTCCCCCCCCCCCCACAGTTATCTGAATGCTAACTGAGTTGCCAATTGTTCGTTGGGTGTCTTAAAATGATGGGGGCAGCGTTGTGGTTAGGTGGAGTTAGCGCAGTTGGCTGTGCTACGTTGTAATGACTAAAGTAACTTAGGAGTAGGAGTCAAGTAGCAACTTTAAGACCGCCTGAATGTCAAGCATGCTATTTCTATATGCTATTTCTAAAGGTGTTTAGCAGACAAGCCAGATACAAAGCAGAACACCCCTCTTGCTCCCCCCCCCCCCGTTTTCTCCTTCTAACCAAAGGTTGCGTAATAAATCCATCTGGACCTAGGATGTTTAGAGCAACCTTATGTTAACGGTATAGAGTGCCTCTCCCCCAGATTCACACAGCCAGGTCTTACCAGCTCACAGAGAATGTGTGAGAAAGGGAGATGTTTTTATCAGCTGGCATTCCTTAGTCATAAATGAGATACTAGTGAGTAACCTTTGAACCCTCAACTCAATTTGCATCTTTATGTTATTCTTTTGAAGTTATCTGTAACCTATCCTTTTGAAGTGTGCATATAAGTTACTATTCAATACTGTGTACGTCATCCTTGGGCAAGCTATGGAGTTTTACAATAAAGCAACTTTTGATTAAAGAACAAAAGCTTGATTACTGAGAAATATCGATGCTTGACACTGAAGAAGTCTGCATGCACACGAAAGCTTACATTCTGAATGAAACTTCGTTGGTCTTAAAGGTGCTACTGGACTCCTACTCTGTTCTAAAGTAACTTAAGTTGCAGTAAATGCTTTCCTAGGGGATAGGTACAGGAGTGGAATTCTAGCAGGAGCTCCTTTGCAAATTAGGCCACACACCCCTGATGTAGCCAATCAAGAGCTTACAAGGCTCTTTTTTTGTAAGCTCTTGGAGGATTGGCTACTTCAGGGAGGTGTGGCCTAACATGCAAAGGAGCTCCTGCTAGAATTCCACTCCTGGATAGGTAGAATATGAACCTTGAGAAAACCTTCTTTTTCTGACCACGAGTATAGACTGTTTGTCATTTCTGTATAATTTCTCCGGGGCCTGTGCAATCAGTGGCTTAATTTCACTTGAAATCCTTCTTCCAGTGGAATTTTGTGGAAAAAATTGGGAAGATAATTCAGTCCCAATAGGTTCTCTAGAATAGCCGTACACAAACAGTCACAAAAAATTGCAGGTTGTAGCTTGTTTTATTCAGCGTTGCCTTCGTTCCTTGTCCCTTAGAAATGAATGAACTTAAAGCTTTAGGTAGGCGTATGTTGGGGAACTGCAGATCCCACATTTAGGGGAAGAGGCTCGAAAGTCGATTATGTTCGGAGTGCGAGACTGGATGCCGCAGTTCCACAAAAGCAGTTGAGAGAATCCATGCCGTCATGGAAGTAATCACAGCCAAGAATACACAGAGACGTACAACTCTGTATTGAGGATTAATATAGTACAGTAGCCAAGACTGAACCCTGATGACAACGATTTCAAATGGCTTCTCTGCCATTTTAAGGACATGTATATTGTTCCCTCGCCAGATTTCTGCTGGAGGCAACCGGTGGGACCAACTTTACTCGTTGGTCTTTGGTTAGTTTGCCTTTCTCAGCCCCAGTTCCCTAGTTTTCAGTTGGAATGTGTTAATTAGAGTGACAGAGATAATGCTGAGTGGGTTCTGAGCTCTAGATAAATGCTATTGTTATTAGCATTGAATCAAAGGATGAGCGGAATACGTGAGAGCAGTTTTTCATGGCTGGTGATGTCATAGCAGTTTAGCTAAACTAGAGGCATAGAACTAATTCAGCACCATCGTTTCCTCAGCATTGAAAACAGCACCTGTATCGTATGCTACTGACAAGGTTTTCTTTTGGGGTGGGGGGTGGGGGCGGAATATGAAGCTGTATCATGTGGTGTATGTGTTTAAACGGCCTCCTTATGCGGCCAGTTAAACACACATAGTATTGTGCAAAGTTGTGTAGCCTGCTGTCTTCCTAATTCCGGGCTTTTCCACATGGGGTTTCCCCCTATTGGTTCTGGCCCCATAGTTCTTTGGTTTTGCCTCCCCCAAATTTCTGCAGGCATTTTGTGCCCTTAGTTTTCACTTTTTGTTTGTTTGCTCCCTTCCCCTCTTTATTGACTCTTTTGATACCACTTTTACTCCAATCTTTTTTTGGAAGTTGATTTTGAGTTAGCTTTCATCTAGTGTGGAATGTTTCTTTCAGTTGTCTTTGTCCTGCCCCACTCCCCCCTGCCTTCAGTCCACTTTGCGATGATCAGACTATTATAATCGTTAGACTACTCCCCCCACCCCACCCCGCAAAGACAGTGATTTCAGGGTTTTTTTTTGTTTGTTTAAGAAGTTTGTTTGTTTAAAAAGGCCCTAATGTATCGATTCGCTATAGTATTGCAATGATAGTTTAAGCAGTTTTTCCAAATACCTAACTTTCATTTAGCTCCTTCCCATGTAGAGACAGGGGTGGAATTCTAGCAGGAGCTGCTTTGCATATTAGGCCACACACCCCTGATGTAGCCAATCCTCCCAAGAGCTTACAAAGCTCTTTTTTGTAAGCTCTCGGAGGATTGGCTGCATCAGGGGTGTTTGGCCTAATATGCAAAGCAGCTCCTGCTAGAATTCCACCCCTGTGTAGAGATATAAAGAAAAAGGTATATCTCTGCAAGGGAAGAGGCTTTCTTTAAAAAAATTTTTTTAAAGAGTGCTGGAATTCAGAGAACCTTTTAAATTATCATTACAACACTACACAATTATATCGATATTTTGTGCCATTTTTTTTAAAGTGCTTTGACACCACCAGTGAATACAGCACCCTCCCTTGAAAATCCTCATTATTTAAGCCAAATGTGGAATAAAACAGACTTCACAACTATAGAAATACACAGGGAGAACAGATATATGGGAGAACTCTGCACTCTCTTTCCCCACTCTAGGTCTCTGGGCGACCTCTGCAGTGGAGGAGAAGAGCTTGCAAGCTTGCCTATTTCCCCCTCCTTCCCCACTTCCCACGCTGTGGAAATATTCGCCTATGTATGGGTCAGACCCAGGAGGCTGACTGAGGTCCCGATGCTAAGCACACTTACTTGAGACTAAGCCTGCCTTAAGTTCCTCCTTGACCTCGGGGAGCCACACAGTATGAATGAAAGAGCCATGTGTGGTTCCCAAGCCACAGTTTGGCCAGTCCCACAGTGGGTGATCTAATAACGCCCATTGTTATCATCAGTTAACTGTGTGGCCCTATCGTGCTGGCTTGTAGCGCAGTGCGGGCTGCTCAACTTGTCATGTGTCTCGGACGATGCAGCGGATGAAGTAATAATGCCCAATTCTTTTTTTTTGCATCACTGAACTGTGCGGCCATAAACCGCTGGCTTGTAGCCCAGCAGGGGCTGCTCAGCTTGATACCCAGTTTCCTGGATGATGCAGCAGGTGATCTAATAATGCCCATTTTTTGGCATCACTGAACTGTGTGGCCTTTACCATGCCGGCTTGTAGCAGTGTGAGGGGCTGTTCAGCTTCTTGGGTGATGCGGTGGGTGATCTAATAATGCCCGTTGTGTTGCATCGTTGAACTGTGTGGCCCTGTCGTGCTGGCTTGTGGCGCAGCAAGGGCTGCTCAGCTCGACACCGAGTTTACTGCATGATGCGGTGGGACCAGTCCAGCCCCCTGCTCAATAAGAGGACCAGCCTACAGCAGGGGTGGCCTATTTCCCCCTCCTTCCCCAGTTCACACCCGGTGGAAATATTCACCTATGTATTCGTCAGTGTTCAGGGGTCGACTGAGGCCCCGATGCTGAGCAAGCTTACTTGCGAGAAAGCCTGCATTAAGTTCCTCCTTGACCTCCGAGAGCCACACAGTATGTGTGGAAGAGCCACACGTGGCTCTTGAGCCACAGTTTGGCCACTCCTAGTCCAGCCTCTCTTCATTGTACGTCTGTGGAATTTTGGCTTGCATCGTGCGTATGTAATGTGGACGAAATAAAACAGCCAGGAAGTGCCTCACTGTCCTGAAGGTGCTGTGTTCCTCTGCAACAAGGAAAGAGAAGAAACTTGGAGAAGTGGGTTCGGATCTCGCAGGCTACTGATCACTGTTGGTTGGCCATTAGGTTGGTAGATGGAGGAAGTAGTTGCAGGGAGATGTTTCATTCCTGATCTCCTGCTATGGGGCTGGGTCCTGTGCTTCTTACCTCCTCTCCCCGCACCAGCGAGTGAACACGCGGTTTCCATTTTGCAGAGCTTGTCAAAACACAACAGAAGCAACATAGGAACAGAAGGCGGACCGCCTCCCTTTGTGCCATTCGGACAGGTATGCTGGGTTTTTCAGGGGAGGAGAAGGGGGTAAAGTACTCTTTTAAAGCAACGACTGTTGTTCATTACATCCGAAATGTGTCCTTTCTAAAAGTCTAGCGATGTGAAGTTCAGAGTTTCAATGAACTTGACACACTGCAGCTAAACGTGACTGAGCTGAGATTCTGTTTATTTATTCAAAACGTTTCTATGCTGCCTTTTCACCCAAGCAGGGTCCCTAAGGCAGCGAACATTAAAAAAAAAACACCAACAGCAACATTTGAACAGTTAAAACTTTTGAACAGTTGAACATATGAACACATGAAGCTGCCTTATACTGAATCAGACCCTCGGTCCATCAAAGTCAGTATTGTCTTCTCAGACTGGCAGCAGCTCTTCAGGGTCTCAAGCTGAGGTTTTACACACCTATTTGCCTGGACCCTTTTTTGGAGATGCCGGGGATTGAACCTGGGACCTTCTGCTTCCCAAGCAGATGCTCTACCACTGAGCCACCCTCCCTCCCCAAAACTTCACCATCTTCAAGTACTTGAAGGGCTGTCATATAGAGGATGAACATATGAAGCTGCCTTATACTGAATCAGACCTTTGGTCCATCAAAGTCAGTATTGTCTTCTCAGACTGGCAGCGGCTCTCCAGGGTCTCAAGCTGAGGTTTTTCACACCTATTTGCCTGGACCCTTTTTTGGAGATGCCAGGGATTGAACCTGGGACCTTCTGCTTCCCAAGCAGATGCTCTACCACTGAGCCACCCTCCCTCCCCAAAACTTCACCATCTTCAAGTACTTGAAGGGCTGTCATATAGAGGATGAACATATGAAGCTGCCTTATACTGAATCAGACCCTCGGTCCATCAAAGTCAGTATTGTCTTCTCAGACTGGCAGCGGTTCTCCAGGGTCTCAAGCTGAGGTTTTTCACACCTCTTTGCCTGGACCCTTTTTTGGAGATGCCAGGGATTGAACCTGGGACCTTCTGCTTACCAAGCAGATGCTCTACCACTGAGCTACCGTCCCTCCCCTTAAAGCTTTTGAACAGTTAAAAATATGTTTGAAATAATACACAATTCAATAAACACAAAAGTTAAAGCTTTTGAACAGTTAAAAGTATGTTTGAAATAATACAGTAATTCAATAAACACACATAAATAACACCAGAACCAAGGAGGAAGACTAGTGATGCACATTTTTAGTAAATGAAAGCAGGGGAAATGATGTGCATTAGTGCAAGGTGATGCACATTAGGACAAAAACAATCCTGCCTTTAGGCATAGGCTCAGCCTGGCAAGTGCTTGGATGGGCGACCTCCTTGGAATACCAGGAGTGGGAGGCAAAGGCAGGCTGTATCAAGTCACCTCTCTGAACATCCTCCATGCCCCAGTAGGGGTCATCAGCAGCCGTCATGACTTCCAGATGTGCACATGCTCACAAAAACACACACACAGAGTGCAAGAAAACGACAGCTTTTAAAATGAACATATTGTTTAAAAATATTTTGCATACCCATCGTGTGGGGGGGCAGTCTAGAAATAAATACCTGTGGCATGCATAGGTCGTGGCTTAGTTTAGTCACCTGGGTACACTGTGGACTGGAAACAGACAGCAAACTGAAGAAATCTGTGAAGAACTTGCCAATTTTGGGTGCTTTTCCTGTCGCCAGAGATGCTCGTCTCAGCAGCAAGTGGACAGTCGGGAGCTGGACCGGAGAAAAACCTTGCAGGTGGCGAGCGTGGCCAAGCCCGTTGGAGACAACGATGAGTTCGAGAAACAGCGGACAGCTGCTATCGCGGAGGTGGCCAAAAGTAAAGAGGTCAGAACGAAGGCTGCGGCTTTTAAAAAAAAAACTTCTTAATATTTTATTTACAGGAAGATTACAATAATGTATTACAGTAAATACATTCAAGTAAGATAAAAAACAAAGAAGACCTTTATAGAAATAATACAAATCTGAAATTGCCATTTTGGTGTGTGTGTGTGTGTGTATACACACACACACGCATATATGGAAAATTAACAATTTACATTTGCAATAATATTTAAAATAAAAACTTTCATTATCTATCAATGAAAACTTACCTCTTTTAAACATATAAAAGTATATTATGATGAAGGTGGCTAGGTAAGTATTGCATAAACCTAGAGAACTGCCACTCATAGTCCAAAATAGGTAACCATTTGTCTAATTGATTGGAAAGGCCTATTGTAGAATCCATACTGTTTAATGTGTCTGCTACCTTATCCATGGTAAAAAAATATATATATATTCAAATTTTAGCCCAGCATTGGTTCAGAGTAGGGGTTTCTTTCATTTTTCATGATGAGGCAATAAGTAATTTAGCAGCTACTAATAGTATCATGATGAGTTCTTGCCGTGTTTTGGGAATTTTGGAAGAGGCTGTGGCTTTTGAAATCCCCTTGGCGCTCGTGTAAAATGGAACAGGTTGCACTCTTCTGGAAGACACACAGTTAATCTCTGTCCTGCTTTGTTTCTTACTCGTCGCTGGCTAACGGGAGAAATCAACACTCACAAAGCTGTTGCCTATGATATTGCATGAATTTGCTCAAAGGGGCGGGGTCGGGGAGAGACAGTTTAGGGAAATAATGATTATGGAGAACTGATGAAAGCAAAGAAGAAACAGCCCATTTTCAGGGTGAGCAGCCCCATCCCAGGCGACAGCTATTTGGTCTTACTGGGAAACATAAAAGAGGTTGCTCACTTGCCATTACATTGTCTAAGAACAACAGAAAAAGACAGGGAAGTAGATTCTGTAGGTAATCCATTTACACCAGGGGTGTCAAACTCATTTGTTAAGAGAGCCGGAGCTGACATATATGAGACCTTGCTGGACTGGGCCATGTGATGTAATGCCAGGTAGTGGATTTGTAAACTGTATAAAGGGCATAGACAAACACAATTAAATTAAAAAAAAAAAACTTAACACGTTTAAACAGTTAGTAGGCTGTTCAGGTGTTGTTCAGGTGTTTATAAGTTGCAAACCTACTTTTGATTTATTGACATCCATTACAAAAATCTCATGGTCCACGCCTTGAGCCTAAGACTGAAGGGAAAACATGAAATGGCTGGACATTGCAAACTTTTTGTACGTAAGTCGCTTTGTGCGCTGGTCAGCCAATGGAGAAAACAGAGACTTTGCTCTTGTCACACAGCCGGGCCTAGCAGGGCCTCCTACTGGCTGCCACCCCTCTGGTACGGGTCTGTATGGAAGGGCCCAGAGCACCCCACCACCCCGATGCCTCCTAATTGTGACCAAGGAGACGTGAGGACCCAAGGAGTATAATAACAGCGGTTTATTTACAGTGCTTTATTTACAAGTGGGTGACAAAGATTTAGTGCTAAAGAGAATATGAAAACAGTAAAGGTTGGTGCAAAGAAACAAAAGCCCTGACGTGTTTAACTATATAGTCTTTACTCTACCAACCAACACTCACTCCTTGCCTTGGACGAGGGATCTTTCCCCTGCTACAAGCTCTCCAGGCTACAGCCTGCCTCCAGCTCAGCCTTCCAGGAAAAGAAAAACCCCTGCCGGGGCTTGGCCCTTTTATGTTCTCCACCCAGGCCCCACCCCTCTCTGCTCCAGTTTCCCTCCAAAACCTTGCCACCCAATCAGAGGGACAGAAGGGATCCTGGGAAATGTAGACTCTTTTGTAACTCCTAGGCAGGCTTCTCTGGGGCCTGCGGGCCTCACTAGGCCCAGGATCATGACAGCTCTGTAGCTCCTCTGCATTTGGGAAAGAAGGAAACAGTGAGCTGCTCACGGGCCTGATAGGAGCCCTCCAGGGGCCACACGTTTGACGCCCTGGTTTATACCATAAAGCACATCGCCTTCCGGGGTGGGGTCACTTTGGCTGGTATGTGTATTCCTCTTCGAACCTATCTGAATAGTAGCTTTCCTCTTGGTACAAACGTGAGCTCTTTCAGTGATCGCATTTATTAAGAAATCTTTACCGAGAGCCTGGTCCGTACAAGCTGCAGATTGAACTTGGGTATCTAACTAGCCTTACTCTTTGTATCCCACCTAAACGTCTGAGGGAATTTAGAATTGCTGCTGCTTGCACTCTCCTACAGAATTAGGAATATGCAGGGCTTTTTCTGTAGCAGGAGCTCCTTTGCATATTAGGCCACACACCCCAGATGTAGCCAGTCCTCCTGGAGCTTACAGTGGGCCCAGTACTAACAGCCCTGTAAGCTCCAGAAGGATTGGCTACATCAGGGGTGTGTGGCCTAATATGCAAAGGAGTTCCTGCTACAAAAAAAGGCCAGGGGATATGTATGCATTCCCTACATGGTGGAGGCTGTGACTCAGTGATGGAACATTTGTCTGGGATGCAGAAGGTCTCCTGCCATTGCTCCTGCCATGTCCAGCTAAAAGGTTCAAGTCATAGATCAGGGGTGTTAAACATGACATCTGGGGGCTGAATCAGGCCCCCGAAGGGCTCCTATCAGGTCCCCAAGCAACTGGTTCCTTCTCCCTCTCTCTTGCTTCCTTCTGCATAACAGCTTGCTTTGCAAGGCTTGCTCAATCCCACAGGAGCTACAGAGCAAAGCCTCTATTGTTCTCCATTGGCTGAGGCTCCTCCCTTGGGGAGGAAAAGGGGAAAGGCAAAGCTTGTTCTTCCAGGCTCTCTCAATCGCACGGCAGAGCTACTGAGCCAAGTCTGTCTTCCTTCTGTTGGCTGAGGTTCCTCCTCCCAGACCCCTGTGGAAGGAAGAAAAGAGCTACAGGTTCCTTTGCCCTGTTCTTGGATCCCATGGGAGAAATACAAAGAAAGCACCTTTTAAGACCAACAAGCGCTAACGTTTTAACCATGTTTAAAGCTTTTTTGTTAAAAAAAAGTCTTTAATTGTGTTTGTCTGTGTCCTTTATAAGATGTATATTTCTGCTACTATCTTAAGCTTAAATAGCTATACACATTGCCTGGCCCAACATGACCCGGCACAACCTGACGTGGCCCAGCCCAACAAGGTCTTATTTATGTCAGATCTGGCCCTCAGAACAAACGAGTTTGACACTCCTGTCATAGATGATGTGAAAGACCTCAGCCTGAGACCCTGGAGAGCTCCTGCCAGTCTGAGTAGACAATGCTGGCCTCAGTGGACTGGTCTATACTGATTCAGCATTACGATAGCTTCAGGAGTTTGTACGGAACCGTTCTCAACAGGCGCAGGAAAGGACAGAATTTACTCTTGGAATTAACTTAGTCGAAGCCAGTCCTCGTCATCCGGAGCATTTTAGTTGTTCGGCTTAACAGAAATACGTTATCATTTGTTTTTCCCCTTGCCTGCAGACTAAGACGTTTGGTGGAGGCGGCGGCAGTTCTAGAAGCAACCTCAGCGTGAGCACCGGAGGGAACCGGAGCAGGGAAGTGTTCCAGAAGGAGAGGACGAAATCGGAGGGGAAAAACGAAGGTGTCTATCGAGAACTGGTAAGGTTCAGGATCTGAACATCGGCGTTAGGAATGTCAGGGGTCAGCAACCTTTTTGAGCCTGTGTGCACGTGTGGAATTCTGACATGGCACGGTGGGCGCAACAACAAAATGGCTGCCACAGTAGGCGGAGCCAGCCACAAAATGGTTTCATCGGCTTAACTTTAATAACAGTTTAGATCCTTGCACTGTGGCGGGAGGCGCAGCCAAAGCAACTTTTTTTTTAAAAAAAAAAAGAATCTGCATGCTAATCAAATCTCCAGTGACCAATCAGAAAGCTTGCTGGGCAAAAGCCCTACTTGGCCCCACCCACTTCCTGAAAACACTTGGGGTGTATCAGCAGAGGTGTCTCATCCAAATCACATGATGTCCTAGTCCTGTTCACCGCAAGGGCGGTAGTGAGCTCCCCCTCACTGGCTGTCTTTAAGCAGCTGCTGGACAAACACCTGGTGCTCTAGGATGATCCTGCCTTGAGCTGGGGGTTGGACCAGATGGGGGTGTCGAGCTCATTTGTTATGAGGGCCGGATCTGACATTAATGAGATCTTGTTGGGCCGTGCCAAGTCAAGTTGGGCCACGCTATGTGTGTACCTATTTAAGAGTAGGTAGCAGAGATATAAACTTTGTAAAAGACACAGACAAATACACTTAAAGATTTTGCATCTCTCCCATGCGATCCAGGGAACTGGGCAAAGGAAGCTCTGGCTCCTTCCTTCCATCCTCAGGGAACCCAGAGGGGGAGGAGCCTCAGCCAATAGAAGGAAGAGAGGCATGGCTCAGTAACTGCAGGGGAGGAGCCTCAGGCAATGGGGAAAATAGAGGTTTTGCTCTGTGGCTCCTGTGCGATTGAGCAAGCCTGGCAAAACAAGCTGTGATGCAGGAGGGAGCAAGAGAGGGAGAAGGAAGCAGATGACAGCCAGTTGCTTGGGGGCCTGATAGGAGCTCTCCGGGGGCCTGATTTGACCCCCGGGCCATATGTTTGACACCCCTGGACTAGATGGCCCTTCCAGCCCTGTGATCCTATGATTCAGTTCAAATCTCACCTCAACCAGGAACTTGAAATAGCACCTCCCCTTCAGCTTTGTAACTTGCCCAGATAGTTTGCCCACGCCGTATTCATAAGGACAGGAGTAGGTAGTAGCAGACCTTGTAGTTCAGGGGTGTCAAACATGTGGCCTGGGGGCCGAATCAGGCCCCCGGAGGGCTCCTATCAGGCCCCCGAGCAACTGACTGTCATCTGCTTCCTTCTCCCTCTCTCTTGCTTCCTTCTGCATCTCAGCTTGCTTTGCCAGCCAGGCTTGCTCAGTCACACAGGAGCTACACAGCAAAGCCTCTGTTTTCTCCATTGGCTGAGGCTCCTCCTTTTGGGGAGGAAGGGGGGGAAGGCAGAGCTTGTTTTTCCAGGCTCTCTCAATCGCCCAGGGGAGCTACTGAGCCAAGCCTCTCTCCCTTCTGTTGGCTGAGGCTCCTCCCCTCCCCATCCCCGGGGAAGGAAAGAAAGATCCGTGGCTTCCTTTTGCTCAATTCCCTGAATCCCATGGGAGAAATACAAAGAAAGCACATTTAAGACCAACGAGTGCTAACGTTTTAAGCATGTTTTAAGTTTTTTAAAAGTATATATTTAATTGTGTTTGTCTGTGTCCTTTATGAAGTTTATATCTCTACTACCTACTCTGAAATAGGTACACACATGGCCTGGCCCGGCCCCAAGCAGGTCTCATTTATATCCGATCTGGCCCTCCTAACAAATGAGTTTGACACCCATGTCTCTTCTTCAGCGGTAAACAAAATAGCAGGGAGCGTTTCATGGAACAAAATGGTGCTACAGAAAGTGATAGCAGCCAATCGGCTTCTTGCTCCTGTCATACTAAGGTATGAGTTAGTCATTCAGAAGCTCTATGCGCAGATGCAGCGGGGGCGGGGGGGAAATGCCGAGCAATTTGCAGTAGGTATGATTGAGCTCAGTTCGGGAATATTGGTGAATGAGTCCTTGGGAGAGCAGTCGTTTTAGAACAAGGGGGCTTTTGGGAACAGGGAGAGAGGCAGCGTAACGTTTTAGCTTCTGAGTCTTGCGATCAGAAAGAATTAGCAGTCAGAACTTGCGATCAGAAAGAATTAGCAGTCAGTAGAATGCACATATATCTGAAAAGTAGATCTTTTAGCAGGTGAACTGTCAAGCTCCGATAGTCCAAATAACGCTATCCTTTGTTTATTGCAAATAGACTCATTTTTTTAGACCTGGAGATGCTTACAGAACACGTCTGTGAAAGAACTAGCTAACCAACCAACACACAGAGCTATATAATACGGTCACAACCGTGGGGGTTTTTCCGAACCCAAGGGTCATAGGTTAGAAAAGCAAAACTACGAAGAGGAGTTGTCAGTACATATCAATGAGATAAGAGGCCTTGAAACCATTGGAGCATTTCTTCCCACGCATCAAAAGTCTAAACAGAACATGGTGAGGTTGTAAACATTCCCGTTCTGGGTAGTAACAGCTGTTCTGTAGTAAATGCCAGAGATCAACCGGGCTCTTCTGCCAGGTACCTAATTCCTGAAGGGAAGAAATATATAGGAGCTTGACATGAACATGCCAGTATGTAATCCAGGGGCCCTGATGTCTCTCACATTCATAATCTCCTCCGTTGCTTTCAATACGCAGCAGTTATTTTGGTCATGTTGTGGTGTAGCCTGCTGGAGATTCATCTCTCTCCCCCCTCTCAAAGTCAGCGTTTTCAACACTTGGTAATTTCTGCAGGATTTCATAATGGATATTATGTTCTGTGGATACGCTGATGGATAAATATCATGGCATACCTAACAGAAGCAGCCAAAAAGTGTGTGTGTGTGTGAGGGGGGAAGAGATTATACGTAACCAGCGCCAGAGGCAACATCAGGGGAAGGCCTCAGCCTCTCTGCCTCTGTGGTTGGCCCTCCAGAGGAACTGGCAGGGCTTTTTCTGTAGCAGGAACTCCTTGGTGTCAGGGGCTGGGTGCAAGTCCGAGTCCAGTCCGGGGTGAAGCCAAAAGTTCCAACGGAAGCCGACTCACAAAGCCAAGTCAGGGAGCGGAAAGCGAGGTCGTCTAGAGCCAGGAGTCAGGATACAGAAGAGTCTGCGTGAGAGTGCAGGGGCTGAGGTGGACATGTATCATGCCAAAATGCCTTGTTGCTTCCGCGGAGGCCTCAGCCCCAAGAAGGGGCTAAATGGGCCTCCGGTGGTGCTCCAGTTAACAGCGGGGAAGCTCCTGCCAAGACTCAGAGCTTCCCCTTAGGTGTGCCTCCCTCCACCGGGCTGCTAAGTCGCAACATAGCCGTTTCCTTAATCATGCTACTCACAGAGGTGAGTCAGGTGGAGAGCCAGTTTGGTGTGGTTAAGTGTGCGGACTCTTCTCTGGGAGAACTGGGTTTGATTCCCCACCCCTCCACTTGCAGCTGCTGGAATGGCCTTGGGTCAGCCATAGCCCTGGCAGAGGTTGTCCTTGAAAGGGCAGCTGCTGTGAGAGCCCTCTCAGCCCCACCCACCTCACAGGGTGTCTGTTGTGGGGGAGGAAGGTAAAGGAGATTGTGAGCCACTCTGAGACTCTGTCCTTGAAAGGGCAGCTGCTGTGAGAGCTCTCTCAGCCCCACCCACTTCACAGGGTGTCTGTTGTGGGGGAGGAAGGGAAAGGAGATTGTGAGCTGCTCTGAGACTCTGTCCTTGAAAGGGCAGCTGCTGTGAGAGCTCTCTCAGCCCCACCCACTTCACAGGGTGTCTGTTGTGGGGGAGGAAGGGAAAGGAGATTGTGAGCCGCTCTGAGACTCTGTCCTTGAAAGGGCAGCTGCTCTGAGAGCTCTCTCAGCCCCACCCACTTCACAGGGTGTCTGTTGTGGGGGAGGAAGGGAAAGGAGATTGTGAGCTGCTCTGAGACTCTGTCCTTGAAAGGGCAGCTGCTGTGAGATCCCTCTCCAGCCCCACCCACCTCACAGGGTGTCTGTTGTGGAGGAGGAAGGGAAAGGAGATTGTGAGCCACTCTGAGACTCTGTCCTTGAAAGGGCAGCTGCTGTGAGAGCTCTCTCAGCCCCACCCACTTCACAGGGTGTCTGTTGTGGGGGAGGAAGGGAAAGGAGATTGTGAGCTGCTCTGAGTGGAGGGTGGAATATAAATCCAGTGTCGTCTTATTATTATTACAGGACCTACTGTAAGCTCTTGGGAGGATTGGCTACATCGGCGGGGTGTGGCCTCATATGCAAAGGAGTTCCTGCTACAAAAAAAGCCCTGGCTACTGGAATGGTGGACTAGTGGTCAGATCCAGCAGGGCTCTTATGATGTTTTTATCCTTTTGCCAGCACAAATTATGCCACTTTCTTTTCTGGCCTGCAGTGGGAGACACACACCTCCATCTGCCTCGGCATTTCCTGTTTCACCCACCCATGATCTTGCAGTAGGGAGGAGGGGAAGCAGAGCACAATGGGTTGAATGGGCCACATCCCACCCCCCACCCCACCCCTGGCCCCCTAGCACTGGTTGTTTGCACTAGCAGTAAAAAAGACATGAATTGGCTAGGTTAGAGTCTAGTAGCATCTTGGGGAGGGAAAAACGGGGGGTCTAAGCTTAGAGAGCCCCGTGGCACAAAGTGGTAAAGCTGCAGTACTGCAGTCGGAGCCCTCTGCTCATGACCTGAGTTCAATCCCAGCAGAAGTTGGTTCAGGTAGCCGGCCCCAGGTTGACTCAGCCTTCCATCCTTCCGAGGTCGGTCAAATGAGTCCCCAGTTTGTTGGGGGAAAGTGTAGATGACTGGGGAAGGCCATGGCAAACCACCCCGTAAAAAGTCTGCCGTGGAAACGTTGTGAAAGCAACGTCGCCTCAGAGTCGGAAACGACTGGTGCTTGCACAGGGGACTACCTTTACCTACCTTTTTAAGCTTAGGTTGGCCTTTGGAGTGTAACCACACGTTCGGGCTGTTTTTATGAGTGGTGTGAGAACAGCCACATATTTTGATGGTTTCATATTTTAATGTTAGTATTTTATATTTCTAATTTGGT